>NC_135801.1:91760035-92360035 GCF_964213995.1 Mustelus asterias | reverse complement strand
GTCCTGGTGTGGGATGGAGGTGTAGAGAGATTGCACATCCATGGTGAATAGGAGGCGGTTCGGGCCTGCGAACTGGAAACTGTCAATATTATGCAGGGCATCAGAGGAATCTCGGATGTAGGTGAGGAGGGAATGGACCAG
This sequence comes from Mustelus asterias, assembly GCF_964213995.1. NCBI lineage: Eukaryota > Metazoa > Chordata > Chondrichthyes > Carcharhiniformes > Triakidae > Mustelus > Mustelus asterias. The sequence goes on along the minus strand of NC_135801.1, from coordinate 92,359,894 downwards.
GGGAGTGAGGATGGAGTCAAGGTAAAAGGAAATAAGTTCAGTGGGGCGGGAGCATGCTGATACAATAGGCCTACCAGGAAAGTCCTTTTTGTGGATTTTGGGAAATAGGTAGAAGCGGGCTGTCCGGGGTTGTGAGACTATGAGATTAGAAGCTGTGGGGAGAAGGCATCCAGAGGAAGTGAGGCCGGTGACGGTGTTGGAGATAATGGCTTGATGTTCAGTGGTGTGGTCATGGTCCAGGGGGAGGCAGGAGGAAGTATTTGAGAGTTGGCGCTCAGCCTCTGCGAGGTAGAGGTCAGCCCGCCAGACGACAATAGCATCCTCTTTGTCAGCAGGTTTGATGACAATCACAGGGTTGGACCTGAGGGAGCGATTGTTGGGCCCCCTATTATTCATTATTCATATAAATGACATTGTTGATTATTTCGGGGGTAGGATTAGTAAGTTTGCAGATGACGCAAAGATTGGACGGGTGATTAACAGTGAGGCGGAGTGTCTTGGGCGACAAAAAGATATAGATGGAATGGTCAGATGGGCAGATAAGCGGGAGATGGAATTTAACCCTGAGAAGTGCGAACTTTGGAAGGAATAATTTGACAAGAAAGTACTCAATGAATGGTAGGACACGAGGAAGTTCTGTGGACAAAGGGACTTTGGCGTGTTTGCCCACAGATCCCTGAAAGCAGAAAGGCATGTTAGTAGGGTGGTGAAAAAGGCATATGGGACACGACTTTATCAATCGAGGCATAGATTACAAAAGCAGGGAAGTCACGTTGGAGTTGTATTGAACTTTGGTGAGGACACAGCTAGAGTACTGTGTGCAGTTCTGGTCGCCACATTGTTGGAAAGATGTGACTGCACTGGAGGGGCTGCAGAGGAGATTCACCAGGATGCTGCCTGGGATGGAACATTTCAGTTATGACGAGTGGTTGTGTGGGCTTGGGTTCTTTTCATTGGAGCAGAGAAGACTGAGGGGTGAACTGATCGTGGTATCCAAGGTTATGAGAGACATGGATAGAGTGCATAAGGAGCAGCTGTTTCCCTCGTTGAAGGGTCAGTCATGAGGGGACATAGGTTCAAGATGAGAGGCAGGAGGTTTAGGGGGGATGTGAGGAAAAACGTTTTTACCCAGAGGGTTGTGATGGTTTGGAATGTGTTGTGTGGGAGGGTGGTGGAGGCGGACTGCCTCACATCCTTAAAAAGTATCTGGATGAGCACTTAGGACATCATAACATTCAGGGCTATGGGCCAAGCGCTGGCAGATGGGATTAGGTGGGGGTTCAGGTGTTGCTAATGTGTCAGTGCAGATCCGATGGGCCGAAGGGCCTCTTCTGCGCTGTCTGATTCTATGATTTCATGACTCCTGAACTCAACGCTCTGACCAATGAAGAAAAGTGTACCAAATGCCTTCTTCACCACCCTGCCTACCTGTGACGCCACTGTCAAGGAACTATGTACCTGCACCCCTAGGTCTCTCTGTTTGACAACACTCCCCAGGGCTTATAATTAACTGTGTAAGCCTTGCCCTGGTTTGTCTTACCAAATGCAACACCTTGCATTTATCCGAATTAAACTCCATCTGGCATTCCTCGGCCCACTGGTCCAGTTGATCAAGATCCTGTTGTAGATTTAGATATCCTTCTTAATTGTCCACTACACCACCAATTTTGGTGTCACCTGCAAATTTACTAACCATAACCTCCACCCAACCCTCTCTCCCTCAGAAATTATTTGTTTTTCTGGGAGAGACAAAATAAGTTCCCAGTGAAGCCTGGGAACATTGAGGGAATTAGTAACAAGAAACTGACAAATATGGTGGCACATTACATTCTTGAAAGCTGCAATTGGCTTCTGCTACCTTCTGATATCATTATATCCATTTGTCTTTGGATGCCTGTCTGGGATTTACCATCTGTCCTTCCATCCCTTGTCGCTTACTGCAGATGTCTGGTTAATGGTGGAGTTTTTTTGAGAGCTTATCCAACAATATTTATGAGTTGCTCACTTTGGAAAAATGCACAGAGGTTAATGGCAAATGCATGTTTCAGTGGCAGGCCCACCCTGCCCTGTTGCACACTTATGGTTGAACTGAAAGATCAATCCTATTTAAATCTTGGAGTGGGGTGTTAGGATGGATGTCCCAGACGTTTCAAACTCATCAGCCCATTTGAAGGGAACTAGTACAGAAGCAAAATACTGTGAATGCTGGAAATTGGAAATAAAACAGAAAATGCTGGAAATACTCAATGCGTCAGGCACTGTGAAGAAATGGGCTGAACTTTCCTGGTCCAATGGAGATAGCTGGCACTTAATATGGCTGGCAATATGGTGGGTCAAGACAACAAAAAGGGAGTTTCATGTCTTCCTGCAGGTTATGCCAGCAACAGGAACCTTAGCTGTCCTTGAGACATTTATTGGCCCAATTAAGGACTACTTCCCTCCCTCAAGAGTATTTTGCCCACCTTGGAAGGCCTACCACCACGTGGCGACAGTGCTTGCTAATTGAGCCCTGGTGGGTTCCTGGTAGACTCCTCCATAATCGATGCTTTATAGTACACAGAGAGGTCTCTGGCAGCAATGGCTGGTAGCTGGTTCCCATGTCTCAGGCACCACTACCCTGGCAAACACCTTTACGTTCTCCACCACTGATTGCTGGAGTCTGTCCGCCTGGCTCCAGCTCCTTCAAGGCAACTTGCGTGATAGAGGGTGACTCAACATTGAAACGCCTTCTACCTGGTGAGGTGGCCTCAGCAATGCCCACCATTAGCGGTGGCAATACTGGAGCTGCTGATTGGGCTGGCAGCTTTTGGGGATGAACCTGGCTCGCTTTGAACCTCGATTTTCAGCCATCATTGAAAAATTCTGAACAATATTACAGATCATTGACCTTTAATCAAACTCAGAAAAATTAGAATTGTAGTAGAGTTTCAAGCAAGTGAAAAAGGGGAGGACGGGAAAATGATCAAAAGGGAAGATCAATTACTTTTCTAACTCTTCCCAGTTCTGAAAGACAGAAAGGAGAGAGTGGGAATAAATTATAGTTATTCAGAATGGCAGAAGGTGGGAAGTGGTGTTCCATAAGAATTAGCACTGGGACATCAGCTGTTCATAATTTACTTTAACAATTTGGACTAAAGAATCTAAAACACGATTTCTAAATTTGTGGTGACACCAAATTGGTGGGGTAGTCAATATTGAGGACTGCAAGAAATTACAGGAGGACATTTAATAAACTGACAGAATGAGCAGATAATTGGCAAAAGAAATTTGACACAGATAAATGCGTGGTAGTATATTTTGGTAGGAAAGGAAAGCTCACTCATTACATGGAAGCTACAAATCCAGGTGGGGGAGAGGAACAAAAGGATCTTGGGTTATAAAGCACCAATCACTAAAAGTTGCATCACAAGTTAGAAAAGCCATTAAAAAAGCAAACCCAGCACTAGGTTTTGTTTCTAGAGGGATAGAATTGAAAAGTAGGGAAGTTATATGAAATCTGAATTGAAACCACTTTGAGTACTGAGTGCATTCTGGTCACCGTATTGTAAAAAGGAAGATAAACTGAAGAGGGCGCAGAGAAGATCAAAAAAGGATAATAGCAGAAATCCAGAGGTATACACTTCAGAAAAGAACTGACAGGCTGGGTCTTTTTTCTCATAAACAAAGGAGGCTGATCTAATAGAGATCTTTGAAATTATGATATGTTCTGATAGAGTGGATAGAGGGAGAATGTTTCCTCTTCTGGGGCAGTGCATAACTAGAGGGCATCAAAATAAGAAAATAAACAAAATATCCAATAGGGAATTTAGAAAAAACTTCTTTAACCTAAAAGTGGTAAGAATGTGGAATCTGCTACCACAGAGAGTGGTTGAAGTGAATAATATGTGCACTTAGGGGGAAATTGGAAAAGCATTTTAGGGAGAAGGGAATCTGTCATTGGGAACTGCCAGAATTCATTGTTAAGGAGGTAGTTGCAGGACGTTGAGAAAATGATAATACAATCAGGCAGAGTCAACATGGATTTACGAAAGTGCAATTGTGTTTGACAATTTGTTAGAATTCTTTGAGGATGCGTGAAACAGAGTGGATAAAGGGGTGGCCAGGATCGGGATGTGCTGGGTGGCAGAGATTTGGGCTGGAGGGCATCCCACGAGTTGGCCCATCACATGGCGGTGAGCATCCAGTTCATGACTAATGCCATCCATGACCTCAAAATGGCTGTGCTTGGACTCAACATCACTCATGGTTCTTGAGGCAGCACAGGTGTGCGGTGAACTCATGTCTGAGTGCACCCCTGCTCAGATCATCAGCCCCAAGCCCCAAACTCCCCCTTAGGAGCTGGAATCCCATAGCCTGAGCTGCCTCACGGAAATGCTCTCCATGACTTTCACACGGCATGGGGAAGTTTCCTGTATGGGCTGCTGCTGCACACTCTTCACTTCCTTGTCTTCGCCCATTGCCTGGACACCCTGTTGCTGTCCAGCAGCTGTGGTCCCCAATGGAGGTTCCTCTACAAAGGAGTCCTCTCCCTTAACATTGCGAACCATGGGTGGAGGCTGTTGCACGCAGCAGTCCCACACAATCGTAGGATGCGTCGGTTCACGGACTCCCAAGAAACCTGCCCTTGTGGAAACTGTGGATCATGTGTATATAGGTTGCCTTAGGCTGCACCTCCTTGTTAGCTATATAAAAAAACTCTGGTTACAGTTCTGTTTGCACTTCAGTCCCATGCTTCCGATCTATGGGCATCTGGTATGGAGAGGGGAGAGGAAGGAGGAGAATCTTCTTGTGAACCTTCTCCTGGGCCTGACCAAACCCGCGGGGAGGGGAGGGGAGGGGAAGAGGAGAGACCAACGATCGGCAGGGGTGGGGGGGAGGAGCTGGCAAGGGAGAAATCGGTGGTGGAGGTGGTTGATGTCCGTGGTGCTTGTGGGGTGGGGGGGGGGGGGGGGGGACGGACGGACGGAGTAGGTTGGGACGGGGTGGCAAGAGATCTCCCACTTCACCGGGAGATTGGGGTGCCTGTGCAATGGTGCCCCAAGTGCTCTGCAGCTGGTGTCAGCGCTTGGGGCACCATTACACAGGCACCCCAATCTCCTGGCAAGCTTAGGCTCTGCCCCTCCCTGTCCACTGGTGAGAATCACAACCAGGCTCTCTTTTGGCACTGAGTGGTGCCATCCTCTCCTGTTTTCTCGCCTGCTCGACACTTAGATCTAAGATCGCAGCCTGATAATTTTTTGGGGTAGATTACATCCTATATGTTTGAACAAGGTTACCTCTCATTCTTTTAAACTCCCTACCTAATTATCTTTCATTAAGGACAAAAAAAAGGGCCAGGGTGTAAAACAGGCTACCAATGAGATGCCACCCATCATGTGCCACCGCCAAAGTCTAATTCATAATCGTAAACTGCTGCCCCTGAATTCCTGCAGGGGTTGTCCTAATGTCCTGCTATGATCTTTGATGAGAAATTGATGAAACCCACCTACCCACACCTCCGCAGACAAGTGTTATAATTTCAGCAAGGGATCAGGATGAGGACAACTCCTGTGAACCTAACTTGCTGGGTGGGAAACCCACAGGATTGGGTGGGCTACCATTTTAACACCACACCCAATAAAACATCCCCAGTAACTTCAATAGAGGGCATAATTAGATGGGATGTAAAGCTAATGATTTGTCTGATCCTGTCAGTTTTCTGAAGGGTGGCTTAGGTTAAAATGTACCCGTCAAAGCCAGTTATATGAATTGCACTACAATCAATGATTCATCAGAGACTAAAGCTATAAGTGACTGTTGGCAATATCAGGAGATGAACTCATTGCACATTCCTCTGTCTGTAATTTTACCAGTGATATTAAGCTGCTTAAAATAAATAGTTTAATATCTGTGTCACATATATGGATAGTATCTAGATGCATTGAGAGTTTGTCTACTATCAGCACCAGTAATTTCTATGTTCAAGAAAATTCAGTGAAAAGCAAAAAATAAATGGCTATTATTTTGCTGAAGATAGATTTCCACAATGCATCAGTTTACTATCCAATTTAGTGAAGAAAAGTAAGGTAAGATAATTGACCAGAGTGCACAAAGGACCACAGACATCTCTCTCAGAGGCAACTGGTTATTTTTAAAAATTAATTCTTGGGATGTGAGCATCGCTGACCAGGCCAGCGTTTCTTGCCCATCCCTTTTGCCGTTGACCAGGTGGTGGTGAGCTGCCTTCTTGAACCCCTGCAGTCTATGTGGTGTAGGTACACCCACAGTGCTGTTAGGAAGGGAATTCCAGGATTTTGACCCAACGACAGAGAAGGAACTGCGATATATTTCCAAGTCGGGATGGGGAGTGATTTGGAGGGGAGCTTCAGGTGGTGGTGTTCTCATGTGCCCATTGTCTCTGTATTTCTAGATGGAAGCAGTCATGCGTTTTAAAGGTGCTGTTGAAGGAACCTTGGTGAGTTCCTGCATTGCATCTTGTAGAAGGTACACACTGTTGCCACTGTTTGTTGGAGGGAGTGAATGTTTGTGGATGGGGTGCCAATCAAGCAGGCTGCTTTGTCCTGGATGGTGTCAAGCTTCTTGCGTGTTGTTAGCTGCACTCATCCAGGCAAGTGAGAATATTCTATTACACTTCTGACCTGCACATTGTAGATGGGGGATAGGTTTTGGGAAGTCAGGAGGAGAGTTACTCATTGCAGTATCCCTAGCCTCTGACCTGCTCTTGTAGCCGCAGAATTTAAATGAATAGTCCAGTTCAGTTTCTGGTCAATAGTGACCAGTTGATAGGGGTCGGGCTATGTGGGGGGAGGGTGGGGGAGTGGAATTCAGTGATGGTTGTGTAATTGGATGTCATGGGCAATGCTTAAATTGTCTCTTGCTGGAGAATATATATAGTTTGAGGAACACCCCTCTGCAATTGTGGCAAAAGGTAGGCCTGCATGAACTACCACAGCCAGTATTGGGATTGAACTACCACCATTGGCATCATTTTGAATTACTTTCTGCCATCGAAGCTAACCAACACCACCCCCAAACCATCCCCCACTCCCACTGTGGTGTGATATCCCAAATGGATTAGTATTGCTGAAATAAATCAGAATTGTGGGAAGCATGCCCACACTGCTAGAAAACAAATCATCCACATGATATACATTACCCTCTCTCAACTACATGCACGCACACACCCATAGAATGTTGATAACCTTCCATAGTAACAAGATAAGTATAAATGAGAAAACTATTCAACTCAGCTCAGTCCGTCTATCCGGATAAATCCTAACGCTCCACCCCACATTGTCACATTACTCGTTAAATTATTCCATGATTTTTATCTTCATACTCTGTTTGGATGCCGATTCCACACATTGATCATTCTTATTGTGAAGGACAGCTTCCTGATATCAGTTCTAAAATTACCATTTACTAGTTTGGACCTCCAGTATATTCCCACAGTATAATTTAAAATAATATTACTGGTTAACTTTTTCCATATGTTTTAACATTTCTATATACCCACACAACACCACTTCCCCAGCATCTCCTTTCCGAGTTGGATATCCACAGTTTCTCCAGTCTTTCCTCATAACTCAGACTGTAATGTGGGCAGCAGCCTTGTGGCCCTTCTCTGAACTGTCGCCTGCAGTACTTTCACTTGTTGCTAAGTGACCACAACTGGAATCATCATTCAAGTTGCAGTCTGATCAGAGCACCATCCAGTTTGAAGATTATTTCCTGTGATTTATATTTTACTGTTTTGACTACATCGTTCTACATCCTAAATACTAGGCTAAACATCCTAAACTAAACACCAGCGAGACTCCATGGATGAATAAAGACCTAAGGGAACAACTGAGGGTTAGGACAGAGGCATATATTAAGTACATAGACAGAGTGCTTGATAAGAGGGAATATGAAGTGAATAGGACAGAAGTATAAAAAAATAGGGAGGCAAAGGGGAACTATGAAATTAAATTATCAAATAACATAGAACAAAATAGTAAAATATTTTACAGGCAATCAGTAAAAAAAACATCTGGGTTGGGAATACGACCATTCAGGGGCAGCAGGATAATGCTACAGCTGATGATGGGAAGGTGGCAGAAATTTTAAGTAATTACTTCACTATGGTATTTAACAGATAAATGTGATGTTGAATGATGACATGAGCAATGAGGTGAGTGCACTAATAATAAATAAAAGGAATATATTCACAGAATCATAACAGTGCAGAAGGAGGCTATTCGGCCCATCGAGCCTGCACCGACAACAATCCCACCCAGGCCCTATCTCCGTAACCCCACGTTTTTGCCCTGCTAATCATCCCGACACTGAGGGGCAATTTATCATGGCCAATCAACCTAACCCACACATCTTTGGACTTTGGGAAGAAACCGAAGCACTGGGAGGAAACCCATGCAGACACAGGAAGAACGTGCAAGCTCCACAGTGACCTGAGGCCGGTATCAGGTCCCTGGTGCTGTGAGGCAGCTGTGCTATGCAGCCTGCCATAGGTTATTGTGGCTACTCCTGAGCATCTGCAGTGGAACCCTCCTTGGCACAGATGGATGATGAATGAGCTGCATTTTAGCTTTGAGGGCAGGGAACAGAAGCTGGAGTTTTTTTGAGCCCCAAACACATCCGGTAGAAACAGGCAAAATCTGGGATTTTTATGGAACTCCATGCCCTCCCCCCCCGGCCCCTTAATTAACATGGATAAAATTCCTTGAAATTCACTGTCTCTTTTATTCCATGGGCACCAATTTTGCTGACAAACCTTTTGGATGACAGTTTATCAAACGACTATCGGAAGTTCATATCACCACATCAGCCGCATTATCCTCATCAACATTCTCTGTGAAGTCATCAACATGCTGCCCTCAGGTGTGCTCTCATGCCAGTCGCTGGATGCATTGAAAGAATTTGCATCAGCATTGGCATTGCTGGTGTGTGTTTGTCTCCAGCTGTTGTCTCTGAGCGCTACATCACATATACCCCATTCAGCAAAATTGTACAAATACCAATCGAGATGTCAGAAAGTGAGCAAAGCCAGTCAGCTACAAGGGCAGCAGATGTGGCAGAATCCATTGCAAGGTCATCTAAGGAAACCCCATAAGAAGGTACAAGGCAACCTGAATACCAACTGACCACCACTGAAACCCGCCAACCAGCCAGAATAACTACTCCTTTCACAAGGGAGTCATTTATATCATAGATTAGGTTTAGACAGTGCACACAAAACTCAAGGGAAAGCACTCGGGGATATCACTCACACATGGCATGAAGTTGGACAAGAAATTGATTCAACTTCAATTGACTTTAGTTCAGAGATTGTGTTTGTACCTGTATAGCACAGCAAACAATGGCACTATGGAGGAGAAGGAGAGGAGCGTGTCACAGAAATTGCTTGAACCACTTCTGACCATGTTTACAGACAGGTCCCAAAAAGCAGTGCCTCGTATATATTATAGATATATATATATATATATCCTGGATGAGTGCCTGAAGTTTATTCTTCTGGCTATGTTGATATCGCAGAAACCTATTCGACTCGATCACTGTCTTTCTGCCTCCTCCTTTTTATTAATTCACAGTGTGTGGGCGTCATTGGAAAATGCAGCATTTATTGCCCATCTATAATTGCCTTTGTGAAGATGGTGGTGAGCCAACTTCTTGAATACAACCAAATAGCTTGCTAGGCCATTTCAGAGGACAGTTAAGAGTTAACTACATCGCTGTGTGACATGAGCAGACTTCCTTCCCTGAAGAACATTTGTATACCAGTTGGATGAATTTTTCTGACAACCTGGTAGTTTCGTGGCATGATACTAGCTTTGCATTCCAGATTTATTGAATAAACTTAATGCTGAAGAAAGAGACATGTTGAAGCTTTTCATCTTGCACTCATCAGAACACTTTGCAAGAAAATCAGTACATGGGTAAAACAACAATTTATACTGTGTGAGAAATGAATGATGATTGGTTGGCTTGTGGACTCTGATTGGTAGAGGAATTGCAAAGAGGAATGCTCTGGTTGATATTCATAAGTTCGTAAGATTTAGGAGCAGAATTAGGCCATTCAGCCCACTGAGTCTGCACCGCCATTTGATTATGGCTGATATGCTCCTCATCACCATTTTCCTGCCTTCTCCCCATAACACTTCAATCCATTACCAATTAAAAATCTGTCGAACTCCCCCTTAAGTTTACTCACTGTCCCAGCGTCCACCGCACTTCGGGGTAGCGAATTCCACAGATTCACAACCCTTTGGGAATAGTTTATCCTCAACTCTGTTTTAAATTTGCTACCCCTTATCCTAAGACTATGACCTCTCATCCTAGAATGCCCCCCTTCTTATCCTATAATGCCCACAACAGGAAGCATCCGCTCCACTTTTATTTTATCCATACCTTTTAACATCTTATATTCCTCAATTTGATCTTCTCTCATTCTTCTAAATCCCAGAGAGTATAGGCCAAAACCGTTCAATCACTACTTCATATGACAAACCCCTCATATTGGCGATGTACAGATATCTGCCAAGCATTGTTGGCCAAGGCATTGCCCTGGGGAATGAATCAGCAAATGGCTGTCACCTATTTTGTTTAGCTGAAACAGATGCAATGTGTGTACCTGTTCTTTCTGTCTGCAAAGAAGAGAGCCTCATGCATTAAAATGTGTAGCTTTCAGTACATGCAAATGAACCACACCGTGAGCCCAACAAACAATCTTCAAATAGTTGTCAGTGTAATTCTTAGCACACTTAGGATTATTTAGCAAATGTTGTCCAATTGCAGAATCACATCTAATGTTGGACATTGAGTTTTGAATTCTGCAAGCAAGGGCTGGTTGGGTACGGTCTTTACCTTGACCATTGTGAACAGTTACTGGGACATGCTGTTTATGATGTGACCCACGAGTCTTTGGGACGTATGATCTATATACTGAACATTATACTGGCATTAAAATTCATAGACCACATTACTCAATTGTGTGATAGGCAGGATGTTTTTTGACTTGACATCAGCATCCTGTTAATGGCAAATACCGCTCATGTTGCTACTGCATAGTAGCAGTGTGAAACAGCTAGCTTCACCTGTTCTTCAAGTTTTTTTGTCCATTCAGGGTAATCTCAGGTACACTGGGCACTTTTCAGGGTCAAAAATGATGACCTTAGATCTGTTCATGAGCTTGTGTGATATGCAGCATGAAATGATCTGACCAGGGTAGCCATTATCCTGCAGGAAGTCTTTGATGTGCCCTATTTCAGCAATGAGCTTGCATGGCGAGCAAATGGCTTGGGCCCTATTTACAAGGTTGCTAATAAGACCAATCTCATAGTGTGTTGGACAGCGAGAATCCCAATGCGTATATTGACCAGTGAAGGTAGGCTTGAGGGAGACTAGGGTAGAGAACCCCCTGGAAGTTTTCTCAACTAGTACATCAAGGAAAGGGAGCTCATTTGACTGTTCCATTTCAAAAGTGAATTTGAGCACAGGATGGAACCCTTTAAGACATTTAAGGAAATTATTACATACAACTGTGGATTCAAATAAAGCAACCGTATCTTCCACATATCAGAAATATGCAAGGGATGGGAGGTTAGGCATCATTCGTCAAAGATACATTTCTCATGGATCCTAACAAAGATGTTTGTGAGAGCTGGGCCTAGAATGGATTCCATGACAGCAGCATCTATTTGGGCTACATGTTGATAAAACTTAACTGTGTGAGTTGTCGAGTATCGAATACTGATTCCTGCAATGGTGGCAGGTCTAGATGGCCATGATATAGTGCTGCAGCACAAATATCTTTGGCTTCCTTAGGTGGAACATTGGTGTGAATATGCTCGCAATGTCATAAAGACATGGATACAACATTGCTATTGATATGTAAGTTTTATATTGTCTTGGCAAACGTGAAGGAATCCTTCATCGTGTATCTGGAAAACTTGCTCCAAGCTGGTTGTGACACTTTGCACAATTCATGCTGTGCAGAACTGGTCTTAGATAAGATAGGGCAAAAAGGGATATTGCTTTTGGGTGTCTTGGGCAGCCCATATTTTTGCTGATGCAGTGAACCGTGAGGTCGAACCCTGTCATGTCTATCGCACAGCGCCTCATCTTTCTAACACAAGTCCAGCAATCAATCAAATTAATTTAAATTCCCCACCTGCAATGGTGGGATTTGAAAACACACATCTCTAGGCCATTACTCTTGGCCTCTGGATGACTAGTCCAATAACATAACCACTAAGCCATCCTTCTGGTTATGACTTTGATTTAGTCACTTCCTCCATGTTATAATCCAGGGCAGAAACTCCAAGGTGTTTTGTGGAGTCAGTCTAGATCATAAGTTTTGCACTTTGAAGTTTGGCATGGATAAGAATAAAATGTTTTATTCCAGGTATGATTCGAATGACCCACTTAGGGAGCTTTTATCAAACAAAGTTTATTTAAGAACACAATTAACACATAGAAAATTAGCAATAACTTTTACCAATTACAAACAAGAAAAAAAATCCTGATATTGTATATTCCTTAAAAGCTCAATGTACTGTCCCAAACAAACAACCACTCTCACAATCATACCCCCATCCCAAGATTAGCACCAAAATTAAATATGCTCGCGTGATGCTGGATCTTGCAGCTTTGCAACACCTGCTGTGAGTTAGTCCCTTGGATGGAACATTGAAACTCTGACTTCCCCATCCTGTAGCTCCCAGCACACCTCAATGTAAAGATAGAGGGCCCGATTTTACCATTTTGATTCTAAGTGCTGAATCTGGGAGTGTTTCAGATCCGACTTTTAGACCGTTCTCAGGCACCCCCATACGCACTCTGCCTGAAAAGAAAGCAGCAAATCTTGCTGCAGAAGCTGTGGGCGGGGCTTATCGCACCCAAAACACTGCAGCTCCAATCCGAGATTTCAACTACGCATGCGCAGTAAAAACAATTAGAAAAATGCTCCTCTGCCACATTGCTCCCAGGCCCAATAAAGCCTCCCCCGGCCCACAGACATTGCCTCACCCCACAATATAACTGTCCCCCTTATTCACCCACCCCCCTGCTACCCAGACCAATCACAGCGCCCTGTACCCTTCTCCGCACCGATCACACGCAGAGTGGCAGTAGACCCCCCTCCCACCAGAGAGCCATCTGACCCGCCTCCCCCCCCACCAGAGAGCCATCTGACCCACCTCCCTCCTCTCCCCCACCAGAGGGTTATCTGACCCATCTCCCTCCTCCCCCCCACCAGAGGGTAATCTGACCCACCTCCCTCCTCCCACCCAGCAGAGGGTAATCTGACCCACCTCCCTCCTCCCCCCCACCAGAGAGCCATCTGACCTGCCTCCCCCCCCACCAGAGAGCCATCTGACCCGCCTCCCTCCCCCCCCACCAGAGAGCGATCTGATCCGCCTCCCTCACCCTCACCAGACAGCCATCTGACCCGCCTCCCTCCCCCCCTACCAGAGAGCCATCTGATCCACCTCCCTTCTCCCCCCCACCACCGATCTGAGTCAGAGAGCCGCCAGAAGCTCTAAACTTACCTCCTCAGAAGCTGGAGCGCCCAAATTGGACTTTTGCGGGCCATGTCTGTTTCGTACCAAATCTGTATGGGCGAATGCAGTGGTAAAGAGGGAAATGCTGGTAAGTTTGGGTGCCAGCCCATTAAGTCCTTTTAAATGCATGCAAATGTCCTATCATGGCCATTTTAGGTGCTTGGCAAAGGGGGAATGGGCTCAGAGGTGATTGCGGATCGCACTACCCGCCTCATGCCCGACTTTACCAAGTTTTCATGCCCAAAAATGGGTGCAACTTGATGGTAAAATCGGGCCTAGAGCCACTGCTGGCCTCTAGCTTTTAGCCAGAAAACCACTTCAAGAGACATACTCCTTGCCTCCAGTTACTAGCTAGGCAGCCACCAAGAGCTAAATTTCCAATACCAGGGAGAGACACGGAAATACTGCTTGCAGTGTGCAGTCCTAACTAGCTAAACTGAAAGTGAATCCTTGGATTTCTCTGTGAAGGAACCACCTGACCATTACCTGTCAATCAGTCTTCCCCCCAACAATTCAAAAGAGTTGTAAACTCATAACACTCCAGGACATTGCATTAGGCCCAAATTAAAAATAAACCAAAAAGCTCATTATATGCCTTCAACAGACATCATGGCAACAATACAAAAAAAAAAGCAGAGAAACAGGAGTGAAATACATTCCTTAAAGGCATAGTAGTGTCATATTAAATGTTTAGCATTTATTTAATATCAAAGTTAGGCAGCTGACAATATTGATTGGAGGTCCAGGATGGAACTATTGAAAGGCACCACAGATCTGTCAAAACATCTGAAACATTGCTTCACAGTGCCAATGATAGATTCAATAATGATTCTTGTAGCTGGGTCAGCCTCAATGTAGCTGCACTCTGCATCTGAGCATTGATTCTGCTCATAAATATTAGCCATTTTGATTTCTGAAGAACCTTCCATTCGCGTTGCATCTTCAAGTAAGTCTGCTACAGGTGATTGGCACAAATGCTACTTTGTGGGATTTCATTCATGGTGAAAAAGCTGAATCTTTTCTCATTCACATAGGCTATTGTATATCAGAGCCTGACTTGTCATGTAGATTCCATCAATCACTTCTTGCACTTCTGGAATTTGGCAGCTCTGTCATGCTATTGTTGCTAGACCTTGAGAAAGTAGATAACAATGTTGACTTCCCTGAATAAAATGTATGTCATCTGCTTGAAACACTTGTGTTAAATTAATTGGGTGATGTCCTCTGCACTGGCTGGAATCATATGCAGATGACACATTTAGGGCAATGACCAGTTGAAGGTCATGATATGCTTTCTGCTATTTCCATGCCAGCTTGTTGATGAAGTTACTTTTGGGAATAAAGCATTACAATCTTTCTTTTTAGCATACCCAGTTGAGAATATAACCCTTTTCCCTGGTGCTATAGCAGGAATGGCTGATTGGCTGGTTAGTGATATAGAACAATGCCAACAGTGTGGGTTCAAATCCTGTACTGACTGATGTTATTCATGATGTTATTCTTCTCAACTTTGCCCTTCACCTGAGGTGGTCTTCAGGCTAAATCACCACCAGTCAGCGGGCGGCATGGTAGCACAGTGGTTAGCACTGCTGCTTCACAGCTCCAGGGACCTGGGTTCGATTCCCGACTTGGGTCACTGTCTGTGTGGAGTTTGCACATTCTCTTCGTGTCTGCGTGGGTTTCCTCCGGGTGCTCCGGTTTCCTCCCACAGTCCAAAGATGTGCGGGTTAGGTTGATTGGCCATGCTAAAAAATTGCCCCTCAGTGTCCTGGGATGCGTAGATTAGAGGGATTAGCGGGTAGGATATGGGGGTAGACTCGATGGGCCGAATGGCCTCTTTCTGTACTGTAGGGTTTCTATGATTGAATGGAAGATATGCCTATCTTGCCTGGAATATGAGAGTGATTCATGAAATATCAACTTGTGGTGCTGTGAGCACCCAAATTTAAAAAAAGAACTTGAAAGAGACTAGTTAATTAGTGATCCATCTCTAAGATACCATTTGACCTTCTAATCTTACGAGCTGTTACTGGTCCCTTCATGGAATGTCTCTTGATAACAATGGTCAAATAGATACAGGAATTGTTCACACTGGACTTCTTCTAATTGGCTGATTGAATAAAATGGATAACCTTTAAATCTCTTGTAGTTTGAGGCAGTTTGTTCCCTATTTTGGCTCAGTTTTGCCACCTTTATCTGCAGTTTCAATTAGTATAAGATGTAAAAACTACGATGTGCTGCAGCTCATTTCTCTAAAAAGGAAAATAGTGAAAGTTTGAATTGTGAACTATTAAAAAACGGAAATACTTAGAAATGCAAAGTGTGTCAGTCAGCATCTGAAAGAGAAAAATCAGTCAATATTCTGAATGTGAATTTCCATCAGAACATACAGTGTAAAAAGATAAAGTCACCATTGTTCCAGATGACCATAGGTTGCTCTCCCCTTTGAGGGGGAGAGATGACTAGTGGTGATTTAGCCTGAAGACCACCTCAGGTGAAGGGCAAAGTTGAGAAGAATAACATCAGTCAGTACAGGATTTAAACCCACACTGTTGGCATTGTTCTATATCACTAACCAGCCATTCAGCCAACTGAGCTATCTGACTCCGTGCAGTGTAGTGTGTGATAGGTCTACTAAATGACATATAAGGCTAATTGTAGGCATATAAGTGTACCAGTCAGTATTAATGGATTACTACAATGGTTCAGTGAGATTAATGCATTGAAATGTTGGCTGTCTGAAGGAGGAAGGAAAATTGGAAGGGCAAGTTGACTCAAATCATACATAACATGCGAAAGACAACAATTAAAGAGCAACATTGACAGAGCATCGGAATGAGCCACAGGGTATTCTCTATCAAGTTAGTGCATGAGTACATGGCACAAGAAATGTTATATTGAGAAGAAAATACTTGAAATAAACAAAACAGGTTTATAGAGATATACTGAAAGTCTCGACTCTCACTATTTCCTATTGCTTTTGAAACTAAAATGCTCGTAATTCAAAATAGAGTAAAATGATGTGTGGTGGAGATGAAAAAAGATAAAAGAGAAGGTATAAAGCTTTATTTTAGTTAGAGCAGGGGCAAACTCATGACTCATGGGACCAGATATCTGATATGGACTCTGGTTCAAATTTACAGAATACCTTCGTGGAAAATGCCTTTGCTGAAACTAACGCTGTTAACATGGGCCCTCAGACTATTGTAACTTGAAATATGGCAAGGATCCTGTTTATGGCATAAGTGGGTTTGCAACACACTAACTGTGAAGTTAGGATGGCGCACCAGCAAACAGTCTGTGGCAATTAAGGGCCATTACTTTACACATAACTACGTCTGCAGGCAAAATGTGCGTGCAGACATAAGATCAGCAACTTTAATCAGATTAATAATTTCATTTATATTATACAGTGCAGTCATGCCACATGTTTTTTGTGGTTTCCGCTTCACATCAATGCAAAGTTGAAGAAAAGACTTCAAACGTAGAGAAATTCTTCCCCTAATAGAGGAACAAGTGTTATATAAATCAGGAGTGTCCAAACTGTGGTTCACGGGTCACAAACTCATTTCCAAGTTCCAGCACTCAAAATGTTACCAACTCATTTCAATTTACGGCTTGCCATGCTCATATTTGCCACATGTGGCTTTTCTCTACTTGAAGGTTGTAGGCCAAGAGGTTCTGAATTAGTTTTTCCTATATCGGTCAAGAAATTCCAAATTAAGGCATCTAGATCTGTAAGAATTGAGAACTTGACATATATGTGAACCAATGAAAAAATGAATTTACATTTATAATGAGACTTCATGTTATGGGCAATGGGACCACAAAGGCAAAAAGTGTATGCTGACATTGACCCCACAGGGGGCAATTTCAACTTAGCTTGCCAAGCGGGAATCCCAAGGGATCAGGTGGAACGTTGATTTTACACCCACCCAAATCCAGTGGGATGGGTGAAAATTATCCTGATAGAGTTTGGGTGTGACAAATGCTGGCACATGAGTTTTGTAACCTTTATGTAATGCATCATAGCAGCTCAGTAGTTGCAGATTTCAAAATAAGGACACCACATCAAATCTGATAAATTGATGCTCTTCAAATGTCGCTGATTGTTCAATGCCTTTTTCGCTCTCAGCATCATCCACTCTTGTTAAGTGCATAACAATTATTTCAAGCATGCACTTGAGAGGAGTGTATGCAGAATATGGCCTACCACAAAACTTCATTTAAAATGCAGTTTTCTTAATATAATAATCTGGTAGTTTAATCATGCTTCAAGGGTCTAGCATCTGATAGAGACACATGGGTTAGACTTTAGTATATCGGAACGTGATCATTCCTTTTGTACAATACTACTTACAATATTTACAATGAAGAGAATGAGGGTATGGATTACTCTTCCCATCTTCACTCTTGTTCATCCTGCAAGAGGAAGATGACAATGTTCATTATCTGGTGTGTTTGGCAGGGTTTCCAGTGGGAATTTAAGTGATGCTAAGGCTGATTGATGCCCAAACATTTCTGCTGCAAATAGGACAGGATTCTGCAGACGGTTGAGTTTTGGATGAGTTGCTGCCTCAGGATTTCCTCTCTGCCTCTGATCTGTGCCAGCTTTCTAAGGAGGCTGCACCAATTTTTATTTGGCTGCACCAGGTGCAATGATCTTGGGCGAACTTCTCCCATGTTCTATCCTCTCCGATTCCTGTAATGTATCTGCAGCCAATTCCCATAGTTGATCATTATAAAGCACAGAGCACTTCCTTTTCCAGCATCATCCCCCTCACCAGAAGATTACACAAGGTGCAACCCTGCCAACTCCTTTCACAGTTTAACTTTAGTTATGGGAAAATGTCCAGAAGTAATATACTAGGACTATATTAATAGCCACATGGACAAATGCAGGTTAATTTAGAAAAACCAGCATGAATTTGTTAAGGGAAAATCAGATTTAACCAACTTGCTGGAGTTTTGTTGTAGGGGTACTAGAGAGGAATTTTGAGGGTAAGAAGGTAATGCTGCTGACATGGATGTCCAAAAGACATTTGATACAATGTCACAGCAGACTTCTGAGCAAAGTTCTAACAAATGGAATAAAAGGGACGGTAGCAACATGGATACAAAATTGGCTGCATTCCAGGAGACAGAGAGAAAATGGTTAATGGATGTTTTTCAGATTTGAGGAAGTTTTCTTGAGGAGTTCCCCAGGGGTCAGTTTTTGGACTCTTGCTCTTCCTGATATATATTTATTACTTCGACCTTACTGTACAGGGCAGAATTTGCAGATGATTTGAAACTTGGAAGCGTTGTGAACTGTGAGGGATATAGTGTCAAACTTCAAAAGTACACAGATAAGTTGTAGAATGGGCAGACAAGCAAATGAAATTTAATGCAGAGAAGTGTGAAATTATCCATTTTTGTTGGAAGAACATGGAGAGACAATATAAAATAAGGCTAAGATTCTAAAAAGGGTGAAGGAGCAGAGGGACCTAGGTGTATATTTGCATAAATCATTGAAGATAGCTGGATAAGTTGAGAGCAGTTAATAAATCATACATTATCTTCGGCTTTTTTTATAGGGGCATATGAGGTTATGATGAACTTGGATAAGACTTGATTAGCCTCAACTTAAGCATTGCATTCAGTTCTGGACATCACACCTTTGGAAAGCTGTAAAGGCGTTGGAGAGAGTGCAGAGAAAATTCATGAGAATGGTTTGAGGGATTAGGAACTTCAGTTATGAAGATTGATTGGAGATGTTGGGGCTGTTTCCCTGGGAGAAGAGAAGGCTGAGAGGAAATTTGATGGAGATATTCAACATCATGACCCCGGTATGAACAGAGTAGATAGGGAAAACCGTTCCCATTTGCGAAGGAATGGAGACCAAGAGGGCATAGATTTATGATAATTGGTAAAAGAAGCAAAAGTGACATGAGGAAAACTTTTTCATGTACTGAGTGGTTAAGATCTGGAATGCACTGCTTAAGAATATGGTGGAGGCAGGTTCAAAGGAGGCATTTAAAATGGACTGGTATCTGAAAAGGAAGAAGGTACAGGGTTACAGGAAGAAGGTGAAAGAATGGCAGTGGGTGAATTACTCATTTGGAGAGTGGGTGCATCTCCTTCTGAGATGTAACAATTCTGTGATGGATGGTATCCAGATATATGGCTTTTGAAATATGGCATGCTACTAATATCAACTTCTCAATGCATGCCTCTGCCTGCTTAGAGGACAGTGCAAGCAAGAAGAGACTTGTCCAGATTACATACCTATTCCCCATTGTTATGTCAGGTAACCAGGCAGTAAAGGATATAAATGGTTTTTAGTCTTTATACACTTTACCATCATCTTTTATTGAGTGATGTAGGCAACCATGGTCTTCCATGGTTTGTGATCATAGCAACAGTGGATAACTTTGTTGTTAAAATTCTGGTTGAGCCAGTCTTTAATGTTGTCCAGCTGCTTTCTTCACTGTCTGCCTCTTGCTTTTCTTCCGTTAACATTGTAGTGGCAATTTAGCACACTGCCCCTTCTGTATGGATTAATAAGTCTGAAGACCTCTATTTGCCTTCTATTTATTTTGTTCTTCCGCCTCATTCAGTACTTCTTCATTAGCTCTTTTCTCCACCTAGCTTACTTTTCCGATGTGCAACATCACTGTAAATAGAAGCAGGTTAGAACATGTCAATCAATTCAACTCTCCAGTAAGCACAGGAACACCTAATGTCAAAAGTAGCACTGAATTCCGAAAAACGATTGCATAAGTCAAAAGGGTTTTTTAAAAACTAAGTAACATTTTCAGAAATGTCAGCCAGAGCCTGGAAATGAGAATGTGTGCACTAAAATGTCGTGTCTGCTCAGGAATGAATTGCGGAAGCTTGGGAGAGAAGAAAAAAAAGAAAATCAACAGCTTCAAAATACGGTGCCCGATAGGGATCCTAAGGGTAAGTTGGGTCAGGAAAAGAGTTAACAAAGAAGTACTGAATGAGGCAGGAAGAACAAGACAACTCTTTACACACATTCAGGCTTACAGAGATGCACATTACATATTACTCACCTCCAATCCAGATACTGCAGTTTTCAACCTGCTTCCATATCAATAAGCACAAGGTTGCAGCCCCTTTTTTATTATTTGAAGGGGCTGGACTTCAGCCCTGACTCTTGGCCACTTGGTGTGGGAGAGCACAGGCAAATTGGGTCTACTGCTAAGCCTGCCCAGGGTAGCCATTAACCGATCCAGGGAGTATCATGCCAACTAATTCCAGTAAAAAAAAGTTCATTCATATCTAATAAAGTGGATGTTAGTGTCTGGAATGAATTTCAACATTTGAATTTGCAATATATTTTAAGCAGTTTCTAACCCTATTTGAAATGTCTCCCTGATGCAACATTGATCCTCGTGTAACCCGGCTAGTTCAAATGCTTCAGGAAAGTGTATCCCTTAAGATGACATATGCGAGTCTCCTGTAGGCCGGTGTGAACTCGGTATTATAGAATCCAGAGCAGCCAGTGAGTCATGTTCCACCACTGCTGGGACATCGTGCTTTTTGAGACTTTGATGGAGGCATGGAAAAATCAGGCCACATGTAATCCAAACCCTTCCCTCTCCCCTTTTTCCCCTCTCCCTCCTCTCCTTCCCCCCCATCCTTTTCCCCCTCCCTTCCTTTCCCTGCTCTTTATCCCCCTCCCCTCCTTACCCCTCCTCATATCCATCCCTCACTTCCTTGTTTAAAGACAACAGAATTGTTGTGTTAATGTATAGATATTTTATTGATTATTGTTAGAGAAATATATTTTGTAAGAAACTTGAAAAGAAGAGGCAATTAAAAATGTCAGTGCAGCTGCTGAAGTTAAATGTTAACATGGTATCAAAACTTTGTATTTATAACATTATTTTTGTCAATAAATATTTTCCATTAAACTACAAAATTCTACTCATGTTTAATTGAAGCAAAACAAACATTTAAATATGAAACTATACAAATGCTTTATTGAAACATGCAGAACAGTTAAATATGAGAATTATAAATGAAGTAAGCAAGGCAAAGAATACTAATGTTAAACACACCTAGATTTTCCACGGCCCAAAACGTGAACTCTCCTTTGATCGATCTCATGCAGGTATCCAAATCAGGGTTCAAGAAGTTCTGACCATATTCTAAATTAAAACACACAAACACTTATCCGCATGCCATGTGGTAAACCACTGTTAAGTTTATTGCCTGTGCGTGTGTGTGACATGCCTGGATATGCCCCTGCCGGCCCTGCCTGAGACTCGTCCCCCCCCCCCCCCCCCCCCCCCACCACCCCGGTATAAAGGTGACTGCTCCCAACCCCCCCTGCTCAGTCGCCGGACCAGTTCATCAGCATGGGTGTGCTCCAAGTCTTTTGTGAATAAAAGCCTGTTTGTTCTTGCGTACTAACTAGTCGTCGCATAATTGATAGTGCATCAATTTTGCGGATAAAGCCCATTCTCTCATCAAATCCACCTCTTTTCCCCTGACAGCAGAGGCCCACCTGGCCTTCGACCGCAGCAAAGCAGACATCGCGAAGGCCATGATGCACGCTGTAGACGAATCCACCCCGTTCCAGGTGGAGAGCGATGCGTCTGACTTCGCCCTAGCCGCCACCCTTAACCAGGCGGGCAGACCTGTGGCCTTCTTCTCACGAAGCCTCCAAGGCCCTGAAATTCGACACTCCTCTGTCGAGGAGGAGGCCCAAGCCATAGTGGAAGCTGTACGGCACTGGCGCCACTACTTAGCTGGTAAACGATTCACCCTTCTCACGGACCAACGGTCAGTTGCGTTCATGTTTAACAACACGCAGCAGGGCAAGATCAAAAATGATAAAATATTGAGGTTTCCACCTACAATTATGACATCTTATGCCGGCCCGGGAAGCTCAATGAGCCCCCAGACGCCCTGTCCCGGGGAATATGTGCCAGCGCACAAATAGACCAATTGCAGACTCTCCACAACGACCTCTGCCACCCGGGAGTCACCAGGTTCTTTCACTTCATTAAAGTCCATAACCTGCCCTATTCCATTGAGGAAGTCAGGTCTATAACCAGACACTGCCAGGTCTGCGCAGAGTGCAAACCGCACTTCTATCGGCCGGACAGAGCACACCTCATAAAGGCCACCTGCCCTTTCGAGCGCCTAAGCGTCATCTTCAAAGACCCCCTCCCCTCTTCTGACCGCAACATATACTTCCTCAACGTCATTGACGAATATTCACGTTTCCCTTTCGCTATTCCCTGCCTGGATATGACCTCGGCCACGGTCGTCAGGGCCCTGCACAGCCTCTTCATCCTGTTCGGTTTCCCTAGCTATATCCATAGCGACCGGGGATCCTCCTTTATGAGTGATGAGCTGCGACAGTACCTGCTCTCCAAAGGCATAGCCTCGAGTAGGACCACCAGCTACAACCCCAGGGGGAACAGACAGGTAGAGAGGGAGAACGCGACAGTCTGGAAGGCCGTTTTACTAGCTCTGAGGGTCTAAAGGTCTTCCAGTCACCCGCTGGCAAGAGGTCCTCCCTGATGCACTACACTCGATTAGATCACTCCTTTGCACAGCTACCAATGCTACCCCTCACGAAAGGATGTTTGTTTTCCCCAGGAAGTCCTCCTCAGGGACCTCACTACCGACGTGGCTGGCGTCCCCAGGCCCTGTCCTGCTCCGGAAGCACGTGAGGACCCATAAGCCGGACCCCCTGGTCGAAAGGGTCCAACTCCTCCACGCCAACCCCCAATACGCCTATGTGGCGTATCACGACGGGCGGGAGGACACGGTCTCCATTCGAGACCTGGCACCCGCAGGTGCCCCAGGGATCACGACGACCCACAACTCCACACCCCCAACCCCCGTATGCAGCACGCCTGAGCCCCGGAGCCGCCACCACGCACCCGACTACCGGAAGCGACCACAAACGACTTGAGCGACTACGGCCTGGCGCCTGAACCAACACCGCGGCCACCGGAACCGACACCACAACCGGCACTACGGCGGTCGCAGCGGCAGATCAAGCCCCCAGAAAGACTGAATTTATAAATTTGTAATTCTGTAAATATTGTTCCACCCACCTCACCCCTGCCGGACTCTTTTTAAAAGCAGGGGGTGAATGTGGTAAACCACTGTACAGCTTATTGCCTGTGTGTGTGTGACATGCCTGGGGATGCCCCTGCCGGCCCTGCCTGAGACTCCTCCCCCCCCCCCCGGGTATAAAGGTGACTGCTCCCAACCCCCCCTGCTCAGTCGCCGGACCAGTTCATCAGCATGGGTGTTCTCCAAGTCTTTTGTGAATAAAAGCCTGTTTGTTCTTACGTACTAACTAGTCGTCGCATAATTGATAGTGCATCATGCCACATTATTAAAAAGTTACATAATAATACAATACAGATTTAGGGTAACATGGTGGCACGGTGGTTAGCATTACTGCCTCACAGCGCCAGAGACCTGGGTTCAATTGCAGCCTTGGAATCTGTCTTTGTGAAGTTTGCACGTTCTCACAGTGGCACAGTGGTTAGCAATGCTGTCTCACAGTGCCAGGGACCTGGGTTTGATTCCCGGCTTGGGTCACTATCTGTGTGGAGTTTGCATGTTCTCCCTGTGTCTGCGTGGGTTTTATCCGGGTGTTCCGGTTTCCTCCCACTGTCTGAAAGATGTGCTGGTTAGGTGCATTGACACGAACATGCGCCGGAGTTTGGTAACTAGGGGAATTTCACAGTAACTTCATTGCAGTGTTAATGTAAGCCTTACTTATGACTAATAAATACATTTTTACTTTATCTGTGTGGGTTTCTTCCGGCTGCTCCGGTTGCCTCCCACAGTCCAAAGATGTGCGGGTTACGTTGATTGGCCATGTTAAATTGCCCCTTAGTGTCAGGGGGATTAACAACGTAAATAGCTAGGGCTGTTCTCTCTGGAGCGGAGGAGGCTGAGGGGAGACTTAATAGAGGTTTATAAAATGATGAAGGGGATAGATAGAGTGAACGTTCAAAGACTATTTCCTCGGGTGGATGGAGCTATTACAAGGGGGCATAACTATAGGGTTCACGGTGGGAGATATAGGAAGGATATCAGAGGTATGTTCTTTACGCAGAGAGTGGTTGGGGTGTGGAATGGACTGCCTGCAGTGATAGTGGAGTCAGACACTTTAGGAACATTTAAGCGGTTATTGGATAGGCACATGGAGCACACCAGGATGATAGGGAGTGGGATAGCTTGATCTTGGTTTGAGATAAAGCTCAGCACAACATCGTGGGCCGAAGGGCCTGTTCTGTGCTGTACTGTTCTATGTTCTATGTTCTAAATACATGGGGTTATGGGGATAAGGTCTGGGTGGAATTGTTATTGGTGCGGGCTCGATGGGCCGAATGACCTCCTTCTGCACTCTAGGGATTCTTTGATTCTAAATAGTACTTTCACAAATTTGAAACAAATATGTTTATTTATACATATTAAATAATACTCATGTTCAATAATTAAAATTAAAAATTACAGTTTGAGTGAACCAATAACAGTAGCATTATCTACTTAAAAGAAATACAAATACATACCTTTTGTAAGATCAGGGGAATCCTTCAGTTTCCAATACAAAGCCTTTTGGAACCTAGACCTCAGTGGGTGTTCCCAGTCTTGCTGTGTCATAAGGGGCCATGGTTAGGATTCGCTGGCATCACGCCTGGTGAAATGGCTGCACTGAAGATCAAAGGCTGCTGCACCCATCGAGAGTTTCGGCAGAGCTTCTCAGGAAACGTTTTTGGCGGACATACATTTCCGCTGGCGATCGGAAGTTACAGGCCCAGGACTTGGCCAAGAGGCCACAGAGAAGTTGAAAGATTTCATCTCTCTTGTTGACCAAGAGCTCAGTGCCAGTAGTTTGCCAAAGACTGCTTGGCACAATAATGCAATGATGACCTGTTGGCACTCTTTTTCTTTCTGTGTCTGTGGATATTGTCTATTCCTTGAGTTGGAACCAATATGAGTGTCACCATGTCACTCAATCTCACATTGATAAGCTGTCCACTTTATTCTAGCATATTTAATAAGTGAGATTGCAGACATGACGCAGTGATAACCATAAGCTAGCCAGTACAGGTGGAGTTAGGAGAAGAGGAGCAGGAAGCTCTTGACCAGAGGGTAATCACATCTATTTACACTTGATGACAGAAGTGGTTTTGACCATCAGGTCCCAGCTCTTTCTAGGAGTGCTTTCGGAATGTAACAGGTGGATGAAGTTGTTGGAAACTTGCCTGGGAACTTTTGCCATGCAATTGTGATGTTCTGATGCATAGAATTAAAATTGCAATCCACGTTGACTTCAATGAGAAAATAAATTGGGTGTGGTGTGAAATGGGCTGCCTATTCACGAGTCGAAACAGAAAGTGTTGGAAATATCTTTGATGAAAGGTCACAGACCCGAAACATTGGGCACAACATTACGGGGGGTGGGCCTAGAGGAAGGTGGGCCTGCTCCACACTGCTGACCCCGCAGTCATAAAGCTAAATGGGCAGCCTTTGTGATTTTCGCTCCTCACTGAGGCGAAAGCCCTACCTTCAGAAGCTGCCAGCCAATCCGTTTGGCCAACAGCTCCATCTGTCCTGGCAGTACCATACTGCATTAGTGGAGGTTATCGGGACTACAACAGGAAGGAGAAGAAGGCCCAAGGATCCCTGGAAACTGACAATTCCGGGGTCTTGGGCAGGGAAGGTTTGGGGGGATGGGGGTGTGGTTTAAAGCAGCAGGCAGGTAGGTAGAAACCGGGGGTGGTTGGGGGATGATGCTTTCTTAAGGGGGCCTCTCCCTGATCTGCAAAGGGCCTCAAAGGGCAGCCCCCAAGAAAATATTTAAAGATGGCGGGCAGTCTGATGATTTTGGCACCCACCCCTAAATTATGGGAGTGAACTTGGGGCTGGGCAGGAAGGTGGTGAGGTGGGTGCATACCCTATTTTATACTCCCCCCGCTCTCCCTGTCAAAAATATGCCTGGTGGGGATGTGGAAAATGAGGCTCATTAACTCTGTTGCTCTGTCCACTGAGTATTTCCAGCATTTTCTGTTTTTATTTCCGATTTCCAACATCCACAGCATTTTGCTTTGTCCTACTGGTACAGAGCAGTTTTATCACCACTCCCTTTTGAATCCTCATAAATTCCCGTTAATCTGTGTTGAAATGAGTCATTTACTAGCGCCCACTCCCCTTGCTCAATGTGCAAAACCTCCTCCCAGCAGCAGCAACGAGAATGTGTTGCTGACTTGGAGGCTGCACATTGTTTTTTCCGAATATACATTGAGCACAGGATTCAATAATTTAAAGCCTTTTCTTGTGCCAGGATATTTTGCTGGTTACTGGAAATGATTTATACCACAACAGGCCAGACTTCCATCAAAATGAATAATGCAAGACTGGCATTTTTCGAGTACTGCATTTCCCAGTATTACCCTCATGAGTAGAAAAACCACAAAAGGTTCTCACAAAAGGAACAAATGGTTAGGAAAGTGTGAACTTAAATATTGCTGCATGTATTTTCATACAATCTGGGAAATTTAAGTCTGAATTTGAAGGTTTATTTGTTAGTGTTATCTGCAAAAAGAACTGTTTCTTTTACAGATCGAAACGCAAAGAAATGCATTAAAATCATTGGTTGTAAATGTCCACGCTCCAAAGAGTAGTAGCTCCCCGGTTGTTGGAAATCTGAATCCACCTCAGTATGAAAGAACAAAGCAGTTTTTTTTTGTCAAGTAGACACTCTGACCTCACAGTTCATACGACTATCCTCTTAGGACTGGGAATTTGAAGGTTTTACAGGATACTGGGCTCATAGAGCGATGAACCCAGCTGTCAGAGAGGCAGAAAGATAGATAGAGAGAAACCCCAATGACATCCTTGATGTTTAAGTCAAACAGCTGATTCCAGGCGGACAATAATGTCGGTGCTTGTGCAAGATTTTTATACACAGCTGGTGGCCAAGAGTTGCTTCATCAGACATTTTTGTCTTAAAACTGTGAGCCAGATCAGTACTTCATTTCAAATATTACACGCCGTCCAATAATTTATTTATCCCAAACACATCTTTTCAACAGACTTTCAACTTTACTGTTGTAATTTGTAGCTTTCATTTCAAAACTGTCCGACGTAAATGGAGCTTGCTATGTTTTACTTCTATGCAAAACCAACCTTTATTTATATATGGATGATGGATTGTTTTGTGGGGTGTGATTTCTGGCAGGAATAATGATGGTTCGGCATTTGTTTTATGCACACGACAATATATGGTATGCTTTTCAAGGGCTGAACTTTACAGTGCTTGAACCAGCAGGCTGGGAGGCAGGGAGGGCCCATTGACCCAGACCTCTGACATCATGGCACTGATTTGTATTTTATGAGTGAGAGGTAAGATGAAAGTTTAACTTACCGCTATGACCTGGTGGAACATCAATTTAACTTGTTAAAAGCAGAGGTGGTAGTGTAGTGGTATTGTCACTGGACTAGTAATCCAAGGATCCAGGGTAAGATCTGGGGACCCAGGTTCAAATGCCACCATTGCAGAGGGTGAAATTTGAATTACATAAAAAAATATGGAATTAAAAGTGTGATGACCATGAAACCATTGTTGACTGTCGTAAAAACCATCTGGTTCAGTAACGTCCTTTAGGGAAGGAAATCTGTCATCCTTACCTGGTCGAGCCTACCCTTAACTCAAGATCCACAGCATTGTGGTTGACTCTCAAATGCCCTCTGAAATGAGGCCAATTTGTATTGGGCAATAAATGCTGGCCCAGCCTGCTCATATCCTGTGAATGCATTTAAAAAAAAATTGCTTGTAACTGAATGTAATTTTATGAGACATTTTACATTTAACAAATGCTACATGGGAATCACGGGCCGTCAGATCCCCAACCAGTTCACTTTGGCGGCAACAATGCCAGGCCTCTGGAAACCAGCTCTTATAAAAGTCTTTGTTGGCTCAATGGGAAGGAGTGTGGAGCAGATGCCATTGTCGGCCTGAGGCAAGAGGCCAGTAAACAAAGAACAAAGAACAATACAGCACAGGAACAGGCCCTTCGGCCCTCCAAGCCCGCGCCGCTCCCTGGTCCAAACTAGACCATTCTTTTGTATCCCTCCATTCCCACTCCGTTCATGTGGCTATCTAGATAAGTCTTAAACGTTCCCAGTGTGTCCGCCTCCACCACCTTGCCTGGCAGCGCATTCCAGGCCCCCACCACCCTCTGTGTAAAATATGTCCTTCTGATATCCGTGTTAAACCTCCCCCCTTCACCTTGAACCTATGACCCCTCGTGAACGTCACCACCGACCTGGGAAAAAGCTTCCTACCGTTCACCCTATCTATACCTTTCATAATTTTATACACCTCTATTAGGTCACTCCTCATCCTCCGTCTTTCCAGTGAGAACAACCCCAGTTTACATAAGAACATAAGAAATAGGAGCAGGAGTAGGCCATCTAGCCCCTCGCGCCTGCCCCGCCATTCAATAAGATCATGGCTGATCTGAAGTGGATCAGTTCCACTTACCCGCCTGATCCCTATAACCCCTAATTCCCTTACCGATCAGGAATCCATCTATCCGTGCAGTTTACCCAATCTCTCCTCATAACTAAGCCCCTCCATACCAGGCAACATCCTGGTAAACCTCCTCTGCACTCTCTCTAAAGCTTCCACGTCCTTCTGGTAGTGTGGCGACCAGAACTGGGCGCAGTATTCCAAATGCGGCCGAACCAACGTTCTATACAACTGCAACATCAGACCCCAACTTTTATACTCTATGCCCCGTCCTATAGAGGCAAGCATGCCATATGCCTTATTCACTACCTT
This sequence comes from Mustelus asterias, assembly GCF_964213995.1. NCBI lineage: Eukaryota > Metazoa > Chordata > Chondrichthyes > Carcharhiniformes > Triakidae > Mustelus > Mustelus asterias. Next base: position 92,330,500 of record NC_135801.1, on the reverse strand, counting down.
CTCCACCTGTGACGTCACCTTCAAGGATCTGTGGACTTGCACACCCAGGTCCCTCTGCGTATCTACACCCTTTATGGTTCTGCCATTTATCGTATAGCTCCCCCCTACGTTGGTTCTACCAAAATGCATCACTTCGCATTTATCTGGATTGAACTCCATCTGCCATTTCTTTGCCCAAATTTCCAGCCTATCTATATCCTTCTGTCGCCTCTGACAATGTTCCTCACTATTTGCAAGTCCAGCCATTTTCGTGTCGTCCGCAAACTTACTGATCACCCCAGTTACACCTTCTTCCAGATCGTTTATATAAATCACAAACAGCAGAGGTCCCAATACAGAGCCCTGCGGAACACCACTAGTCACAGGCCTCCAGCCGGAAAAAGACCCTTCCACTACTACCCTCTGTCTTCTGTGACCAAGCCAGTTCTCCACCCATCTAGCCATCTCCTCCTTTATCCCATGAGATCCAACCTTTTGCACCAACCTACCATGAGGGACTTTGTCAAACGCTTTACTAAAGTCCATGTGGACGACATCCACGGCCCTTCCCTCGTCAACTTTCTAGTCACTTCTTCAAAAAACTCCACCAGGTTAGTGAGGCATGACCTCCCTCTCACAAAACCATGCTGACTATCGTTAATGAGTTTATTCCTTTCTAAATGCACATACATCCTATCTCTAAGAATCCTCTCCAACAACTTCCCTACCACGCACGTGAAGCTCACCGGCCTATAATTTCCCGGGTTATCCTTCCTACCCTTCTTAAATAACGGGACCACATTAGCTATCCTCCAATCCTCTGGGACCCCACCTGTGTCCAGTGACAAGACAAAGATTTGCATCAGAGGCCCAGCGATTTCATCTCTCGGCTCCCTGAGAGCCTTGGATAGATTCCATCAGGCCCTGGGAATTTGTCAGTCTTTATATTCCCTAAAAAACCTAACACTTCCTCCCTTGTAATGGAGATTTTTGCTAACGGGTCAACACTCCCCTCCGAGACACTCCCAGTCAACACATCCCTCTCCTTTGTGAATACCGACGCAAAGTATTCATTTAGGATCTCCCCTACTTCTTTGGGCTCTTAGCATAATTCCCCACTTTTGTCCCTGAGAGGTCCGATTTTTTCCCTGACAACCCTTTTGTTCCGAACGTATGAATAAAATGCCTTGGGATTCTCCTTAATCCTGTCTGCCAAGAACATTTCATGACCCCTTTTTGCCCTTCTAATTCCTCGTTTGAATTCTTTCCTACTTTCTTTGTATTCCTCCAGAGCTCCCTCCATTTTTAGCTGCCTGCACCTAAGGTACGCCTCTCCTTTCTTTTTGATCAATCCCTCAATTTCCCTGGTTATCCATGGTTCTCGAATCCTACCCTTCCTATCTTTCTTTTTTACAGGCACATGCCTATACTGCAGCCCTAACAACTGTTCCTTAAAAGACTCCCACATGCCAGATGTGGATTTACCCTCAAGCAGCCTCTCCCAATCAACAGCTGCCAATTTCTGCCTAATCACACTAAAATTAGCTTTCCCCCAATCCAACACCTTACCCTTGGGACACCACTCATCCTTTTCCATCACTATCCTAAAGCTAACAGAATTGTGGTCACTATTTGCCACATGTTCCCCGACCAAAACTTTGAAGACCTGACCGGGCTCATTCCTCAGTACTAGGTCCAGTATAGCCCCCTCTCTAGTCGGGCTATCTACATATTGTTCCAAAGAACCTTCCTGTACGCATTTTACAAATTCCTCCCCATTCAGACTCCCAGACCTACGCGATTTCCAGTCTATACCAGGGAAATTGAAGTCTCCCATACAACAACCCTATTTTTCCTGCACCTATCCATTATCTCCTGACATATCTGTTCTTCCACTTCCCTTGGGCTGTTGGGGGGCCTGTAGTATACCCCCAACATAGTGACTGCGCCCTTCCTGTTTCTGAGCTTCACCCACAGTGACTCGTTACACGACCCCTCTGAATTGTCCTCCCTCTGCACCGCTGTAATATGCTCTCTAACTAATACTGCTACTCCCCCACCTCTTTTGGCCCCTCCTCTGTCTCGCCTAAAACACTTGTACCCCAGAATATTCAGTTGCCAGTCCTGTCCCTCTTTCAACCAAGTCTCTGTCACCGCAACCACATCCAAATTCCTCGTAAGCATTAAGGCCCTAAGTTCGTCTGTCTTACCTGCTACGCTCCTTGCATTGAAGTAGATGCACCCCAGACCTCCAGGCCCAGTGAGGGCATCCTCCCCCAGAGTGCTCTTCTTCTTTGCCAGCCTTGTCCTGGCCCCAAGCTCGTCCCCAGCCTCTACACTTGTAGACATAAGAATGCACACGTAAGTGTGCATTGGGTCGTGGGTGATCTGCTAGGGCAGTATTCAAAAACAACGTGGATGTTGCTGAACCATCTGGTCTTTCTGGACCCCGTGAGGAGGAAGATTGGTGCAGGGGGAGGGTGGACCAGCACCAGCAACTCCACAGCAGCAACAGGGAGCATCAAGATTGCCAGCTTATGGATGGGCAATTCAGAGAATTGTGTAGAGGGGAGTGACAATGATCTGCCATAAGAAGAAGGGCCTATCCATGGAATACAGCATAGCAGCCAGGCCTCATCTGTCTGCAGATGTCCAAACACTGGATGATGACTCTCAACGGAGGCCATCATTGACTTATCCTCCAAACTGCAGGATAAGCTGCAACCCATAGGCTTTGATATACACCCAATACTAGTATCGGGGATGCCTCTAACAGTCTAGGATACTAGTTCTGAGCCTGTTTTTGTGCAGTTGGATAGAGTAGGTGGATATTTATTATGGTTTTAACTTGCACTATAACTGAACTGAAGCATTTGGTCTCAGCTGCTCAGAATATCCCATATGGTGCTTTTATTCCATCAGTGCTAATTTCAAATTTTCTCTAATTCTTACCTTGTATAAATAATACTTTTTAAAGAAACAGTGCAGGTTTCATGAAATCCTGCACTGGTACAGAAATGTGCAGACCTGGGGGGATCTATTTTTACCATTACTGCTGGGCAGCAAATGAGCAGCAACAGATATGCCATTCCATCATCATTTCCTCAGTGGAAATTAAATGATCATTTTCCACACAGTGCTTACAGTAAAAATTCACCCTGAGTGTGTATATGAGGAATTTAGGTATGAAGATCAGCTGGCCCAGTTGGATTTTCCTCCCATTTCTTGAAAGAACACAAATTTTATCTTCTCGATTCAGCATTAGACTAGTGTGTAGTAGGTTTTCTAAGTTTGATAGACTCCATCACAGCTCTGTCCCTGCTCAGTGTTGCTCTATACATCTGAGATTGTGAGTTGAGCTAAAGCTGAGTTTCTTCTCATGAATCTATGTAATGTTATGATCCCAAACGGTGTTACTACCAGGCAGAACGTCAGCTCAATAGATCATAACTTGCATTTTTTGCTTTGAGACATGGGTGAACAGAGATCAACAAAAGAATAAAGCATTTATTAAACAAGAAAAGTTTAACTATACTCTCTCACCCCCAGCTATACCTATGCAAGGTTTATACTGATTTATAAGGATTACAAAATATATCTTATATTTTAATGTTCCCGGTGAGTACACAGTCCATGCAAACCAATAGGTGAACTGTGGTCAGACACACTACACTCTGAGGGCCCTATTTTACCATTTTGATTCTAAGTGCTGGGCGGACTTGAAACTGGGAATGTTTCAGATCTGACTTTTAGACCCGTTCTCAGGCGCCCCTATACACATTCTGCTTGCAAAAATATCAGCGATTCCGAATCGCGCTGCACAAGCCTCTCGGCGGGGCTTAACGCACCCGAAACCCTGCAGCTCCGATCGGCGCCTTCAACTGCACATGCGTAAAAAGAAAATGATAGAACGCGGCTCCCCTGCCACATCGCTCCTGGGCCGGATAATGCCTCCTGCTAGCCCTCACAGACATTGCCCCACCCCCCCAACATTACTGACCCCCACATCCCCCCACCAGCCAGACAGATTGCAGCCCCCCCCCCTTCCCCCACTCTGATCTCAGGCAGAGTGGCAGTGGACCACCCCTTCCCTCCCCTCCCTCACCGCTCTCAAGCAGAATGCCGCCAGACCCACCTTCCCTCCCCACACCGCTCTCAAGCAGAGAGCCGTCAGACCCAACATTCGCCCCCACACTGATCTCAAGCAGAGAGCCGTCGGACATTCGACACTTATCTCCTCACTAACTGGAGTACCCTAGTTGGACTTCTGTGAAGCATGACTGTTTCGTGCCCATTCTGGATGGGTGAACGTGGTGGTAAAAGGGGAAGTGCCAGTAAGATTAGGCGTGCAGCCCAAAATGGCCGTCGCACCCGTTTCGGGCGCGGTCCCAATCGTGGCCATTTTCAGGCCTTGGTAAAGGGGGAGTGGGTGTAAAGGTGGGCACAGACCATGCAACTCACTTCACGCCCAACTTTACCAAGTTTTTGTGCCTGAAAACGGGCACAACTTGATGGTAAAATCAGGCCCTGTGACTAAGTGACAGATGACCAAATGAGACCCAAACAACTTTTATAGATTTCTCATCAAATCCCTCCCAGATGCTTATCACACTGGGAGCCAACTGGTCTCACTGGAACTCCGGTTTTCACACAAGGGTCTCCAAACTCCGTTCTTGAAGAAGACACTTGGAATTTTCTCCCAAACTACATTTTCTTTTGGATGCCTTCACCAAGGATCCACATTCAGGATTTCCACCCCTCCTTTCAATATTCCTCTGCTCTGGAACACCAGATGCATTCAAACTTCCACACCAGCTCTCAGGTACCCAGCCATGCCAACAGCTCACCACTGCTTCACAGGCTGTATTAAGGTGTCACCAACCTTAAGATTACTTTGGATGGCTGGCTTCTTGCTAGTCTACTTCTCCAGGTCTGCACCTTGCAGCTCCATCTTTAACTGGGAGCCTCTCTCTGCCCATTTTTAAAAACTTAAATGAACCGTACATTGCTCAGATTCCTTTTCTTTGTCCATTTGACTATAGTCTTCCTGGGACTTTTCTTTTTATTTCTTGGTTTCAGGAATTGTCTGTTCTTAGCTTTAGGGATTTGCTTTGGCTCCCTTACTTTACTGTCGATCTGTACTGGCAGTTTCTGTGAGAGGTGCTTTCTTCTCAGTTACCTGGTTCTAACTGAACTCAAATGCTTCTACTTTTCAGTGTGGAACTCTGGTTGCTAAGCAGCAGCTTAGTTTTTTTTTTACCTTTGTAATTGTATTTACTACATAAACACTTAATTTTAATGCAGGCAAAGTTTGGAGTGAAACTAAAACCTTTGGACATGCAGGCACCATTGTTTAATATGAAACTAGCTGAACTTTTAACCCTTTCTTAGCACACAAATAAAAGAACACAAATTAATCTTAAACTTATACATTATTTCTAATACCCCCAATATAAATATGAATTGTTGAAACTGGCCAGATATTTCTGATGTTCACACTGGCAAGATCTTCTGGTCCTGCTGATGGCGCACCCTCACCACAGGTTTTACAGTGGCAAAGGGTGCATTCAATGGGAAATTCTGTTGACAATGGCAGGACTGGAAGATCCCACTGCCAGTCAGTGACGGGCTGACTCCCACCACCATAAAACACGCAGCGGGTTGTGGAGTAAATTCCACCCTACCTCTATTTTCTGGCAGTAATTTAGCTCCTCAATTTGCATAATAAAACTGATTTTAAAACCATGCCGCCTCCACACTGGGACAAAGTGAAGTGAGTACGGATGGGTAAGATGGCCAGGGGAAAAATCATGCTGCAGTCTCACCACCACCATTTTTACTGACCTGACTCCAAGCTTGTGAAGACTGCCCATCTCAGAGGAATTAATTTTAAATTACAGTGTTATATCTGGTCACCATCAATGGGAAGCTCACTATTTTAATTGAGAGCTCAACTGTTACCCAGAGTCAAGCTGGAAGTGAACAGGGATACAAGTTCAGGTAAGTATTTCTTCTAATTGTTGTAGGTTCCTTTTATGCAAATGACTCCATGAACATCTGGTGAACAACAGAGCACATTTTTTGACAGGTTCCACAAAGTCCAATCGCTGCTCAGTAATTGAAGAAACCTTGAGACATTTGTCCAAACAGCAGGTTTTTGACTGCTGTGCTAACTTCTTCTCATGTGTACTTTATGCTTCACCATGTGTTCCCTCCTGCAACTGACTTGATCTTTGTGCATGGAATATAACTGGGATTGTGCTTGCTAGTGTAGGAATGGCTGACGTAGGGTGTTGCCTGATGACCACAGTTGAGGCTGCACATTAGATTTTCCCAGTTGGATACTTACAGCAGCAGAAACACCAGATGGAATTTACTGCCCCCGATGGTGGACCTGTCCACTAGCGGAGAGCCAAAGAAAACCCCACTGGGATCATTCCATGTCCCTGACCTGATTTAGTGCCAATCATTGGATCATCACCATGGTCAGGACAAATATCCCACCTCCGAGATCTGCCAATCAATCTGAGACCAGCATCTTTCTAGTAACAGCAGCAGCCCTGTGGTTAGTGGCTGCCATTGGTACTTCAGGAGGCCCAGGCTGCAGGTTTGTCACTGTGGGGCACAACTTGTGGGGCCGAAGGGCCTGTTTTGTGCTGTAGTTTTCTATGTTTCTATGTTTCTATGAAACTCTGGAGGAGAGGTAGGTAAGGCAGGCTCGCCTGGGCTCATCAAGGAGGACCTGGTAAGCAGGTGGTTGATGTTGGTTGGAAGGATATTTAGTTTTAAGAACAACTGGGATGTTCACCCATGAATATCTCAAGCCTCCATGACTGACCAAGCAGAAGGGGTCCCTCCCACCAAGCTGGAGGTGCAACCAGCTGGGTTTACCAGGTGGACTGCACCATAACGTTGTTTCTACTTGCTGCTGGTTGAATTCTGAATGAGATCCTTAACTGGCCATCTCAACCACTTAATTGGACTTAATGGGGAAAAGTCAGGAAAGCAATGGGATCTTTATCTCAAACATTCCTGCCCAATTAAGCAGTTTCTCCTGGCTCCACACCTGCCTCCTGGGGCAGAATTAAATCCACTAAGAGTAAGCAGCAGCACGGTAGCACAGTGGTTAGCACTGCTGCCTCACAGTGCCAGGGACTCGGGTTCAATTCTGGGTCTTGGGCGACTGTGTGTGGAGTACATCCCACAGTCCAAAGATGTGCGGGTTAGGTTGATTGGCCATGCTAAATTGCCCCTTAGTGTCAGAGGGAATTGGCAGGGTAAATATGTAGGATTAGAGGGATAGGGCCTGTTTGGGATTATTGCCGGTGCAGGCTCGATGGGCCAAATGGTCTTCTTCTGCACTGTAGGGATTCTATTAGTTCTATCTGCTCCAATTTTTGGGTGTGGGAATTGCAGAGGAGTTAGAGAATAGCACGGCTTTTATGTGGCAGAATTTTCCTGATTGATTGTCCCCAATCCCTGCCAATAACATAACGGGAATCCCGACTTTAAAATTCGGGATCTCCATTTCCATGAATTTAATTATCATCACTAGGCCTTTACACCTGATAGTCCCCCTATGTTAAATTGTCCATTCATGTTGGCATAAGGAGATGCTGACATGAATCATGATAGGTCCCCACGATGTACACCTGGGAAACAAACACACTGTAGGTGCATTGTAAGTGCAGTCTCCGGGTTAGAGGGTCACACCTGAGAACCGGTTTTTGGCACTGCCCCTTGGCTTTGACCCCTGGCACATGGGGAAGTCCTATGGACCAATTCCCGGATTGGTAGGTTTGTTCCATTGTAGGGGGGAGTTGCGTGGTGCAGAGAGGGGGAGCACTCTGGGGCAGGGGGTGTCTCCATTTTAATTTTAAAAAATCACTTCAAAATCTAAGTTGTTGGCGGAGTGAGCTCATTCTGAGCCCACCCAGGCATCATCGGTCGTGGGAACTGCTTCTTCACTTTCTTTCGTCAGTGAGTTTAAAAATACGGTAAGAAAACCCAGCAATGCCATGCCATTGACAGGCTAGCCTCCATTTTCTCCACCTGAGTTTACACTTTGACAAAAGAAAATCAGAAAATTCCGCCCAGGATTTCTGAGCTTAAAGGGCAGCTGGAATCACTGTGGATATTCAGGGGAGGATGAGAGTTTCCTTAGATCATATGTGCCAGGAAGTGGTCACCCCCTGGCAAAGTAAATGATAGTAGATGGGTGGCCACCTAAACATGTAGGAAGAGACAGGACACACAGGAGTCTTTAGTGTATCACTCTCAAATCGATATTCAGCACTGGCGATTGCTGGGAGTGATGACATCTTGAAAAGCTGCAACTCAGACCATGGCACTAATGGGCAATGAACTGCACTGGAGGGAACAACATAGAGCGGAGTTCATAGTTATGGATACAGACAGGCATTTCTGTAACTGTCATCTGGAGTCATGCCTGGCGTGTTCCCTAATGCCAGGGTAAGGGACACCAGAAGTTGGTACCAGCAAATGAAAGTATTGAGGTCTAACAGTCTATTTTCAGGTGCTAGGGAGGAATTGAAAGTTTGTAATCCCTGGCAGTGGCTTCGGAAAGGATGTGCCGGAGCATGATGTCTTCCTGCAAGCTGTCTCCAGCATTCCCTCTCATTTTATCTTTCACTCTTGTTCTATGCTTTTAAAACGATACTATTTTAAACTCTCCAATAATGTTCTATTTACACCCTTGCTATAACTGTAACACTATATTCTGCATCTTCTCCTTTCCTTTCCTCCTATGTACTCTATGAACGGTATGTTTTGTCTGTATAGCGCTCAAGAAACAATACTTTTCACTGTATCCCAGTATATGTGACAATAATAAGTAAACTCAAATCATATCAAATCACTAGTCGAAGATGGGGAGGATCAATGACATTTTGCAGGAGGGAGGACATCAAATTCTTGGGACATTGGCACCAGTCTTGGGACAGAGATACCTACTTGAAAGAGCAAAACATAGAATAAGTTTGCTAGATATAGGAAAAGTAAGTGATCATTTGTGGGAGTATTTTATAGGCCCTCCAACATAAGTTGCAGTGTAGTATGCAGGAAGAGATAAATAGGGCATGTCAGAAAGGTACCGTAATAATCATGGGGGTCTTTCATCTACTTGTAGATTGGATAAATTCGATTGGCAAAGGTAGCCTGGAAAATGAGTTCATAGAATGTATGCAGCACCATTTCTTAGAACAGTATATTCTAGAAACAACCAGGGAGCAGTATATTCTAAATCTGGGTAATGTGTGACAGGCTTAATCAATAACCTTCGGGTAAAGGAGCCTGTAGGTGTTCATGATCATATAATGATAGAGTTTCATGTTCAGTTTGAAGGGGTAAAGTGTGAGGTTAGTGTTTTAACCTGAGGCAATAATAAGAGGAATAAAAGCAGAGCTAACTAAAGTGAACTGGAAAATAGGTTAAAAGTTAGGGGTGCAATGAATGACTTTTAAGGAGATATGTACCTCACTAGAGGTCCAATCTAAGACAGTATAAACAATACAATGCTTTATCTGTTACAGCAAACCTCCAAAGTGTAGAAAGTAACCTCCCATTTGTACAAAGCTGCCTCTCACTTAAAGTTAAAGAAGGACATATTTTACACAGAGGGTGGTGGGGGCCTGGAATGTGCTGCCAGGCAAGGTGGTGGAGGCGGGCACACTGGGAACATTTAAGACTTATCTAGATAGCCACATGAACGGAGTGGGAATGGAGGGATACAAAAGAATGGTCTAGTTTGGACCAGGGAGCGGCACGGGCTTGGAGGGCCGAAGGGCCTGTTCCTGTGCTGTATTGTTCTTTGTTCTTTTGTTCTTTGTTCTGTTTAGGCAGCTGAATGTACTAGAGTCAAATGCATATTTGAAGATGGCAATGTGGAATTGGCTTCCCAGTGCAATATCTGTTTTCTCAGTTTCAACACCGCCCCCACCCCCAGATCGTTTCCACATTTCCACATTAAAATTCAGTCCAGTTTTTCCGTGCTCTGTTGCTTCTCCCTATGTTACTTTAGCAGTGCTGCTTATTGGAGGGTGACACTCTCCTCTAAGCAAGCCTTTCAATAGCTAATTCTTCTGTCTGTAACCATTGTAACAGCTTATCTCTTCTATTATATTTTGTATAGATTTGCTTTATGTTGCCTTTTGCTAAAACTTTATCCAAAGCTACAATCCTTCCCCTTTAAAGTCTTATGGCCCCACATTTGTGTGCAAGTCAAATCTTACATTAGAATGTAATAAGAAAACCTGCCTATTATAATCTGTTTTCATGTACTTTCAGCTCCTAGACTTATACTCTCAGGAGCTGTGGTTTGTATTAAAATGATTGTTTGGTTGCAGGTAGCTTCTTGCTGTATTATTCATCTACTAATAGCATCTGAATTTCAGAATTCATAAGAGTGGCACCATCTTTGTCTCTGCCTTGAGGCAAATCCATTGATCTATTGTATTTTATCTAATGACTGGCTGTGTTGGGTCACTTCCTTTGGGGCAAACATTCCTCATTAATAAGTGCGGATCTACACCAACCAATCTGCCAGGGAAAGCAGCCAGGACCATTTTTGCCAATACGCTGAATCTCAATCAGAGATGAAAACAGATCCAAATCAGTTGAAAAGCCTGGCATGATTTGAACTTACCTGGTTTAATCAAATGCTAAACATCTCTAAAGCTCAGTTCCTTCAGTTACCTTTGCTGCTTTCAATAGCATTTACCAAAATAAAAAGGTTTCTTGAATCTATTCTCCATTAAGATGTCAAAATGGAGTAGTTACTTGAATTGGTTTGAAACAAACAAATTCTGTTATTTTGCTGCCCAAATCACAGTTTTCAAATACAGGCATTATACTGTAATACAAGAGTAAAAGAACCAATGTCCACAAGAAGACTCAGCTTTCACTTATAGAAACATGTAAGTTTGATATTAATTTATTGCCTGACATTTATCCATTCCACATTTCTTTCCTGACCTTAATGCCACACTCAGGCAACCTATTAAAGAGTGCTTTGGAATTGCCGAAGGATATTGACCCTTGAAGCCTCCTTCTCTCCCTGAAGGAAAGCATCTGTTCTCGGTTTAGGACCTAACATGCAGTTTGGAAAAAATTACAGGAGTGAACCTTAATGTTCCTAATGTTACAATCCCAGCTGATGTTACTACTGGCACAGTCAGGTTCCATGGTTGAACCAGGTTTGATAGATCCTAACTTTTAATTGTTGTTTAGATACATGGATAGTGGCTACTGAACAGATTCAGAGGAGTCAGCTGATGAATGTTTCACAAAATAATAAAACATTTATTAAGCAAGAAAGGGTGAACTATATGCACTATTCTTTCACCCCCACCTATACCTTTGCAGATATATACAGGTTCATAAGGAGAACAGATATTATAAAATCTAACTTGTACTCTAATGTTCTCAGTAAGTACAGTCCATGTAAATCAATGGTGAACTGTGGTCAGACACACCACACTCTGAAACCAAGTGACTGATGCTACATAAAACAATGTTTTACAATATGCTACAGATTGGTTCCCCCAGAGGCTTGAGGACTAACCACTCTCACTGGAATTCTATCCTTCAACAAGGGTTTCCAATCTCTGCTCTTGAAGAACGTGCCTTGGAATCTTCCCCCAAATCAAACTTTCTCCCAGATGTCTTCCCCAAGGCCTTCCCTTCAGGGTTTCAAACTGTCCTTTGTGAAGTCCCTCCTCCATACACCAGGAACATTCAAGCTTCACCTTGCACACACTCTCTCAGATACCCAGCCATGCCAATAGACAGCCACTGCTTCACAGACTATAGTAAGGAGTCACCAAAATTGAGTCTTCTTGGATCTCTGGCTTCTCACAAGCCCACATTGCTTTCCAGCTGCTTTTTACAGTTTTGCCTTTTCAACTCATGTCCTTGTTGACTTCACTGTCTTCCTTGAACTCTCTTCTGACTCATTTCCTGGATTCTAGGTATTTTCTATTCTTTAGTTTGGGGCCTGCAGCCTCTCTTTATCCCCATTCCAGTTGTTTCTGTGAAAAACGGTTTGCTTCTGGGTTACCTTGTTCCAACTGAATTCTAATTGCTTTCTGTTCTCCTGCAGCCTCTCAGTTGCTAGGCAACAGACCAGTTTTTTTATTCCCTGTGTTTGTTTTAGGGTCATTACAATGCAGACAAAGTTTAAAGTGAAACAAAACTGAACCTCTTAACCTTTTCTTAACACACAAATACAGAAATACAAATTAATCTTAAACTTATTGCAATAGGGTATGCCCATTACACGTAAGTACAAGTATAATTTGCTTAAAACCATATCTATTTCCTAACACTCGCATAGGAGTTTGAAGATCCGATCTGCAAAAGTCTGTGACATCCTAAATAGAACTTCAGTAAAGTAAAAGTAGCACTTTCAATTTCAAACGTTTAGCAATATTCAGTCCTAATTTTAAAACTCCTGAAACAATATTGTTAATTTAAAATCCTAATTCTGTATCCTTTAGGAAAAATGCTATTATCACATTAAATATGGTGGTGTATTTTTGTCACTGGACGAGTATTCCAGAGGCCCATGACAGTGCTCTAGAGTTCTGGATTCAAATCCCACTATGTGAAGTTTGAATTTAATTTTAAACATCTGGAACTAAAAATCTAATGATGACCATGAAATCATTGTCAATTGTTGTAAAAACCCATCTGGTTCACTGATGTCCTTGAGGAAAAGAAATCTGTACATGTGACTCCAGATCCACAGCAATGTGTTTGATTCTTAACTGCAATTTAGGATGGGTAACTAATGTTGGCCTTGCTAGCAGCACTCACATCTCATGAAAGAATGAAGAAAAAACTCATCTGTTATGACAGACCACAAATTAATTAAGGCGTTGGCACTAAGGTTATTTTGTAGGAGAAAAGAATATCAATTGAAACTCCTGACTCAATCTTCAGTAGCCTTTATGAAAAGAACACCATACCATTTTCTGGCTTCCAGGCATACTGTCCCCAAAATGCCCTTGGAAATCAGCTGGCAGAAAGTAGATGTTGTGCAGACCTGCAGGTGGAATGACCTTTAGAAAGGCCCAAAAACTTTAAAGATGAGTGGATTATACCTTTGAAGGCCTCTTGTGTTGTTTTTAAAAATCCTTGTGTAGTGTGGCATTTGCTGGGTTTTTTTGTTTATATCAGTATCCAGAGTTTGCCACCAGCTATCCTCCGTGACAATCATAGAATCCCTTCAGTGCAGAAGGAGGCCATTTAGCCCATCGAGTCTGCACCGACCACAATCACACCCAGACCCTATTCCCGTAACCCCACATATATACCCTGCTAATTCCCATCACACTAGGGTCAACTTAGCATGGCTAATTAACCTAACCCGCACATCTTTGGACTGTGGGAGGAAACCGGAGCACCTGGGGGAAACCCATGCAGACATGGGGAGAATGTGCAAACTCCGCACAGACAGTGACCCAAAGCCAGAATTGAACCCGAGTCCCTGACGCTATGAGGCAGCAGTGCTAACCACTGATATGTTCAGAGTCCTGAAGCCCGAAACTTGTCAGTGTTCAGCCAATTTGATTCAGTCCACATCTTATTTTATTCTTTCACAGGATGTGGGCATCATTAAACCAACATTTTTATTGTTCATTCCTAATTGACCTTGAGAAGGTGTTGGCGAGCTATGTCTTGAACCGCAGTCCATGTGTTGTCGGTACACCTACAGTGCTGTTAGGGATGGAGTTCCCAGATTTTGATCCAGCAACAGTGAAGGAACAGTGGTATATTTCCAAGTTAGGATGGTGAGTGACTTGGAGGGGAATTTCCATGTCCTGGTGTTTCCATACATCTGCTACTCTTATCCTTCCAGGTGGTAGAGGTCATGGTTTTAGAAGGTGCCATTGAAGGAGCTTTGGTGAGTTGCTGCAATGCATCTTGTAGATGGTACACACTGCTGCCACTGTGCATCAATGTGGAGGGAGTAGATGTTGGAAGTGGCATATGGGGTTCCAATCAAGTGGCTACTTTGTCCTGGATGATGTTGAGCTTTTTGAGAGTTGTTGGAGCTGCAGTTATCCAGGAAAGTTGGGAGAATTCCATCATACTCCTGACTTGTGCCTTGTAGATGGTGGACAGGCTATGGGGAGGCAGGAGGTGTGTTACTCACCAGACGATTCCTAGCTCCTGACCTGCTCTTGTAGTCGCAACATTTATATGACTATTCCAGTTCAGTTTCTGGTCAATGGTCACTTATCAGTCCAAGCTTAAATGTTGTCCACGTCTTGCTGCATATGGGCAGGGACTCTTTCAATATCTGAGGAGTCATGAATGGTGATGAACATTGTACAATCAGCAAAACAATCCCAATTCTGACTTTATGATGGAAGGGAGGCTTTTGATAAAGCAGCAGAAGATGGTTGGGCTTAGGACACTACCCTGATGAGCTCCTGCAATGATGTCCTGGGATTGAGCTGATTGACCTCCAACCATTACAGCTAACTTCCTTGTACTAAATGTGACTCCAACCAGCGGAGAGTCCGCCCCACCCCCTCAATTCTCATTGACTCCAGTTTTGCTCGGGCTCCTCGATGTCATACTTGGTCAAATGCTACCTTGATGTCAAGGGCTGTCACTCTCACCTCACCACTGGAATTCAGCTCCATATTTGGACTAAGGCTGTATTGAGATCAGGAGCTAAGTGGCCCTGGCGGAACCTTTTACCATTTTCAAGTTATCAATTATTTTCCCATGTTTGGTATTTTGTTTATAGATCGTTTGGATACATGTTGGTTTAGGATACAGCCTAAACAATTTAAGCAGACAACTAGTGAGCTGTAATGATTAACAGAGTACAACTGGGAAATTTCAATACCTAAATGTGCGATGATCCTTTCCAGCCACTGTAAGGGTCACTCCATACAAGTGCACTCCGAGCAGAGAGCCTCTTCCAGTAAAAGTGAATATTGGGAATTTAGACATGCTTTCCTCATTATTTTATATCTATAACAGATTAAAAATAGAGATGGAAATGATTGCGAGTGCATGCCTGAGTGGATATGTACTGCTGGCAGGCAAGGCACCCCACAGGAATCTGAAGTTGGAAAACCACACTTCACGTCTTTTCTTGTTAGGAGTTTGTGAACGTATTGCTTTAAGCACTTTATTATTATCTCATAGGTTGCCTTTGTGGAATACATTTAGGTGTTGGTATGCTCTTTGCGGGAACTAATCCCAGGGCCCGCAATTGATGAATTTATGCTATCCTTAGTCAGGATTCCTATTGATCCTTTAAAAGTACGTCGGCACATAATGAAATATGGATTAGAAAAAAGGCATTCAGTGCTTTAAGCTCACTCATTCCAAGTTAAGATGTCCATGATAATAAAATTCTGCACTCCTTCCTTGGCCCTACAGATAATCGAGAGAAAATTAGTCTATCATTCCAATATGCGTTCCTCATTATTCTGACCGTAGCCTGTCATAACATTTTGATCCTACAGGTAAATCAAAGAAAATCACTCAAGCTCTACATTCATATATTTAAAACTAGCAGAAATAAAATCACCACTGAACACTGTCCAAATGGTAAGCTGAATGGGGATGGAGAAGGCGGGGGGGCGGGGGGGGGGGGTGGGTGTTGCATGGAATGACTGTAACATGCTCTGTAACTAGAAAGCCTCTAAATTAGATCTAAGTAAAACATAGAGGAGTGAAGGCAGGTTCTATTGAAGAAAAGGGCATGATGGAGATACGTTTTGGTCAATGTTTTTTACACTTACACCTGAGTGTGACAGTTTTCAGGGCAAAAGGTTTGAATGTCCTCTTGCTGGTATTCCGGTGCATCGAACACTGCCAGCAGTACAGGACAACCAGGTCTAATAAGTAAAACATATATTTGATTTCTGTTCTGATCTTATCTACAGGAACATTTAATCAGAAAAATGCAATGATAGGCCACAAGTTTCATCTTGCTGCAACTACCAGCTTGCAGGCAGAATGTAAATTTTACTTTGATCAGTTAATATTTTCTGAAGGTGGGAATGCCCCTGTGGACCATGTTTAACAAATTGCTTAATACATTACAGTGGAAGTCCAGTTTGGCACTTCACTAGACCTTTTTATTTATTTAAATGCATAATGAGTTTACTGAAATAACTAGCAGAGAACTTTGACCCACAATGTTAACTAATTCATTAAAATATCATTCAGAGTAACTTCTATCCTTTAAATCATGCAAATGTTTCAAACTTGATTAGTGACAAAGCATTTAGTGCTGTGCAAGATTAATAACTATGGGTCATTGGTTACACCACATGTGTTCAAGGTGAAAATACTATTAATGATGTCTTCCAGACAGAACTGGGAATGTTCTTTTTGGCAGACATAGCATCTCAAAGCAGGCTGTCCTTAATGGCCTCTCCTGCTGAATCTTTGCTGTGGTTGGATAACCAGTAGCCATCATTATGGTTGAGTATTACTTCCAGTTCCCCTTTTCAGTTTTCTTGAAAAATGTGGCATTGGGAGCAGATTTACATTTGACTATTCCCTTTACATTTTTTTGTGTGCAAAAATTCTACTCACAAATATTTTGCATAGTGTTAGGTTGACAGTACAAAATACTGCAGGCATGTTGTTAACAAATAATGAATAGGAAAGTAACTTGGGACTTGCATAAATTGTTAACTCTATGACAGTTTCTGGGGAAAACAGCACTAACCATTTGCCTTTACTCAAGGCTTCAATCACAGTGACAGTATGTTTAATGCACCAAGCGCATTATTTCAGGCAGTTCAACAAGTACTTGGTCTTTACTCATTACCTGATTTCAGGTAAAGTTGGATGTTCAAGCAGTTTCAATCCATTATTCCACCTCGTTAAAATGTGAATACCTTAATGCTGAGTTTCTGGATGCAACTGTTAAAATTGGGCGGGGAGGGAGAGTGGGTGGGGGGGGGGGGGGGTGGTCGGGGGCTACGGGGGGAGGTGGTGTGGTGTCAGTTGCAAACTGGAAAATTTCTGTATTCTTTTCATACAGGTGTGTTGGTGACTTCCTCTATAATTAGATTTACCATTAACTCCAACTCTAAGTAATGTGGAATGTGCTTGGACTCGGTGATATTCCTTAACAGGTCCCAATCTTTATTCTGAGCCCACGCATGACTGCTGTGATGCATTTTTATGATGCACATAAATCAGTAATTAATAAAGGCTCATAGATTGAGCTTTAAAACTATTTGATGCAGTCAAACTCATAACCCTAACATACTCACTGCAACTTCCCATGCATGGTGCAACATTTGCCTTTTCACCTCACCTTTTCCCATCATCCAGGAATCCAAACACACTTTACAGTTGATGTAACAATGAACTCGTATTTCTTTCAATGAGGTATGCTGTGTATTCTGCTCACGATGCAGTTCCATCGATGTTGAGGAGGCCATACTTTGCTGAACACCCGTACTTGGTCTGCATCCTACTCCCACTCGCTGACTTACCTTATACACTGTTCCAACGAAAGTTAATAGAAGCTAAAGGTTAACACCTCAACTTTCAATCAGTACAATATACCCTTCGAGACAAAACATTGAGTTCAAAAATTTTAATGTCACAACCGTTGCTCCCAATTTTCCAGATAGCAGGTACTGGTAATGGCTCTGCTGTTCCCAATTACAACTCCTCTTTTGGTTTATTTTCTTGTTTATTATTATCCCTTTCGGCTTCCATCCTTCATATCATTTAATCTCTCCTGTCTTCCACATATCACCTTTCCCCTTTCCCTGTCCCTGTACCTTTTTCAAAATTGATACACGTTTAACCTTTCCCAATTCGGAAAAAAGGTCATTGACCTGAAACTGGAAGTGTTTTTCTCTCTCCACAGATGCTGCCAGGTTTGCCGAGTATTTCTAACATATTTGCTTTCTCCTTCCATTTTTCCAGCATCTGCAGTATTTTGCTTTTGGCATAATCCTGTCTTTTTAGGAAGTGGGCATCATTGGCAAGGCCAGCATTTGTTGCCCATCCCTAATTGCCCTTGAACTGAGTGCCTTGTACCTTTCACAATCAACCAGATTGCTGTAATCCAGAGTCACATGTAGGTGAGATCAGGACCAGGTAAGGATGACATATTTTCCTACCTGAAGGGGCATTAGTTAAACAGATGAGTTTTTATAACATCCTATGACAGTTTCATGGTCACCATTACAGAGACTAACTTTATAATTCCAGGTTTAAACTCCACGAGCTGCCAAGGTGGGAAATGAACACATTATTTATCCAGTAACATCACCATAATGCCACAGTCTACCCTGTGTATCCACTTCTGTTCAAAAAGTGGATGCATTTCAATTTCTCACAGCCATCGTAAACTGTGTTCCATCTTATTTAGATCATTCAAGGCAAAGAGTGAAAGTGATGGATCTGGAGGTTCAGTCGGCTTCTGGACACATTTGATCCATGTTGCTTTCTCAACCACATACAAAATTGCCTAATTATACAGAGCCGGATAAATGTGAAAATAGCTGCAGGTTTTTAAGCAAAGGAAAATAATTAGACAAGCTTGTTCTTTTCTTTCACGAGTTTAGCATTAACTCGTTTAATTTTAAAGAAATTAACATTCTTTGCTGTTCAGAAGTGGAAATATTGCACCTATGTTAAATGTGATATAATTAATAATGTAGGTTTTACAATCAATGGGAATAGAACAAAGAACAAAGAAAATTACAGCACAGGAACAGGCCTCTCGGCCTTCCAAGCCTGCACCGACCATGCTGCCCGTCTGAACTAAAACTTCATGTTTTCATAGTCCCTTCCGGGGACCATATCCCTCTATTCCAATCTGATTCATGTATTTGTCAAGACGCCCCTTAAAAGTCACTATCGTATCTGCTTCCAATACCTCCCCCGGCAGCAAGTTCCAGACATCCGCCACACTCTGTGTAAAAAACTTGCCTTGTACATCTCCTCTAAACCTTGCTCCTCGCACCTTAAACCTACACCCCCTAGCAATTGACTCTTCCACCCTGGGAAAAAGCTTCTGACTATCTACTCTGTCCATGCCTCTCATAATCTTGTAGACTTTTATCAGGTCGCCCCTCAACGTCTGTCATTCCAGTGTGAATAAACCAAGTTCCTCCAACCTTTCCTCATAGCTAATGGCCTCCATACCAGGCAACATCCTGGTAAATCTTTTCTGTACCCTCTCCAAAGCCTCCACATTCTTCTGGTAGAGTACTAAACTACTACTGAGTAGCAGATGAATAATAATGTTCAAATCCACTCATGAGGTACCAGAAATACTCTGAGCTCTATATATTTTATAAGGGAAAGGAATACCTTCCTCTCAAACATAATTTGTTTTAATAGAATATTTTTAATTTGTCTGATTTGATAAAAGGTCCTGCAGTGCAGAGCTTAACCAATGCGCAACTGTGAAATTCAATAATTGAACTATGAAAATGATCCTTAATGACATCGGATTTGTTCATCACTACATAAATTTGAAAAGTTGCAGCTATCCTTTGCAAGCATAGCATCATTCAGTCTGATGTTACTTTGTTACCTAAGCAATGATATGACACCCATTTCTGTCTCTTCAATGTAGTTAAAATTTCCAGCCACCAATTGAATGGACTCTACAGCAACACTAAGTAAAACGTACACCTGCCATATATTAATACTGGTTCTGTTTTCTGAAGCAAATCATAGAATCTCTACAATGCAGAAGGAGCCCATTCGGCCCATCGATTCTGCATCAACTC
Organism: Mustelus asterias; assembly: GCF_964213995.1. Classification (NCBI taxonomy): domain Eukaryota; kingdom Metazoa; phylum Chordata; class Chondrichthyes; order Carcharhiniformes; family Triakidae; genus Mustelus; species Mustelus asterias. The sequence goes on along the minus strand of NC_135801.1, from coordinate 92,310,755 downwards.
TCCAAAAGTGCATCCCACCCAGGCCCACCTCCCGCTCCGCCCAATCCCAATAATCCCACACGTTTGCCCCGCGAATCCACCTGACCCACACACCTTTGGACTGTGGGAGGAAACCACAGCACCCAGAGGAACCCCATGCAGACACGGGGAGAATGTGCAAACTCCACACAGACAGTCACCCAAATCTGGAATCGAACCAGGTCCCTGACGCTGTGAAGAACTCCCGCTCACGACATAATGGCATGACTGAAGTTAATTACCTTACCTAATAATAGTATATTGAAACTTTCTTTTCTTTATGCAACTGCTGTCCAGGCATCGCAAGAGATGTATATTTGTTCAATTAGAAAGATAAATTAAATTTTGCTTGGAATTTTGCAGCAAACTTTTAACAAAAATCAATGTTAGATGTTATGCTTTGGTCGGGTTTTTCCAGCGGAAATTTTTATTTTGTTTATTCATTCATGGGATGTAGGTGTTGCTGGCAATGTCAGCATTTATTGCCCATCCCTAATTGCCCTTGAGAAGATGGTGTTGAGCTGCTTTCTGAATCACTGCAGTCCACAGTCCACTGGAACAGTGATATATTTCCAAGTCAGGATGATGAGTGGCTTGGAAGGGAAATTTCAGAAGGTGGTGATCACATGTGTCTGCTGCCCTTGGCCTTCTAGATGGTTGTGGCCGTGAATTGCTGCAGTGCATCTTGTTGATGGGATACACTGTTGTCACTGTGCATCGTTGGTGGAGGAAGTGAATGTTTGGGGTGAGGTGCCAATCAAGCTGACTGCTTTGTCCTGGATGGTGTCAAGCTTCTTGTTGGAGCTGCATTCATTCAGGCAAGTGAAAGGTATTCCATCACACTCCTGGATTATGCCTTGTAGATGCTGGACTAGCTTTAGGGAGTCAAAAGTTACTCACTGCAAGATTTCTAACCTCTGACCTGCTTTTTTAGCCATTATATTTATATGGCTAAACCAGTTCAATTTCTGGTCAATGGTAACCCCAACGATATTGAATATTAAAGGGGAATGGTTAGATTCTCTCTTGTTGTAGATGCTTATTGCTTGGCACTTGTGTGGTGTGAATTTTACTTGCCACTTGTCAGCCCAAGCGTGGATATTGTCCTGCTCTTGCTGCATTTGGACATGGACTGCTTCAGTATCTGAGGAGTCGCGAACGGTGCTGAACATTGTGAAATCATTGGCGAACATCCCCTCTTCTGATCTTATGACAGAAGGAAGGTCATTGATGAAGCTGCTGAAGATGGTTGGGCCCAGGACACTGCCCTAAGGAACTCCTGCAGTGATGACCTGGAGCTGAGATGATTGACCTCCAATCACCATAGCCATCTTCCTTTGTGCCATGTACGACTCCAACCAGCGGAGAGATTTCCCCCTGATTCCCATTGACTCCAGTTTTGCTAGAGCTCCTTGATGCCATATAGAGTCAAATGCTGCCTTGATATCAAGGGCAGTAACTCTCAACTCACTTCTGCAGGTTGGCTCTTTTATCCATGTTTAAAGCAAGGCTGTAATGCTCTCAGGAGCTGAGCATCCCTGGTGGGGCCCAACGTCAGTGAGCAGGTTATAGCAAAGCAAGTGCTGCTTGGAAGGATGATCCTCCCTTCCATCTCTTCACTGATGACCAAGAGGAAATTGGTAGGGCAGTAATTGGCCAGGTTGGATTTGTCCTGCTCTATGTGTATGAGACGTACCAGGACAATTTTCCACACTGGCAGGTTGATGCTAGTGTAGTAGCTGTACTGGAACAATTTGGCTAGGGGTGTGGCAAGTTATGGAGGACAAGTCTTCAGTACTGTTGCTGGAATATTGTCAGGTCTTTGCAGTATGCAGTGTCTTTAGCATTCCTTGATATGATGTGGAGTGAACTAAATTGGCTGAAGACTGACATCTGTGATGCTGGGGACCTCCAGAGGAGGCCGAGATGGATCACCCACTTGACACTTCTGGCTGAAGATTCTTGCCAATGTTTCAGCCTTTTTTTTTGCAATGATATTCTGGGCTCCTCCATCATTGAAGATGGGGATATTTGTGGAGCCTCCTCCTCCAATAAACTGTTTAATTGTCCCCCACCATCCATGGCTGGTTGTGAAAGGACTACAGAGCTTAGATCTGATCCATTGGTTGTGGGATTGCTTAGCTCTGTCAATCACTTGCTGCTTATGCATTTTGGCATGCAAGTAGTCAATTAGTCCAGTGTTGTAAGTTCACTAAGTTAATACTTTATTTTTAGATGCGCCTGGTGCTGCTCCTGGCATGCCTTCCAGCACTGTTCATTGAACCAGGGTTGATCCCCTGGCTTGGAGGTAATGATAGAGTGGGGGATATACCATGAGGTTATGGATTGTAGTTCTACACAATTCTGCTGCTGCTGATGGCCCACAGTGCTTCATGGAGTTGTTCAAAATCTAGTGGCAGTGCCTCACAACTCAATGGACGGTATCCTAAATGTGAAGATGGGACTTTGTCTCTACAAGGACTATATGGTGTTCACTCCTACCGATATTGTCATAGATAGATGCTTCTGTAGCAGACAGGTTGGTGAGAATGAGTCAAGTAAGTTTTTCCCTCTTGCTTATTCCCTCAGCACCTTCCATAGACCCAGTCTCGCAGCTATGTCCTTTAGGACCCAGCTAGCCTGGTGTGCAGCGGTACTACCAAGCCATCCTTGGTGATGGCCTTTAAAGTCCCCTGCCCAGACTACATTCTGCACCCTTGCCACCTTCAGTGCTTCCTCTAAGTGGTGTTCAACATGGTAGAGTACTGATTCATCAGCTGAGGGGGAGAATGGTACATGGTAATCAGCAGGAGATTCCTTTTCCATGTTTGACCTGGTACCATGAGACTTCATGGGGTCTGGAGTGGATGTTGAAGACTCCCAGGGTAATTCCCCCCTGATTGTATACATTGTGCCACTGCCACCTCAGCTGTGCCCGTCCAGCCAGTGGGACAGGACATACCCAGGGATGGTAATGGCGGTGTCAGATGGTCAGTCTGGTTTCATGCCTTATTGACTTTCTCACAGTTTGATACAACTGAGTAGCTTGTTAGACCACTTCAGAGAGCATTTAAAAGTCAACCACATTGCTGTGCTCTGGAGTCACATGTAGACCAAACCAGGTAAGGATGGCAGATTTCCTTCCCTGATGGACATTAGTGAACCAGACATGTTTTTACAACAATTTACAGTTGTTTCATGGTCACCAGTAGACTTTTAGTTCCAGATTTTTATTGATTGAATTCAATTTCCGCCATCTGCTGTAGTGAAATTTGAACCCCGATCCCCAGAGCATCACCCTGGGGTATCTGGATTACTAGTCCAGTGACTACCATATTTACAATCAAAATATTAAGTGCTAATGATTTGGATATAAACAAGCTGCTAATGCTACCTATTTTCTATTATTTTCATTTGTGATCAGGTTTTCAGACAGATGTCTGAAAACCTGGTAGCCAGATCTTCAGGAACTTTATCAATGCACGTGAATAAGGCTCTCGTGATATCTTTACATCCTGATGTTAGTTTCTGTCCTCACCAGCTGACTACTGCCAGTTACTCAGCCACTCACAGGACAAATCTGGAAGCAGCCATTTAGATTGCTATTTCAGGGAATTCACAGTTGCCATCGGTTACAGCTGTCTAGTGCCTTTTGAAAAAAAGTTCTTGTAACCTGTGGGTGTTCAATTTGAAAGAACTTGCAGTTGCTGCTGTAGGTCCTGAACCCGTGTTACATCTTACTCCACAGTCGTTCTCTCTATGCCACACCAAAAATGTACTTCCTTTTAGTTGCTGCAGCAAACCCATTCGAAGCAACACATTACTCCAAAACAGTGAATTGTCCACAGGAATTGTGCTCAGTTCTGATAGCTTACCTAATACATTTATATGATGGGTGAGAGGGAAAATCACACTCATCCCCTGCTGATTTTAATGAGTGGCATGTTTACCCTGCCTAATGCCTGCTCATTTACCAATCACATATGAAAATCGCTCCCATTATCTTGTTCCCTCTGTAAACTACCAGTGCCTGAGTCAATATCTCACTCTACTATTCTGATACATATGTACCTATTTTGATACTTGGGTAGATAGTATCAGCATCCATGTAAGCATTATATTAAACACAAAAGCAATGGGAGTATTATGATTTTGAAGCAGTTTAATGTAAGAATTGACGTGGGTGCAGATTTGAAAAAAATCAAACCTGGCATGAGGTTTATTATGTTCTGGTTTGTTTAAATTGGACAAACTTGTTTATTTAAACTCAATCTGCTTTCAATATCCCCACCAAATAGCTCATAGTGGCTGTTTGAATTAACTCTGAGTTGTGTCTAACTACTTTGTCGCAGTCACAGTTTCATTGCTGGTAGGTAATCTTCAGTAAGTTGCTTTCTGGTTTAGATGATTAAGAATCGAAGTTGGAAAATGCAATGTATGACTGCTTTCCAGCCCCGTGCTTTGGGAACAATACAATAAGTAACTAATGTCCAACTGCACAATGATAAATGACCCAGATAACACACTGGAAATCGAAGTAGTGACATCCCTGGGTGACAGCGACCAAAACATGATTACATTTGACAAGACCCAGCCGTACAACTTTAAAAGGGGCAACTCTAAGGGAAAGAGGAAAGAGCGTGGACAATTAGGAGGTGATACCACAAGTGAAAGTTTATTCTGTACAATTTCTGAATTTCCTGGGGACTTCAGTCAAGTTTTATCTGACAGTTTGTTCCAACATCTTAAGACAATAAAGTGGATAAGTAAGGTAGTAAAATTTGGGCATGGATAAAGAGTTGTCTGAAAGAAAGGAAGTAGCAGCGGAGTGATACCAGACAGGGGAGAAGTACAACAATAATCTGATCTTCTGTTGTTGCTGGCCTGAATATTGTTTCTAATCCATATCAACGACCTGCATTCAAAAACATAATGCAAATTGGTTAGATGTGGTGATCATGATAAATTGGATGGCGGTGGCGTGAGTAGGGGGGTTGTTGGTGGTTAGGGGTTAGGGGTAGCTGTTAGCAATAGGCTGTTGTTATGTAGATAAATGCAATATCCAAGTAGTGCATAGAAGATCCAACATATAGCATAAGAATGAATGACCAAATCATCTATTTTTGGTTGTGCAGGCTATTTACTCAATGAGTGACATTGGACTTGCTGGAGGCTGAAAGAGATCTTTGAATAACAGTAAACTAATCAGTTGTTACTCAATCTGCTAGATTGTAGAGTACAATCTGTAGAGTATAATCAGTACTCTACCCATTGTAGAGTAGCCTTTAACACAGTAAACAAAATGTTGAGCTGTGTTATCAGATCAATGTAGGACAGGCATTATAATCACTGAAGTTCTGTAGTAGCACTGCAATCACTTCTGCTCATTGAGGCATAAGAAAAGCATCCCAGCTCTGGCAGCAATGCTGTGAAGGGCTATCAAGCGGAACTGTGTGCCAGAGAACTGAATTATGAGAAAATGTTAGGAAACTTGGATTCTTTTGTCTTGAATAAGAGGAATTATTGTAGAGGTATGAAGATGTACAAGATTATCAGTGGGATAGAAGAGTTTGATCTGGAGAATTATTTGAAGACAAAGGCAATGGGCACAAACAAGTTAAAGTCAAGATCAAAGCTTAGATCAGGAAGAACTCTTTGTTGGAATAGCAGGACCATGGTTTCCATGGAGGTAAGCATCAAATGAACTAATGACATCCCTCTTCTCTAATTATCTTCGTAAGCTATAAGTCCTTCTTTAAACTCATTAACAGCTCCATTGCGCGAGAGTCTTCAGGCTATAGAAACTCTGTGATGCACCACTGGCCTAGATAATGGACTATCACCTTTAGAATTTGGGCTTATTGCATGAACAGGATGACAATCTCCTTTGTTGTAGCATAACACAGTTCAGACGGGTATAATGCTTACAGTACAAAAAAACTGGCCCTAATTCTGTATTGATTGGGATTTTGTTTTATTATTTGTTCTTGGAATAGAAATATATATGCATAGAAAATAGAAGCGGAAGTAGGTCATTCCGCTCTTCGAGCCTGCTTCACCATTCATTACAATCATGGCTGATCAGCAAATTCAATACCCTGATCCCGCCTACCCCCATAATCCCTTGATCCCTTTAGCCCCAAAAGCTATATCTAATTCCTTCTTGAAATCACACAACATTTTGGCCTCAACTACTTTCTGGGGTAGTGAATTCCACAGATTCAGCACTCTCTGGGTGAAGAAATTTCTCCTCACCTCAGTCCTAAAAGGTTTACCGCTTATCCTCAAACTATGAACCCTGGTTCTGGACTCCCCCACCATTGGGAACATTGTTTCTGAATCTACCCTGTCTAACCCTGTTAGAATTTTTAAGTTTCTCTGAGATCCCCTCTCACTCTTCTAAACTCCAGTGAATATAATCCTAACTGACATAGTCTCTCCTCACATGACAGACCTGCCATCCCAGAAATCAGCTTTGCTGCATTCCCTCTATAGCAAGAACACCCTTCCTCAGATAAGAACACCAGAACTGCACACAATACTCCAGGTATGGCCTCACCAGTGCTCTATATAATTGCAGTAAAACATCCCTAATCCCATACTCAAATCCTCTCGCTATGAAGACTAACATTTCATTTGCCTTCTTTACTGCCTGCTCGACCTTTGCGATGACTTTCAGCGACTGATGCATGAGGCCACCAAAGTCTCGCTGAGTGTCCACATCTCTCAATTTACACCCATTGAACTAATAACTTGCCTTCCTATTTTGCACCAAAGTGGATAACCTCACATTTATTCACATTATACTGCATCCACCAGGCATATATCCACTCACTCAGCCTGTCCAAATCACACTGAAACATCTCGACATCCTCCCCACAGCTCACTCTCCCACCCAACTTTGTATCATCTGCAAATTTGGAGATAGTATATTTAGTTCCCTTGTCCAAATCATGAATATATGATGTGAACAGTTGGGGTCCTAGCACAGATCTGAATAGTCATTGCCTGCCAATCGCTAAAGACCCATTAATTCCAACTCTTTGCTTCCTATCTGCTAACCAGCTTTCTATCCATCCCAAGACATTGCCCACAATCCCATGTGCTTTAACTTTACATAGTAATCTGCTGTGTGAGCTCTTGTCGTAAGCCTTCTGAAAGTCTAAATAAACCACATCCACCAGGTCTCCCTAGTCAACTCCACTAGCTATATCCTCAAAGAATACCAGTAGATTTGTCAAGCATGATTTCCCTTACATGAATCCAGAATGTGAGGGTTGCTAGCAAGGCCATTAATTCCAATTCTTTACTTCCTATCCAGCTTTCTAACCAAGGCATTTATTTGTGAAGGTGATCCTGAGAGATGGTTCCAGGCCACTTATCAACTCAAGCCCTGACTGTTGTCCAAGTCTTGTTGTCTGCTTCAGTATCTGGGGAGTTGTGAATGGCAATGCCATAGGGAAACCTTTACATAATTACATGTGAAAAATGGAACTATGAATGCTAAAGTATAGGACCCTCGTCTATGATTGGGTTTGAATATTAATTAAAGTTGCAAGAGATACCAGGTTGCTGTCTCTGTGCAAGGAATTAAAGTTCTAAGTGCATAGTCTCTGTAAATAGATTTTACCTAGGGTTGGGTGATGGGGGTTGGAGCGAGGGGTGGTTGGGGGGGAGGAATTTTATTCACGCTCAACACATCCAATAATATGAAGGCTATGGACACCCCTGTTACAGTTGCTGAGCTCAGTCACAATATCAGTACCTGGGTCTTCCCTAATTTTTTTTTCACCATGATCTCAATTTTATCCTTAGTTGAATGGTTATAGAACATAGAACATAGAACAGTACAGCACAGAACAGGCCCTTCGGCCCACGATGTTGTGCCGAGCTTTGTCTGAAACCCAGATCAAGCTATTTCCTCCCTATCATCCCGAAGTACTCCATGTGCCTATCCAATAGCTTCTTAAATGTTTCTAAAGTTTCTGACTCCACTATCCCTGCAGGCAATCCATTCCACACCCCAACCACTCTCTGAGTAAAAAACCTACCTCGGACATCCTTCCTATATCTCCCACCATGAACCCTATAGTTATGCCCCCTAGTTACCGCTCCATTCACCCGAGGAAATAGTCTTTGAACGTTCACTCTATCTATTCCCCTCATCATCTTATAAACCTCTATCAAGTCTCCTCTCAACCTCCTCTGCTCCAAAGAGAAAAGCCCAAGTTCCCTCAACCTATCCTCATAAGACCTACCCTCCAAACCAGGTAGCATCCTGATAAATCTCCTTTGCACTTTTTCCAGTGTCTCCACATCCTTCTTGTAGTGAGGTGACCAGAACTGCACACAATATTCCAAATGTGGTCTCACCAAGGTCCTGTACAGTTGCAGCATAACCCCACGGCTCTTAAACTCAAACCCCCTGTTAATGAACGCCAATACACCATAGGCCTTCTTCACGGCTCTATCCACTTGAGTGGCAACCTTCAGAGATCTATGGATATGAACCCCAAGATCTCTCTGTTCCTCCACATTCTTCAGAACCCTATCTTTGACCCTGTAATCCACATTTAAATTTGTCCTACCAAAATGAATCACCTCGCATTTGTCAGAGTTAAACTCGGTTTGCCATTTTTCAGCCCAGTTCTGCATCCTATCTATATCTCTTTGCAGCCTACAACAGCCCTCCACCTCATCCACTACTCCACCAATCTTGGTGTCATCAGCAAATTATTAAAGTATATCTCCTCCATAACCTCCAGTTTTGGTCTACATTATGTCAGCTCAGCATTGCACACCATGGCTCTTTCTGTTCTTAAATGTACAGAAAATACTTTGCCCTCAAACAGATAGATGTACCTTTTAGAATGGCACCAGGCTATCTTGTAGAAAGACAGCCTTTCAAAGGGGCCTTGGTGATTTGGGCTATCATGTGACATTCCACAGATATTTCCCATTTCAACAAATTTTGCAACAATTTTCTTTTCACGATCAAATGGAAAATTAAACATGAGATGAATTCTTTAATAAATAATGTGAATAGTTGGGGTCCGAGCACAAATCCCTGTGTTACCCCACTAGTCACTGCCTGTCAATTGGAAAAAACCCATTAATTCCAATTCTTTACTTCCTATCCAGCTTTCTATCCATCTCAAGACACTACCCACAATCCCATGTGCTTTAACTTTACATAGTAATCTGCTGTGTGAGACCTTGTCGAAAGCCGTCTGAAAGTCTAAATAAACCACATCCACCGGGTCTCCCTGGTCAACTCCACTAATCACTACCTCAAAGAATTCCATTAGATTTGTCAAGCATGATTTCCCTTACGTAAATCCAGAATGTGAGGGTTGCTGGCAAGGCCTGCATTTATTTGAGAAGGTGGTCTTGAGAGAGAGTTCCAGGCCACTTATCAACTCAAGCCTGATTGTTGGCCAGATCTTGTTGTCTACTTCAATATCTGGGGAGTTGTGAATAACTTTAGCATTCCTAATGGCAACCCTGCCACTTCCCCGAACAGCTCCCATGCACCACCCTCCAACACTAACCTGAGCATTTGCAGGCCTGATAGAATTTTTCAGGTCTATCTACACATGTTAACATTGTACATCAATCTATATTCATCTGTTCAAATGGACTTTACTCCATTTGTTTAATAGTAAAACTATAAGGAAAATCATCACATTGCAAAACAGATTTCAAGAAGCAGGCGGTGATATGAAAAGTTCGAATTGATTTAAATCTTAGATTTCATTTGTTTAAAACAGGATTCCATTCTGTAACTGTAACTTATAATTCTCTAACTTCCTTTTATTCTATTTTCACTCTGCATGTTTAATAGCAGTATAATGCACTCTATGGACTTATGAAAGCTGCTGTAACCAATTTAACGTAAAATCATTTGTCAAAGATTCTAATATCCTAAATTTGGAAGTGTAATGTGCCTGGTCAAATGTATACGAATTCTGCCAAACATTGTTGGACAAAGTCATCAACCCAAATTTAATTTAAAATATAGGACAGGTTTTCAAACATTTTGCAAATGAATTCAAACTTTGGCAGCTTAAATGACCGCACCACGGGTATAACTTTGCAATTAGATCAATGTTTCCTTAGGAAATGAATATTTGATGAAACAAATGGAAACCATTAGTTGATCGATTACATTTTCACTATTGTCATCCTTCACATTTCTGTGAACATGTGCAAATCCTGTTGGCAAAGATAGAAGTTAGTTTTCTCATCTCATTTAAAATGAACTGTTTCCCACACACAACATTTTCCAATTAAATTCCAGGTTTTGTTAAATCATTTATACCTGCCTTGCAGTTCGGAGGTGTCTCAGATCCCCTTTAGCTTATTGATTCATTTGCATAAGCATTAAAGTAGATTCAACCTGCAGCTCAGTCACTACCAACCAATTGCAAGTTATCTCCAGCTGGATCTTCTTTTCGAGTTCTCTGCCTGAAGGCAGATCCTTGGTAATTATATGCTAAGACATGGAAACGTGCTGCCATTTTTACTGTGTGTAGGATGCAGAGGAGACACCAAATCTACTTCAGATGGAACAGTGATCCACTCCTGTGCTGTTGGTATTAATCTGATCTATATGCGAACTGGTTAGCCAACTGAACTAACTGGCCCTCTCCAACACAATGGCCTTCAAGAATACAGCAGCTCCAGTGTTTTCCTGGAGAGACACCATGGACAGAATGGATAAGGAGCAGCTGTTCCTCTTCGTTGAAGGGTCAGTCACAAGGGGACATTGGTTCAATGTGAGTGGCAAGAGGTTTGGAGGTATGTGAGGAAAAACGTTTTTACCTAGAGAGTAGTGATGGTCTGGAATGCACTGCCTGGGAGGATGGTAGAGGCAGGTTGCCTCACTCCTTTAAAAAGTACCTGGGTTAACACTTGGCACATCATAACATTCAGGGCTGTGGGCCAAGTACTGACAGATGGGATTAGGTGGGAGGTCAGGTGTTTCTAAGGTGTTGGTGCAGACTTGATGGGCTGAAGGGCCTCTCCTGCGCTGTTTGGTTTATACAATTCTATTATGATTTGAATACTGATTCTCAAAAGTCTAAAGGTACTGTTACGAACATATGAACAAAGAGCAGGAGTAGGCCATTCAGCCACTCAAGCCTGTTTTGCCATTTAATAAAATCATGGCTGACCTGATAGTAACCTCAAATCTGCATTGCGCCTACTCCCAATAATCTATCACCTCCTTGCTTACCAAGAATCTATCCACCTCTGCCTTAAAAATATTCAAAGACGCTGCTTCCACTATGTTTTCAGGAAGAGAGTTCCAAAGACTCATGATCCTCTGAGTGAAAAAAAAATTACCTCATCTCCGTTTTAAATGGGTGACCCTTATTTTTAAATAGTGACCCATAGATCTAGATTCTCCCACAAGAGGATCTTCGAACTTAATGGAACCTTCCCTGAATCTAGGAAGTTTTCAAAAATTACAACCAATGTATCAACTATTTCACTAGCCACTTATTTTAAGACCCGCGGATGAAGCGCATCAGGATCTGAGCTCTTGTCAGCCCACAGTTCTAACAATTCACTCAGTAATACTTCTCTGATGACTGTAATTTTTCTGAGTTCCTCCCTCCCTTCCATTTCCTGGTTTATAACTGCTTTTGTGATGTTACTTGTATCTCCGAGTGAAGACTGATACAAAATACCTGTTCATCTTCCATCTTTTTGTTTTCCATTATCAATTCTCCAGATGCACTTTCTATATGATCAATGCTCACTTTGTTCATACTTTACTTTTTAAAATATATAAAACAACTATTACTTACTTTTTAAATTCCTAACTAAATTTCTCTCATACTCTAATTTCCTTATAAATCTTTTGGCCGTTATTTGCTGTTCCTTATATTCTGTCCAATTTTCTGACCTGCCACATGTCTTTGCACAATTATATACCTTTTCTTTCGATTTGATACTGTCTTTAACCTTTCTAGTTAACCACAGATGGCGATTAGACAGATGGTCCTTGGACATTTTCTTACTCATTGGAATGTATCTACTCCATGCATTATGAAATATCCCCTTAAATGTTTTCCACGGCATCACTTTTTAAAAAATTCATTCATGGGAAATGGGCGTTGCTGGCTGTCACTAATTGCCTTTGGAGAGCAGTTGAGAGTCAACCACATTGCTGTGGGTCTGGAGTTACATGTAGGCCAGACCAGGTAACGATGGCAGATTCCCTTCCCTAAAGGACATTAGTGAACTAGATGGGTTTTTCTGACAATCAACAATCATTTCATGGTCATCACTAGGCTTTTTAATTCCAGATACTTTTTATTGAATTCAAATTCCACCATCTACCATGGCGAGATTCGAATCCAGGACCCAGAACATTAGCTGAGTTTCTGGATTAATAGTCGAGCAATAATACCACTAGGCCATCGCCTCCTCTATTGACATGTCCCTTAACCTGGTTAGCCAATTCACTTTAGTCAGCTCAGATTTCATGCCCTCACAATTGTCCTTATTTTAAAACATAGGCCGGGATTCTCCCAAAAATATTTTAAGTGTTGGATTCGTGGAAAAACTGGAGTAAATCCATCTGGTTGTTTTAGCAGGATTTTCAAAATGAATCTCCCACACTCTGAGCATCACAGAGTGCCCTAACGTGAATCACAATAAAAATTAGGGGGTGGGACGTATCTATGCCCAAGCGGCTGGCAACATAGCGCTGAGCGAGCTACTGCACGTGCGCCGATCTGTCAAAGCGGAATCAGCACATGCGCCGTAGCCCCACACTGCTGGCCTCCTGATCACTGACCAGCACAGCACATTGCTGCCCCTTCGATCCACCCCACCCCCTTATCGCTGGCATTCTGAATGTCTCTGGGCCAGCCCCACCCCCCACTCACCGGCCCACCTTTTAAAGACCTCGGGCTGTTCAAATCCTGGACCTGAGCCCCCAATCTGTTACAAAGCGGAGATGGATCCCCCCTCTGAGAACTAACACCCAAAGAGGAGTACCTTGCCCTATAATGTGTAAAACGTGTGCGTGAAGTGGTGTGACCTGTTCTTCAGTAACTTCTAGTGGTTAAATAAAAAAATAAATCCCTGACACTCACTCTAAAATCAACAAATAACAATTTAATTTATCTAACTAACAGTGAACAAATTAACGAAACTATTAACAAACTGAATAACTCCCTTCTAGCCATTAACTATCCCCGAATAAAACAGGATTCTAATGGTATGCTCTCCAAATAAACACAATTCCCACTCATTAACAAAAAAATAATTTAGTCACTCTCTAAATTACAACCAGGCTTTGTGTCTTCCGGAATATTCTGGGCTTTCTCTGTTGATTCTTCTGACTGGAACTTCTTTCTTCTTTGGTACCTTCGCTATCTTGATGGTGCTTTCTCTAAAACATAGATGAAGCTATGAGAGTCAGCGATTCTGTCTGTCTCGAGAGCTGAAAGCTGAGAGCTGTTATCTCTGGCAGGTGGCAGGTACTTTCCCCTTTGTCCCACTGTCCCCCTTCTTTTATACCCGTGATGATATATCAACATTTCCCACAATAGGATTGGTCCTAGGTTGTCAAAACCATCAGAATTAAATTTAATAGGTTTTGGATATGTAAGTGCCTGATTCAAGTTGATTGGCTAAATTCAAAAGCCTGTTGCCTTGGTAAAAACTGCTGCTTGGGCTCTCTATGTACTTGCATTTTAAATCTCGAAGCACAGAAAAAACAGCACCTTTTAACGGGACCACGCAATGCTTTCCCCCCTAGCATTTTACAATTTTTACAAATACCAAATCCTAACTACCGACCTCCCAATCTAAAATTCCTCTACCCAACTTCGCAACAATATGTAAAGTAAAATCTTCCATGGCAATCGCCATAACTTTCTGATAAGCTCTAATTATTTATTCCTTTGTGTTCCACCTGGCTGTTCCTGCCGGCAGGATTTCCAGTCCCATCAATGGCGACCCTCTGCCATGGTTATGAACAATGGGAAACCCCATTGACAGGGGTGGGACTGGATGATCCTGCTGTAAAACACACCGTGGAGGTGCATAAAATCCCACCCATGATCTGAATTTGAGATAGAAGGGAGAGATATTAATACTAGACTGTTTTTTTTTAGCAACATGGGTGTTATAATAAAAGATATCAATTGGTTATTCTGGCCTGATTACCTCTTTCTCCATTGCAAGTTGGGTATTGTACAGAAGGTAATTGATTAACTCTAGCCTGGTCAGACCTTGGCTATTGTAATAGCCGAGGTGATTGGTTTATTTAATGTTTCAGCTATCACTTCTGAATGTACTATTCTTCCTTCTGATGAAAGAGGAAGGACAGACACATCAATACCTTCCATACAGCCATTGTCCAAATAGACTTTCTGTCGCTGCCTGAAAGGTGTTGTGATAGAAATATAAATAATGAGAGCCAGTTACAATTTGCAGTTGATCTTTGAAATAATTCTTGATATCAGCAGGTGTGAGATTCCAAAGGAAGTTGCCTTGCCCTGTCTTAATTGTAATTCACATTGGATACTTCCAGAAACTGACCAACTTGTGATACCAGACATTTCAGGTGATCTGTGGCAGCCATCTTAAGTCAATATCTTTAAAGAAGTTAAACGTATATTTGACTGGCCGATTAAATAAAGGTTAATATTACACAAGCATATACCACATCATCTTGACAATACTCTTCCTGGAGACCCGTGCTTACCATCATTTCTGGGTCTTCCTGACCTCACGTCCCTCCTGATCCCACCCACACTTGCCCCACAGAATGCAAAAGCAGAAACCACGGGGGCGATTCTCCCCCCAAAATTTTAAGTGTCGAATGTGCGAGTAACTTCCACTGATATTTTTTAGCGTGAGTTTCAAAATGAACACTATGAGCACTGCAGAGTGCCCGAGCAAGATTCACATTGAAAATCAATGGGTGGGGTCTATTCCCGCTGGAGAGGGTGGCAGCATAGCACTGAGCGGGCCACTGCGCATGCGCCAATCTGTCAGTGCTGAGATCGGTGCATGTGCAGTGGTCTCACATTGTCGCCAGCTCCTTGTTATTGGGGAGCTGTTGTAAAAACCGCTGGGGTGAACCACTCCTGGTGAGGGGATGGGGGGAGGGGTGGGGGCGTAGAGTGGGGGGGAGGCATTAGATAATACTTGCCTACTATTTGACCCTGAGCTGAGTTACTGACCTTTTTGGCTGTCTATCACAACGACCATTCATTTCTCTTGTGTGATGTTATCTGTCTCCACCCCACCTCAGCCCACAACTGCTGAAGCCCTCATCGATGCCATTGCCACCTCCAGATTTGGATATTCCAATGTTTTCCTGGCTGGACCCCAATTCTCCACATTCAGTAAATCATGGAATCATCGAATCCTAGAATAATTGCAGCACAGAAGAAAAGCTGAAAATGCTGGAAAATCTCAGCAGTTCTGACAGCATCTGTGGGGAAAGAATAGAGCCAACATCAAAATGTTAGGTTTATTCTTTTACCCCAGATGTTGTCAGACCTGCTGAGAATTTCCAGCATTTTCTGCTTTTGTTTCAGGTTTCAGCATCTGCAGAATTTTGCTTTTATTTTTATTACAGAAGTAAAGCTGTACGGCCTGTGATACCCATACCAGCTCTCTGCGAGAACAATTTGCCAAGTGTCATCCCCATCCATCCCTGTAAGCCTGCAAAATGTTCTTTCTTTAGGTTTTTATTTGATTTGATTTATCATTGTCACATGTATTAGTATATGGTGAAAAGTAGTGTTTCTTGTGCGCTGTACAGACAAAGCATACCGTTTATAGAGAAGGAAACAAGGGGGTGCAGAATGTAGTGTTACAGTCATAGCTAGGGTGTAGAGAAAGATCAACTTAGTGCGAGTTGATCAAAAGTCTGACAGCAGCAGGGAAGAAGCTGTTCTTGATTTGGTTGGTACGTGACCTCAGATTTTTGTATCTTTCTCCCGACGGAAGAAGATGGAAGAGAGAATGTCCGGGGTGTTCATCCAATTCCATTTGGAAAGCTAGGATTGAATCTCCCTCCACCACACTCTCAAGTAGTGCATTCCAGATCCTAATCATTCGCTGAGTAAAAAAACATTTCCTCATGCTGCTGTTGATTCGTTTGTCATAAAATAAAAGCAAAATACTGCCCATGCTGGAAATCTGAAATGCTGGAAAAACTAAACAGATCTGGCAGTGTCAGTGCAGAGAAAAACAGAGTTAATGTTTTGAATCTGCATGACTCTTCCTCAGAGCTAAAAGGTAAATGGTTTCCTCTGGTTCCAACCCTTACATCAATGTCAGAACTAAGTAAGAGCAGCTTCCTCATTCACTTTTAATAAGGTACATCTTTTACAGGAGAAAGACAAGTGAAATAAAAAACCCCAGAAAGACATGGATTATACAGCACTTTTCACAACCACTGGACATCTCAAAGTGCTTTTCAGCAAAGCACTTGCACTGCTGTCAGGAAGGAACTGCAGCCAATTTCTGCAAGTTCCCAAAACAGCACTGTGATAATGACCAGATAATCTGCTTGTGTGATGTTGATTGAGGACTAAATGTTGGCCAGGACACCAGGAATGACTTGCCTGCTCTTCTTCAAAATCCATTCAGGAGGGTGGACGAGACCTCAGTTCAACATCTCATCCAAACAACAGCATCTTCAACAGTGCAACACGGCCTCAGTATTGCACCTCAGAATTTTGTGCTCAAGGAGACTTGAACCCACAGCATTCTGACTCAAAACCAACCATGCCAAAACCAAATTCAGAGTTACCAAACTTCTGGCACTTTTCCAGTAGGGTTATCATTGCAAATATACGGATAGAAGGAGCCCTTTATGACCACCTGACGTCCCAAATTCCTTCACCACCATTAAAATAATTTTGAAGTGTCACTCTTGTAATGTAGGAAACTATGATGGACAATTGTGGAAGACAAAATGAGATTATTGATTCTCAAAATGGTGTCATCACATCTTGGTTATCTTTCTTTTCATTTGCAAGTGAGAAAACATGACACAGAAGTATTCATGATCAATGCCATCTCCTTTTATTGCACTTTGAACGTGGATCATTTATGTTACACTGAGTTTCCCTGGAGAGCTTAATTAAAGTGGTGTTAAGGTCTTAAAATATGAATGGATTTTCATGATATATTTCTGAGCTAATGAATTGGAGATATTGATCTGAGTGGTAATGCCTAGTGGTAAGAATATGAGCAGGGAGGTCCAGTTGCCAACATTCAAGAGATAGATGAGTGGAGTGGAGGCGCAAGTACCAAGAGCCGATAGAGCTGCGATCACTATGAACCAGCCAGTGCGATTATCTCTGATGAGGAACTGATTTGATTTGATTTATTATTGTCACATGCATTGGTATACAGTGAAAAGTATTGTTTCCTGCACGCTATACAGACAAAGCATAGCACACATAGAGAAGGGAAGGAGAGAGTGCAGAATGTAGTGTTACAGTCATAGCTAGGGTGTAGAGAAAGATCAATTTAATGTGAGGTAGATCCATTCAAAAATCTGATGGCAGCAGGGAAGAAGCTGTTCTTGAGTCGGTTGGTGCATGTCCTCATACTTTTGTACCTTTTTCCTGACGGAAGAAGGTGGAAGAGAGTATGTCCGGTGTGATGTGGTCCTTGATTATGCTGGCTGCTTTTCCGTGGCATCGGGAAGTATAGACAGAGTCAATGGATGGGAGGCTGGTTTGCATGATGGACTGAGCTTTGTTCACGACCCTTTGTAGTTTCTTGTGGTGTTGGGCAGAGCAGGAGCCATACCAAGCTGGACACTTAAAAACTTGAAGTTCTCGACCATTTCCACTTCATCCCCCATATGAGCCAGCAGATGTGGTTACCTCTGATAGGGAACACTGGGAAATAAAAAGTCTAAATCAGGGAGGGCATGTAGGTATTAGAATATAGGCAGACTAACATGTTTACCATATGTTATTTTTGGAAACAGGGCTCTGTATAATTCAGGCAGCATATCCTGCTGGATAACTTTACAATGTGAAGTTGCAAGATTACTGAGATAGTCAGTGACACAATAGGGACAACTTGATAGAAATAAAACCAAAACTTTTAAAAACTGCAACTTAGGAATGGATCTTCCTATGAGAATTACATTGTTACTGTTATACTCAGTATGTGGGTATCACTGGCTAGGCTATTTTAGAGGGTGCCACATTGGATGAGAACATCAACCTTCCTTTCCTAAAGAATGTTAATGAACCAAATGGGTTTTTGACAACAATTTTCATGGTCACTGATTTTTATTTTCAGATTTGTTAACCTAAAACTATTGTGAGACTTGAACCCTTATTGGCTGGACTGGTCGCTTAGGTTAAAAATCCAGTAACACATTACATCACCTAATGGCTGGTGTTATTAAGGGTACTTGAGCCCACGAGTTATGTTTTGGACATCCCAATAACAAAAATTGTATCTGTTTGAAGGCAGCTGCTGGGTTTGGGGGCAGGACCTCTGGAATTTGGGCTTTGGCACCATTTTGACTCAGGGGTGCAGCCTTCTGTCATTGTGAAAATTTGGGTTAAGCATTTCTTCTTAAATTGGGCCCAGAAAAATAGAAACTCCAAATTCCCTAGGCTGTTTTATTTGTGGCTTCCAGCGGTCCCTTTGACATATGATGCCATTATCTCAGGCTCATCTTGTGATCCTGAGCCACATAAAAATCTCATATCCGTTAGTTTATTAAAAACAGGTAATATTATTCAAGTGATAAGTAAATTTAAT
Organism: Mustelus asterias; assembly: GCF_964213995.1. Lineage (NCBI taxonomy): Eukaryota > Metazoa > Chordata > Chondrichthyes > Carcharhiniformes > Triakidae > Mustelus > Mustelus asterias. The sequence continues at coordinate 92,291,957 of NC_135801.1, read as the reverse complement.
ATTGAGAGCCATTATAGCATCCATTGCCAGCATGTTGAAGTCATAAATGCATTTCCTGTTCTATTACCAATAAGATATTCCTATTTTTATCTTCTTTCTTAACTTTCCACATGCCTTTTTGGGCCTCCCTCCCTATATACTGGGAGCTGATGAAATCTGCAAAATAAACCAGTGAGCAGCTCCACATAGAATCATAGAATCCCTACAGTCTGAAGGAGGCCATTCAGCCCATTGAGTCTGCACTGACTCTCCAACAGAGCATCTTACCCAAACCCACCCACTGCCCTATCCTCGTAACTCCACATATTTACCCCACTAATCCACCTAACCTACACATCTTGGGACACTAAGGGGCAATTTAGCATGGCCAATCAACCTAACCTGCATACCTTTGGACTGGTTGGACTGCAGAAAAATAGTACCTGAGCTGGGAGTTTAAGAGTAATAAATAAAAAAGGTGTGTTTAGCAAATGGAAAGTTTTGGTTGTTTTTTTTGATGTACTTCTCTTGGTAAATATATGTCCTGAATATATTCCTTCATTTTCACATGTGTGAATTCAAAACATGGACAAATAACATTTAAACTAGAAATTAGAGTTGCTGCAAGCTTAAGTCCCAACCTCTGGAATTTCCTCCCTAATCTTTGCCTCTCTACCTCTCCTCTTCCCTGTGAGACACCACTTAAAACCAATCTCTTTGACAAAGATTTTGACAATAATGCCTAATGTGGATTGATGGCTAATTTTACTTCATCTTACTCATGTGAATGTTTAAGAATGTTTTATGATGTTTAAGGTGCTATATAATTACATATAGTGATATTTTATTTGTTGTTGCATGCTTGTATGACATTCCTCGAGTTATTTTTTTAACAGGAATATTAACCTGTCTATTTGCTTAATTTAATAATTTGCTAGTATGGTTAACAATTTCTAGTTCCGTGTTTCATATTGAATGTGAAATACGCATTAAATATTACAGGAACTTGCAATACTGTTTTTAACAATGAGCTACAAGTTTAAAATATAAAACATTGTGAATCTATAGGAAAAAAATCATAACACCTTAAAAAAGAAATTATTTGTCACAAGTAGGCTTACATTAACACTGCAATGAAGTTACTGTGAAAATCCCCTTGTCGGCAAACTCCGGTGCCTGTTCTGGTACACCAAGGGAGAATTTCGCATAGCCAATGTACCTAACCAGCACGTCTTTTGGACTGTGGGAGGAAACTGGAGCACCCAGAAGAAACCCATGCACACACAGGGAGAACGTACAAACTCTGCACAGACAGTGACCCAAGCCGGGAATTGAACCCTGGTCCCTGGCGCTGAGAGATAGCAGTGCTAACCACTGTGTCACCATGCCAAGATAATACCTTCAAATCCTTATCACAAATTCAACATTCCACCTAATCCTGCCTTGTAAATTCAGTCCACACTTAGGTCCTATGCCACAAAATGTAATATTTGTTCAGGGCTTACAGCAGACCTGCAGGTTGCTTTCGTGGGGTGTCTTTAATTGAAAAAGATAGTGATAATACAGAACTGAAATGATGAGAAGAATGGTAAAGTGAAGTTGCAGACCATTTAGAAGCTGTAATGTATATTACAATTGAATTAAAAGGCTGTAATCCAATCTGTGGGTTCAAATGTTGAACATAAAGTTGCATTTATAACGACACCTGAATCATTGATTGGATTATTGTTTCATAATTCTGTGTTATTCCATATATACTGGACACTTAAAATTTAATATCATCATTTGCAAAGATTTCAAAATGAAAGTAAAATAATGTATTTGGCACAGACATTTCTTGATGGTTGGGCGACTCATAATTCAGATTTCCTGAGGGGTGGGAGTCATAATTTGATTCCTATCCTGAGGGTAAATGGATTGGAAACATTGATCTTATTTTTAATTTTAGGGAGATCATGACCCTTGCAGATCCCATGAAAGTTATATGATAATTCCTCGTTGTCTGATATGTCCCAATTTCAAATTAACCCTCAGACTGCTGCAAACTGTGAAGTATATCACAGCTCACACTGATTTTTCAATCACCTTGATGCTCCATGACACACATGCTTCGACATTTATTTCTCCTTCAGGACACAAGTCTGAATAAGATTAATAAGGATTTTTGTTGTTAACTTATTTGTATAGGCTTATACATAATACTTTTTCAAATCATCAGTCCCAATGACACTCATATGCATCACCATTTGGCTCACAAGTGAATCTTCAAGACTATTCAGTTGAACACTTCTTCACTGCTTGATTTCAGAGATGGGGGCAAGTTCTACCAACTGCAGTGAGGCTTATAATGTTTTTGCCCACTTTTCCACGCCTGATGCAAAGTTTCTCACCTGCTTTCAGTGTGTAACTTTTACTTGTCCAAGGGGGGAGTTTTCCCGTCCCTCCCGTCACAGGAATCGTAGTGGGCAGGGGGCAGACCATGCAGAGGTCTGTTGACCTCAGGCGGGATTTTCCGGTTTCGGGGCGAGCACGACTGGAAAATCCCGCCTAGCCCTAGAATAGATGTCTTGTGGTCATAAAAAGTATTATAGAAGTCCAAGTCTTTTTTTCCTTGTACTCCAGCCCTACCTTAGCCTGTCTCTGGCTGAAACCCTCAAATATGCTTTTGTTATCAAAAGACTTGGCTATTCCAATACACTCGGGCTGGTTTCCCATCTTCCACTGTCCATAATTGAGGGCCAAGTAAAATTCTGCTACTCTCTCCTAACTTTCACAGATTCATTGTCTTTCCACTGTCCTTGTTCTCCTCCAGCCCTATCACCCTCTGAGATATCTGTGCTCATCCAATTTTGGCCTTTTTAGCATCCCCAGTTTTTAATTGCTTCACCATTGGTGGCCATGCCTTCAATTATGAAGAGCTTAAACTCTGGAGTTGCTGCACTAACCTCTGTAACTCTGTAAGTTTCTTTCCTCCTTTAAGACACTCCAGAGAGTCAACCTCTTTGACCATATCTTTTGAACATCTGTCCTAATATCAACTTAAGCAGTTGTACAATCTCCTGTGATTATACGTTATATAAATACAAATTGTTGCTACAATGGTTCTTGATCCACCAACACATCGATTTAAATATTTACCAACATGTTCAAATCCTGTCCTGGCCTTAACCCTCCATTCTCGGTAAGCTTCTCCAGCTCTGTAACCCTTTCTGTGCCTTAAATCTGGCCTCACTTTATCCTCCACTTCCTTTGCCTTCCCATAGGTGCTCGTGTCTTCAATTTTTTAATTCCTTTACATTGTGGAAGTGGGTGACTTGAACTAAACCAGAAGCAGGTATACTCTTTATACACCTGTGACTGTGTGGCCAAATTCCCCTCCAACTCGATTTTCAAGTTTGCTGATGACACCACCGTAATGGATGTGTTCTCAAACAATGATGAGACGGAGTACAGGAAGGGGATAGAAAACTTGGTGGCAATAATCTCTCCCTCAATGTCAACAAGTGGATGCAGCGCAAGACACGTCCTTGCGGAGAACAGCAAGAGCAATGCATGGGCAAGCACTGATATTCAGCTGCAGGTACATGGGCTAAGGTGATCCTGTCAGCTTTGGACTTCCTGGAACATTTAAAATCACTGGTCATTGAGGACAAATTCTCACAAATCACAAGGGCATGGAGAAAGGTCATCTATTCTGATATTAGGTCCTTCAGTCTTGTCCTCCAGATGTGGGACTTGGTTCTTAGACAAATTGTAGATATATTCTGATATCTGCTGAACACTTGTTTATTAGTACTACTTCTAAACAGATTACAGAGTAGACACATAGCTCTCAGGCAAGATTCCAACTTCTCTCAGAGTCCAAAACATGACTGAGTAGTGTCAGTGATACATCATCATCTATTTCATACATTAGCTATCCCATCTGTTAACCATTTATACTTCACCATCCAACCACTGGCAGCCATGCAGTACGGACATCCCCACAGTTTATTGATGACTCCCTGTGTGCTCACCTCCAGGCTGTCTCCTCCCGTGGGATGGCAAGAGGTGACCTCCTCTTCTGACAAAGAAAGCAGGACCTGGCTACAACCTGCAAGGGTGAGCGAGGATCCAAGCTCTCAATGTATCTGCGCAATTGTGGAGGCTATGTATGTGGTGAATGTGGGAGGTGTATGACTGGTGTCTGGATGGCCACAATGTGACTGAAGGTGTCTTGAAACCCTGCAAGGTTTTTGTGGGCAGGGACCTGTTGGCTGGGAAGCTTACCTACAAGGGAGCAGTGCCGCGAATTGCAGCGCAGAAGAAGCAGAGAATCTCTGTACCTACCTGAGGAGTTAATCCATCTAGATATTAACCAATTGCCTTTACAGGAGGAGAGGATCCACAGCATCGGTCAAAAGTCAATGATTGATGGGGAAGTACTGAATTTGACAGTGTTTACAAAGATGGAGGATGACATTCAGTTTCCGACCAGTTATCAGGGGGTCAAATCAGCTGGAAGAGGAAAGTTTGGAGGTAATGGTGGGGCTGTTGAATTTCCTGGGTATCCTCTCTCAGCATCAGGGGTGACGGAGTGTGGCATGAATAGGGGGATCGGTTGAGTATATGTGTTACAATGGGTGGAGATGATCATTTCTGTGATCTCCATGATATGTTGCAGGTTCCTGTTTGAGCTGCAGCTATTTTTACTCAATCTTCCTCCTCATTGTTGAATTAAATCTATCCATGCATATCCAAGTAGGTCAGGCAACAGCCCCAGCAGATACCATCAGCCAGGATCTGATGTAACATCTGAGGAAAAAGAGGGGAACTCTGAGGGTTCTCATTCTTTTTCCATAGCTAGCACTGGCTCAGATACCAGCACCTGTGGAGATGTGTGCATCAGCTGACTCCATAGAACCCAATGGTTTGAGCATTGCACAATCACCAGACCAGGAGGCTGGAGTAGTCCAGGATTTTGACACTCAAAGAAGGGTGGGAACCCAACTTGATGCTGGCCCGCAGGCAGATGATAAGTGTCTGGAGCTGCCTGAGAGGCAGCCGATGGTGGATGTCCAAATGGAGGTGTGTGAAGGTCTGGTGGAGCTTTCCGAGAGTATTCATACCCTAGTAAGGACAGTGGAGGAGTCCATCCATGCCACAAGTGCTGCTATCTCCCTGTCTATTGGGTGTGTGGCTTCTTTCATTGATGGAGTGTGTTGATTCTTGGCTTTCAGAGGTCGCAAGTGTTTCTTTAATAGAGTTGGGCAGGCGTTAGATAGTGTCTCCGTAAAGTTGGTTGTGAGAGGTCTCGAAACGGTTAGCTGAAACACCTCATTATCAGGGCTTCACTCATCTCCCTCGCGCCCACACTCTGATGGCCCTCATGTGACTCAAAATGCTGCTCTGGCCCTGACATTCCTCTGGACATCATCACACCAGTTCTGGATAACATGACCGGCTGGTGGGGCTAAAAATCAGGAGCGCGTCTGCATTATTCAAATGCCATTAATGGGGGTATCTAAGCTCATTAATCAGGCAATTGACTGGAATAATACATAATGCGAGCTATAAAATGCTTGCTCCTGAGTGTGTTTCAGGCCAAGTGTGTTTCCGGTTTTCTTTTGTTAGGCAGTTTGTTAGGGTGGGCTTGAAGGGTTCAGTTTGAGTATGGCAGTTCCGAGTTCTGTGACTGCTGGAAGTGCTTCTGACAAGAAGCAGAATTTGCATTTAAAACTTATCTTAATTTCAGGCCTTATTCCTCTCACTGAGAGGTGCATTTAGACCTTGACCATCACCTTAGCCTTCAAACGAAGGGTGCTGCATCACTGCATCACTTACCCACACATTCTACTTGCTTTACTGTTCGTTTTTGTTAGTCAGTCTCAGCCTTTAATCTTTTGGAAAGGCTGGAGGCAATCTCCATCCTCCCCTAGCTGCAGAATGGCTAGAAATAATTTTGATTCCCATATGTGACAATACCCCCGCTCCATTTTAGATCATAGAAACCATATAAATGGAGTGAATTAGATCATACCAAATTAATCTAATCAGGTTGGATTGGATTATTTTCACCTCCCAATGCTATCCCTCCCTACTTGTGCTTGGTCACTATGCATCTCTTTTTTCAAAGATTTGACAGAGACAGTTAACATTTGGGTTTGTGTTGTGATTTGTAACATTACGAATATCAGATTCCATTGGAATAACATTGGCACAATCGGTTCATGATGTGGCAAACCATAATGAATAGCTCATAATGAAATAACATTTGACTGCTTTAAGTTAACATATATGGTGCAGTGCACATTGCAATTTCTAGTAAAGTAACACAATTTCAGGAAGAGAGGTGAATTAAATTTAGTGCATACAGCTTTAATATTCTCAGTGTTACCTCCTTCTGAATCATTCATAGCCCATCTTTTTGTCAATTGTCAGACAGGAAGACTCTCTAAACTATTATGTTTAATGTACAGGATTAATATATTTTCCAAAATGATTACTTACATTGCCTCTGTAGGGCTTGATAAAAGGTAGTTGTGCGATAGGTTCTTCGTGGAACAACAAAGCTCTAGTGACAAAGTATTCTTTATGGAAGGATTATTCCTGCTGTGGGAATTCTGATTATATCAACAAAAACATAAATGGTACAAATCCCTCATATTGGCATCTGGCCTAAAAGGCAACAGACAGCACCGTCAGCAAGAAAAGCAATTCACAGCTGGAAAAAGACTTTACAAAAATGTGAACCTTCATTCTGAAGGGACAGTGAACATGTCCGCAGAGAGTTCGCTGTGACAGGAAGAAAAAGATCTAAGGTAAAGGGGATATGTATTACAGCTCATTGGTGCTATCGTTTAAACATACAATTATACAGCACTTCAATGCCATAATTTGTTTATGAACAATATCAGATCGTATTATCTCCTACTTATTTTGCTTAAGAGCAACAGCAGCTCGCACTATATAGAATAGCTAAACAAACTATGTTTCCACTTGTGCAAGAGTCCAAAATAAAGAGTCATAAATATAAGATGGTTACGAACAAATCTGAGAAGGAATTCAGGAGAAACGTTCGACTCAGAGAGTGGTTAGGATGTGAAACTTGCTACCAAAGGAATATTAAGGCAAATAGCACGGATGCATTTTTGGGGAAGCTAGATGTATACATGAGGGAGAAATGAGTCGAACAGTATGCTGACAGTGTTTATTAAGTATAATGGGAGAGGCATCTTTGGAGTGTAAACATTGTCGGAGACTAGCTTGGCTGAATGGCAGATTGCGTTGCTGAAATTTCTGTATAATTTTATCTAATTGACCTTGTTTATGAGCGGTCGCAGATTATAGTCTATCTTACTTACCTGCATACAGTCAGGAATTGAAGGCCGGACAAAATTACCCACGTAATGTCCAAATGAGTAAAAAGGTCAAGGGCTCAAATCTTCCAGTCAATGTGGGAACCACTTCACTGGACGCTGCTCAGACCCACATATCTGGATATGTAAAAAAAAAAGTCCAGACTTCCAAGTCACGATGCAGGAGAACTCCCTCAGTGCAGGAATCCATACAGACAGCAGCAAAGAGAATTAGCATGGCACACCACATTTTTAGGGCACTGGCTGCTGTATTGTAAGTTTAAATGTCCATATGCATGTTAGTGATGAAGGAGTAGGATGGGTAGATAGGAGAACTAAGTGGGCAGGGTGGGCATGTGGGTAGATTGGAAGATAGGCAGGGTGGAAGCTGGCTGAGGTGTATGAGTTCAGTAGTGGGTAACTGGGTAGTTGAGTGAAGAGGTAGTCAGATCGGGGTGGGAGGTGTTGTCAGGTTGGAGGCTAGTTAGATTGGGTTGGAGGGTAGTTGGATGGTGTGGGATAGTCAGGCTGGGTGGGGGGGGTAGTAAGGTTGGATCGGATCGGGGTAGTATTGGGGTAGTTGGACGGTGGGGGGATAGTAAGGTTGGATCAGATCGGGGCAGTATTCGGGTAGTTGGAAGGTTGGGGGGGGGGCATCAAGGAGTTGAGGGAAAGTTGAGGTGATAATTGGTTGGCACATGTACTCTGATTGGTAGAGATGTTACTATGAAGAATGCACCAGTTAATGGTAACTGACAGTCAGAGTCCACTTGCCAACCAATTAGCACCGTCTTCTCATACAGTAGGAAGTTATTATTTCTCCTGGTATTCTTGTGATTGGCCTGATGAGTGCAAGGTGGAAAGCTTCGACAAGATGAGTCTTTTTTCAGGAATGCTCAAATTGTGTACTATCAATGACATTGTGTCAAGACAAGCATGAATGTAGTATTTAAGTCATGAAAACTGGCTTTTGACATTGCTTTATGATGGGAAATATTTAAATCTGACTAAAACAGGGCTATTTAATGATGTATATTGTTGTGTTCAGCTGTTAGTAAAATGAAATGATCGTGCTATCTACAGGGGTGAGATGATACCAAAGATTCCCCTTTTCCTCCACCTCTCAACTAACCAAAGGCAGCATGATTTTTTAAAAACAATGTTTTAATCCCTGACTTCTGCTACTGTCATGAACAGACAAATGACAGGTTTTTATAGAATTATAGAATCCCTACAGTGCAGGAGGCCATTCTTGCAAGTTTTTAAAGAAAAATAAATATTTATTGCCCAACACCCAAATATATCTGCCACTACATCCAAAATCTCACATATACAGACACAAACACGCTGAAGAAAAGATTTTGGTTACAGAAGCAGCATACATTTAGGTCTTTGGGTTTCAAGAATTTTCTGTTATACTTGTTTTCCCCTGGGGTGAAGCTTTGAAACAATGCAAGCTTCTAATAATTTTTTTATTGGTCAAAAATGTCTGATGGTTCAGGAAGACGGATTTGTTGTTGTTTGATGTTCAGATCAGCAGATTTCTCTTGTTCCACTTCAGTCAAAGAGCAGTAGTGTAGTGCTGGTATGGTTTCTCAGGTAGAGAGTTCAAGGTCAACCTTGAGTCTCTGCTTACTGGTTTTTCTTAAACAGGGTCTTTTTCCTTCGCTGGTCTACAAGTTTCTGTTTCTCTCTGAGAAGAATATATCTTACTATACCTCCGTATCATAGAATCCCTTCAGTGCAGAAGAAGGCCATTCGTACCGACCACAATCCCACCCAGGCCCTATCCCCATAACCCCACCTGATACTCGGGGTAATTTAGCATGGCCAATCAAACTAACCCACACACCTTTGGGCTTTGGGAGGAAACTGGAGCATGCGGAGGACACCCACGCAGACACAGGGAAAACATGCAAACTTCACACAGACAGTGACCCGAGGCTGGAATTGAACTTGGGTCCCTGGCACTGTGAGGCAGCAGTGCTAATCACTGTACCACCGTGCCGCCCAAAAGAAACCTGGGGGACGATTCTCCCAAAAGTGCTGAATTGGCGAGAAAACTGGTCTAGATCACGACTATTTTTTCAGTGCAACTTCAGACCCAAATCTCCACACTCTGTGCAATGCAGAGGTCCCAGTCATGAATATCATTCAAAACCCGGGGAGGCGGAGCCTAGTCACGCCGGAGTCTGACAGCTCCGGAATTCCGTGCAAGTACAGTGGCCCCGATCTGTCAGTCTCCCCGTTTGCTGGCCAGCTTGATCGCTCGATCCCTCCCGACACCACCATGGCCTGATCGCGGCCCCCACGACAATTCCCCAGCCAGGCCCAACCTCCCCGCCCCGGAGCGCCCCGATCTCCAAGCCCCCCCCGCAACAGTGGCGATTTCCCCCTGCACCCTCCCACCACAGCAGACCTCATCCCCGCTGACCCCCCCCCCCCCCCCCGGCAGACCAGCCTCCCCCAGAGACAGATCCCCCCCAACAGGAGGCAGAACCCCCCCTCAACAGAGCACAACCTCCCAGGCTGCCTGGATCGTTGGCCTCCCTCCAGCCCAGACCAAATCCCAATGCAGAGTGGCAGCAGGACCCCCTACCCCCACTGATCGCCCTAGGCCCCGCCCACAATAGGCCGCTTGGCACTGTCTGATGCCCGCAGGGCATTGCCAAGGTGCCCGTAGGCATGGGCACTTTGCTCCTTGGGCAGTGCCAGGGACACAGGCTGGCACTGCCAGGGGGCACCACCTCCCCACCGTCTGACTACCTGGAGGGCCCCAATTGCCCCCCCACTTCACTCCGGTGGGGTCTCCCGCTAGTTCCCCAAACGCGAGGAGCTACTCTAAACACTGCTGGAGTGAAATACTCCTGGCGGGGTGTGAAATGCTATTGGGCCTAGTACGTTCCATGCCGGGCCCGATAATGACATTAAAAACAGATTAAAATCCCCCACTTGCCTCTCTTCCCTCTGATTTCTAGCGTGGTCCCGACTGCACCTGTTCTCGCTCTGGGAGATGCACATGCACCAGAAACGCATACGCGAATCTCACAAAATGGCCGACACGCGCATCTCCCGACCTGACCCACCAGAAAATTTGTGGGTCGCAATGGGAGAATCCTCCCCCCGCCCTAGTTTCTGTTATAGGACAAGAACACCTCTTTCCATTGAGTGCATAAATAGGCTGGGATTTTATGACCTCGCTTGGGCGTGACTCGTAGAAACCTGCCCGAGGCCAGCAGAGAATTCCGTTCTGCGAGCCGTGCCCGCCCCGATTCCAGGGCAGATGTGGCGGTAAAATTTCACCCATAGTTTCCGATGGTTGGACTATTTCCAGATAATGAAGTTTGAGAATCACTCATATACCATCTTGATTCGATAAGAGTTTTTCACACCCATTTTCTGGACTTCACATTTGGAATTGAAGAGTCTGCAAATAGTATTATAAAACCGATCTTCTAATTAGTTTGAGAACTGTATTCAATAACTACGGGAAGGGTTGTTTGCATTTTGATGACTTCTCAGAAAGGTCATTTTCAGTTTAATGATTTCATCAAGATAGATACAGACTTGGAGAATAACTCAGGGTCCTTGCAGCTTTTTGTGTATTGGCAGAATAAAGGTTACCTGACCTCTCAACTCCATTTTGATTGACAGAAAGATGTCCACTTTGGGTTTCTACTAATAAGTTCATATTTAGCTCATAGGTTTGTAAGGCACAATTGTGACAATGGAAACAAAATACAATAAAATACAAGAAATAGTTTCACAACACCAAGTTAAAGTCCAACAGGTTTATTTGGTAGCATGAGCTTTTGGAGCAATGCCCCTTCATCAGGTGAGGAGGTTGCATTGTCCCCCACCTGATGAAGGAGCAGTGCTCCGAAAGCTCGTACTACCAAATAAACCTGTTGGTCTTTAACTTGGTGTTGTGAGACTACTTACTGTGCCTACCCCTTTCCAACGCTGGCAATTCCACATCAATAAAATACAAAATACATTTGGGGTTGATTTTAACTCCAGTGGAATTTGGGCTGGCAAAGCTGAGGAAAGAATATTCATGCTTGAATTTTAACTGTTGGGCACTTAGCTACATGCTGCCAGTGAGTTGCCTATCTGAAACGGTAAGTAAGTGTCAGTTAACCTACGTCATGAGCAGAAAATTGGATTGTCCTACACTAAATTAAAGCTTGTGACAAGCGTGTAATTCATGGGGAGGGGGAGTCACTGTTTCTGTGGGTCTTGTGGGAGCAAAAAGGACAGTTAGTACAAGGCAGGGGTGGTTGGTCCCTCCCCGGGGTAACCCTCCTGCTCTGTCTGATTCCACAGAAAAATTATTTTCCACTGGAGAGTATTTGTATCATCCAGACAGGAAATTACCTTTACCTGATAGGAAAGCTGTAGCAGTTTCCTGCTTTTTCTGGGTTCAAATGCAATTTGGGTCCTATTGATTTAGTTAAATCCTCACTTGCATTAATCTTTGAAGTTCCTACTCATTTCCAGCAGGTCCTTCAGCCTGTTAACAGCACTGAGTAACTAAATGGTGACTACCCTGATTCTCGTGGGAAGCAGGCCACAAGGCTGCCTTCTTCATTTCACAGGTCTCCTCTGCTACTTTTCAACCAGACAGTGTGTCTCATTGGTATCTCAGTGACTGTCAGAGATAATTGTTATTTTCAAAAAGATGATGTAATTCTATGGATTACTAAATTAAGTCATTTGAACTCAAGTTGTGCCTTTTCAAACTCATGGGGCACGTTTTACTGATTGCCCTTGTTTTCTCATCGTTGCAACAGTGTACTCAGCACATATCTGTACATCTCTTTTCTTTATTATTCAGAAATCAGTGCTACAATGCACTACACTGGTCCCAAGACATGGTAATGTCATTATAATGTATTTCTTTCATGATCAACTGTGCATAAAATTAAATGCTGGTCGATGGGATCCAGATTCATGGAGTAAGCAATGCATTCTGTCCAGGTCATTACTTCAGGTTCAGACCATCAATCAGAAATAATGTTTGACCCTGTCAAACATGGTGCTGACATAATGCAGGAGAACAGCAGTGACACACTGGTCTCGAGGTGCATTGCAGATAAGGTGAAAAATAAATAATGGTGCGCTGATTAATTCTCCTGGAAGGGTATCATATAAGAAATAATGAACTTTACATGTGGGGCAGCAATGAATCTTGAGCAATGGCATTGGGGATTATTAATTCACCAAAACAATTCTATGATGAGTATGTTTGGGAATTTTTTTATTTATTGTAATTATGAAACCAGCTACATTTTATGAAGAGAAATTATCTTTTTAAACAGGAGCTAAAGATGCATCTTGTTAATGCAGGGAGGCTCTTTTCTTAAGGTATTTCAAGGGTCCCATGTAATTACAGGAGCTGGTGCAATGACATGTCAAATGTTTATAAAAACTCAACTGGCTCACTAATGTATTTTTTTAGGGAAGGAAACCTAGTGTCCTTACTTGTTCTATCCACACTAATATGCATGACTCTTAGCTGTCCTCTGAAGTGGCACAGTTGTATCGAAATCCCACAGTGTTGTAAAAGGTGGCCCACGATCATCATCTCAGAACAACCGTGGATAGGCAATAAATGCCAATTTTCCCAGTGATGTCCACATACCGACAGCGAGTAAAAGCAAATAACCTCCATGAGTTTGACAAAGAGGAGCAAAAGCAGCAAGAACGGAAACCCTCACATCAGGAAACATCAAATGGGGCGGCATGGTGGCACAGTGGTTAGCACTGATGCCTCACATTGCCAGGAACCCTGGTTCGATTCTGGCCTTGGGTGACTGTGCGGAGTTTGCACGTTCTCCCCGTGTCTGTGTGGGTTTCCTCCGGGTGCTCCGGTTTTCTCCCACAGTCCAAAGATGTGCAAGTTAGGTGGGTTGGTCGAGGTAAATTGCCCCTTAGTGTCCCAAGGTGTGTAGGTTAGATGGAGTAACCATGGTAAATGTGGGGGTTTGTGGGGATAAGGTAGGGATAGTGCCTGGGTAAAATACTCTGTCAGAGAGTCGGTGCAGACTTGATGGGCCAAATGGCCTCCTTCTGCACTGTAGGGATTCTATGAACAAATACTGGTTTTGGAACTGAAAGAAAGGGACAAAGTATTGGGGAAAAGCAGTTTTGCAGTGTGTACAGGGTTCCGCTGATAACAAATCTTTATGAGCAAAAGAAGATTTTTCTCTGTATCGAGGTAGGTTTAAACAAGTTTAAATAAGTGAAGCTGCGTGGTTTGGAAAAAAAATGAATTTGTTCATTAAAAAACTACATGGGTTTAATACTGGATGCTAAATGGGTGGAGGACAGAATATAAAAATTGTAAGCCTTGCCTGGAAGAGTTGCCTGGCATCTCAATTTTCAAAATCACACTTTCAAATCTTCTTTTAAATTATACTTTCCCTCCACAGCTTCCATCAAGGTTTCACTTTCAGGGTTTGCACTTCTCCCTTAAGGTTTCCTTTGTCTTAAAGATTTTTATACAAACTCCAAGATCCAACAACCGGGTTCCACAATTATTTCAAATAAAGCCTCAAATTATAGGAATGTCTCTCAAAATTTAACACTACTGCAGGTGTCTTTCTGGCCTCTCACGATCCAATGTCTTTTCAACTCTCTGTGACTTTACTGAAAAGTTATCTGTTCTGGTTTTCAGTTTCCTCTCTTCCGTTAACTCCAGACTTCTTGAAACTTCTCTTCATTTCTCTAGTTTCCTTAACAAGCCGGACTTTATAGATTCATAGAGTCATACAGCAAAGAAACAGCCCTTTGGCCCAACATGTCTATGCCGACCATCAAATACCAATCTACACTAATCCCATTTACCAGAACTTGGACCAGAGCCTACCATGTCTTTGCAATTTAAGTGCTTTTCCAGATGCTTCTTAAATGTTGAGAGAGCACCTGCCTTCACCACCCTCTCAGGAAGGGCATTTGATATTTCCACCATGCTCTGGGTGAAAAGATCTTCCTCTGATCCCCTCTAAACCACTTACTGCTCACCTTAAAACCATGCCCTCTGTCTTAGAAACCTCTGCCATGGGAAAAAGATTCTTATGTTCTACCCTATATATATCTCATAATTTTGTACACCTTTATCAGATACTCCCTCAGCCTCCTCTGCTCCAGGGGAAACAAACCCAGCCTATCCAATCTCTCCTCATAACTGAAGCTTACCATCCCAGGCAACTTCCTGGTGAATCTCCTCTGCACCTTCTTCGGTAAAGTCACGTCTTTCCCATAGTGTAGTGACCAGAACTGCACACAATACTCCATCTGTGGCCTGACAATTTTTAAATAAAATTGTACCAAGACCTTCCTGCTCCTATATTCTATGACCCGGCTGATGAAGCCAAGTATCCCATGTGCCTTCTCCACCACTCTATCTACCTATGCTGTCACCTTCAGGGATTTATGGACTTCTACACCAAGAACATAGAACAGTACAGCACAGAACAGGCCCTTCGGCCCACGATGTTGTGCCGAGCTTTATCTGAAACCAAGATCAAGCTATCCCACTCCCTATCATCCTGGTGTGCTCCATGTGCCTATCCAATAACCGCTTAAATGTTCCTAAAGTGTCTGACTCCACTATCACTGCAGGCAGTCCATTCCACACCCCAACCACTCTCTGCGTAAAGAACCTACCTCTGATATCCTTCCTATATCTCCCACCACAAACCCTATAGTTATGCCCCCTTGTAATAGCTCCATCCACCCGAGGAAATAGTCTTTGAATGTTCACTCTATCTATCCCCTTCATCATTTTATAAACCTCTATTAAGTCTCCCCTCAGCCTCCTCCGTTCCAGAGAGAACAGCCCTAGCTCCCTCAACCTTTCCTCATAAGACCTACCCTCCAAACCAGGCAGCATCCTGGTAAATCTCCTCTGCACTCTTTCCAGCGCTTCCACATCCTTCTTATAGTGAGGTGACCAGAACTGCATACAATATTCCAAATGTGGTCTCACCAAGGTCCTGTACAGTTGCAGCATAACCCCACGGCTCTTAAACTCCAACCCCCTGTTAATAAAAGCTAACACACTATAGGCCTTCTTCACAGCTCTATCCACTTGAGTGGCAACCTTTAGAGATCTGTGGATATGGACCCCAAGATCTCTCTGTTCCTCCACAGTCTTCAGAACCCTACCTTTGACCCTGTCATCCACATTTAAATTAGTCCTACCAAAATGAATCACCTCACATTTATCAGGGTTAAACTCCATTTGCCATTTTTCAGCCCAGCTTTGCATCCTATCTATGTCTGTTTGCAGCCTACAACAGCCCTCCACCTCATCCACTACTCCACCAATCTTGGTGTCATCAGCAAATTTACTGATCCACCCTTCAGCCCCCTCCTCTAAGTCATTAATAAAAATCACAAAGAGCAGAGGACCAAGCACTGATCCCTGCGGCACTCCGCTAGCAACCTGCCTCCAATCCGAAAAATTTCCATCGACCACCACCCGCTGTCTTCGATCAGACAGCCAGTTACCTATCCAATCGGCCAACTTTCCCTCTATCCCACACCTCCTCACTTTCATCATAAGCCGACCATGGGGGACCTTATCAAACACCTTACTAAAATCCATGTATATGACATCAACTGCCCTACCTTCATCAACACACTTAGTTACCTCCTCAAAAAATTCTATCAAATTTGTGAGGCACGACTTGCCCTTCACGAATCCGTGCTGACTATCCCGGATTAATCCGCATCTTTCTAAATGGTCGTAAATCCCATCTCTAAGGACCTTTTCCATCAATTTACCAACCACCGAAGTAAGACTAACCGGTCTATAATTACCAGGGTCATTTCTATTCCCTTTCTTAAACAGAGGAACAACATTCGCCATTCTCCAGTCCTCTGGCACCATCCCCGTGGACAGCGAGGACCCAAAGATCAAAGCCAAAGGCTCTGCAATCTCATCCCTTGCCTCCCAAAGAATCCTAGGATACATTTCATCAGGCCCAGGGGACTTATCGACCTTCAGTTTATTCAAAACTGCCAGGACATCCTCCCTCCGAACATCTATTTCCTCCAGCCTATTAGCCTGTAACACCTTCTCTTCCTCAAAAACATGGCCCCTCTCCTTGGTGAACACTGAAGAAAAGTATTCATTCATCACCTCGCCTATCTTTACTGACTCCATACACAAGTTCCCACTACTGTCCTTGACCGGCCCTAACCTCACCCTGGTCATTCTTTTATTCCTCACATAAGAGTAAAAAGCCTTGGGGTTTTCCTTGATCCGACTCGCCAAGGACTTCTCGTGTCCCCTCCTAGCTCTCCTAAGCCCCTTTTTCAGCTCATTCCTTGCTAACTTGTAACCCTCAGTCGAGCCATCTGAACCTTGTTTCCTCATCCCTACATAAGCTTCCCTCTTCCTTTTCACCAAGGTTCCTTTGTTCCTCAATACTCCCTACGGATCTACTGTTCATTGTGTATATCCTATCTTTATTAGACCTCCCAAAATGTATCACCTCACACTTATTAGGATTAAATTCCATCTGCCATTGTTCTGCCCAACTTACCAACTGATCAATATCATTCTGACTATCAACAACACCTTAAATTTTTGTGTCATTTGCAACCCTACTAATTATACATTCTACATTCACATCCAAGTCGTTAATAATATATATATATCATATAACAAACAGCAAGGTCCCAGCACTAATCCCTATGGTACACCGCTGGTCACAGGCTTCCAATCACAAAAACAGTCCTCTACCATTATACTTTCCCTCCAATTGACAAGTCAATTTTGGATCCAATTTGCCAATTTACCTTGGAACCCATATAACCTTTTGGACCAGCCTTCCATATGGGACATTGTAAATGGACTTACTGAAGTCCATGTAAACCACATCAACTGCACTACCCTCATCAATATATTTAGTTACCTTTTCAAAAAACTCAATTAAATTAGTTAGACAGGATCTCTCACCAACAAATCCATGCTGACTATCCCTGATCAATCCCTGTTTTTCCAGGTGTTGATTAATCCTGTCTCTCAGGCTTTTTTCTAATAATTTCCCTACTATTGACGTTAGACTAACTGGCCTGTAATGAACTGGTTTATCACTGTTGCCCTTCTTGAATCATAGAATCCCTACAGTGCAGAAGGAGGCCATTTGGCCCATCGAGTCTGCACTGACCCTCTGAAGAGCATTCAACCCAGGCCTGCCCTCCTGCCTCATCCCTCCATCCCACCATGCCACGACAATAAAGGTAATAAAGATACCAAATCAAAAATAAGACTTCAGAAAAACAGCATATCCGTAACAGCTACAGTCTAGCCACCTTGTAAACGGTTTACAAGAAATGTGAGATTTTTGTGGGCATGTTTTTCCTGTAAGAAGCAAAGTAAATAAGGCACTGAAACGATATGAAAACATAAAATTATGTTTTTCAAACCTTGAGGTCTGCTAGATTTTTCGCAGTTGTCTCACCTGGTCTGCACATTTTTGTTTGTAGGAATTTCCATTTGCATTTATCAACCAATTCATTTTAATTAATGCTTGGTACAGTATGTAGGAGGCAGTCACAGGCTGAATCAGGCGGTGCTTGGGGAGCAGCAGGTATTATATTAATTGGGTAGTTGTTACGGGCTAAGTGACTGGAACTGAATGCCGGAAGGAAAATCTGATTTTGTTTATTCGGCCGTATATTTAATGTCTGGTGTTTTCTGGGTCTTTTTGTGTTGTAACTAAAAACATTAAGTTTGTTTGAAAGCAGAACTCAGCCCAGTGTCTCCTATCCTTTCATTGCTCGATTAGTTGTATCAGGGTGTACTTTGTTGATAAAACAGTGAAGCATCACCCATAAACAGAACAGGAGGTAAGGTGTTCCACCCATTGCTGACAAGTGTTATAACAGCAGTGACCAAATTAGGCCCTATCCTAAGCAGCCTTACTTAGCTGACAGTTTTAAAACATGTCAGCAAGGTAGTTATAGCAATTTTATCATACTTCACTAAAAATTCCCAATATAATCATCTGTGCTTCCATGCAGCCTAGATATGCCAACACAAATCTGCTTCTGCAAGACTGCTGCAGTGTACTTGCACACATGTGGTCTTTGGCTACTCTTTATGTTTTCTTTTCTTTTATTCCTGCCACAATCGCTTAACTCGTCTGAAATTTCCCTCTTCTAACTTCAGAGAACTTGATGCTAAGATAGCTGGCATGGAAGTTCATTTTCCTTTTTTTGTCCTGGGCATCACTTTGAAGTTGAATTCCACGCAACCCTTTCTTTTTAATCCCCACCGGGAGTTTTGCATTTGCTGTGGTCACTTGAGTGCCTCCTGATCCATTATCACTTTGAAGTATGCTTCTTGCACATGTGCCCCTTGTTTGCAAATGTGAGAATATGTGTGAACAGTTTTCCCGGCTATTTAAAGACACTCTTTGTCAGTGGTAACACATTTTTATTCAATTAGGGATCAACATCTGGTAGGGCACCAAACAAATGATTGATTTCTTGCCACTTGCGAAATTACAGTTGCATTATTCTGTTTATAGGGCCATTACCCTTCAGATATTATTCATGCCACATTAAATGACAGCATAGAAATCACATTCTAATCTTTGTTAAATTGGCTGTGATCAAATTGCATTTTGTTAGTTTTCATATAGTTAAAATAATATCATGCGTGCCACGGTAATTAAAAAGACAGATCAGAATCACATGTCTGGTTTTCAGTTTGATGTCCAGTGCACTTTGTTCTTAGTGCCAATGGCTTCACCTGACTCTGCTATGTCTTTCATCTGTAAAATGATGATGTTAGAAAGTCCCACAATAACTTTTCCACTTTGTGCCGCCGAGATGAATATGCCATCCTCACTTGGAATCCTGATTTGTTCCCATCCAACTTTATACTTAGTTCCATTACAAGATGAATCTCATCTCCTCTGTCTCTTCTGAAAGTGAAACATTTAACAGAATGAGCAATCCTGGCTGTGTCGGAGTGCAGGTTAGAATTGAAGGCAGACAGTTTCATTGAAGGACAAGACCACCGGCTGAGTCGAACAATCAGACTGCTTGCTTCAATTACAGTCTAGAGTACTCTTCCGCGTTATCATTTCTTCATCCATTCAAAGAATATCAATATTTGAGGATGTGGTAGTGCTTTAAAAACAAATCTCTCTGTGAAGCCAGTGGGCTAGTTGTCACTCAAGATAGCCAAATTGATCAAAGAGTAATGCAGAGTAGAACTTTAATAATTATTTTAATAGTATAAGGAATCAATGACCACGACCATTAGGTATCATTGCAGGGCAACTCATTTTGGATGATAGAACAACATGGACAATAGTGAATCGGTAGCCAGTTTTATCTACCTGGTTATCTTTTCCACTGATTTAGATGTGTCCTAGGCAAACTCATGAAATGTTGCTAAAGGTATCCTGACTAATCCCTCCTGATAGTCAGGGTTGTATTTCAAAATTGATTGACAGTTTGAGATAGAAATTAGGCTCAATAGTGCTACTGGAATTGGCTCAATGGAAGCTAGTGACCCTCAGAAAGATTACAGCAGCGCTTCTGGATGCTCTGACATGGTCAGTGCCCCATGCTGACAAGGGTAGTATCCCAAGCATGACTTGTGTGCATTGGAAGCATCCTCATTCACCAGATTGTGATGTCAAGCAGCTGTCCCAGCTGGACTCTCACTGGCATTATCTAAAGGGCCAGCCATCCAACTCCCAGATAAAGTGATTTAGATCAATGCTGTCCAATAGGATTTCAATTTTGTCAAACTTATGGTGATCAGGACATTATATTTGCCACATGATATAAAATGTGTGCCGTAATAAACCAAATGCACAATCTTTTGAAAATAGATTGGGCGGCACGGTAGCACAGTGGTTAGCACTGCTGCTTCACAGCTCCCGGGTTCGATTCCCGGCTCGGGTCACTGTCTGTGTGGAGTTTGCACATTCTCCTCGTGTCTGCGTGGGTTTTCTCCAGGTGCTCCGGTTTCCTCCCACAGTCCAAAGATGTGCGGGTTAGGTTGATTGGCCAGGTTAAAAATTGCCCCTTCGAGTCCTGAGATGCGTAGGTTAGAGGGATTAGTGGGTAAATATGTGGGGATAGGCCTGGGTGGGATTGTGGTCGGTGCAGATTTGATGGGCCGAATGGCCTCCTTCTGCACTGTAGGGTTTCTATGATTTCTATGATTCTTTCTAGACTTGATGTTTAAAACTGTTAGTAATCAAGACCAACACATTCTCTGTAGAGCCAGGAGAACAGCTTCCAGACAGCTTTTGCTAAAATTGCATATTTCAAAGCTTCTTTGGCAGCCATTTAGTGTTGTCTGTCATTCATGCACCAGAAGTAAGAAGTCTAGATACCGAAACAAAGATGCAAGAAAGCAGACAAGATACCAAAATAGACTTCTTACTGTGTTTACCCCAGTCCAACGCCAGCATCTCCACATCATTCATGCACCATGTAAAAACTGCCAACTGCCAGCTAAACAAAACAAGGTTCTTCAGTTAGCATCCTCGGTGTCACCAGATTACCTGAGAGACTTTTGAGAACAATTAGAGTGCTGCTTCTGAAGGCCAACCCTGATTTCACAGAGCTTCACATAATGTTTCTCCAGACGTAAATGTATTGTCAGGCAGCGAGGGAGAATAGGAATAGAGTAGTTAACAAACAGTGGATGGTTTTGTTGTTTCATTGAGCAAGTGGCCAGGAGTGAGGGAGGCTAAGTAATGAGAGGCGCTCAGTAGTGAGTGAAGCTCAGTAGTGAGAGGCGCTCAGTAGTGAGGGGCTCAGTAGTGAGAGGTAACATAACAGGAGGATGGAGCAGAGGCTGCAGAGAGGGAGTGTTTTGTGTGGAGGAAGGAGGAGGAGAGAGAAGAAGAGGCAAGGAGAATCTTTGGAAGATGCCTTTGCTCCAGATGGGCTGCCTCTGAGCACCACTTAAATTCTAATTAACTTATGATGGTATCCTTTCAGCATCATTGCATCACTACATCCCACTTTCCCATTCCTCTGCAACATCCCTTCACAGTGTGCTTTTGGTCAAAACTCTGCTGTTAAAGACACCAACAAAGACCTTTATCATTAAAGATCATTATCTAACAACACATTTAATGATACAAACAAATGTGAATCATTCACTTGTACATTTCCCTAGTGCCTGTCTGGCATGTGAATTTGCCGGTCTTAGTGCTCCTATGTACTGCTACCCCAGTGGATGCAGGATAGTAGAAGGTTGCTGACTTTCAACTTTCTGGACTGCAGATGGCTTTGCAGGACAATCTTGAGCTCCTTGGGCCTTGGAAGCCTGGTTTCAGACTGCACCATTTTGACATGAGCAACAAGAAGCTTGGCTGGCTGGCTGAGAGGCAACAGCAAGGGCACTGGTAGAGTGGCAGTGGTGAAAGCATGAATGCTGTCACCATGCTGGAGGACAAGGAGTTCTTGCTCCATTAGATCACTGCTGTCACCCGCAGGACACCAATCCTACCCACCTGGTAGGGTAAAGACAGCTGGGCTGCTGCGAGAGTCTGCATGTGATCAGCATTTCAGCAAATATTGTCACAAGACCTCAATCTGAGCTTCCATTGCAACAGTGAGATGTGGATGGCTTTCATCCGTGCAGTGCGGTGGCTCTGCAAGTGCTGTATGAATTTGGCCATCACTTCCATGATGGAAAGGATGGGTTTCCGAGCTCTGTCAAAGCCCTCTGCTATGTTAAAGCCGACACTTGCATGACATTTGATAGTGATAAGAGACAGTCTGAGAACCCCATCAAAGTCCCCTCCTGAGACCTCTTCAGTAGAACCTCATGCTCCAGGAACTTGGCACACAAGCTTTCCTGTCTCACTAGACAGACTGTAGCTCACTTGTGCCCAGTGACTCCTCACATGTAGATCCCAATCTATACTGACCTCTAAGTTTCATGCAGCGTCAGTATGGGAGCTGATGGCTGCAAGTGTCAGATCAGTTTTTTTTAAAGTTTAGTTTTAAAGTTTATTTATTAGTGTCACAAGTAGGCTTACATTAACACTGCAATGAAGTTACTGTGAAAATCCCCTAGTCGCCACACTCCGGCACCTGTTTGAGTACACTGAGAAAGAATTTAGCATGGCCAATGCATCTAACCTGCACATCCTTTGGACTGTGGGATGAAACCAGAGCATCTGGAGGAAACCCACGCAGACAACGGGAGAGCCTGCAAACTTCACCCAGCCACCTGAGGCCTGAATTGAACCCGAGTCCCTGTGAGGTAGCAGTGCTAACCACTGTGCCACCGTGCTGCCTCAAGTAAGAGGGCCTCAGGAGATCAGCGTGGATCTGTCCCCTGCTGGTTCAGCTATGTTCTCAGTAGTTATACACTATGATAGGTATACTCTATCAATGTAAACTATCAAAAAACATAAAAACGGGCAGTAAAAGCTTCTACAGGCATGCAAAAAAGAAATGTTTGGCTAAGAGAAATGTGGGTCCATTACAGGTAGAGTCAGGAGAATTTATAATGGGGAATAGAGAAATGGCAGAGAAGCTAAATGATTATTTTGTGTCTTTCTTCACTGAGGAACATACAGGAAATCTCTCAGAATTAGAGATCCAAGGAACTGGGGAGAATGAGGAAATGAAGAAAATTTGAATTAGTAAGAAGGTTGTGGTGGAGAAATTAATGGGACTGAAGGTTGTCAAAACTAGCATGCAGGTACAGCAGATAATAAAGAAAGCAAATGGAATGTTGGCATTTATAGCTGAATGAATAGAATATAAAGGTAAGGGAGTATTGTTGCAACTATACAAGGCATTGGCGAGGCTGCACCTGGAGTATTGTGCACAGTTTTCGTCCCCGTATTTGAGGAAAGATGTAGTGGCATTGGAGGCAGTTCAGAGAAGGTTCACTAGATTGATTCCAGAGATGAGGGGTTTGTCATATGAAGAGAGATTGAACAGTTTACGCCAATACTATCTGGAATTTAGAAGAATGAGGGGAGATCAAATGGAGGAATACAGGATGATAAAAGGTATGGATAAAGTAGATGTGGAGCGGATGCTTCCTCTTGTGGGGCATTCTAGGATGAGAGGTCAGAGGCTTAGGATAAGGGGTAGCAAATTTAAAACAGAGTTGAGGAGAAACTACTTCTCCCAAAGGGTTGTGAATCTATGGAATTCGCTACCCCAAAGTGCGGTGGATGCTGGGACAGTGAGTAAATTTAAGGAGGAGTTAGACAGATTTTTAATTGGTAATAGATTGAAGAGTTATGGGGGTAAGGCAGGAAAATGGGGATGAGAACATATCAGTCATGATCGAATGGCGAAGCAGACTCCTTGGGCTGAATGGCCTAATTCTGCTCCTATATCTTATGAACTTATGAACCATGGCTGGTTGGGGTGTCATCTACCTAAGGACTGCTATCCAGGGCCAGAAGAACATGAAGTAAGCATCTGAGTCTTCAGCTAATGGCCTTCTCACCGCAACAATTTAAGGACATTTATTATATCAGTGCTCATGTCTCAAAGCTAATTTTAATAACACCACTTTGCATTAAAGATTCATCTGATGCAATGTCTTTGAATCTTTATTTGAATGTTTAACAGCAGCCTGCCAACATGTCAAACATATCAGGGAGCAGCAGATAATCCGTGTTCCGAAAAAAACAGAAATGAAGGCTAAGAAAGGAGAAAGCTTTCCAAAAAAACCAAGTAGCATATACAAATTAGTTGGCATTATTCTTAAGAGTTTCCTATTTTGAACATGTTCATGCTAATCCTCTACCCTAAGTGTGTAGTGGGTCTGTAATTTCACCTAATGGCAGGCAAATTTAGGAAGGTACATACCAAGCCGAGAATTAATCTAAACTACCTCATTTTATCCATGAATTTTCATTATTCATTCCTTTAGCTGGAAAAATATATCGCTTCCTTGGAAATAATTACCTTTTTAATTTTCAATAAGCCAAGGGTGCTCAAAGTAATTTTAAGACAGCAGAGTTAGAAATTCATATCAATATTAAATTAGCATTAAGTGATCAAGTTCAATGATTCGAATAGTGTCTGAGTGTAACTTTGTGTTACTTAATTTCTAACAGGGAATATTGAAATCTCAGAGCATTTTTAGATGCAACTGAAAAGTCCACTATGGTAAGAAAATGTTAAGCTGTTTTGAAATGCTGTCTAATCTTTAGAAGTTTATTTAATTTAATATATTAATTTAATACATTCAGTTTTCAATTCATTAAATGCACATTGAGAACATTTTTCTCTGATCTTCCCACCCACGGCCACCTGGATTGTTGGGAAAGAGATAAAAGGAAGGCATTAAGTTATTTTTAAAGGAGTTATTAGAGGAATGGCATGCATCCAAAACAGTGTTGCCTTAAGTGTTAATGGGTCATAGATTGGAAACAAATCATTCAGTATGCTGCAATTAACTCCACCAGCCTTCAGACGATGCTGAACTGGAATGCTGAGGTTGTGCATAAAGTCAACCAATTTACATAACTCAAGATGTGCCAAACTGCCATATTTAGTCAGATTTGTGACATGTAATTTTCCTGATGGTTAGATTCTACTACTGAATTAGCTTTATTTATTTATTATGGCACAATGACAGAAATGTAATAAAAATTATGTATTTTACTCACTCTAGACGAACGAGCATAATTGGATGATTTTAATTTGTTTTTTCTGGTGATATGGCTTTCCATTTTTTACTTCTAACCAAATGCAGTGCCGTTCAATTGTTCTCCTTCCACAGCAATGTCAATGCATGAATTAATATTATCCACAAATCAGCTAATTTAGTTACTTAGCAAATGTTTGCAAATTACAAAAATTGTAACATCTATTTTTATTTTCTATCCCGTCTACTGAACTCCCTTCAAATAAACCTGAAAACATTACCAATTTATTTGCTTTCAAATTTCACGAGAAATAAATCAGTGGCAGGGCTGTTTGGGTGATTTTACTTTCTGTCCCTGGTCCAGGAACACTGAAATTAACACTGCTACTTTAGCTGAGACAAGCAGACTCTGCATAGACCAAGGATAACAACACAGAACGCTCCATATAGGTCTGTTTGGTCCAAAGTTCCTGAACTGGGGATGGCATAAATTGACAATTACACAGTTGTGGAGTCAGGAATTTCTAACTGGGTTAAAGCTTGGCAGGGTTCTGATGGAGAAGCAATCCAGCCTGAATTCTGTTCAGTTTCAGGATACATTGAAGAAGTATCCATTCTTTCAGTGACAGTCACCTGAAAACGATTAAGAAAACGTCACCCATCTTAAATTCTATTATTTACGCCTTCCTACCTGAATTGTCCTTTAATGTATAAAAGGCGCCATCCTAAAATGTTGTCTTCACTAATCAACATCAAAATTAGTGTCCAGATACTATTTAATAATGGAAAAGGTTTTACATCTTTGCCTTTTTTCTTTGTTCTCCATGCATTCCTTCCAATGCTTCTGTTTCAATACCTAAAATAAGCTTTGCCTGATACCTTTATCTGGGAATTGGCATTGTCATTATTGACAATTTATTTTCAATTTCCTCGTTGGATCATAGTGAAAGACAGTCAATAGTTTTGAGGATTGTTGGAAAAAGAGACATGCTGTTGAATTTCATCTTGCACTCGCCAGGACAGACGCAAGAATGCAAAATTTCAAAGGGAACAACAGTTTATACTGCATGAGAAAAGGGATGCGGATTGGTTGGAAATTCAGCTCTGATTGGCTGAGACATTGCCGTAATGAATGCACCAGGGAGCTGTTGTCCTCCCATGCTTTTGTTTATTCAAGAATGGTGCAAATTCTGGATATATTCCTTTTGCCTACAGCTTCTAGCATGTGTAAGTGAGTTACATTGCAAACCTACTGACAATCGTAAATTAGTTGTTAATGTAATTCAAAGCACACTCAAGATTGTTCAGCAAGTCTTGTCCAATCGCAGAATCACATCTAATGTTAGGCATTATTTTCTGCTGGTTGAAATAGCTTGGAATATTTGATTATCTTATTTCTAATCACCGCTAATGATAATTGGACTGAATTGGTATGTATTCGCTTATGCTATTATTCGGAAAGTTGTATCACACTTAGAATGTGCATCCTGCCACCTTAATCAATAGATAGAAAATTAACTAATTTGATTGAAATCTATAGGACTAGATGTTATTAATTTCTGTAATCTAAAGTTTTTTTTAATACTTTTCCAATTCAATCAAATCAAGTTCAATTCAGAGTCTCAACAAGTTGAGACATTTCCGATCCAGGCTGACAAGACAGGGCATGCGACCCTTTACCCTGTCTTGGGCCTAATCTGCATGAGGCAAGCTGACTGGAGGAGGCGCAGGTCTTCCTCCTCCAAGGCTTGATCTCATTTGCATCTTAGCCAAAAGGCCGAGATGCCGCTTTTAAAAAATTGCTTCATATGAAAATGAAGCTTAAAAGCAACCCAGTGGCCATTGCCAAGCGCAGCATCAGCAGACTACACTTGATCTTAGCCAAAAGGCCGAGAAGCGAAGTTAAACAGTAGAAATTCCAACAAGGACAAAACTATTTTAGACATCCTGCCATGCACAGGAGCCTCATTTTACCATTGTAACAAATGCAGCAACTTGCATTTAAACGATATTCCTTTATGGAAAAAAACACGTTAATGCTTTTGTTAAAACAATGACTAAGGATTTCATACATTAATATTACTGGTATTAATTTCTAAGCTTACATAGAATCATAGAAACCCTACAGTGCAGAAGGAGGCCATTCGGCCCATCGAGTCTGCACCGACCACAATCCCACCCAGGCCCTACCCCCACATATTTACCCGCTAATCCCTCCAACCTATGCATCTCAGGACTCTAAGGGGCAATTTTTAACCTGGCCAATCAACCTAACCCGCACATCTTTGGACTTACATCTTTGCAAATATGCAAACATTGAATTCAATCTTGCTATTTTTTGATAAGTTTGGTTATTCAACAGTAATTTAATGAATAGGTTTTATTGAGAAACTGTTCACTAACACTGTTCTTTTAAATTTACTTGCAGGTTTAAAGATCCTCCGACATCTGAAGAAAGACCCCGAACTGGCTGTGACCCAGTGGACCCCGATACATGGACTCATCCGCGATCGCGACCCCAGGGACATCATCCACTTACCGGCCTTCGACCCGTCCACACCGGAGCGTGGTCTGGATATATAACAACCGGCGAAGCCAAAACACAGCCTGACAGTGACCTGGAACCCCCGACCGTGCGGACCAAACTACCGACGCAGGAACTGCAAGCAAGGCAACAAATCCTCTATCCACATACCGACCAGAGCGGAGAACCTCATTGCATACAACCATACCCTTAACACCGCAAACCTCTCTCACCGTCTCCCAGGCTCGAAAAGAAGCAGTCACTCCAGGAAGTGTGGAAAACATGCAGACCTGCAGGTGAGAGTGAAACAATGTGGTCCCAAGGCCCCCCCCCCCCCCAGCTTACTCCTTGCAAATGTCCAATCTCTGGAAAACAAGCTAGACGAACTTAGAGCCAGACTCACTCTCCAAAGAGAACCGAGGGACTGCTGTGTTCTCTGTTTCACGGAGATGTGGCTCACTCCTGCTTCACCGGACTGTGCCCTACAACCAGAGGGCTTCTCAATCCATCGAATGGCCGCACAGTGGCCTCAGGCAAGGCTAGGGGAGGTGGGGTCTGCTTCCTAATCAACACACTGTGGTGCCTAGATGGAGCAACACTGGCAACTTTCTGCTCCCCACACCTAGAATACCTGATGCTAAAATGCCGCCCCTAATACCTTCCACGGGAGTTCACCTCTGTTATTCTGATGGCAGTTTACATCCCCTCCCATGCGGACGTGAAGATTGCGCTGGACGAAATATACACCACTACAAATAGACTTGAGATGAAACATCCCGTGGCCTTGTTCATCATGGCCAGGGACTTCACTCAGGCAAAGCTCAAGAGCATACTACCAAGTTACCACCAACATGTCTCCTGTTCCACCAGAGGCCCAAACATCCTAGACCACTGCTACACAAATATCAAACATATCTACCGCTCTATCGCCCGCCCACACTTTGGCAAATCAGACCACAAGGCTGTGCTCCTTCTCCCAGCTTACAAGCAAAAACAGAAGCGGGAAAATCCATCAAAGAAAGTCATGCAATGTTGGCCTGAGGAATCGGTTGATCTCCTATGGGACTGCTTGGAGTCAGTGGACTGGACAGTATGTAAAAACTCTGCAACCAGCCTGAATGAGGACACCACTACAGTAACTGACTTCATTAGTAAGTGTGTGGAAGACTGTGTGCCAAAGAAGCAAATCTGCATGTTTCCCAACCGGAAACCATGGGTGAACAGGGATATCCACTGCTGAAGTCCAGGTCTGAGGCATCCAAATCAGGCGAACCTGGCCTATACAAGAAAACCAGATACAATCTAAAGAGATCCATCAAAGATGCCAAAAGACAGTACCGCACCAAGCTAGAGTCCCAGGCTAGCCACACCGACCCTCGTTATGGCAAGGTCTGCAAGACATAACAGGCTACAAGATGAAGGCATGTAAAATCGCCAGCTCCAACGCACCCCTCCTTCATGAGCTCAATGCATTCTACGCCCATTTTGAGCAAGAGGTCAGCGAGAGCATGCCCTCCACCCTGGAAGCCCTGGATGAACCTGTATCTGGGGTCACCATTGCAGATGTCAGAGCAGCTTTCTCGAAGGTCAACCCACGGAAAGCGACTGGCCCGGATGGAGTACCCGTATGAGCACTCAGATCCTCCGTGGATCAGCTGGTGGGGTATTCGCAGACATCTTCAACCTCTCTTTACAACAATCTGAGTTCCCTGTCTGCTTCAAGAAGACGACCATCATCGCGGTACCTAAGAAAAACGAAGCAGCGTGCCTTAATGGCTATCGTCTGGTGGCTCTGACGTCCATCATTATGAAGTGCTTCGAAAGGTTAGTCATTGACACAAATCAATTCCAGCCTCCCGGACTACCTGGATCTGCTACAGTTTGCCTATCGCCGCAACAGGTCCACAGCAGACGCCATGTCCCTGGCCCTGCACTCAACCCTGGAACACCTAGATAACAAGGACACCTATGTCAGACTCCTATTTATTGACTATAGTTTGGCCTTCAACACAATTATTCCCACGAAACTCATCTCCAAACTCTGTGGCCTGGGCCTCGGCAGCTCCCTCTGCAACTGGATCCTGGACTTCCTAACTCACAGACCACAATCAGTAAAGATAAGCAACAACACCTCCTCCAAGATCATCCTTAACACCGGTGCCCCACAAGGCTGTGTTCTCAGCCCCCTACTATACTCCTAATACACCCATGATTGTGTGGCCAAATTCCCCTCCAAATCAATTTTTAAGTTTGCTCTCGACACTACCATAGTGGGTCGGATCTCAAACAATGACGAGACAGAGTACAGGAATGAGATAGAGAATCTGGTGAACTGGTGCGGCAACAGTAATCTCCATCTGAATGTCAACAAAATGAAGAAGATTGTCATTGACTTCAGGAAGCATAAAGGAGAACATGCTCCTGTCTACATCAATGGGGACGAAGTAGAAAGGGTTGAGAGCTTCAAGTTTTTAGGTGTTCAGGTCACCAACAACCTGTCCTGGTCCCCCAATGCCAACACTATAGTTAAGAAAGCCCACCAACGTCTCTACTTTCTCAGAAGACTAAGGAAGTTTGGCATGTCAGCTACGACTCTCACCCACTTTTACAGATGCACCATAGAAAGCATTCTTTCTGGTTGTATCACAGCTTGGTATGGCTCCTGCTCTGCCCAAGACCGCAAGGAACTACCAAAGGTTGTGAATGTAGCCCAATCCATCATGCAAACCAGCCTCCTATCCATTGACTCTGTCTACACTTCCCGCTGCTTCAGCAAAAGAGCCAGCATAATTAAGTATCCCACACACCCCGGACATTCTCTCTTTTACCTTCTTCCTTCAGGAAAAAGATACAAAAGCCTGAGGTCACGTACCAACCGACTCAAGAAAAGCTTCATCCCTGCTGCCATCAGACTTTTGAATGGACTTACCTTGCATTAAGTTGATCTTTCTCTACACCCTAGCTATGACTGTAACACTACATTCTGCACTCACTCCTTTCCTTCTCTATGAACGGTATGCTTTGTCTGTATAGTGCGCAAGAAACAATATTTTTCACTGTATGTTAATACATGTGACAATAAAAAATCAAATCAAATCAAATCAAATAACTGTGCACAATAGACATCAACGTAATGGAATTCATCCCTTCACAGCCTGATATTCCACTTGTGGCAGTTAGGTCATGTGACTAAGTAGGTTTGTCCCATAAAGTTTAAAATTTATTTATTAGTGTCACAAGTAGGCTTACATTAACACTGCAATTGAATTATTGTGAAAATCCCCTCGTTGCCACACTCCAGCACCTGTTTTGGGTACACTGAGGAAGAATTTAGCATGGCCAATGCACTTAACCAGCACATCTTTCTGACTGTGGGAGGAAACTGGAGCACCCGGAGGAAACCCAGGCAGACACGGGGAGAATGTGCAGACTCCGCACAGACAGTGGCCTAAGCTGGGAATTGAACCAAGGTCCCTGGTGCTGTGAGGCAGCAGTTCTAACCACTTGACACCGTACCACATATTGAGATGCCATGATGCATTATTTTTCTGCGAGTTATATTGAATCAATAAAGTAAATATCAAGTATATTGAAGTGTTTTTTCCAATATACCTATTACATTTGTCGGCATAACTTTAAGAAATCCTCAGGCATTGGCCCTTGAATTTTGATCTCCAGATGCTTCTACCCTGAAGATACCCCAGAGGATACGTTGGCAGATCCCTCAGAAACCATAATGCACTGCCCATGCTGGAATTGCCCGGGAAGTTTGGACTTCTGATGAGCAATGCCTTTTCATTCGGAGTTGTCTGAAATTCTGAAAGTCGGAGACTTTGGATAATTTCGATTCACTTATCTGAATAGCGACCCACGAAATGTGAAAAGGATTAAAACCAGTTCTAACTCCAAGGTAACAATGCTACTGGCCCTCAACTTCCCCACTGGACACCTTGATTCACACTCTCCTGACCACATGACTATATCCCGACCCACCATATCCCCTTACCCACTTGCCTTCTACCCCATGCCCGATATCCCCAATGTCTTGCCACCCTACCCACTTTCCACCCCACCACCTCACCCACTTACTTGCCACCTTACCCCCCCAGCTACCTGCTTGCTACCCTACACCATCACCCACCCACTTTCCACTCTACCACCTCAGCTACTTACCTGTCACCTTACCACCACCACCCCCCCCCCCCCCACACCCACCCACCTGCCACCCTACCCCTGCACGGATCCATCTAGTACCCTACACTCCCACCCACCCACAAATCATCTGATCTTATTCCTTGAAGCAGTAATGTGTGCTGTCCATAAAGGGGAGCCTGTAGACATGCTGCACTTTGTTTCTAGAAAGCATTTGTAAAGATTCCGCATCAAAGGTTATTGCAGAAAACAAATGCTCATGGGGTAGGGGGTAACATGTTAGCTTGAATAGAAGATTGGCTGGCTGACTGAAAACAGAGAGTATGCATAAATGGGCCTTTTTCAGATTCGCATGATGTGACAAGTGGAGTCCTGCAGGTGTCGGTGCTGGGGCTTCAAACTTTTACAATTTATATTAATGACTTCGATGAGTGAAGGTATGGGAGCTAAATGTGCAGATAACACAGACATAGGTGGAAAGTATGCTGTGAAGTGGGCATGAGGATTATGCAGAGATATATAGATAGGTTGAGTGAGTGGGCAAAAATCTGGCAGATGGAGTGTAATTTTGGAAAATGTGAAGTTGTTCACTGCGGCAGGAAGAATAAAAAAACAGATTATTATTTAAGTGGAGAATGGCTGCGGAATGTTGAGGTGCAGAAGGATCTAGGCGTTCTAGTGCATGAGCAATAAGTACAGCAAGTAATTAAGAAAGCTAATGGTATGCTCTCCTTTATTCTGAGAGGAATTGAACACAAAAGTAAGCATATTATGGTTCATTTCTACAGGGTATTGGTGAGATCGTGGCTGGAATTTTCTGGCCGTTCATGCCCTGTTGCTGCTGCAAGTGAAGAATCTGGCACTCAGCCAATTCTCTGTGGCCTGCAGCAGGATCAGAGTATCCCGCTGGTGTGAATGGCTGGAAAATTCCAGCCCACATCTCAAGTATTGTTTGCAGCTTTGATCTCCTTGTTTAAAGGAGGATGTCATTGCATTGAAGATGGTTCAGACGAGGTTTATTCAACTGATGCCTAGATGAAGTGGGTTGCCTTACAAGGGTAGGTTGGAAAGGCTGGGCTTGTTTCCAGTAGCGTTTAGAAAAGTGAGGGGTGACTTGATTGAAGTATATAGGATCTGAATGGTATTCACAAGTTGGATGTGGAAAGGATGTTTTATACCAACCGACTCAAGAACAGCTTCTTTCCTGCTGCCATCAGACTTTTGAATGGATATACCATATATTAAGCTGATCTTTCTCTACAGCCTAGCTGTGACCGTAACACAGTGCAGTCTGTACCCTCCTTTTCTTCTCTCCTATGTACTCTATGAATGGTATGTTTTATCTCTATAGCGTGCATGAAACAATGCTTTTCACTGTATCCCAATATATGTGACAATAATAAATCAAATCAAACAACTTTGACATTCCCCTGACAGATTGACAGCTGCTTGACAATTGTTTGGCAGTTTGACAGTTCCAATGAGGTAATGTAATTTTTATGCATAATCATGTTTATTTATAACAATTTCAAAGAATGCCTTACCTCTTCCATAGGGTGCTTTATTTCAAAGGTGTCCCAGGCCCCAATCCAAAGGGGCACTTGAATTTGTATTTATATAGCATCCTTCACATCCTCCAGATGTCCCAAAGCTCTTTACAACCAATTTACTATTTTTGAATATTAGTTCCTGTTGTAATTTAATATTTTGTGCAGACCTTTGAGTTTTGCATGATACAAGGCATAGAAAGGAATAACGGGTGCAAACATTTAATTTCCATTGTCAGAAATATTTGCAAATTGAACATACTGATTGTCAATGTCTGAGTTTTTAATCTATTTCCCATTGTACAAAATTCCATGCTGAAATTATTAAATTATAAAACTTCACCCAATAAACCAAACAACTTCTCATTGATGCATTGCTCAAACTCCAAAGTATTCAGTGTTCCCAGTCTAAACCTCATCATTTACCATGCTAATGTTAAACGCAAGGGTATCCCAAAACCCAGAAGATAAATGGGATTGATTGATTTAATTGATTGATAGATTTATTATTGTCACAAGTATTGGGATACAGTGAAAAGTATTATTTCTTGCGTGCTATACAGATGAAGTCTACTATTCATAGAGTACAAAGGGGAAGAGGAAAGGATAGGCTGCAGAATGTTGTGTTGCAGTTACCGATAGGGTGAAGAAAAAAATTAGCTTAATATGTGATAGGACCATTCAAAAGTCTGATACCAGCAGGGAGAAAGTTTAAAAGAGTTAAAGAGTCCAGTTTTAAGAGCATAGAACAAGAGTAAAAGATGGCATTAGAGGGCATGCTGGAGGCAGCTTGCAAGAAGTTGCCACGCTCCAATGCCACCTTGACGGATGCACTGGTTTATAGTGTTGTATTGTGTCTTTTTTTGTACTATGTGAGGAACGATGTACAACCCAGTGAGGAAACAGTCCAGTCGTGTGAAAAATGAATAAAGAATATTTATTAAAATAACAAGTAAAAGAAAAACACATATGACAAGAAGGACTAAATCTACGACACTTAAGGATACCGATGGCTGTACACATATAATCGTACATGTGACTTTTCCTTGGTCCCCAAAACTGCCTACATTTACCTGAACTCTGAGACACCCCTTTTCCCAAACAACTTCCAATGTGAAATAACTTTATGAGCTAAATCCAGCAAAATAATTACCACAACCAGGTTTAAGGTGGCCTGGGAAAGAGTCTTCCGGTTCAGAAAACATGAAAAATGGCTGCTTCTCTGGGGGAGACTATTGCTGCATCTTGCTGCAGTCCTGATTTTAGCTGTCTCTCCCCCCCACCCCATCCCCTTCTTAGTGTTCTACGGGGGGTGATTCTCCCAAAAAAATTCTAAGTGTCAAATTTGCATAAGAACTGGAGTAAATCACGCTGGTTTTTTCAGCGGGACTTTTGAAATAAATCTCCCACATTCTGTGCACTGCAGAGTGCACTAGCATAAATCTCGTGAAGCATCAGTGGGCTGGACCTATTCCCACTGGGGAGACCGGCAGCATAGCACTGACCGGGCCACTGTGCATGTCCAGGCCAGTCTCAACCCCCACCCCCCGAACCCCCCCCCCCCCCCCACCTCCGCACCCAACCTGCCTCAATCTCCTCCCCTCACCTCTAGCATCCCCGATCTCATGACGCCCCCCCCAACTGGCAGCCCCCCCCACCCCCCGCAGTCACGAGCCCCCCCCACAGTCCCAATCACCCCCCCACCCCGATGCCCAGCCCCGATCGCTGGCCTCCTTCGCTTTGCACGTGATCTCAAGTGCAGAGTGGCAGTGGGACCCCCCATCCCCAGAGGACCCGTCCCATTAGGCCCTGCCCAATTGGCCCCACCCCTTTGGCACTGTAAGTTGCACAGTGGGCAGTGCCAAGATGACTTCTGGGAATTGGCACTTTGCTCCTTGGGCAGTGCCAGGGAACCAGGTTGGTACACCAAGGTGGCAATGCCTCAGACTCCAACCCTCTGGGGTCTTTGATGTCCTCCCCTTCACTCCAGCAGGATCAGGCTGGCAACTCCCTGTTAGTGGGGAGCTATTGTAAACCCCACTGGAGTGAAACACACCTGGGCGGGGGGTGGGGTGGGGGGGTGCGGTTGGCGGTGGGGGCGGGGGGAGGGGGTGGAGAGACTAGCGGGCCCGGGGATTTCAGTCCCGGGCCCACTATTGATATTTAAATTGTATTTAAATACTTGTTTCAACAATTTATGCAACTCTGCGCCCATTTCTGGCGTAGAGCTGACGACGCCAGAAATTCGGTTAACGGAGATTCAGGGAGGTAGTGGTGCCCAGCGAGAAGCCCACTAAATGGTTGAATCTCCCGGCCTGGGGTGGGAGAATCACCCCCATTTCTTTCCCTTTGACTCTTATCAAAACCTTTTATAATTTTTAACACCTCTATTAAATCTCCTCCAGATCTTTTTTACCCTAAGAAGAACATTCACAGTTTCTCTTGTCTCCCCAAGGAACTGAAATGTCTTTATTAACACCTGTCTCTGAACTAAAAAAATAGACTAATTGAAAGTGAGTTTCAGATTGGTGCTGTGCCCAAGGGCCACACTCTTACATCACCCCCTGGGCGATTGGCACATTTTTAAAATACTTGATATTTACACAATTTCCAAAGAATTTACCATTCCTTGATAACCCCGCAGACACAGGTCCCGGGATTCAAATCAGAAAGTTTTAAGACACTGAAGGTCTTTATATGAAAGATATTTTGGGGTGGCACGGTGACACAGTGGTTCGCACTGCTGCATCACAGCGCCAGGGACCCGGGTTTAATTCTCGGCTTGGATCACTCTCTGTGTGGAGTTTGCACATTTTCCCCCGTGTCTGAGTGGGTTTCCACCAAAGTCCAAATGTGTGCAGGTTAGGTGGATTGGCCATGCTAAATTGCCCCTTAGTGTCAGGGGGACTAGCTAGGGTAAATGCATGGGGTTATGGGGATAGGGCCTTGGTGGGATATTGGTCAGTGCAGACTCGATGGGCCGAATGGCCTCCTTCTGCACTGTAGGATTCTATGATTCTATGAAATTTTGACAAAATCTTCAGATGAATAAAAGTTGACAGGAGAAACATTTTCATAAGCAGTATGCTGCTTATGAGTTTTCTATGCAAAACCATTTGTTAATGAGGCATATTCATTATTTTGCAAAATCTCACACCAGCTTTGGTGAGAGGAAAGCAGAAGGTGTTGAATTATGAGAATTATTTGCAGCTTCTCTTACATAGATCAACTGTTAAAAATTGTGAGTGATATCCATCGATATATACAGCATCATGTATTCTATGAAGGTCTGGCAATCTATGCTGTTTGTTTGCATCCTTTAGGAGCGAACTGCAATTTTATCAAGGATGACACTGACTTTAAAATTCAGCTCCGATGGTATTTTAACTGCTGGGAATATTTGAGTGTTCAAATACCTTTCCACTGAAAAGCACAAATCATTTGTGAATCCTAGAATTTTTTCCCTTTCTCGAGATTTTTGATTTAAAAAGTGCAGCTCTTCCTTGTTTATCTTGATAAATATTAATTTAGCTGCAAACTTTGCAGCCAGCAAAGACTTCAAAGATATTTTTGCCCTAAAAGTTCTCAAAACAGGCACCCTAAAGGAAAAGAAATGAGGAGGCTTTCAGGTTTTACACACATCAGATACTTTGATGTGCATAAAACCTGAAAACCTCCTCTGCTTGCAATAATTTCTACTGAGGGACCACAGCATTGCTACTGCTGCAACAACAGGAGTTCTGTATTTGAATCTTTTTGATGCAATCCACCAGTGACTTATTACAAAACTCAGAGCATCCTGGTGCAGCGTAGCTCACATTTCGTTTGATTGTTTTCAATTCATCAGGATAGAAAGGAAAATCTTTTCAATTCCTGAAAGTGGTTGTAATATGAGATGAGCTTCAAGTTGAATCTTTTTTTCTGAATTGTGCCTACATTGTTCAATACCTATGCTTGTGGCAGAAATCAATATTTATAAATTGATAATGCAAAACTTTAAAAACATGCTTTTGCATATAATATATATACATAATGAGGCAACTGACAGTAATCTCATAAAAATAACAAACCTGAAATCTAGATAGACATAAAATGCTGGAGATACTCAGCTGGTCAGGCAGCATTCGTCGAGAGAGAAACAGGCGCAATCTTACCATCCGCTCACTCCAAGCTCCCACCCGCTGCAGCGAAGGTGGAGAATTTGATGACAATCCAATTCTCTGTTCCCTGCACCCGGATGGGAAAATCCTGCTGGCGTGAACAGTTGGAAAATTCCGGCCACAGAGTTAACAGGCTGAGTTTTAATTCCCCCCCACTCCCACCCTCCCCCCGCACCCCCCTACCGCCCCCCCCCCTCCCCCATCAGCCTCGTTTCTAGTGAGGTGGCAAGTAGAATTAGGTCAGCATCCAGTTCACATCCTCCCCACCCACTCCCAAGCTGTCTCCCATAATAAATGGGGTAGAAAGGTGTCTAAATATTTAAATGAATGCTTAAGGATAAATTGAGCTTATTAACAATATGATGCAAATGAAATTACATTAGGAACAGGGTGAATGCACCCAAATTTTGACTTCTGTCAAACAATGCGTGGGGAAGATTTTACAAAGAAAAGTTATGAGTCAGAAATATATTTCCACATCAATCAAATTGCAAAACCCAAACTTCTCTTTATTTGAATTGAAATGACATTTGGACATTGATTTACAAACTTTCATTAATTAAAAGGTAGCTTACTTCCATCTGAAAAGTATATTGTGTTGTATATGCAAAATAACTCATCAGTGGCCAAGAATTAATTGTCTCATTCATTCCCTGTAAGTACAAATGATTGTCTCGATCTTGACTCTCACTTTTGACAAGCAGTAATGTTTGATTGTTTTAGTGCAGGATATTGTCCATTCAACAGTTATCTGTACTTGTGTACTATTTTAACATTTTGGTATTGTATATTAGAAAAAGGTGTTGCAGAACAAGTAGCACAATTTAGATAAGAAATGTAACGTGCTATATATATAAATTATACCTTTGTTTATTATCCTGGGAAATGGTCCAGCTGTTTTATTTTTATCCCATTTTTTAATTGGGATATAGGCATTGCTTTCTAGGGCCAGCATTTATTGTCCCATCTATTGCCCATCCCTTAAAATGCAGTGGTTCAAGAAGGCATATCATCATCACTTTCTCAAGGACAGTTAGGGATGGGTAGTAAATGTTGGCCCAGCCAGTAACACCCACATCCCGTAAGTGAATAAAAATATGGCTAGAAACACTGTGGGTGGGATTTCCAGCCGCGCTCGCCCCAAGGCTGGAAAATCCCGCCTCAGGTCAATGGATCTTTGCAGGGTCCGTGTCCCGCCTGCTACGATTCCTATGGCGGGTGGGACGGGAAAATACCGCCTTGTCAGTCAGACATTTGAACGCAGAACTACAACAGAAAGTTTTAGCCCAGACTAACATTTTTAGGGTGCAGGAGAATAGTTAGACATTATTTTGTTTAAATGAAAATAAGATGATCAACAGGTATGGGGAAATATTTGATTATTTTGTAATATTACATGAAAACAAGTTCTATTGATTGTTCAAATATCTGTTGCTCTACATGTTCAATTGCTGCCTGTAAAATGAAGCAATTTAATGCATGGCACATTATTCATGTTTTTGTTACCTCCAGACTCAACTACCCCAATGTTCTTCCGGCTGGCCTACCTCCTTCTACCCTCTATACAACTGAGTCCACCCAGAAACCTGCCACCGGTATCTTAATTCACAGCAAGTTCCATTCACCCATCATCCTTGTGCTCATGCTAGCCACTAACCCAGTTGAAAGGAATAGGCTTAGCCTTGTACCGAGTCTCTTCCAATGCTTGACAGAAACTTTAAGGAAAAGTCATTAATTTTCTCTCTTTCTCTGTGAGGAAATGTCAGCTCTTTCGTTCATAAGCACCCCATCAGGGTACAGGATGAGATCAAGAACAAGAATCACATATTGATGCTCACAGCTAACCATTCCTTGATGCAGCGCATTAGAGGTCTTGCTGCTAAGGTGTGTGTAGTCAGCTTTTATTAAGAAGAACGTTATCATCGTCTCCCAAAATCAATGGAAACAGAAATGTATAAACATTGACTGAGCCTTAGGCTTTCTTACTGTTACTAAAATCCATCATTTCTGGGCAATGACCTTTGGAAAAATGGTATCAACACCAACTTGCCTCTCACATAAAAAGATAAAGAAAGACTAGCATTTTTATAACAATTTTAGTGAGACCACTGGATCTTTATTGCCCATCCCTAGTTGCCCGAGGGCAGTTGAGAGTCAGCCACATTGCTGTGGCTCTGGGGTCACAAGTAGGACAGACCAGGTAAGGTCAGCAGATTTCCTTCCCCAAAGGGCATTAGTGGACCAGATGGGTTTTTCCGACAATCATTTTGTGGTCCTCCATTAATTCCATTTTTTAAATTGAATTCAAATTCCATTATCTGCAAGATTCAAACCCGGGTCCCCAGAATATTAGCTGCGTTTCTGGATTAAGTAGTCTAGTGATAATACCACGAGGCCATCACCTCCCTCTGAAAGTTCTTGACAGCCATAAGGGTACATGTGAAGTGTAGTCTCTGTTGTAATTTAGAAAATTATAACAAAACATTGCAAGATGCTAAATTTTACAGATGCCAACAAGAGTATTTCCAGGTATGAGTGACTAACAATTTTGGTAATAATATGGAAATGTGGCTTTTGAATATTGGGCAGTGAGGTAGAAAGCACGGTGGTTTTCAAACATCAGTAGAACTCTAGGATTAAATTCCTTCCTTACACCATAGTATTTGTTGCACCACAAATGTATGCAGTAGGTTTTTTTAATGCTGAGTTTCAAAAAAATAAGCTCCGTGTTGTGGTCACTTCATCAATCATACTGTTTTACTTTGCTCTGTTTAATAATCTGGTAAACTGCCTTATGAGACATCTGACCACTCGTCAATGCCACTTCAAACTAAGCTTTCTGGAAATTTAAGCTTAGATTTGCTTTCCACAGTAACCATGCTTCGCCAATTTTGATTGAACCCTACACTGGCCCCTGAGTAATTTTTATATTTTCTCTTATACAGCAAATAAAAAGTGTGGCCTGCTTTTCTTTATGAACAACTTATCCACTTTTTTTGATGGATCAATATAGCTCACAAGGAAAATGGATTCCAAGATAAATCCTGGGATAAGAAACAGATCAGAGACATAGAGGAAGAATTACTTAGTTTTTCTTTTATCCAAAGTCCATGATTTCAGTTCTTCTGGAAAGAAGCAAAGTTTGATAAAATGCTCATGTTAAACAGAGGTTTAAAGTTCATACATTGTAACAGAGGAACATTGGAACATGAGCAGGCCATTTGGCCCCTTGAACCTGTTCTTGCCATTGAGTGAGACCATGGCTGATCCACAACCTCATTCCACATATCCACCTTTGCCCCATATTCCTTCATTCCTCTGGTTAACATTCTTTTTGTATCTTGGAGCTCCACAGACCATCTTAAATGTATGATGGGTTGTAGGATTCTGTGCAGCACAATGGTACGGTATAGAATGCCTACAGTGCAGAAAGAGACCATTTGGCCCATCGAACCTGCACCAACAACAATTCCACTCAGGCCCTATCCCCATAACCCTATGTATTTACCCTGCTAATCTCTCTGACACTAAGGGGCAATTTTGCACGGCCAATCAACCTAACCCACACATCTTTGGAATGTGGGAGGAAACCAGAGCTCCCAGAGGAAACCCACGCAGACACAGGGAGAATGTGCAAACTCCATTCAGACAGTCAGTCACCTGAGGCCGGAATTGAACCCGGGTCCCTGGCACCATGAGGCAGCAGTGCTAACCACTGTACCACCCATAACATAATACTATCTAATAAACATGGAGCTACCACATGTTAAAATCATGGGTTGCAATAAATACCAGCCTGTGTTTAGACTACAACAGCAGTAATAACTTACAGTTAGATTGTGCTTTTGTTGTTAAAAAAAATGTTGTAA
This sequence comes from Mustelus asterias, assembly GCF_964213995.1. Taxonomy (NCBI): domain Eukaryota; kingdom Metazoa; phylum Chordata; class Chondrichthyes; order Carcharhiniformes; family Triakidae; genus Mustelus; species Mustelus asterias. The sequence continues at coordinate 92,250,763 of NC_135801.1, read as the reverse complement.
GGCATTTTACAGAGACATAATCAGAAATAAATGGACACTGAGCCAAAGGAAATAATAGGAAAGGTGACATGCATTCTGCAAGTGGTATTGCCAAGAGACAGCATGTTAATAGGGAAGAGAAGGGGACCAAGTTTAAATTCCTGACTCTGGAGTTAATGGTGTGGGGGCTGGAAAACAATCAGCCCATGGAGATCCTGTGGGTATGATTAGATAGATAAGAGTGGAAACATTCACGGTGGTCGTTTTGAGGAGGAGGGTGATGCTCGCAGTTTTGAAAGGAAGTGAGACAGTACTCCTGGAGAGAAAACCATTTACAATATTCATTAGAGACTTTTAACTTTGCACAATATCTGAAAATTCACAACAAAAGGAAGAGAGCAGGAACCAAGCAAGGATTAGGAGCACACTTAGAAGAAGTAGCTGAAGGTGGGTGTAGATTTTGAAGGAGGCTTTTGAAGATAGAAATAAATTTAGTGTGGTAAATGATTTTATAAGCTATTTAAGTAGATAATACAGAAAGTGGGTATGATGTTTGAAGGCTTCTATTGATGATGAAGTGATGGAAAGAAGGACACTAGACTTGGTTTGAAAGATGAGTGGGTGCAAAATGTACTTACAGAGGTAATACATCTGCAAATTCCCCTCTAAGCCACACGCCGTTCTGATTGGAACTATATCATCGTCCCTTGACTGTATCAAATCCCTTCCTAACAACAAGTGTTAGTGTATCTACACTATATGGATTGCAGTGGTTCAATAATGTGGCTCTCCACCTTCTGAAAGGTGATTAGGGATGGTTAACAAATGCAAGCCCAGCACCCATATGCAAAGAATTTTTGTTTAATGAGAGAGGCTGTGGAAGGATATATTAATGAGTACATGAATTCTTAGATCAATGTGTTGAGAAAAATGAAACCAATGGGGTTTAATGTGAACTTGGGTAATAAATGAGAAGTTTTTTGTATGGTTAAAGGATGCAGGTGCGTGGTATTTGATACGTTGGAGTTTTCTTGAATCAGGATCAGGAGCCCAGTGAGAATCACTGAAAATGTTGAGCCTGCAGTTGACAAAGGCTTGTGAGATTCAGTGGGGGTGCAGTAGGAAATGTAGCGAAGGGTTACGGAAAGGGAAATTGACAATCATTGTAATGGATAGAATTTGAGGTTTGAAACTCAGAACAACATGCATCGACAGGTTTGACATGAGCAGCTGGACCTGGGAATGGATTTGAAGTCTGGGATGTGCAGATTTTGGCAGGATCCACTCAGCATGGCTTCAATCTTGCCAGTGTTAAGCTGGGGGAAATGTGTGAACAAAGTTATACAGTATTTTCACAGGGATACGTGGAGATACAAGCTGCTATCGTTACTGCATTAAACCAACACGAGCACTGCAAGTGGCAAGAATTACGTAATATATGACGGATGCACTACAAAATCTGACAGTGACAGCCTTTGTTGTGAGATTTTCAGCTTGGGAGTTTACTTTCTTGTTCAGGATACTTGAAAGAATTAAGTGTTCCAGGTCCAATGCCTGTAAGTTAATGGGTAAAACCAGACTTTTTAAACATTTTCAGTACTTACAGAATAATTGGCAGGACAACTCTGAGAATTTCTTTTTCCTAGTTTAGATAACTCAGCAGGAATGCCAGATGCCCTTTATTCCATAACAATTCAGGATCAGCTCTGGGTTGAAACTGATTACTTATAGCAGATGGTCTTTCCATTCTCCTCACTTGCAGCCCATGTATCTCAGAGCTCAGTCTGTTAAACTAAGCGAATATTTGTGGTATGGACTTATGGTCCACGGGGAATTGAATGGTTGGAAATATTTTGTCAAAGATTGTTAAATGTAGCCAAGGAGTTAATGTGGCAAACAGTCCAAGAACCAAACAAAAAGATCAGGTGCAAATGGGGGAAAGGATGTGACAAAATCTTCACACTGTTTTCGAATAAGGTTATAAGTCAAAATATAACAACATAGAAACATAGAAAATTTGCAGCACAGAAAGACAAAATTCCGTTCATCATGTTTATACTGATGGAAAAGAGCAATTCAGTCTAATGCCTCTTTTCAGCTCTTAGTTTATAGTCCTGTAGCTTACAACACTTCATGCGCATATCCAACTATTTTTTAACTATGATGAGTGTTTCTGCTTCTACCCTTTAGTCAGAGATTTCGAGACCCCAGTGACCCTTAGTGTAAAACATTCTCCTTAACCTCCGTCTAATCCTTCTGCCAATTACTTTAAATCAGCGCCCCCTGGTTAGTGACCTCTCTGCTAAGGATCTTTCCCATCCATTGTATCCAGACCCCTAATCATTTTGTATACCTCAGCCAAATCTCCACTTTTTTCTAAAGGAAACAACTCCACACAATTCAATCTTTCCTCATAGCTAAAAATGTTCTATTCCTCGCAGCATCCACATAAGTCTTCTTTGCACTCTCTATATAGTGCAGTCATATCTATCCTCTAATGTGGTCATCAGAATGGTATGCAGTGCTCTAGCTGTTGCCTAACTAGTTTTTATATAATTTTATCATAACCTTCCTGCTTTCATAGTCTGTGCTCCTTTTCTTCTGATACTTTCCTTTATTAGCCAAGGCATAGAAGAGATGGTAATAGTTTGCTTTTACCTCCATATCTTCAATTATATTTAAAATAACAACTTCCTGCAATTAAATAGCAACTGCTGCCTGTCTGATGAGGCCTTACTGTAACTATTATTGTCTTACCATACTTTAATGAGACTTTGCCTAAGATAGGCTTGAGATAATCAGTATATAGTTTTTCTTGAAACTATTTATTAAGAACTATTTACAAAGACCTTGGGATAAGCAGAGGACACAGGCTATTCTGTGTCTTGTTCTCTTGGGGCCTCTTGGTCATCTGTCTCTTGATATCATGCTTACATTATTGGTAACATCAAGCTCTACATCTCTCCTAAGTATAATCCCAAACTATTACATTCTTTTGCTAAACTATTTACGTTAAGTTTCCAATATTGGTAAACCTCCTGTACAGTTTATAGTATTTATCCAACTCCTACTCTTTTTCCCTATCCCGCCAAGTCACCGTCACCAAAGGCTTCAATTTCCAACAGTGTCTAAACTCTTGGAGATCATTTTGGGAGTATGCATTCCCCTATCTTCTCCTTGGAAGGCAAACATATTGGGAGAGCTGAAGTAAAAGTAGGGAAATAAGAATACTGGTCCAAACTGGTCTTATATACCTTAAATTGGAACACCAGTAAAAACTGGGAAATAAGAATACTAGCCCGAACAGTTTTTTTTCTTTTGGGCTGTGGCCCTTATGATGACCTGACTGCAAAAGTTGTGAAACCCAATCAATGAAAATCTGATTCAAGAGAGAAACCTTCAAGACATCGATCGTCAAACCCTTTGAAAAGTAAGAGAACAAACTGACATTCTCTCTGTAATCTTCTGCTTCTGCTTTGCACATTGGGGAAAGGCCTGAGAATATGAGCCATTTTCAACTTTCATGAAGAATTTCACAGCTGTATAATTCACTGCTACAGCGACGATGAAAAAAGGATTCAATATCTTAGTTTGCAATGAATCTGGTAGTGAAGACGACTTCCCTACTACTCTTTGGATAGGACCTACATGTTCTGTAGGTAGTGGTATCATTGCCACTCTTACTTCAGTGTGAGACTGTGCTGCTGTAAATAATGGGATGTCAGAATGAGAAAGTAGGGCTGCATCATCTCCAACAATGGAGTTAACCTCCAGCAACAAAAACAAATGCTGGAGAAACTCAGCAAGTCTGACAGCACCTGTGGAGAGAGAATAGAACCAACGTTTTGGGTCAGGGTGACCCTTCGTCAGAGCTGAAGACAAAGAAAATCGGACAAGATTTATACAATGAGGGTGGGGGGAGGTTTGGGGAGGGCTGTAATTGGACAAAGGGAATATAAATGGTGATGATAAAGGCTGAGAAAGGTGCTGAGAGCGTCCATTAAGAGATGATGTGGAGATGCCGGAGTTGGACTGGGAGATTGGAATGAGATTAAGAGATTGCAATGTGTGAATGGCAGAACAAAGGTGCATATTATCAAAGGGCAACCCGAGGAATGTGACAGTGGCGCGGAGGGGGGGTGGGGAGGGGGGTTCGGAAGATGAGATGGAGAACGAGATTTCAGACGTGGAAAAATAAAAAAAAGAATATGAAGTAATAGAATTGGACGAATAAGATGAAAAGAAGCAATGAAATAAAATACATAGAATGAAGGTGGAGGAGAAAGGGTTTTTAAAAAAGTTTATTTATTAGTGTCTTACAAGTAGACTTACATTAACACTGCTATGAAGTTACTGTGAAAATCCCCTAGTCGCCACACTCTGGCACCTGTCCAGGTACACCGAGGGAGAATTTAGCATGCCAGTGCCTCTAACCAGCACGTCTTTTGGACTTGTGGGAGGAAACTGGAGCACCCAGAGAAAACCCATGCAGACATGGGGAGAACGTGCAGACTTTGCACAGGCAGTGACCCAAACCAGAAATCAAACCCGGTCCCTGGCACTGTGAGGCAGCAGTGCTAACCACTATGCTACAAAGGATCATCCAGACGAAACATGGACTCTATTCTCCCTCCACTGAGGTTGTCAGTCATGCTGAGTTTTTCCAGCATTTTCTGTTTTTGTTTTAGATTTCAGCATCTGTAGTATTTTGCCTTTATCTTAGTGAATAAACCTCCAGACCTGGATTTGATTAAATTACTGCAAAGTACTCTTCAGCTGCAGATGCTCTGTAGTTTAGGTCTCTGCCTCTGTTTCGTTAGTGAAAGATGATTTGAATGTATCCATGACATGCATTATGAGCTGTAGCTTACATTCAAACAAATTAATAAGCTTTAAACTTCGCCTATTGGTTTTATTCAACTTGAAATCAAGCACCTCTTTCCCTCTGGATAGTTTGCTGCTATCAGTCAGCAATTGTTGATGCATATCATTGGTGGATTAGTGAGACAAATAGGCAAATTTAGCTCTGCAATACCTTCTTCAACGATTGGCTGAAACTCCTTAAAAAAGACAACAGAAATTTTAACGTTTTGGCAGTAGGGTCAAAGATCGAGGTCTTCTTCTTCCAATGAATCATCTGCTACTGCATTCTTATGAATTCTTTCAGGAAAGAGCCTACCAAAGTCTAGAAGCTCATCAGGAGAACGGCCATCTTTTTCAATCTCTTTTATTTCTGCACTGTCTAGCTTGTCTGCAAAAAGAAGTGAGAGATCTGCAACCTCTTCCTCTGTTCCAGTGAATGGTGTTGTCTACAATAAAGAGCGACTCACTGCATAACGAGGGAACCTCAAGTGCTTCTGTTGTTTCAAAGTCTGTCAGTCCTCTAACCAACATCAGTGAGTTGTTGTGCACACAGACAACAATGCAATTGCAAATAAATTCATGCTTTAAGACTCTATAACCACAAATAACAGCCAATCAATATAAATCATTATTAAAGGAATCAACAGATTCAACAAGCTTTTGGTTTCCCTTGTTGAATTTTGCTCTTTGTAATAGATTCTTCCTAGGGCTGAAGTATTTATCAAAGGCCTCCATAATCTCATTGTTTAATGTCGAGGTCTCCTCAATGCCTTGTCATGCCAGAACATCAACAACTATGGTCCCAGCTGCATGTAAAAGGGCACAGACCTGATGTTTCTGAGTTTTCCTTTATAAATCCAAAGCCATTCAGTTCCTTTGCAGCAGTCTGTTCCAGAGCTCCCATCATTGTCCTTGCTGTGGAGCCTTGATGTGTTGTTAATGTTGTGAATGAGGTAATGGCTGTTTAGTAGCTATCAACATTGTGCATGTCTCTCTGTCCCTTCACTGTGGTACGTTTCAGTTTTGCTCTTTCTTGTTGCCCAGTCAATCTATTCTAAGATTTTCCCCCATGGGTTACCAATCAGTGGCCTCTGTTTCTTAAACTGTGGCCTCCTATGCTGCCACAATATTTTGATGAGGTTTTACTGTTACCTTATTATCTTATAACTTGATGAGGCTTTGCTTATTCTAAGATAGATTTGAGATAGGAAACTATTTATTAAGAGCTATTTAGAAAGACTCAGGACACAGATAATTCTGACGAAGGGTCATCCAGGCTTGAAATGTTAACTCTATTCTCTCTCCAATGATGCTGTCAAACCTGCTGAGATTTTCTGTTTTTGTTTCTATTCTGCATCTTGCTCTCTTGGAGCTTCTTTGTCATGTGACTCTATTGTCATGCTTATATCATTAAAAACATAATGATCTTATTATCACAACCATTAACCCCAAATGCTACACTGCCAACCAGTGCCAACTTCCTCCCACAGCTAGAAGATAAGAATAATCTCTGACCCAGCTTCTGTGTAGTCATTGTTAATGTATTTGAGTAGAAACAATGTACAGTGGTATGGGAAAAAGGCAGGGGAATGGCACAAAGTCATGATGCTCATTTGGAGAGTTGGTGCAGACATAATGAGGCAAATGACCTCCTTCTGCACTGTAGCAATTCTGTGATTCTGCAGAAGATATGCATTTTATTGAAGGCTGGCCCTGCTAACTTATCTTATAACTGAAATTGAAATGAAGAGAAAGCTTGCATATACAGCAACAATATCACTGCTGAATATCAATTGGTCAAGGTATTCTTCATTGGTTTGCAGTATACCTGATTGCATCCACAAACTATGCTTCTTATTGTGACTTTGCTGGTGGTTTGATTGCTTCCTGTTTTTATCAGTTCAGGAGTCCACTGCATTGCTGTCTTTATTCCAGTTACCTGTCAAATCCCTTTTAGTTTTAAGGAGGGAACTGTAGCAGTGAGCACCATTTTCATCTGAATGATGCCATGTATAATAGAAATGATGATACAATTTAATATAATGATAAACAGTTCATAATTTTTTCATAAGCATGATACACCTTTCCCAGCTGCATTAAGTAACCCTACAACTTGAATGCAGTGTAACCTTCTCAGACTGTTGTTTAACCTGCTTATCTTGTTATTCTAATGCCTGTGGAAAGATAGGGCTTTCCGTTTTGAGAGACGGTTGTGCTTTAGATGTTCACAATCCTTCTGAAATCCAGTGCTTATTTATTGCAGATATTTTATTCCTCATGTGACAATAAGATCACCAACTAAAGACACAACTCTTTAGTTGCTCTTCTACTGGCGGCCCGATGGCACAGTGGTTAGCACTGCTGCCTCACAGCGCCAGGGATCCAGGTTCAATTCTGGCCTCTGGTCACTGTCTGTGTGGAGTTTGCACATTCTCCCCGTATCTGCATGGGCTTCCTCCGGGTGCTCTGGTTTCCTCCCATACTCCAAAGATGTGTAGGTTAGGTTGATTGGCCGTGCTAAATTGCCCCTTGTGTCAGGGGGATTAGAAGGGTAAATATGTGGGGTTACGGGAACAGGGCCTGGGTGGGATTATGGTTGGTGCAGACTCGATGGACTGAATGGCCTCCTTCTGCACTGTAGGGATTCTATGATTCTAACTTAGTTACTGAGCTCTTTCAATGGTTTGGCACAACAATAGTTTCTGCAAATTGATTGATCTCAGAATTTGCATGTCACGTTATTTTCATACAACAGGCGATTGCTAGATGACATCACACGGTTTTGAACAGAGTCTATTTATGTTGCATTATAGTGCTGTAGCCCAGCTGGAAGGGGGAGGTGATGGCCTAGTGGTATTATCGCTAGACTATTAATCCGGAAACTCAGCTAATGTTCTGGGGACCTGGGTTTGAATCCCACCACAGCAGGTGGGCGGGTGGAATTTGAATTCAATAAAAAGTATCTGGAATTAAGAATCTACTGATGACCATAAAATCATTGCCGATTGTTGGAAAAAACCCATCTGGCTCACTAATGTCTTTTAGGGATGAAATCTGTCATCCTTACCTGGTCTGACCTACATGTGACTCCAGAGCCACAGCAATGTGATTGACTCTCAACTGCCCTCCAGAAGCAAGAAGAGATGGACAATAAATGCTGGCCAGCCAGTGACGCCCGTGTCCCACGAATGAATAAAAAAAAAAGCCCACTGGAAATTCACTACATGGAGTTTGTAAATACTCTTCATTGTGATTTTCACACCTCAAGTGGACTGGAATGAAACTCATGTGGTACCGATATCTGAAAAATGCAACAAGTTAAAATGATAAAATGATTCATTTTATTGTCATTATGCTATACAGGATAATCAGAGATGCACTGTTTGATCACCCTGAAATAGATTGGATATTTTTCAACATGGCTTCTGGATATTGAGGTGTTGGCATGTGTGAGTTACACACTAGGACAGGGCAGCTTCCCATTTCCCTGCCTGTTATTTATTTTTATGGAAGATTCCTGGTTGAATCTACACACTGTGTTGAACAATTGGGCCAAGGAGGGCAAATTTAGCCCAGGCTCCTTTTTCTAACTGTTGTACAGTTACCACTACCAATGTGCATTTACAGATGTCAAATGAGGAAAAGATCTGGTTTATCTGTGATGCCCTCTGTTGTTCAACAGCTTACTGACAATCTTTATCTAAGCTCATGCCAGGTGATTTAGGTACAATAGAGTAACAGCACCTGTGGAAACCTATATCAGCAAAAAATTCAACACTCAATAATAACAGCAATGATATTTGATATAGTGACCTATGTAAGATTGGGCACATCCCATTATATCCATCACCCTGGAAACAATTTCATGGTGTCCCCTGTATCCCTTTTGGCAGGGCAACTATTTCCCAGATTAAAAATCAGAGATCTTTTTGAGATGCTGGCTCAGATCCTGCCTGGACTTCTGGTGGTGCAAATTCTGCCATTGTCGGCGAATGAAACTTGGCCTCACCAGGCGTGCTTTCATCAATCATTCACTGAGTTCCATTGATGATCATCATTGGGGTAAGGATAGGACCTGCCTTAATCATTACAGTCAGTCCGCTGAAAGTTACAGCAGAATTCCACAGCACCAGCTACGGACTTTTCGTCAGAATGTTCGGTGTAAAACATATCCCATGGTACTTTGTATAAAGGGGCAATCTGGGGAAGAAAAAAACAGTTGAGGAAGAAGGATAAAACCAAAGAAGTGGTGGCACAGTGGTTAGCACTGCTGTCTCCCAGTGCCAGGGACCTGGGTTTGATTCCCGGCTTGGGTGTAGAGTTTGCACATTCTCTCTGTGTCAGCGTGGGTTTCCTCTGAGTGCTCTAATTTCCTCCCACAGTCCGAAAGGCGTGCTGGTTCGGCGCATTGGCCAAGCTAAAAGAGGTAAAAGTCAGTGGAAGAAGCAAGAACAAAAATGAATGAAATGTATGAAAGAGCCTATCAATGGAACTCATTCAGGTTCATTGGTTTATACTCAGACTTTGTTATCCCCAGATATATTCCTAGTATTATCTTGTTGATCCAATGACTACGCAGAGCAACCACCTCTGTTCTCATTCATTTATTAGATTATGTGTCTTTGCAACCAATACATCAGCTCCAAAAACAACTCACAGAGATGCATGTGGTATTGATCATGTATCCTAATATGTGCAGTGTTCATAAGAAATGGATAGTTCCGTAACTCAGATGGCTGATGAAGTAATATGAGATTTTTTGCAATCCAGTTAATGTTTCTTTTTCTGTATTTCACTGAGTGTCCAGATTTTTTTTTTTCCTTTTTATGGTCTTTTCTCTGCATGCAGCCTCCTACAGTCATGAATAGCTGGCTGGTGATCCATACAACACTTCCCTGAGATCAGCAGGGAGAGAGCTTACTGCCAGGAGAAATAGCCTACATCGCCTTTTCCTTTGCCTCGCAGTAAGAAATTGCAGAGCAATAAGATGCCCCACCCGCTGAGTGACCCGCAGCTGTCAGAGCACATTGCAGTCCTGGGTTTATTTTTCAGGGAGTAACGGGGGTTGTCAAACAAGCAGAGCACCTGAACTACAATAATACAGATAGCTATGCTGCAAACCTTTAAATGGTCAGGATAAGGATGACACTTATCACCGAGCACTGCCACTGAATATTGTTACTCTAAACCATTAACATTATTTGATGATTTGTCAATGTAACACTGTGAATTCTGTTGCTGCAGGACTCCTGCCGTCCACTCTGATGGAAGAGGCCGAAATGGGCAAATACTCATTAATGTGACATGCGAAGCATCACAAATAAGGGCAGATTTTATGAGTTTGTGCCCTTAATGTGTCGGGAAAGCAATCTGGGTGGGGGAGGGGTGGGAGAGGAGCGGTCAGCCGACCTCACAGTGTTTTCTGTACATTAATTTCACCAGCACATTAGTGGCACAACAATAACAGAAGAGGGGCAAAAATATGGACGTACTACCTCCAACATTGCAATTCCTAATAACATTTTATTGTGAGACGGATGTGTGGGGATGGAATGAATGATTGTTTTAACACTTGATGACACTCACAGCTATCCCTCTCCTGTCAAGGTTGTGACAATGAAAGGCCAGCAGAAATCTATTTAAATTAACCGTTAAATATTCATTCACCAGTGACTGAATCAAATTTATTTCAGTGACACGGTGCCCGAGGACACACTGCATTAATGAAATGTTACCTGAGAGGAAAGTAGAGCTTTAAAATTACACTGTGCAATATCAGTGTATGAATGATTAACAAGTTAGTATCAAATTCCTGTGTCCATTATTTTAATAGAGGCATTAACTTTCTTGGAAAGAAATCAGGTTAACACCTGTGTTTAAATAATACACTAGGGAATTTGATAAGAATCCATTAAGTATTTGTGCAGTAACGGTGCACAGCTTAATTTCCAGATTCATTTAATAAGATTGCTGAAAGCTCTGCTGGAGAGAAGGAATGTAAAACAGCCAGGCATCAGGTTCACCAGAATTATTGGCTTTGAATTTCCAGGGCGATGGTTGTCCTAATTGTGCTCCTTCTGTCAGCCATTTATGCTGTTTCTAAATCCACCTCGCAGCACCAAAGTTACAAAAGGCATCAGGGTAAAAGCTGCAGCAATTCAATTCTTTTCTCTTCTGTGTTTCAAACCTACTACCCAGTGCCATAGGTACTAAACCTGAAAGAGAAACACAAAGGCCTGGGTTACCACTTCCTGCTCAGGAGGGCAAAGTCAGGACATTGTCCGGCTCCGAGACCACCCCCCATGAGGAACTGCATCTGAAGTTAAGATTTTTGTTCTGGGTTGACGGGATTCTCTGGGAGTCAGGCCAGGTGACCCCGGGTTGAGTGTGGAGGCTGCTGGGTGTTAGGCCGGTTGGGTGAAAGGCCTTCCTCAGTGCCCAGCATTTTGTCAAAGATTTTTTAAAAAGCTTTTCAAGATAAAAATTACCCCTCCAGCCCTCACCCCACACCCTCTCAGAATCCCACACGCTCCCTGTGCTCCATCCATGCCACCTCATGCCCTTGACCTTAACCGCCATGCCCCCTCATATCCTCCATGCAACCCTGTGCCACTCTACCCAGCCACATGATCCCTCATACCCTCCTTGCAAACCTATACCACTGCCCATATGCTCCATGCCAAACTCTGTCCCTCCACCTGGTATACCCTTCATGTCAAACTATGTTTCTCTGCCCACCTACCATGCCCCTTTCTAATGTCAATGTCAAATTAATGCCAACTTAGTACCAACCCATGTCCCCCACCCACCATCCTTTGCCCTTACATCTATCATGCCAACTCATCCAGCACCCACCAGGAGCAGACCTCAAGTCATGCTGAGATTAAATAAATTAAAGTTCTTGGTGTCTAATGAATACATTGACCCAAAAGCTTCGATTTCGGGTGGGTCATACCCTAGAAAACTGCTCTGAGACTTCCCTGAAAGTCCCCACATTAAAACTAGCACTAAAATCATTTAGATGAGGTGGATAGACAAAAAAACAGAAAATGCTGAATAAACTCAGCAGATCTGACAGCATTAGCATCAGTGGAGAGAGAAACAGATTTAATGTTTTGCGTCTATATGACTCTTCTAAAGAAATGAAGAGCGATAGAAATGTAATGAATTATATGTTGGGGGGGGGGGGGGGCAAAATGGAAGGTCTGGGATAGGTTGGAGTTAAGGAGAGATTGACAAAGATGTCATGGACTTGGGTCCAAAAAGATGTTAAAGGTGCAAAAGAACAGTACAAAGAACAGTACAGCACAGGAAACAGGCCCTTCGGCCCTCCAAGCCTGTGCCGCTCATTGGTCCAACTAGACCATTTGTTTGTATCCCTCCATTCCCACACTGCTCATGTGACTATCCAGGTAAGTCTTAAACGATGCCAGCGTGTCTGCCTCCACCACCCTACTTGGCAGCGCATTCCAGGCCCCCACCACTCTCTGTGTAAAAAACGTTCCTCTGATATCTGAGTTATACCTTGCCCCTCTCACCTTGAGCCCGTGACCCCTCGTGATCGTCATCTCCGACCTGGGAAAAAGCTTCCCACTGTTCACCCTATCTATACCCTTCATAATTTTGTATACCTCTATTAGGTCTCCCCTCATTCTCTGTCTTTCCAGGGAGAACAAGACCAGTTTACCCAATCTCTCCTCATAGCTAAGACCCTCCATACCAGGCAACATCCTGGTAAACCTTCTCTGCACTCTCTCTAAAGCCTCCACATCCTTCTGGTAGTGTGGTGACCAGAAATGGACGCAGTACTCCAAATGTGGCCTAACCAGCGTTCTATACAGCTGCAACATCAGACTCCAGCTTTTATATTCTATACCCCGTCCTGTAAAGGCAAGCATACCATATGCCTTCTTCACCACCTTCTCCACCTGTGCTGCCACCTTCAAGGATTTGTGGACTTGCGCACCTAGGTCCCTCTGTGTTTCTATACTCTTGGTGGCTCTGCCATTTATTGTATAACTCCCCCCTACATTAGTTCTTCCAAAATGCATCACTTCGCATTTATCTGGATTAAATTCCATCTGCCATTTCTCCGCCCAATTTTCCAGCCTATCTATATCCTGCTGTATTGTCCGACAATGTTCATTGCTATCCACAAGTCCAGCCATCTTCGTGTCATCCGCAAACTTGCTGATAACACCAGTTACACCTTCTTCCAAATCATTTATATATATCACAAATAGCAGGGGTCCCAGTACAGAGCCCTGCGGAACACCACTAGTCACAGACCTCCAGCCAGAAAAAGACCCTTCGACTGTTACCCTCTCTCTCCTGTGGCCAAGCCAGTTTTCTACCCATCTAGCCACCTCTCCTTGTATCCCATGAGCCTTAACCTCCTTAACCAACCTGCCATGAGGGACTTTGTCAAATGCCTTACTGAAATCCATATAGACGACATCCATGGCCCTTCCTTCGTCAACCGTTTTTGTCACTTCCTCAAAAAACTCCACAAAATTTGTAAGGCACGACCTCCCTCTTACAAAACCATGCTGTCTGTCACTAATGAGATTGTTCCGTTCTAAATGCACATACATCCTGTCTCTAAGAATCCTCTCCAACAACTTCCCTACCACGGACGTCAAGCTCACTGGCCTATAATTACCTGGGTTATCTCTGCTACCCTTCTTAAATAACGGTACCACATTCGCTATCCTCCAATCCTCAGGGACCTCACCTGTGTCCAATGAAGAGACAAAGATTTCCGTCAGAGGCTCAGCAATTACATCTCTTGTCACCCTGATCAGTCTAGGATAGATGCCATCAGGCCCTGGGGATTTGTCAGTTTTAATGTTACCTAAAAAACCTAACACTTCCTCCCTTGTAATGGAGATTCTCTCTAATGGGTCAACACCTCCCTCTGAGACACTCACAGTCAACAAGTCCCTCTCCTTTGTGAACACCGATGCAAAGTATTCATTTAGGATCTCCCCTATTCCCTTGGGTTCTAAGCATAATTCCCCTCCTTTGTCCCTGAGAGGTCCAACTTTTCCCCTGACAACTCTTTTGTTCCTAACATATGAATAGAATGCCTTAGGATTCTCCTTAATCCTATCTGCCAAGAACATTTTGTGACTTCTTTTTGCCCTTCTAACTCCCCGTTTGAGTTCTTTCCTACTCTCTCTGTATTCCTCCAGAGCTCCATCTGTTTTCAGTTGCCTGGACCTAACGTACACCTCTCTTTTCTTTTTGATCAGATCCTCAATTTCCCTGGTTATCCACGGCTCTCGAATCCTACCTTTCCTATCCTTCCTTTTTACAGGAACATGCCTGTCCTGCAGCCTTATCAACTGTTCCTTAAAAGACTCCCACATGCCAGATGTGGACTTACCCCCGAACAGCCTCTCCCAATCAACGGCCACCAATTCCTGCCTAATCCGGCTATAGTTAGCCTTTCCCCAATTTAGCACCCTACCCTTAGGACAACACTCGTCCTTGTCCATTACTATCCTAAAGTTAACAGAGTTGTGGTCACTATTTGCCACATGTTTCCCTACCGAAACTTTGATGACCTGACCGGGCTCATTTCCCAGAACTAGATCTGGTATAGCCCCCTCTCTAGTTGGGCTATCTACATACTGTTCCAAAAAACCTTCCAATACGCATTTTACAAATTCCTCCCCGTCCAGACCCCCAGCCCGAAGCACTTTCCAGTCTATACCAGGGAAATTGAAGTCTCCCACTACAACAACCCTATTTTTTCTGCACATATCCAGAATCTCCTGACATATCCATTCCTCCACTTCCTGTGGGCTGTTGGGTGGCCTGTAGTATACCCCCAGCATAGTGATTGCACTTTTTCTGTTTCTGAGCTCCACCCACAGCAACTCATTACATGACCCCTCTAAATTGTCCACCCTCTGCACCACTGTAATAAGCTCCCTAACTAATACCGCTACTCCCCCACCTTTTTTAGCCCCTCCTCTGACTCGCCTAAAACACTTATACCCTGGAATATTCAGCTGCCAGTCCTGTCCTTCTTTTAACCATGTCTCCGTCACCGCGACCACATCCAAATTCCGCATAAGCATTAAGGCCCTACGTTCGTCTGTCTTACCCGTTACGCTCCTCGCATTGAAGCAGATGCACTCCAGACCTCCAGGCCCACTCAGGTCACCCTGCTCCAGAATGCTCTTCTTCTTAGCTAGCCTTGCCCTGGCCCCCAGCTCGACCCCAGCCTCAGTACTTACTGACCTACTGTTTTGATCCCCACCCCCCCTGCCACACTAGTTTAAACCCTGCCGAAACACTCTAGCAAAACTCCCAGCCAGGATATTTGTGCCCTTCCAGTTAAGGTATAACCCATCCTTTTCGTACAGGTGCCATCCTCTCTTGAAGACTTCCCAATGATCTATGAATTTGAAACCCTCCCTCTTGCACCAGTCCTTTAGCCATGTGTTCAATTGTAGAATCTCCCTGTTCCTGGCCTCACTTGCACTAGGCACCGGGAGCAGTCCAGAGATTGCTACCCTAGAGGCCTTTTTTTTTTTTAGCCTAGCACCCATCTCCCTGAATTGCTCTTGTATGATCCCCCTGCTCTTTCTACCTACGTCATTTTCACCAATGTGTACAATTACATCTGTTTGATTACCTTCCCTTTTTAATATGCTTCCTACCCTCTCGGCACCAGGGAGGCAGACTACTATCCTGGAGTCTCGTTCACGCCCGCAGAACCGCCTGTCCGTGCCTCTAACATTGCATCCCCCACCACAATTTCTCTCCTAATCCCCTTCTTTCCCTTCTGGGCCTCTGAGCCTGTCTCTGTGCAGGGAGGGTCATCCCCCTCCACAGAATCCAAAACAATATACCTATTTTGGAGGGCAACCACAGGGGATCCCTCCACTGACTGCTTACTCACTTCCCCTCTCCCATCTGTTGCCCAGGCCTTACTATTATGGGAGACTGCCACTGGGGTACTTTCTGGTACATCACCCTTATGACTTTTACCCTTCCTAACTGTGACCCACTTGTTTTCCTTCTGAGCCCCCGGTGTGACTACCTGCTTATAACTTCTATCTATTATGTTCTCATTTTCCCTGACTAAACTGAGGTCATCGAGCCGCAGCTCCAGCTCCCTTACACGATCCCTCATTAAGGACTGAAGGTGTGCTAATTATGTTACAAGGGTAAGATAGCAGAATGTGTTCATAGGAAAACAAATGTCAGTGGGACAAAACTGAACAGCAAGGGACAAGTGGCCATGTCAGGGAGGGTTGTGTTGGTGCAAGCTAGGGAAACTGAAAGCTCCCTCCCAAAATCATGACAAGATCCCACTTGTCCTCACTTTTCACACCATCAACTTCCGCATTCAAAGGATCATCCTCCACCATTTCCGCCAACTCCAGCATGATGGCACCACTGAACACATCTTCCCTTCACCACCCCCTGTCAGCATTCCACAGGGACCATTCCCTCTATGACACCCTGGCCCACTCTTCCATCAGCTCCAACTACTCATCCCCTTCCCAAGGCACTTTCCCATGCAATCACAGAAGGTGCAATACCTGCCCCTTTACCACCTCCCTCCTCACTGTCCAAAGGCCCAAACATTTCTTTCAGGTGAAGCACCATTTTACTTCCATCTACTTCAATTAGCTTCCTATATTCATTGCTCCCAATGTAATCTCCTCTTCTTTGGGGGAGACTAGATGCAGACTGGGTGTCTGCTTTGTGGAACATCTTTGCTCCGTCCACAAGCATGACTCCAAACTTCCTGCCACTTGCCATTACAACTCAGCATCTTACTCTCATGCCCACATGTCCATCCTCCACCACTGCAATGCTCCAATGATACCCGACGCAAACAGGAAGAACAAAACTTCATCTTCCGATTAGACAAGTTACAGCCTTCTGGACTAAACGTTAAGTTCAACAACTTTAGCCTTAATCCCCCTTTTTGGTTTTTTGGTTCCCTTAGCTTGCCCCACCACCCCTCACACGGTCATCTGTCCCTTGTTGTTCAGTTCTACTCCCACTGTATTTTTGAGCGCATTGCACAGTTTTACTGGTGCATTTGGTCACTGCCTTTATTCACTCTGACAAGGTGTGCTTGGCCAGTTCCCTGGCAGCAGCAGGCGCATGGCGGTCTGGATCTCCTGGGAGCTGATGGTGCTGTGCTTGTTGTAATGGGCCAGGCAGGAAGCCTCACCTGTGATGCATTCAAAGGTGATGAACAAGATCATGGTATTCATGGCTTTGGAGGAGATGCCGGTGTCGGGATGAATCTGCTTCATCACTTTGTAGATGCAGATGGAGTAACTCTTCTTCCTGGACCTCCTCCTCTTCTTGCCACTCTTTGTTGGCGGTTTCTTCTGGGCTTTCTTGGTGCCCTTCTTGGAAGCTTGTACTTTTTTTTCTTCAGGCATGGTGCATGCAGGCTGCGGACAGAGAATAACCAGAAGTCATCATTATTGAGCAAAAACATATGATTGCAGCTGAGCCTCTTATACAAAGGTGATGAAGTAGCTGATGAGCAGTGCAGTGACATATTCAGCAATAAATTCCCATCCTTATTTTAAGATTCAGGAAAGCTGAAAACAGAATATCACCGAACCCTGAGGGCAGATACTAAGCTTATATGTCTCTTTAGACTGAGAAACGTCCCTCACCAATCTTAAAGCAGTCAAGAGCGAGATTGTTAATGACAGACTAGTCATCCCCTCAACACTTTTACTTGACATTCTGCAGAAAATATATCAAAGTCACTTGGCATTCGGAAATCATGATAAAGTAAAAACAACAAGAAATCCAATAATTAGGAATATGTTCTGATGGTTATATATTTAAAGGAAAACAAACTATTTTAAAATGGGAATGGTAGTAAAGATAGGTTGACTGAGTTATTGGAAGTAGGGTTTTGATATACTGATTAGGCTAGCAACCTGTCTACCTAAGGCAAGTTGGTAACAGTGGAGAGCAGAGTGCCATAAGTTAAAGTAAAGATGGTAAAAGGTCAAAAGAAAGACGGGTGAATTTCACATTTATATTCTAAAAGGGGACCTCACACAATTAACAGTGACTTCTGAGATGTTTAGTCCAGGTAAAGGAAGATAAAAATAAAAAACAGTATATCAGAGGCAAGTTCGCCCTATGCAAGGGAGCACAGCAGCAGGCTGTGTCCATTCCCAACAAGCTGTGTCTGGAGAAAGCTTGTTTGAGAAGCCAGTTGTCTCAATCCTAAATCAGAAACAACCCCAAAGGTTATAGGTACCTATATAAAAGCAAATTACTACGGATGCTGGAATCTGAAACCAAAAGAGTAAATGCTGGAAATTCTCAGCAGATCTGGCAGTATCTGTAAGAAGGGAAAATAGCCTATGTTTCGAGTCGAGATGACGCTTTGTCAAAGCTGACAAAGCCTTGGCAAAGGGTCATTTGGATTTGAAACGTCAGCTCTTTTCTCTCCTGACAGATGCTGCCAGACCTGCTAAGATTTTTCAGCATTTTCTCTTTTGGTTATAGGTAGCTGGTGTGGTAAATATTGTTGGATTTTGTTTATAGATTTAAAACCTATGGGATGTTGTTCAGCTTTGAGATTAGGAAAATAGAGGGATTTGGAACTGGATAAATTTAAAGATACTGTGTATAGCCATTAATGTAGTTATTGATGTAGGGTAAGGTGATATTCTGTTTTCAGCTTTCCTGAGTCTTAAAATAAGGATGGGAATTTATTGCTGAATATGTCACTGGACTGCTCATCAGCTACTTCATCACCTTTGTATAAGAGGCTCAGCTGCAATCATATGTTTTTGCTCAATAATGTAGTTAATGTAGTAAATATGTCAGTTGACTTTCTTGTGTGTTTTACTGTTTAATAAACATTTATTTTGTTTAAAATTGTCACAAATAATTCTGGGACATTGTTCACTGGTCTTCACATCTTTCTTCATGTTATTTTGCAAAATATCCAAATTGCAAAATACAGTTGAGGGCAGGCATTCCAAGTTTCATTTCTGGGATTTGGAATATCCGAGCATTTAACATCAACGGTGACATTAACATTTGGAAATTTTCATAAATGACCGAGATGAGGAAGTGGAGGGATGGGTTGGTAAGTTTGCTGACAATACGAAGGTTGGTGGTGTTGTGGATAGGTTGGAGGGATGTCAGAAGCTGCAGCATGACATAGATAGGATGCAAGACTGGGCGGAGAAGTGGCAAATGGACTTTAACCCGGATAAATGTGTAGTGGTCCATTTTGGCAGGTCATATGGGATGAAGGAGTATAGTATCAAGGGTAAGACTCTTAGCAGTATAGAGGATCAGAAGGACCTTGGGGTCCGGGTCCATAAGACTCTTAAATCGGCCTCGCAGTTAGAGGAGGTGGTTAAGATGGTGTATGGTGTGCTGGCCTTCATCAATCGAGGGATTGAGTTTAGGAGTCGGGAGATAATGATGCAGCTTTATAGGACCCTCGTCAGACCCCACTTGGAGTACTGTGCCCTGTTCTGGTCGCCTCATTACAGGAGGGGTATGGAAATGATTGAAAGGGTGAAGAGAAGATTTACAAGGATGTTGCCTGGATTGGTTGGCATGCCTTATGAGGATAGGTTGAGGGAGCTCAGTCTTTTCTCCTTGGGGAGACGAAGGATGAGAGGTGACCTGATAGAGGTGTACAAGATGTTGAGAGGTATAGAGCGGGTGGATTCTCGGAGGCTTTTTCCCAGGGCTGGAATGGCTGCTACGAGAGAACAAAGGTTTAAGGTGCTGGGGAGTAGGTACAGAGGAGATGTCAGGGGTAAGTTTTTCACTCAGAGGGTGGTGGCTGAGTGGACTCGGCTGCCATCAGTGGTGGGGGAGGCAAACTCGATAGGTCTTTTAAGAGACTTCTGGATGAGTACATGGGACTTAATAGGATTGAGGGTTATAGGTAAGCCTATATATAAGCCTAGGTAGGTAGGGACATGACCGGCGCAACTTGTGGGCCAAAGGGCCTGTTTGTGCTGTATTTTTTCTATGTCTATGTTCTAAATATCGAGATGCTGAGCAAGAATCTGGCAGTCAGTCCAGTGGACAGGCATCAGCCACTCCATTGAACAGATAATCACAAGTTGTCTTATGTGTGTAGCGCAAGTGAAATATTAACAGCAGATTGAATCACTGCTACTCTCCACTTTCCTTTCGAGGCCGTGGCAGCACCTGATAATGGAATCATTTGAGTTTAAAGGCAAAGTTTTCATCATCATCATCATCATTGATTACTACTGCAGATGGTTTGCACAGCACCATGGCAGAGGCAGTCATTACATCACACAGAAGAATCTTTATAACACATGGCATCCCAGACACTGTGATGTCAGACAACAGACCTCAGCTTGTCAATAAGCTCACCGCTAAAGAAATGTGTTGTCACCATTAGAACTATCGATGGGAAGATGGCGGCGATAAAACAAACACTACAACTGAACATCACCTCAGATGATGGTGAGAAAATTAGGAAGCATGAGGAGTAACAAAGAGACAATCAAGCTCATAATTTCAACTTCAGATATAGAGCACTAGACTTAAAAGCGCTAAAACTTGAGAGAGTGTGGATATGAGATCAACTGAAAGAAGGCATTATAATCGAAAGAGCTCCAGAACCAAGATAGAATTGAGATGGAACCAGGGAAATAGCAGAAGGATCCAAAGAGCCTTGATATCATTGGGATGGAAACCAAAGAAGCCTTGGACATTATTTAGATCCAGATGGAGACAAGGAACCAGAAACAAGTCAGATCTCTACAACTACCCAGGTGGAAGACATTCCAATCAAACAAGAGAATGCAGTTCATTCTCAACCTCAAAATGAAATCAGGAGCAGATCAGAGAGATTGGTCACTGTATCTTTCAAATTCTCATATTTGCCCTTCCTTTCCTTTTCACTTTGATCAAGCTTTTGGACATCTAATATCCCCTTATATGGTTTGGAGCCAATTTTCTTTCGACAAGACTGATGTGAAGCACCTTGGGACATGTTACACTGTTAAAGGTGCGCTTTAAATATAAGCTATTAGGTAGAATACCCGAAATGTGAAGGATTTACAGAAGGTTTTCACCTGCTTTCATAGAATCCTTACAGTGCAGAAGGAGGGCATTCAGCCCATCAAACCTGCACCAACAACAATCCCATCCAGGCCCTATCCCTGTAACCCCACATATTTACCCCACTAATCCCTCTAACCTACACATCCTGCGACATTAAGGGGCAATTTACCATGGCCAATCAACCTCTTTGGAGTGTGGGAGGAAACTGGAGGAAACCCACGCAGACACAGGGAGAATGTGCAAACTCCACACAGATAGTGACCCAAGCTGGGAATCGAACCCAGGTCCCTGGAGCTGTGAGGCAGTAGTGCTAACCACTGTGCCACCGTGCCGCCCTGCTCTGTTAGCTATTATTTCTTATGGCTGTCTTTCCAGGTGAATAACTGTCTATAAGCACTGCCCAGCTCAAGGCTGTTTCTACAGTTATTTTTTGCAGCTTAATGGTGTCATATGTAAATTGCTTTGTGTTTCTGTGTGCAAATAATAAAGATACTCAACAGCTTTATTTGGCCTTTCATGAGAATTTATTTCATGCTGTGGTGCCTCTTGTTGTTGTGAAAACCAAACAGTTGCTCGGACTCTGTGTGTGTGGAGAAGTCACATCACAGGAGTACCAAGTGTAACATCCTGCATGTGAACAATGCTCTGCAAACTGGAGGATCAGGACTTGGATGTATTTCAGCAGGAAGCTTTGTGGTGGCTCGATTTTCTGTACTCTGCAATACAACAGAAAAATGCTGCAGGTGTTGCAAATCTGAAATAAAGTCACGGAGGGCGGAATTTTATGACTTCATTGCACCAGTTTTGCAGCGGGAAAATGTCGTAAAATCAGGCATGATGCAACTAGTGGGAATGCCGCTCGTTTTCGCGCCCATTCCCATTTTACTGAGAAACGAAATCAGCATGATTGGGAGCTCGCACAGATTGAATTCTATTTTTGTGCCAACCACAATATCTGGAAGAATTCCCTGAGCTATGGGATCTGCACAGAAGATTTGACCCACAGGCAATATCCAAGTGGCAGTAAATGACATGAACCTTTGCACACAACCTGTTACTCTATAGATTCCCTGAGGCTTAGTCACCTTGTGCTTTGCTTCCATCACCAGGAGCCCTTGCTGAGTGAAGGGAGTGTTTGAGCTCCTCTGGCTCTGGGAAGTGATGGCAAGTGCGTGGTCATGCCCATCTGATCACTCCTGTGCCACTGGATGCTGCCTTCATCTATCGAGAAAGCACACATTAGCTCTGACATTCATGACACTAAATATCTGCAGGCACAGCAAGACCATTGATTTAGAAGGGCTATTGATTCTAAAGGCTGAGTAGATCCACTAACCCCTTGTCAGGCATTACTGCCACACAAACATGCCACTTTGTAGTTGCAGATTTCCCCACCTCAGGGGAACCAACGACACTGAATCCAAATAAATCACCCATACACGCTTCCCAGGGTGTAAAGGTTTCAGAATTAATCAGTCCCCACATGTTTCTTCTCACAATTCCACAATGTTGACCTGCAAGAAGTAGAATGACAGTAAGGTCACTATCATACATATTATTGCGCACAGATTATGCATTGTGCATATTTAGTAATATATGTGTCACTTCCCTAACTACCCTGCAGCTGCTTGCAGCATCCCTTTTTGCCACCTGCAATGAGAAAAAAAATACTCTTTCACCAATTTTATTATGAGTTTATCTTCTCATGTGTACACCAAGTGCTGACCCCAGAACTCATCAGCTGATTTAATCTTAAATGCTGAATTTGTTGCTTTTATTGCCTTTTTTAAAGATTATTCAGTTTATTATCTGTGACTGTAGCAAGTAAAACTCTTCTAGCCCTATTGGCTGAACAAAACCTGGTGCTGTTTAGTCTGGGGTACAGTTTCCATTGTAATCCTTCAACCCCGCCCCCCCCTGCCCTCCCGCCACAGTAACTTCTTTTTTCCGCTCTCAGTAGATCAGTGAACCTGCCCACCAAATTCACCACAAGATTTCTTTGATGCATTTCAAAATGGAATAACCCTGCTTTCTATTTGCTGTCAGGAACTGTTTTGTTCCATTTTGAAGATGGTCATAGTTTTTTAGTTCCGCCATCTTTGCCGATAGCCTATTCGATGATGTATGCCTCTGTGGACTAAGCGGCATAAAGAATCAGGAGGTCGGCTTGAATACTTCAATCTAGGAGCTGTTTGTTGAAGGTGTGCACATTCACAGTCAGGTCTAAGACTGCCCAACATGGTCCACATTATGTGCAGCTAACAGCCCAGGCGTCACCTGACCCGCACTCTTAAACGGGTAGTCTTCACCCTAAATCCCAACATACAATATCTGAGTGGGATCTTCCGGCTGCGCTCGTTCGCCCTGAAACCGGAAAATCCTGCCCGAGGTCAATGGACCTTTCCATGGTCCGCCTCTCGCCCGCTACAATTCTCGTGGTGGGCAGAACAGGAAAATTTGCCCCTAAATGTATGTACATACACCACACGTTCCACAGATTGAACACAATTTTATGGGAACATTGTTGCCTGAGTTTCCTCAATCTCCCCCAAATTTGAAATTATAATCCCGTGTTTGTAAAATGAATGCCTGCCTTTGATGTCACTGAACTTCCTTCTATAGATCCTGTTCCTTCTGGTGCTGCTCCTTTGCCCATGAACAAAGCTGGCAGGTTTTAGACCTAAATATTTATCACTGGTGAACCAGCAGTTCACCCACAAGTGCTAAGACAATGCAGTCAGGACATTGCATTTTCTTTCCATTAGTAACAACCAAATCCTCTTCTCTCCACTGCTGTCTTTTTTTTATTTGTTTGTGGGACAAGGGCATCTCTGGCTGGCCAGCATTTATCGCCCATTCCCTGTTGCCCTTGTTGAGAGTCAACCACATTGGTGTGGTCTGGAGTCACATGTAGGCCAGACCAAGTAAGGACAGCAGATTTCCTTCCCTAAAGAACATTAGTGAACCAGATGTTTTTTTCTGACAATTGACAATGGTTTTATGGTCATCAGTAGATTCTTAATTCCAGATATTTTTTACTGGATTTAAATTCCACCATTTGCCGTGGCAGGTTTCGAACCCGGGTCCCCAGAACATTAGCTGAGTTTCTGGATTAATACTCTAGCGATAATGGCACTAGGCCATTGCCTCCTCTCAAAGGCTATAACTGCTTTCGTCACAGTGATTAAGAGGTGCTAAGAACTTAGTTGGTACCAATTACATTCCTCCATAGTCCATTTTTATTTTGCTGTTAACTTGACTAATGAAAGGAGATAAAGGGCTACAAATTGCATCTCGTTGCTTCTATTTTAGGGGCCTCAATGACAGCTGATTTGATTTGATTTATTATTGTCACATGTCATAGAGTCATGGAGGTTTACAGCATGGAAACAGGTCCTTCAGCCCAACTTGTCCATGCCACCCAGTTTTTATCATTAAGCTAGTCCCAATTGTCCATGTTTGGCCTATATCCCTCTCTACCAATCTTACCCATGTAACTGCCATTCAAATGTATTGGGATACAGTGAAACGTATCTTGCACGCTATACAGACATAACATTACCATTCATAGAGTATATAGGGGGGAAGGAAACTCCAAAATATAGTGTAGTTTAAAAGAGTTGGAGTAGAGTTTTAAAAGCATAGAATGAGAGTAAAAGATAGAATTAGAGGCTATGCTGGGAGCAGCTTGTAAAAAGTGCTCAGGCACAATCTTGAACATGTCTATGAAAGATGTCACCATTATTCAGGCATCTGGAGTGGTGAACTAAATTCAGCGTCAGGCCCCTTGCATATGCTAAAAAGCAAGCAAACTTTTGAGAGCATCTCAGGGAAATTGGGCTGACCTGAGTGGCGCAGAATAGGGACTGAGTTCAGATTTCCAGACAATAGGGGCATGAAAAGTCCAAGTTAGTTTTTAGCATTTGATGTGGAGCCAGGAGGCTGCTCCTCGGCCCATCATGCTGCCAAAGGCTGGGGCTGGTTCGGGCGGTTGTTCCCTTACCTTCTCTTCTCCCATTTTATAATCAGGCCACTGCTGATAGGTGAAGGCCACTTGTTTAAATATTATTAACAAATCCTGAAGATCAATTTTGGGAAAGTAATTTGGGTATTGTGTTCTGCACGTGGTACCCATTTCTATCCTGAAAGCAGGCCAAAGGCATCATTATCCAGTAGAACCTTGGGTTGATTTTGGACTAGGCACAACTTTTAATTATTTACTTCATTAATTGTGTTACTGGAAACAAGTCCAGGAATGGAAGAATTAGTCTCACAATGTTTTGGCACCAGAATGTTTTCTGACACATTCAGCATCATTGCAGTAAGTGTGCATAGACAGCGAGCAAAATGTTTGCTTCGAAAGGTTTATAACAATATCCCATTAAAGATATCCCAGTTTATTGGGGAGTAAATGTGCAAATACACCAGTAAAGCCAGACTTGTGTAATACAGATTTAAGCCTATATGACGAACGACAATTCTCCGCATCTGCGCCAATTTTATAAATTAACAACAATTACATCCTGAAAACACAAACAAGCAGTAATCTACTTTAATTGGCAGTCTTGAATTTTTACATGGGAGAAAATCCTAATTTTTATATTTGTGGGAGGATCTTGTTACATATGACGAGCTGGCAATAGTTGCCAGGTAACAATAAACTTTCAAATACTAAATGATTTTAGTTATGCTGGATGAGAGCTTCAAAGAATTGTTTCAAAGCTATGTGATGTATAGGAAAGGCTCAGGAATTTTCATTAACACAAAACATGAATGGAATGGCTTATCACATTGTCTGTCTCAAAATTGTGATAAATGTACCAGTGAAATGTTAACTGTGCTGTCGTGCTGTGTTTGTTAACTCGGGAAAGTCTGTCACTATGCTTAAAGCTGGCTTTTCATTGAATCCAGATGATGAGGTATGGTGCTGAAAACTACAGGAAAACATTGGGAAATTGAGTTTCCTGAACATTTGAGCCTGCCACGCTGCATCCAGCTTCAGCTCAATCCTACAGTAAATGAATGATTCGTCTCCTTTTACAATCCTCTAATCATGGTAGGACTTTCTGAACATACACTTATTTTCAATATGAGGAGGTAACTGGACATTTATAGATATTAAACTTTAAGCTTCGAAAGGAAATGTTGGATGCCCCTCTCCCCAAGGAAAAAATTCAACTGGCCTTTTTAATTTTTTGGAGAATTCAAAGTGTAACTTCACCCTCTCCACTGAACTTGTGCAGGAAAATGACTTCACAATACAAGTACATCGAGGAGATGTGAATTAGGAACTTAACTGAATATTTTTATTGGTAATAGATAACAATACTCAGTTTTTGTCTGTCCGAACTGTTTTGATTGGTCACTTTAAGAGGTGTGTCTGCTGGTGGGATTATTTGGTGGATGGTGCCTGGCACACTCGGAGGTATGTGGGGCACAGGGAGAACTGGAAGCCGTGACTCATGCAGCTGCCAATGGTTGGTGGCAGTGGGTGAGGGGTTTGGTGGAGAAAAGGAATATTGGAAGGTATGAGGAACCCAAAAACAAAGTTATCCTGGCTGGAAAGATTGTTACGGTGAAGGATGACATGGGATTGATGGGAAGGAGGGGATGACAAAAGCAAGATAGGGATGGCATGAGAGAGGTGGCATAAGAAGGTTGGTTGAGATGTTGGAATTTGTTAACTCAGGGTTTCCCAAACTTTTCCAGCCACAGAACCCCTTCGTGACCTCCCAAATGCATCAGGAAAACCCAAGCATTCTCAGAATGTTGACACTCCTTTTTTGCCATGATATAGGTACAAACACAGAAATCAAAGGTAAATAAGTCACAGTGGCACAGTGGTTAGCACTGCTGCCTCACAGTACCAGGGGCCCTGGTACAATTCCAACCTTGTGTGACTGTGTGGAGTTTGCACGTTCTCCCTGTGTCTACATGGGCTTCCTCTGGGTGCTCAGATTGCCTCCCACAGTCCAAAGATGTGCAGCTTAGATGGATTGGCCACGGTAAATGTGTGAGGATCTGGGGTAGGGCAGAGGGGAGGTCCTGTGTGGAATGCTCTTTCAGGGAGTTGGTGCAGACTCGATGGGCTGAATAAAACCCTTTCTGCACTGTCAGATTCTATGGTTCTAAGTATTTTCCAACACTATCTATTCATTTATTAGGAAATAGGAAGAGGTATGCAGTCACAAATACAATCGCCAGCTACATGATCCCCTCACATTAAGCCCTCGCTAAGTTACCTTCCCATAGTCCTTAACATGAACACCTGAAAGTAGTACTCACATTAGGAGTCGGTAATCTAAAAATGTTCTCTTCTTAAAAAATAATTAAACCTTGCCTTTTGACTTTTTTAATGGGAGGAGTGATGCTGGAAAGTTGATACTCATATCGCACACACACATCTCCCTCTCTCACACATACTCACTCCCTCTTGCTTTTGCTCCGAGGTCTACAGGCCCCACCCGCTCCGAGGCCCGCGCTGGACTACCCTCCATCCGAGGGCAATGCTAGGTACCTCCGCCCCCCACTCTGAGGCTTTTGCTAGTCGGCCCTCCACTCTGATGCTCGACCTGGACACCCACCCATGCTCCAGCATCTGCTCTGAGACCCTCTCTTCCCATCACTCTGCTGTCCATGCTCATCCAATCATCCAATTCTGGAGAAGCCAGTCTTTGATTGAACAAGCAGTTCTGTTGCATTTTTCTAATTTTCAAATGTGCCTGTCTTGCCATGATCCCCCTGGGTTCCGTGGACCCCAGTTAGGGAACTCCTGGGCTAACTGGAAAAATGGTGAGCACAATTATTTGTTACGATATCTCGGGTTCATGAATTTTACTCTGACAGGGCAGGTGTGGGATGGACGGAGGTCTGTTTCTTCCCCAGAAGCAAATTTAAGGTGGCCACTGGGGCTTCCCAGTGCTGAAGCAAGTCTTTAAAAGTCTTGGTTCTCTGTGACTTGGTCTCGGTTGTCTTGGTAACTTGTGGGCCCTCTAGCACTTACATCCACTCACGACCCCATCCATTCCCCAAGCCCTATCCTTGCCAATTCATAACTCCCAGCCAGTCCCTATGGCCCCTTATAGTCTCCATGCCAACATGTCAGCTTAATAAAACCCATGCCCAACTCACCAGGTTTTGTCCTTACACCCTTCATGTCAGCTCACCCAATATCCACCATGGGCAGACCTCAGGAGCCTAGTCGAGATAATAGCTTTCACTATAATGAAAATTCATTCTAACTTATGAAAGCCCAATCAAACCTTTAGCTGCCCCATAAGTATTTAATCCTTTATCAAAAGTTTTTAGAAGTTTTTATGTTTATTTATTCAACACAAGTAGGCTTACATTAACACTGCAATTAAGTTACTGCGAAAATTCCCTGGTAGCCACACTCCGGTGCCTGTTTGGGTACACTGATGGAGAATTTAGCATGGCCAATGCACCTAAACAGCATGTCTTTTGAACTGTGGGAGGAAACCCACGCAGATGCAGGGAGAACATGCAGACTCTGCACAGACAGTGACCCAAGCCAGAAATTGAATCTGGGTCCCTGGTGCAATGAGGTAGCAGTGCTAGCCACTATGCCACCATGCCACAAAATAGACTTGTATTCATAAGCCCGCATCAACAAGTGGCATGCTCTGTAGATAAAGGAGAGCCCACAGATGCATTGTACTTGAATTTCCAGAATGCATTTGATAAGGTGCCACAACGAATAGTATTATGGAAAATAAAAGCTCATGGTTTAGGCTATAACATATTAGCATGTATAGAAAATTGGCTGGCTGACAATAAACAGAGAGTTTGCATAAATGGGTCTCTGTCTGCCCAATGTGAAGAATGGAGTCCCGCAGAGATCTGAGCTGGGGCCTCAACCTTTTACAATTTATATCAATGACGTAAATGAGGGGAACAAAGGCATAGTAGATAAATTTACATTTGACAAAAGTTAGGTATGTTGATAACATGCAGATATCATAAGGAGGTTGCAAATGGATATAGATAGGTTGAGTGAGTGGGTAACAATGTATCAGATGGTGTATAATGTGGACAAATGTGAAGCCGTTCACTTTGGCAAGAAGAATAAAAAACAGAGTATTACTTAAAAGGAGAAACATGGCAGAATTCCAAGGTGCAGAGGGATCTAGGTGTTTTAGTGCAAGAGTGACAAAAAGTTAGTATGCAGCTACAGCAAGTAGTTAAGAAGGTGAATGGAATGTAATCCTTCATTAAGCGAGGAAATGAACATAAAAGTAAAGATATTACGCATCAATTATACAGGGGATTGGTGAGACCACATCTTGAATATTGTGAGCATCTTTGGTCCTCCTTATTTAAGGAAGGCTACAAATGCATTGGAGATAGTTCAAAAGAGGTTTACTAGATTTTTAGCTGGATTGAGTGGGTTGTCGTTTGAGGAAAGGTTGGACAGACTGGACTTGTTTCCACTGGAGCTAAGAAGAGTGAGGAATGACTTGATTGAAGTACATAAGATTCTGAATGGTATTGACAAGTTGGATGTGGAAAATATGTTTTCTCTTGTGGGTGAGTCCAGAGCTAGGGGGCACTGTTTTAAAATTTGGGGTCACCGTTTTAGGGCAATGATGAGGAAAATTATTTTCTCGCAGAGGGCTGTCCGACTTTGGAATTGTCTGCCTCAGAAGGCAATGGAGGTGGGTGGGGGTCATTGAATATTTTTAAGGCAGAGGTAGATAAGATTCTTGCTGGACAAGGGAAACCAAGGTTATCAGATTATTGAAGTACAAACAGCCATGATCTTATTGAATGGTAAGGCAGGCTCAAGGGGTCTACTTTTGCTCTTATTTTGTATGTTTGCATGCATCTTCATAAAACAGCTGATTTATCAAAACTTCTTTGAGCTATCAGTAAAACTGTGAACCTACAACCCCTTACTGTGATAACTGTAGGTTGTGGAAAGCAACCATTAGTAATGACATGATGATAACCCTTGGGATAATGTCAATAAACAGCTATTGTAATTGATAAAACTTTTTTTTTCAACTTTCACTGATACAGGCAAACTATTTTTTTTACGTTTTTAATGGGCTGAGGATTTAAATAACTTTACTGCTTGAGTAGGTGGAGCAGACTCGATGGGCCGAGCGGCCTAATTGTCCTCCTATGTCTTATGGTGTCTTATGGTCCTGAGTATTTTTCAACTTTCACTGATTAAGGCAGGCAGTTTTTAAATTTTTTTTCAATGGTTGGGAATTTAATTAACTTCACAGCTTGACAGTTCTACATATCTTATCTGTGCTTCATGAGCATTTGTTTTTCCATAATTTTGTGACCACCACACAGTGGGCTAAGGCCTTTGCATGAGTGAAAATGGGATCCATTTGAACTCAGCATTGAGTTCAAATGGCTCTCCTGAGTTTGGGTTTCCTGCTAGTGTGAGTCATACCCCATCATTTTCCCTTCCGGCAAAAATTGAATCTGTCAGAAGCTGGAGAGGAACCTCCTGATCAGGGTCCCATCTGCCATTTTTAAAGATCCACAGACCTCGGTGAAAATCCTGCCCCAAATGTTTATTCCTCAAATAATGTAAACCTGCATTTTCAACTTGGGAGAAAACAGTTCCCGGACTTTCATATTCAAGACTTTAAAAAAGTCAAAGCCAGACTTTTTACAAAATTTGCACTTGTGTTCCTTGGCCTATTTTTAGACATGGTCAGTTTTATGTAGTTTTTAATCACTGTAGCTGCTCTAAATTCAAATATATATTGTTTAATCATTATATAGGTCATAAGAAATTGTGTTAGTGTACAAAATGACACGTATTCAGGAAAATATTTGCTTAACACTTGAGATTCTCATCCAGTTGAACCTGTTCCAATACCACTATCAAAAAAATAATAGAAAGCCTTTCACATTTGATGTCATTCTGGTAGTTTGATCATCTGAACCTAGCTGAAGATAAGCTGAAATACCATTGCACTCAACATCACAGGCCCACTCAAAATGTGAGGTAACCTTGTCATTCGAATTTTTGTAATGTTATCAGGTGACCAACTTGGAATCAAGCAGCTACAAGGCATAGAGCAGGCATGTTTGTAGAAGTGATATTCTGCTTATCCAGTTACTTGCAAATTGATTTGTGACTAACAATAAACTAAAGGTTCCATTATTTTCAGCTAAAGGCTCTCACCGTTCAGGTTTAGAAAAAGACTAGAATCACCTAAGCTCACAGAGATGGAATGCACATTTGAAATAAAGGAAAACAGCAATTATATGGTGCCCAAACTTTAAAAAATTCCTCTGAGAATCTCAGCTGTATGCACAACCTTAAAAAAAAAATCACAGGCCTGATTTTGTGGTGTCAGAGAGAGAGCGTGGCAGTCCTCATCTTGTGTAAAATCACTCAGGAAGATGCCAGGGAG
Organism: Mustelus asterias; assembly: GCF_964213995.1. NCBI lineage: Eukaryota > Metazoa > Chordata > Chondrichthyes > Carcharhiniformes > Triakidae > Mustelus > Mustelus asterias. The sequence continues at coordinate 92,219,435 of NC_135801.1, read as the reverse complement.
TCCCAATGTCATCTCACCATCGCAATATTATGGTCGGCAGGCGCACACAGGTATCAGAAGTGTGTCTGCTGACAATTAAAAGGGGCAATTTGACTCATTAAAAAGACAATTTGTTGGGGATGTACGTGATTTATGCAAGACGCACAGGCCACTTGGCCAAGTGGCCATCATGTTTTCATTTCCAATTTGATTCAGAGTGGGATAAAAGATGACCAGGATCTTGGCAAGCTGAGTAGGTAGGATAATGCACAACTGTCTCAGTGAGGCATTGTGATTGGATGAGAAATGGGGGCTTTTGGTTTGAATACCTCATTCATAATGCCATTAGGCTACATCTCTTATTTATTTCCCCATCTCTTCCCAGGCCTCTGGATTCTTATCTTTCTCCATGACCTGGTGAACCTTGCTCCGTGCTCACATTTCATGCCAAAGGGCTTCACCTTAAATTTGGGGAGGTTCAGGAGATTGGGCAGCCTACCCCCGTCTGTGCGCGCTCCTGCGCATCATGGCTTCTCTTCTCCTGCATGCACACAAGTGTTTTCATCAGTCCACCTCCACCTGCCATACTTACCAGCCTCGCAACCCTCCCCTTGTCCCCCACCATTGCCAACGGAGTCCCATGTTGAAGTACCCATAAGATTGTCACACCTCACCCTTGCACACACCAAGGCCAAGTGGGCACATTTCTCAGCCTTGGATGGCACAGGGATATATGCCATCTGGCAATCTGCATCTTACAACCTTTAGCATCACAAAGTCTGGCCACTCTCCAAGAAATCTATATAGCCCCATGCCAATTTGGTACTTACCTTCAGAAGGTCATAGAGCATTTTCTGGCACTGGACCCATGTGTGGCGCACAACATCATGCCCGCTCACCTGGGCAGCCATGTCCATCCACGCCTTCTTGGTTTGGGTGAGGTGCCCTCCTCTTGCCATACTTTGGGTTTAAGATCTCCCGCAGGACACTCATTGCCTCCACACAGCACTCAGAGACTCGTCAGAGAAGCAAGGGTCAAGAGTTCCCACAGGCAGTGCCCTCTCACCTGGGATCCTGAGGCTGTAACTGCTGCCAATCATTATTCCTTAAAGTCACAGAGCTCCCTGAGACATCTCAGCAACTCATGGCAGACCTCAAGGAGCTCCCTATGCAATTTTTAACCACCCCCCCCGGAGCCTCATTGGTTTCGAAAAGCCCCCCGCAGGCATCGCTGAACCGCTTTCAGGGCATGTTTCCAGCCCGGTCATTCATTGGCCAGCCAGCATTAAATTGGGTTTGGCTTATGATTGCAGGCAGGAGCGGACGCACACTGACTAAACAATTCAGACCATGGCCTACAAATAGCTGGATTGCACCTTGCTCACTGCTCCTACTTAAATGTACCTATTTTGTAAAGAAATATTCTCATCCGCAAGATTCTGGAAGGATTAATGACAGTGCTGAAATGTTGTTTGACGCCAATCCAATAATAACCTCTGTGACATTATGTGAGACAATCACCCTTTATTCAGGTTGTTTTACATGAAGATAAATGATGAACATTTTTGTATTTATTCTTGAGATTTGGGTGGGACTGGCAGTATTTATTACTCGTTCCTATTTGCCCTGAGGGCATCTAAGAACCAACCGCATAGCATTGTAAGTAGGCCAGACTTGTGGGGTGGCAAGTTCATTCCTTGAATAGCATTCGCGAACTAGTTTTCTTTTTGTGACAAAAGCAAAATCATGGAGTGGTTACGGCGCGGAAGGAGATGATATGGTCTGTAGCGTAAATGTTGGGCCTCTGCAAGAGCAACTTTGCTGATTTGACTACCCTGTCCTTTCCCATAGCCCTGTTTTTTTTTCCTCTTAGGTGCTTGCTCAATTCCCTTTTGAAGGCCATAACGGAATCTGCATCCATCACAGTCTCCGGCAGTACATTCCATATCCTCACCACTCATTGTGTAAGAAAAATTCCTTTGTATGTTTTTGTTTCTCCTTTTGCCAACTACCTTAAACCAGTGTCCTCTGGTTTTGATCCTTCCTCCAGTGGGAACCGTTTCTCCCTCTCTAACCTGTTTTGAACACACTGATCAGATCTTCTCTCAATCATTTTTCACCTCTTCACAACTTCACCTCCTGCAATCTATCCATGTAACTGAAGTCTCTCATCCATAGAACCATAGAATCCCGACAGTGCAGAAGGAGGCCATTCGACCCATCGAGTCTGCACCAACTCTCCAAAAGAGCATCTTACCCAGCCCTCTATCCACACCCTATCTCTATAACCCCACAGATTTATCATGGCTAATCCACTAACCTGCACATCTTTGGAGCCATTTCTGGAACCATTCTCATAAATCTTTTCTGTACCTTATCTAAAACCTTCATATTCTTTCTAAAGTGTGTTACCCAGAATTGTGCACAATACTCCAGTTGAAGCCAAACCAGAGTTTTAAAAAGCTTCATCAGATCTTTCTTGCTTTTGCATTCTATACTGCTACTTTATAAACAGTAAATCATTTTAACCACTTTCTCAACCTCCCCTGTCACCTTCAAAAATTTGTACACATTTGTTATCAGGTCTCCCTGCGCCTGCGCCCACTTCATAATTTGACCCCTTTTATTTTATGTTGCATCCCTTCATTCTTCATATCAAAATCTACCACTTCACATTTCTCTGCGTCAAATGTCACCTGTCATGTGTCTGCCAATTCCACCAGCCTGTCTACGTCCCTTTGCAATCCATCACTCCCCTCTTCACAGTTCACAATACTTTAAGTTTTGTGTCATCTGCAATTTTTGAAATTGTGTGCTGTACATTCAAGCCTTGACATTAATGTCGATCAAGAAAAGCAATGAATCTAATACCGACCCTGGGGAATCCCACTCAGTCTTCCTGTCTGAAAATCAACTGTTCAGCACTACAGTTTCCTGCCACTCAGCCGGTTTTGTTTCCATGCTGCTACTGTCTCTTTCATTCCATGGGCTTCAGCTTCGCTGACAATCCTATTATGTGGCATTTTATCAAATGCCTTTTGGAAATCCTTGCACACCACATCAACCACATTACTGTCAGGACTAGACAGGGTATATGCAGGAAGGATGTTCTCGATGGTGGGGGTGTCCAGAACCAGGGGTCACAGTCTGAGGATACATGGTGGACCATTTAGGACTGAGATGAGAGACATTTCTTCACCCAAAGAGTGGTGAGCTTGTGGAATTCATTACCATAGGAATGACAAAACATTGAATGTATTCAAGAGGCGGCTGGATATAACACTTGGGGCAAATGGGATCCAAGGTAATGGGGAGAAAACAAGATCAGGCTATTGAATTGGACGATCAGCCATGATTGTGATGAATTGCGGGGCAGGCTTGAAGGGCTGAATGGCCTCCTCCTGCTCCTATCTTCTACGTTTCTATGTATCAACCCTCTGTGTTACCTCATCAAAATATCCATTGTATTAGTTAAAAACAATCTGTCTTTAATAAATCCATGCTGGGTTTCCTTGTCTAAGTGACTATTAATTTTGTCCGGATTATCGTTTCTTGACAACAGTACAGGTTTGATTCCGATGGTGGCTGAGGCGGACTTGGGACCTACTTCCTTGCCCTGTCCATGAGAGTGAATGGCAATGGCAAACCACCAAAGATGTGGAGATGCCGGTGTTGGACTGGGGTAAACACAGTAAGAAGTCTAACAACACCAGGTTAAAGTCCAACAGGTTTATTTGGTAGCAACATTTATTTGGTAGTCTTTGCTACCAAATAAACCTGTTGGACTTTAACCTGGTGTTGTTAGACTTCTTACTGTGAAACCACCAAAGAAACAGCTTAGGATGAAACATCAGTAGACAATGAGGCAAGGACCTGCCTTTGGGCAGAGCACACATACAATATTGAATATTAGTTCTAAAAGCTTTCCCACCACTGATGTTAAACTGACTGGCCTATAGTTACTGAGTTTGTCCTTATACCCTTTTTTGAACAAGGGTACAGCATTTTTGATTCTCCAACTCTCTAGCACCACCTCCATATCTAAGGAGGATGGAATATTATGGTCAGTACCTCCACAATTTCCATCCTTACTTACTGTAGCAGCCACAATTATTTTTCAAGTGCAAACCAACTTCATTCAATTTAAATCTAAACATTGCATGTTGTGATTTGAATTCATCAACACTGCCAGACCAATATCATGCCGATTAGGCTTCTGCCCTAAATATCCCAATCCATTATTTCATAAATTAATACTTATCCATTCATTCATCAGACTTCGGAAATGAACATGGTGCCATACCAGTAAGGATGAACATCTCTAGATAGTAGCTGCAGAGTAGTATTAAGTGCTGATCAACTAACCAATGGAATCTCAATTTTTCTAATCCCTTCATCCCATTCTCTCATGATGTCCACCCTGCAATATCCCATTCCCTCTTAGCCTCTGCAATGTCCCCTCATGATGAGGTCTACTCAGGGTTGCGGGTTTCTGCATGGATCTTCACATAACTGTAAAGGCAGATTCTCAACCCATGGATCTTTGGACACGTGGAGTATCCAACAAGGATCCAGAGCGCATATTTGTTTCCTTTTCTTTCCTTCTCTGTCACTGCTCCACCTCATCGTTAGGACGTATGGACTCAGGGGGTGATGCAGTTTGACGGACATTTTTTATCACCATTCTGAAGAATTGGTAGCAAGCACCTCCTAGTCATCTCCCATATGCTAAGCTGATCTTTCTCCACACCCTAGCGATGGCTGTAACACTATGGGGGGAATTTTACCATTTTTCAGTCTGAGTGCTGAATCTGGGCGTCAAATAGATCCGCACCTGGAATCCTCTTTCCAGCGCGCCCATATGCGTTTTGCCGGCTCCGGCCTGATCCGCGCTGTGGGCGGGGCTTAGCGCTGGCGGACCGATCGGAGCTCTGAACTGCACATGCGCAGTTCGAAAAAAATCTGACAGCGCGCCTGGGCGCGAAAGAAAAAGCAGAAAGCGGAGAGAGCGGCTTTCTGACGTTCATCCTCTGGTCGGGGGTGGGGGGGGGTGGCGGAGGAGGTGGGTGGGTGGGAGGGGAGGGGGTGTGAGCGATCATCCCCTGGGGGGGGGGGGGGGAGAGGGGGGGTGACGTATCATCCTCTGGTCGGGGGGGTTCCGCTGCCTGTCTGCGACCGATCCCTCCTGGCACCATCACTGGTACACTACCAGCCACAGATTACTCTTCCCTGCAGGTGGGAGAGAGCGGGAGAGATGGCTGTGGCTGGTAGTGTACCAGTGATGGTGCCAGGAGGGATCGGCCACAGACAGGCAGCAGAACCCCCCCCGACCAGAGGATGAGACGTCACACCCCCTCTCCTCCCCCTCCCCCGGGGATGATTGGTCACACCCCGTCCCCTCCCACCCCCCCCCCCCCCCCAGAGGATGAGACATTACACCCCCTCTCCTCCTCCCACCCCCCCAGGGGATGAGACGTCACACCCCCTCTCCTCCTCCCGCCCCGACCAGAGGATGACCTGGGTCACAGAGCCGTTGCAGTCTCTGACCCCGCTCTTCGGAGGCTGCAGCGGCAACTTCAGACTTTTATTTGGCAGGTCGGTAACAGCGCGGATGCGGGTCAGGCCAGAAGACGGTAAAGTGGGATTTGGCCGTAGAATTGGGTGCGCGGTTCATTAAGTCAATTTAAATGCATGCAAATGCATTTAAATCGTCGGGCCGCCCGATTCGCGCGTGCGCCGGACCCGTGCCCGAACCAGGTGTCGGTAAAGGCACGATCTGCTCGGATTCGGATGCAGATCGTGTTAAAGGCCGACGCCCAACTTACCATGGGCGCGAGGTTTTGGTAAATTCAGGCCCTATATTCTGCACCCTCCTCTTTCCTTCCCCCCTATGTACTCTATGAATGATATGCTTTGTCTGTATTGCGAGCAAGAAACAATACATTTCACTGTATCCCAATACAGGTGAAAATAATAAATCCAATCAAATCATAATCAAAATCAAATCAATGCTGCTGCAAGGAAAGCTTCAGAGTGCTTTTGCAGCCATCTCTTTGTCCTCCCTGGAACACTGGCCATTGGAGAGTTGAGACACAGGACCTTTTTGGGGAGATGTTTTTCAACTGACAGTGAAGCCCACATCCTTTGGGATCAAAATTTTTTTTTCTTGTCTTGCTTCTGCTCTGCCTCCATTGTAATAACATACATGGAAATGGCCACAGTGACCCCCATGGTAAGGGCTCCATAACTATGGAGCCAAGACTATACCAAACAGCCATGATCTCATTAAATGCTGAAATAGACCCGGGAGTCTGAATGGCCTACTCTTGTTAAGAATGTAAGAAGATAAAGATCAGGACCAGGAATAGACCTTATGCCCCATCAAGCCTGTACACAATCAACGTTAGTCAGCTCTCCCCTCACATCTGTGGAATTAGCTTTGTTTAACGTTCTTGTTTGGGACTGGGGTATGTCACTTTTAAACTTCATGAGGAATTTAATTGTATTACCGTCATTTTTATCGCAGCGAATCTTTCACTTTGAGATTACTGCCTCATTGCACAACACTCGATCTGAGATAGCTTTATCTCCTGTAGCTTTCGCAACATATTGTTGCAGGAAATTGTTACGCAAACTGTCTACAAGCTCACCTCCCAGACCACCCCATTGCCAATTTGTTAGGTCCAGTGAGGATTGCATTGTCTTTGCCCCACAGAGGGTGGCTGTTTGGAAGAGCACAAACATCCACAAGTTACACTTATATGCACAGCACCTACCCTGCCATGTCTGCCTAGCCTTATTTATTTATCTGAATACTTTGCTAAATTGTAACTAGTTAGCTAATGTAACAGCAAGCTATCGCCTCTTCAACTGGAGACAAAGAACACTCTCCAGCGACTGGGGGTAAAACTATGCTAGAAATCAACACCTCCTTTCCCCTTAGCACTGAATTCCTCTGGACACTTAGATCATGATGCATTCTGTGCAATAGCAAACACTGTCTATTCTTCTGTGAAAGTCGTGTGGGAATAACCGACCCTCGTGTTTGAAAGACAGCTAGCAGAATCCTTTCTTAGTAATACAGCTGAGAAAAGATTTTTTAAATTGCTTTACTCTTAAGCGAGTATTTCAGACAAAGACTGTGGAAGACTGTCCAAGACTCTGAATGTAACCACCTCCTGCTTTGACAAGTGGTGCAGGTACTGTCCTGTTCCTTTCCACAGATTTAGCTGAAATCAGATACAACCCTGTTGTAAATGGGGGAGTTTCCAGGACAGGAACTTCGGTCTCATTATCCTGTAATTTTCTAGGTACAATGGACTAGGTAAAGTCAGGCATGAAGCGGGTAGCGTGATCCGCGCCCGCTTCCACACCAGTTCCCTCTTTACTAAGGCATGAAAATGGCCACGATTGGGACCGCGTCCGAAATGGGCGCAACGGCCATTTAAATGCATTTGCATGCATTTAAATTGATTTAATAGACTGCACGCCCAACCTTACCGGCACTTACCTCTTTACCACTGTGTTTACCCATCCAGAATTGGCACGAAACAGACATGCTCCACAAAAGTCCGATTTGGGCACGCCAGTTAGTGAGGAGGTAAGTGCCGAGCATCCGATGGTGCACTGCTTGAGATCGGTTGGGGGGGTGGGGGGGGGAGGGCGGATAGATGGGGTCCGCTGCCACTCTGCCTGTGATCAGTGAGGGGGCAGGGGGGTCCGCTGCCACTCTGCCTGTGGTCAGTGGAGGGCGAAGAGGGGGTCCGTTGCCACTTTGCCTGAGATCAGTGAGGGAGAAGGGAGGGAGGAGCCCACGATCGGTCTGGCTGGTGGAGGGGGTGGGGGGATAAGGGGATCAGTAATGATGTGGGGGTAGGGCAATGTTTGTGGGTGCTAGGGGGAGGCATTATCTGGCCCGGGAGGGATGTGGCAGGGGAACCGCATTCTATCTTTTTTTTTCCACACATGTGCAGTTGGAGGCGCCGATCGGAGCTGCAGGAGTTTGGGCGTGTTAAGCCCCGCCCACAGGTTTCTGCAGCGCGATTCGGAATTGCTGATATTTTTTTAGCCAGGGTGTGTATGAGAGAGCGGAAGAACGGGTCTAAAAGTCAGATCTGAAACACTCACAGTTTCAAGTCCACCCAGCACTTAGAATCAAAATGGGTCCTTTGTCTCCTTACTTAAGGAGGGATGTATTTGCATTAGAAGCAGTTCAGAGAAGGATCACTAGGCTAAATCTTGGGATGAAGGGATTGCCTTATGAAGAAATAAATTTTCAATTTATTGGCACGGTAGCACGGTAGCACAGTGGTTAGCACTGCTGCTTCACAGCTCCAGGGACCTGGGTTCGATTCCCGGCTTGGGTCACTGCCTGTGTGGAGTTTGCACATTCTCCTCGTGTCTGCGTGGGTTTCTGCCGGGTGCTCTGGTTTCCTCCCACAGTCCAAAGATGTGCGGGTTAGGTTGATTGGCTATGCTAAAATTGCCCCTTAGTGTCCTGGGATACGTAGATTAGAGGGATTAGCGGGTAAAATATGTCAGGATATGGGGGTAGAGCCTGGGTGGGATTGTGGTCGGTGCAGACTCGATGGGCCAAATGGCCTCTTTCTGTACTGTAGGGTTTCTATGATTTCAAATCCTCTTTTGCCACAGGTGAGGTGCCAGAGGACTAGGCGACTGCCAACATTGTCCCACTACTAAAGAAGGGAAGTAGGGATAGACCAAGAAATTATAAAAAGTCAGTCAAACCTCGATGTGAAGTTACTAGCAAGAATTTTGAGGGAACAGAATATAGCTGCACGTGCATACACATGGATTAATCAGGGATAGTCAGTATGGGTTTGTTGAGGGAAGATCCTTTAACAAACCCATACTGACTATCCCTGATCAATCCACGTCTCAAGAAAGTAAGGGCCCATGGGATCCAAGGCAATGTGGCACATTGGATCCAAACTTGGCTGAGAAGCAGGAAACAGAAGGTGATAAGAACATAAGAACATAAGAAATAGGAGCAGGAGTAGGCCATCTAGCCCCGAATAATCTACGTATCCCAGGACACTGATCTACGTATCCCAGGACACTGATGGTAGAGGGATGTTTCTGTGACTGGAAGTCTGTTTCCAGTGGGGTTCTGCAGAGCTTGGTGCTGAGGCCCTTGCTATTTGTGATGTGCATTAATGTTTTGGACTTAAATGTAGGGGGCATGAACAAAAAGTTTGGGGATAACATGAAAATTGGTAGGGTGGTAAATAGTGAAGAGGATAGCCAAAGATTGCAGGAAGATGGCACGGCGGCACAGTGGTTAGCCTTGCAGCCTCACAGCACCAGGAACCCGGGTTCAATTCCAGCCTCGGGTCACTGTCTGTGTGGAGTTTGCACATTCTCTCCGTGTGCTCTGGTTTCCACCCATAGTCCAAAGATGTGCGGGTTAGGTGGATTGGCCATGCTAAATTGGCCCTTAATGTCAGAGGGATTATCAGGGTAAATGTGTGGGGTTACAGGGATAGGGCCTGGGTGGGATTGTTGTCGGTGCAGACTTGATGCGCCGAATGGCCTCCTTCTGCACTGTAGGGATTCTATGATTCTATGATATCCATGGATTGGTCAGGTGGGCAGATTACGAGGGGCATAGATAGGGTGGGTAGGAAGGCACTTTTTCCATTAGTAGAGGAGTCAATATCCAGGGGGCATCGATTTAAGGTAAGAGGTTGAAAGCTAAGAGGAGAGTTGAGGAGAAACCTTTTCACTCAGAGGGTGGAGGAGTCTGGAACTCACTGCCTGAAAGGGAGGTTGAGTCAGAAACTCTCAGAACGTTTAAGAAGTAATTAGATATTTACTTGAGTTGCAATACCCTCCAGGGCTATGGGCTAGAAAATGGGATTAGTGTAGTGAGATCTTTGTTGACTGACATGGCATGATGAGCTGAATTGCCTCCTTCTGTGCTGTAAATGTCTAATAATTTATAAAAGGTTGAGTAGGTTGGGCCTATACTCATTGGAGTTTAGAAGAATGAAAGGTGATTTCATTGAAACATGTAAGATTCTTAGGGGTTTAACAGAGTGGATGCTGAGGGGATGTTTCTCCTTGTACAGAAATCTAGAAGTAGTGGGTACCATTTAAAAAAAGGGCTATCCCATTTTAGACAGAGAGAAGGAGGAATTTCTTCTCTCAGAGGGCTGTTAGTCTTTGAAATTCTCTTCCCCAGAAAGCAATGGAGGCTGAGATCATGAATATTTAAGGCTGAGTTAGACTGATTTTTGATCAAAATTGGGGTCAAAGGTTATGGGAGACAGGCAGGAAGCCAGAGTTAAGGCCACAATCAGATCAGCCATGACCTTATTGAATGGCGGAGCAGGCTCAAGGGCCTAATGGCCGACTCCTGATTCACTTCTTATGATCGCAATTTTGACTAAAGCACAAAAGAATGAGCTGTATAATTTCACCAGGGCTGCGCTAAGCAGCTGGAGTGCTCACACACAAGTTTGAAAAATGGATTTGTACCCGTGGCTCATACAAAATACCACAAAATGTATTGCAGCCAGTTTGTCACAAAAAGGCCATCAAGAAAATCATGGATTTGTGCAGAGCCTTTCACAACTTAGACACCATGAAACACTTTGCACCAAGGAAGTGATTTTGAACATTTTGTAGAATCTTGAAATGTATTCACTCTGGTATTGTCAGGAACACAGCAGCCAATTTGCATACAACCACATGCAGCAAAGTTCATTTGTATTAGGGGTTTGTCGGGGGATAAATATTGGCCACGGCACTTCAGGAAGTGCCATGGGATCTTTGTAGATCCACTGTAAAGGCGGCACAGTGGCACAATGGTTAGCACTGCTACCTCACATTACCATGGACCCAGGTTCAATTCCTGGCTTAGGTCACTGTCTATGTGGAGTCTGCATGTTCTCCGTGTATCTATGTGGGTTTCCTCCAGTGCTCTGGTTTCCTCCCACAGTCTAAAAGACATACTGGTTAGGTGCATTGGCCATGCTAAATTCTTCCTCAGTGTACCCGAACTGGCGCCGGAGTGTGGCAACTGGAGAATTTTCACAGAAACTTCACTGCAGTGTTAATGTAAGCCTACTCGTGACTAATAAATAAACTTTACCTCAAATGGCAAACCGGACCTTGGTTTAGTGTCTCACCTGAAAAACAGCACCTGCAGCAGTGCCGCACTGTATTGAAGTGTCAGCCAACATTATGTGCCTAAAGGTGAAACAACCATCTTCTGACACAGAAGCATGCGTATTACCACCTGAGTCACAGCTGATATATTTGCAAGGGGGCTTAGAAGTATATTGTAGAGCCATCTGGGGAAAAAAACTTCGCCAAACAAGAAACAACATTTTCCACAGGACTAGGAACTTTGTATAACACTTCAGAATGCAATTATACAATATAAAGTGATAGTAGTTCTCAAAATTAACATAATCCTTGCTGAGTAAGCCTTTCATGGATAGCCTCATCATTCTTCACCACATCCTCTCACATCAGCACATCTACGGAGATCCATCAAGGATGCAAAAAGACAGTGCCGGACCAAGCTAGAGTCCCAGGCTAGCCACACAGACTCCCGCTGACTATTGCAAGGTCTTCAAGACATAACAGGCTACAAGATGAAAGCATGTAGAATCACTGGCACCAATGCACCCCTCCTCGATGAGCTCAACGCATTCTATGCCCGTTTTGAGCAAGAGGTCAGATAGAGCATGCCCTCCACTCTGGAAGCCTCGGCTGAACCGGTATCCGAGGTCGCCATTGCAGACGTCAGATCAGCCTTCTCGAAGGTCAATCCACGGAAAGCGACTGGCCCGGATGGGGTACCCGGACGAGCACTCAGATCCTGCGTGGACCAGTTGGCAGGGGTATGCGCAGACGTCTTTAACCTCTCTTTACTCCAATCTGAAGCCCTTATCTGCTTCAAGCAGACAATCATCATCCCAATACCAAAAAAAAGCCAGGCAGCGTGCCTTAATGACTATCGTCCGATGATTCTGACATCCATCATTATGAAGCGCTTCGAAAGGTTAGTCATGGCATGAATCATTTCTGGCCTCCCAGATTGCCTGGATCCACTACAGTTCGCCTATCGCTGCAACAGGTCCACCGCGGACGCCACCTCCCTGGCCCTGCACTCAACCCTGGAACACCTAGATAACAAAGACACTTATGGCAGACTCCTATTTATTGATTATAGCTCAGCCTTCAACACCATTATTCCTACAAAACTCATCTCCAAACTCCGTGGTCTGGGGCTCGGCTCCTTTCTCTGCGACTGGATCCTAGACTTCCTGATCCACAGACCATGATCAGTAAGGATAGGCAACAACACCTCCTCCACGATCATCCTCAACACCGGTGCCCCACAAGACTGCATCCTCACTCCTTACTACTCCTTATACACTAATGACTTTGTGGCCAAATTCCCCTCCAATTTGACTTTCAAGTTTGTTGATGACACCACAGTACGGGTCAGATCTCCAATGATGAGATGGAGTACAGAAAAGAGATACCGAATCTGTTGAACTGGTGTGACGAAAATGATCTCTCCATAAATGTCAGAAAAACGAAGGAGATAGTCATCGACTTCAGGAAGCGCAGTGGAGGACATGCCCTTGTCTACATCAATGGGGGCAAAGTGGAAATGGTCGAGAACTTCAAGTTTTTAGGTGTCCAGATCACCAACAACCTGTCCTGGTCCATCCATGCCGATGCTATAGTCAAGAAAGCCCACCAATGCCTCTACTTTCTCGAGAGGCTAAGGAAATTTGGCAAGTCCGCTTTGACTCTCACCAACCTTTACAGGTGCACCATAGAAAGCATTCTTTCTGATTGTATCACAGCTTGGTGTGGCTCCTGCTCTGCCCAAGACCGCGAGAAACTACAAAGGGTCATGAGCGAAGCCCTGTCCATCACGCAAACCAGCCTCCCATCCATTGACTCTGTCTACACTTCCCACTGCCTCGGAAAAGCAGCCAGTATAATCAAGTACCCCATGCACCGCGGACATTCTCTCTCCCATCTTCTTCCATCGGGAAAAAGATACAGAAGTCTGAGGTCACGTACCAACTGACTCAAGAACAGCTTCTTCCCTGCTGCCATCAGACTTTTGAATGGACCTACCTCGTAATAAGTTCATCGTTTTCTACACCCTGGCTATGACTGTAACACTACATTCTGCATCCTTTTCTTTCCTTCTCTTTGAACAATATGCTTTGCCTGTATAGCGTGCAAGAAACAATACTTTTCACTGTATGCTAATACATGTGACAATAATAAATCAAATCAAATCAAGTCAGCAATCGAACACATTCAATCTAACTTTACATTTAGAAGTTTTGTCAATCTTGTCATAATCGAGACTTCTGTAAAATACTTCAATTATCATAGCATTAAGTTGAATATGGAACAGGTCTGACTATATATGAATCTGAATCTGAAGTCCACCAAGAAACCACCAACTTGCAACTATTTTAAAATCAGCATAAAGTGTTGCTGAAAGTACCGTAATTTTTAAACAAAGCCTGTGAACGGTTTGCTGAGAATACGTGAACAATGCAATACTGCTATCCCTGAGTCAATTCTTATGTGTGTGCATCCAGACATTATTGTCCAAATAAATCACTGGAAAGGCTGTTCAGTAATATAAACAAGCCTTTCCTCCTGCATTTCGTTAAAACAACTGCTTATGTTGTCAGCAAATAAATACAGAATCTTAATTAAGTTTTGGCAGTATTTTCACAAGTTGGATTTTAATTAGCAGCTGTGACATATGCTGCCATTCCTGAACATTTCTGTTTGTTAGATCACTGAATCATTCAAAAGCTTCTTCTATTATGTATGCATCTCAGGTTATTTATCACATAAGACAGAGTGATGTTCTGTTGCATGATGATCAGAAGGTACCTTCTGTGGTGGACTGACTGCCATGTTGGGTTAGAATATTGGATTCCAATCTCTTGAAGCAAAGTTAAATCACAGGCTAGATAGTTATCAAGATTTCCATTCCATCCTGTGAATGGGGAGTTGAGCTCTAAACCTGTCTGCATGTTCTGGTGGATAAGTTGCTCATAATGTTACTTAAAATGAGCACGAAGTTCTTCCAGTATTTTAGCCAATATTCCTCCATTAAAGGCAGATTAACTTTCATCTCACTGTTATTTGTGAGATCCTGTGCCACCCAAAAGGCTGCTGTATCTACTCATATATGCAAAATGTAACTTTTTCTACCTGTATCTAATGTGTTTTGAAGTTTCAAGTTGGTTTCTTTAGGACATCAACTCAGATTACAAAACCGCACCAATATTTAGAGTAGAATCATAGAATCCCGACAGTGCAGAAGAAGGCTATTCAGCCCTTCAAGTCTGTACCAACACAATCCCACCCAGGCCCTATCCCCATAACCCCAAGCATTTACCCTAGCTCGTCCCCCTGACACCAAGGGGTAATTTAGCACGGCCAATTCACCTAACTCGCATGTCTTTGGACTGTGGGAGGAAACCGAAGCACCCGGAGGAAACCCACGCAGACACGGGGCGAACGCGCAAATTCCACATGGACAGTGAACCAAGCCAGCAATCGAACCCAGGTCCCTGGCGCTGTGAGGCAGCAGTGCTCACCACTGTGCCACCATGCCGCCCAATTTAAAGTTAAATTCATCCAGTAGAATTATTATTGTGCAAAATTATTTGAAATATATTCTCAAAATATTTCAATGGTTTCTAATCTTGACTGGGAAGCTTTTAGTAATGGTGATTTTAGTGAAATTTAGGCTGCAGTATTGAAGAATACTTTATGCTACGTGAGTTATTTAAATTTTGAAAACATTCAGGCTGCCAATTTGAAGGAGGGTTTTTAGCATGATGGAATTGACCTTGTACTTCCAGCAAACTTGCTGAAAATTCTACAACATTATTTTCAATCCTCAAAACACATGATGCACCTTCACCAACTTTAGCTCCACAAAACTTCAGAGAGGTGGGGACAATATCTGTTCCATCATCTAGTCCGCTTACAAGGATATACTGTAAGGGGGTCAATAAAGTTGAAGTTAGAACATTAACAGAACATTTTCTCTCTGATTTATTTGAAACTTGTTTGAAGCAAAATAGTCCAAGGGAAAATAAATCTGCTCAGGCAGCTGAGAGCTTTCAGTGAACATTTAGAATTGTAAGTGCTGAGCTTTCTTTTAATTCAATAAAAATATGTTTGGACTGAACAGCTGGAATTAGTTTTGCAATTGACTTACAAACAGGTAAACTAACCAAGCATGTCCTGATGACTAGAAATCTAAAATGTCTATTCTCCCTGTGTTTCATCTATTTCTTTGGATTTGTCATATCACAGTACGTTAGTGCTTAAGACAGACTGTACTTGCTTGTGGACTAATTTGGTCCAACCAGTGGTGAAATAGACATTGTTAGCACTGGTGCCAATTCTTGCAGTGGAGGTTTGGCAGTCACCCACTTTGCGTGTGATGTACAACCTTACGAATTTTTGAACTAACATTCTGGAAACAATTAAACTATGTAAGAAGTTCCTTTCAAATTCCCTGAGTGTTTAACAAATGCCATTTGGTTATCCACCATTTTTTTTAACAAATGGCTTGGCATTTCACGCTCTAAGCGAGTGATCTTGGTCAGTATTCACTGCCAGGCAACAGCTTAGTGTTGTAGATAATTTAAAAAGCGTACAATTTGTTAAGAAGGTTTTTCTTCCACTCACTCAACAGCAAGGCTTAAATAAAAGCCGCATTAAAAGTCACACATGCAATGTTCTGCACATTCAGCAGGTGCATTTTTCATAGTTGAAAAACTATAATTAGAATAACAATATTGGTGTCAAATTTGGGGTTTTAAGGCTGGCAATCACTGTCAGTGATGTTATTGTACAAACACTGTGCACTTATGTCAATTCTTTCTCTGCTGTTTTAAGAAAAATGCCTAGCCAATGTATTTTAAATTGGTTAAAAACTGTTAGAAACAAGAGAGAGAAATTTGCAATAAGTGCATCAGGTTTAAATGATAAAATTGGCAAGAGTAATTTCCAAACTTTGTTCTTCCCCCCTTAGACAATAATCATAACTGTGACAGGAGAAAACATGATGATGTTAAAATAATCTGGTTTATATTTCAAATTTCCTGCAGACATTTTGAAGGGCCATACATTGATGAAGTTGATTAAAAGGTACAAAGACTATTTTTTAAAGAACATGGAATTTTGCCCAGCTTTTCCTTTGAATATTAAAAAGATGTGAGTTGTTGAAAGCAAATGAAAAAGCAATGAAGGCAAGAGTAAAGAATTTCTGTGTAGCGTGATGACAGTGGAAACTGGATCTGCCAGGTTTCTGCGCTGGCTCATTCTCTTCCAGCTTGGACTCCGAAGTGGCGGGGGTGGGGGGTGGAAGGAGGGTTGTGGGGAAAGCGGTCATAGGTGCCTGCCCCATCTCATTGAGTAACTTTGGGAGCAAACCTGGGTTTTTTTCGTATCAATCAGGAATCCCATCAGCTTCCCCTGAACTGCCTCACTGAGAGAGTTGGATTACCTTTAGCAAGATGCCCCTACATTTTCTGAGGTGAATGAGTCTTTTTTCTGTTTAATTTAGGCCTTGGTGTCCCTACCTCCTGAAAGTAGTACGCCACCCCAAGCACCATTTCCAGTGTGGTAGACACTTTTATTGCACAACTTTCGGAATTGAAATCTATTATATTTAAATAACCTTTTCACAAAGATTAAAGCAAAATATTGCAGATGCTGGAATCTGAAACAAAAACAGAAAATGCTGGAAAATCTCAGCAGGTCTGACAGCATCTTTAGAGAGAGAATAGAGCCAAATTTTTGAGGCTAGATGACCGTTCATCAGAGTCTATAGGAAGAGAATCCACTTTCTTGACAGGTAAAATGCAGGCAGCTCAGGTTTTCACAGAAGGTTATCACTAATATATGCAGCCTCCTGGAACCAGAGCTCCTTGCCAGCAGACCAGGTGGGCACACATTGTCAGTGACTCTATAGGTGCCTGTCCCAAAAACACCACAGGTCTGGGTCTCTTCCTAGAAATAGAAACCCTACAGTACAGAAAGAGGCCATTCGGCCCATCGAGTCTGCACCGACCACAAAACCACCCAGGCCCTACCCCCATATCCCTACATATTTACCCACTAATCCCTCTAACCTACACATCTCAGGACACTAAGGGCAATTTTTTTTAGCATGGCCAATCAACCTAACCCGCACATCTTTGGACTGTGGGAGGAAACCGGAGCACCCGGAGGAAACCCACGCAGACACGAGGAGAATGTGCAAACTCCACACAGACAGTGACCCAAGCCGGGAATCGAACCCAGGTCCCTGGAGCTGTGAAGCAGCAGTGCTAACCACTGTGCTACCGTGCCACCCGTTCCTGAGGTTGTGTTCTCTCTTCTCTTGCAAGGTTTGAAAGCAGAGAGTTATGAATGTTATAAATGGCTTGTATGGAGAACAGGGAAGGTGGAGCGTGACTGTGAGGCACATGAGATGGCACAAGGGTGAGAGTGTGTGTGCGTGCTGGCCATTCAGATAGGAATGTGAGGTTATTTGAAATCAAATAAACGTGGTGTCGTGTGACCTCTCACCTTGTCCACCCCAATCCAACACCAGCATCTCCACATCTTCTGCACTGTAGGGATTATATAATTCTTTTATGATAAATGTCCATTTTCCAACAGGAGTCACTGGGCAGCAATTAGAAGCTGCAAACTTGGATTATCTTTATCCCAGGCAAGTAGTGCTGAAACCAATTATGGTGGTCCTTCCATTAACCAACCTGAAATCAATAAACTTGGCACGAGCTAGAGGAACATTTTTACTGTTTTTTTCTTTTCTTGGCAAAACAAAGACAATTCTCAGCTTGGAATATTTAGATTATTCTTTAGTAAATTGATTCCATAAACTAATAAATATGTAGAAAACTTGGAGAGAAATTGATTGTTGTTGCATTTATTTTCCAGGTGATAAACATGAACAGAAGGAACCTAGCTTGGGGCCCAATGCCCCATGTCTGATCTGTATCTGCATTACAGCCACTACTTCAGCAGTAAAGGCAGCTTTGCAGGTGATCCCGGATGGTCAACCACAACAGCGTCAGGTCCTTACACATGTGGGTGGCCTAATGCATATGTACAAGTTGGTGTGAAGTGAATAGAGCCTCGGTACTGGATGCCAAAGCAGCTGGAGTACTTTTTTAACTCCTTAGGCTCCTTAGGCTCCTTAGTCTTCCTAAACTGCTCCACCCATAAACCCATTCCAACCCTCAGCTTGGGAGTTACCTTAAAATCACTATTAGTGGTAATATACAATATACAACTGCTGTAGATTTAAAAAGGTTCATGAGGTCTGAGCATGAATCTCAGATTGATTTTGAGCTCTCAGATTAAGATTCACACTGTCAGCCTGTTGCTTTTTATGGACCTGAAAGATTATTTTCCACCACCCCCCCCAACTAATGTTTATTTATGACTAGTTTGACAATGCTCTTTATTTACCAAGGTGTGTACTTTACAGAGCGGCACGGTGGCACAGTGGTTAGCACTGCTGCCCCACAGCGCCAGGGACCAGGGTTTGATTCCCGGCTTGGGTCACTGTCTGTGTGAAGTCTTCATGTTCTCCCCGTGTCTGCGTGGGGGTTTCCTCCGGGTGCTGCAGTTTCCTCCCACAATCCGAAAGACATGCTGGTTAGGTGATAGATTTTGGTGAAGGGACTTCTGCCTTCAAGGATTTATTACACTCCATTCCCCCCTCTTTTAGTTTAAAGCCACAGCACTCCTGATATGATTTCCCATTTTATGTGGTGCTTTTCCCAACGAAACAGCTGCCTCCTGAATCTCACACCATCCTTTGAGCCACACATTTATTTCACTAACCTGCTTGATTTCATGTCAGTTGTTGCCTGTCTGATGCAACAATCTATGATGACTATCTTTGCAGAATAGCATTCTTACTTCTACCTATGTCATTGCTTCCGACATGGACCATAACAACTGGATCCAGCCCATCTTCAACATTGGAACCATACAGGCAACACAACCTTTGGAGCTCCTGATTGCAACTGCAGAGAACTGTATCTACCACTCATACTATATTGATATCCCTATCACCATCGCATTCTGTTCCACATCCTCACACCTGAATGGCATCCTGCACCTTGGTGCCATGGTCAGTTTGCCAATCAATCCTGCAGCCCTCCTTCTCATTCACACAAGCAGCCAGTACCTCACACCTATAGTTTAAAGTGAGGGTCTGAAACTCCACTATACCTGCTGGACTCACAGTCACACTCTCCTGTCACTGACAATTGAACAATTACAACGGGTCTGCTTAATGTAAAGTGTTTGCTTTCTAGGCCAAACTGTGCAAATAACTTAAATTAAAGCAAAATATTGCGGACGCTGGAATCTGAAACATAAACAGCAGATGCTGGAAAATCTCAGCAGGTCTGACAGGATCTGTGGAGAGAGAATAGAGATAACAGGGGCGATCCTACCATTACACCCCACCGGCTGATGGGCGGGATGAGCCGGTAAGATCATGTGAGAACCAAGAAATCAGGTTCATGCTTGATTTCTCGCCTCTCGCCATCTTACCGGCACCAGATATACAGCGAGGTTGGCCTCATGCCCATTTCCAGTGCGAGGCTGAATAAATTACTTAAATGAAATTTAAATCTATTTTGCATGTAATTAGTGAGCCCAGGACACTATCATCCAGGCTCACTTGCCTTTGTGGCCTTGCTGGGAGATGTTCTCACCGGTGAGAATCACAGCTGGTCTCCAGAAACGTGGACCAGTGCTTTTTCTTGCCAATTTGTGTGCTTCATCCTTGAATCTGATATTATCTCTAATTTCCCCTGCAAGCCTTGGTTTGGCCACAATTCCATTGCCACTCTTGCGCCAAACAGGAATAAACTACTTCTGGAGTTCACTTATTTATACTTTAAATCTCTGCCATTATCCACTGTCTTTCCTTTTAGTAATGTTTCCCAGTCCATCATGGCCAATGCATGTCTCATAGCATCATATGCATCACTGACATCATTCGGTCATGTGTTACGACTCTTTCTTTCTCTCTCTGAGAGAGAGAGGTGGGAACACCATTCTAGGAGCAACATGTCTACTCTGTAACCTGTTCAGAAGTAGTAGAAATAAACAGGTGTTCATCAGACATCAGATTATGACTACAGCCTGTCTATTAACCAAGTACCATGCGTTGAGTCCATAGCCAATGAATCCCAGAACATCCAGCTCAAAAGGCCTGAGCCAAAGTTGCTCAAGCTGTAACAAACTGCCACAGATATAGTGGTCAGTGATCATATTGCATTACACAATCTCCCACATATTGCACTTACCAGACATGACCTGCCCTGTCATGTTATATATTTATCTATTCACGGGATGTGGACGTCACTGATGAGGCCAACATTTATTGCCCATCCCTAATTGCTTTGAGATAGTCGGGGTGCACCACTTTCTTAAAATGCTGCAATCCATGTGATATAGGTACATTCACAGTGCTGTTAGGGAGAGAGTTCCAGGAGTTCGACCCAACCACACTGGAGAAATTATGATATATTTCCAAGTCAGGATGGTGAGTGGCTTGGAGGGGAACTTGAAGTTGGTGGTGCATCTGCTGGCCTTGTCTTTCTAAGTAGTAGAGGCCATAGGTTTGGAAAGTGCTATTGAAGGAGCCTTGGTTGCTGTAGTGCATCTTGTAGATGGTACACACTGGTGTCAGTGGTGGAGGGACTGAATGTTTAAAGTGGTCGATGGGATGCTGATAAAACAGATTGCTTTTCTCCAACTGGTGTCAATAATCTTGAGTGTTGTTAGAGCTGCGCTCATCCAGGCAAAAGGAGAGTATTCCATCACACCCCCGACTCATGCTTTATAAATATTGGGCAAGCTTTGGAGAGTCAGAAGATGAGTTTCTCACTGCAGAATTCCCAAACTTTGACCTGCTCTTGTAGCCATAGTATTTATATGACTAATCCAGTTCAGTTCTTGGTCAATGGTAACCACCAGTTGTTTATGGCAGGGGATTCACGAGGGCAAATAGTTGGATTCCCTGTTCTTGGAGATGGCCATTGCCTGGCACTTGTGTGGTGTGAATGTTACTTGTCACTTATCAGCCAAAGCCTGAATGTTGTTCAGGTCTTGTTGAATATGGACACAAACTGCTTCAGTATCTGAGGAGTTACGAATGGTGTTGAAAATTTGTGACATCATCTGCAAACATCCCCACTTCTGACCTTATGCAGTAGCTGAAGATGGTTGGGTCTAGGTCACTATCCCTGAGGAACTCCTGCAATGATGTCCTGGGACTGAAATAATTGGCCGTCAACAACTGCAATCATGTTCCTTTGCACTATGCATGACTCCAGCCAGTGGAGAGTTTCCCTCTCATCCCCATTGACCTTTGTTTTGCTAGGACTCCTTGATACTACACATAGTCAAAGGCTGCTTTGAGTTCAGCTCTTCTGTCTATTTTTGGACCAAGGCTATAATGATATCAGGCGCTGATTAGCCCTGGTGGAACACATACTGTGATCCGCTTATTGCTGAGTAAGTGTCACTTGATAGCATTGGCAAGGACCCCTTCCAACTCTTGCTAAAGTGTGTTGGAACAACTTGGCTAGGGCAGCAGTTAGCTTTGGAGCACAGGTCTTCAGGTCTTCTATTATTGGTATGTTGTGAGGGCCCATAGCCTTTGGAGAATTAAGCCTTTTCTTGGTTGGTTGCATTTACTGCCAATGTGGTGGATGCAGAGTTGTACCATTTTAATCCAAGACGTTTTTTCAAGTGTTGGAGATCAGAACTGTACTCATTCCCCCTCAGCCGGATACTCATCCTTTCCATTTAACTTCTCATTTTTAAGCTTAATTCGAATTCTCAGCAATGCCAATGAGAACTAAAACCAACTGTCTATATTTTATTTATAAAATGTCTATTGGTGTCAGAATTTTAAGGAGAAGAGGAAAAAAGGGGAAAAAATTGAATAAGAATATTTAGGTGGTGGGGAGAAAAGAATTCTTAAGGAAAACCTGCCTGAAAATCTACAAGAGGAATGACAGTATTGCTCCAAAACAACAGGACTGCTCCTGGCACTTACTTTAAATGGAAAAGTAAAATTGGATACCCTGACCTGCCAGAATAAATTTTACAATTCACACAATCATCCAAAGAGATGGTGTACCAGGAACAAAGTCTTGGGGCAATTGTTTTCTGCATAAGTGCGCATAGACAGATGAAGTGGAGATGTCGGCGTTGGACTGGGGTGGGCACAGTAGGAAGTCTCACAACACCAGGTTAAAGTCCAATAGGTTTATTTGGAATCACGAGCTTTCGGAGTGCTGCTCCTTCATCAGATGAGTGGTGCTCTGAAAGCTCGTGATTCCAAATAAACCTGTTGGACTTTAACCTGGTGTTGTGAGATTTCTTACCAGATGGGTATCTAACGTGGTCATCATGCTATGGCAAGTGTGCTTGATATCATGTGGAGTCAGTCAGATAGGTTGAAGTCTGGCATCTGTGGTGCTGGGGACCTCAGGAGGAAGACGAGATGGATCATCCACTTGGCACTTCTGAGCTGAAAATGGCTGCAAATGCTTCAGCTTTGTCTTTGTCTTGTGGGTTTCCCCTATCATTGAAGATGGAGATATTTGCGACGCCTCCTCCTTCAGTTATTTTTCAGTATAATCTTATTTATTTAGTTAATAAGCCAACAATTTAGCAAAGTAAACTAATAGAACATTTCAGTTTCTTAGCTTAGAGACAAAGGAAAAACTCTACACAGTTGCTGACAGTAAAACACAAAGAATAAAAAGGAGCACCTCCTGCCTCTTCTGCACTGAATTCTTATTTGCACCAAATTTAGCTTTTTTTTTTACAATCACTCTGTCTACTTAATTAGAGAATTTATGACTCACGCCCAAATTATAATTTCTCTGTCAGCTTCCTGCTACAATAATTAACACCTATTCAGGCAGCCACTTTCATCTGATTGACAGTTAACTGCCACTGACAGGCAATCTTTGTTATCTAGGTATCTCAGCTAGTCTGCAGGTTTTTACAGTTCTAAAGTTCTATGTAAATTCTAAATGTTAAACTAAATTTCAGCTTGAAGAAATATTTACCAGAGAAAACCCGTTTTCACAAAATTTCTGACTTAAGCATTCTGTTTGCAAAACACTCAGTCCCCCATCGCCCTGTGCTCCACATTCTGTGGGATAAGAAATACTGTCTTGATTGAATAATAAATAAAAGGTAATCTCTATTTAAAAGTTTGATGTAACATTCATTCTCAAGAGTCTTTTAGAATATAGTCTTCAGGCTGCACCTCAATAATATTATGGATATCTGCCAAGAGTGGAGTAAAATTGGGAATGATTGATTTACCATATATCGTGCAGTTTGTATTGTGAGGCTGGAAGCTGGGGAGGCACGATGGTCAGCACTGCTGCCTCACAGTGCCAGGGACCTGGCTTCGATTTCCAACTTGGGTCACTGTCTGTGTGGAGTTTGCACATTCTCCCCGTGTCTGCATGGGTTTCCTCCGGGTGCTCCGGTTTCCTCCCACAATCTAAAGATGTACAAGTTAGGTTGATTGGACATGCTAAATTAACCCTGAGTGTCCCGGGACGTGATAGGCTAGAGGGATTAGCAGTGTAACAAAGCGAGGATAGGGCCTGGGTGGGATTGTTGTCAGTGCAGACTCGATGGGCCGAATGGCCTCCTTCTGCACTGTAGAGTTTCTATTTGTTTATTACTATTTCTGCGCATCTGAGAGGGATATTAATACAAGGTAACTCATTCCTCGCCAGACATAAGGGACATGAATTTAACTCTTTGTTAAAAATCTTGGTCCACTCAGTCACAATTAGGAATCTGTATAAATCTGTGCTCACAGTCCCATTCTCTGACTGCACCCATTTTTTCCACATCCCTTCTCTTCATGAAATTAACGATTTAGTGCCAAGTTAGGCACAGTTCTTTGCCGTGGGCTCATGACACTTTGCAAATTGGGCTATGATAAACCAAATTCATTTTGCCTAAGATCCCCCCAAAGAAAACCTCATTCCATCTGCGTTGACTGATTTAAACTCAGATTCTGAAATAAAAGGCCAATGTCTAATGTATTGCACCAATTCAACCCTTTTTTTCTTCAATCTGAATTTGCTTTGCAGTGGGTTCGATCAGAGTTTTATTTGCATGAGAAGGCAGTGAGGAATTTCTACTGAGCCACAAGTTATGCATGTATAATCAAAGCCTGACAACCAAGAAATTTAGTCATTTAGTTATTTTTAACGGACAATACTTTTTGTTATTTTGTGCCCCCAGAAACTCCACCTGGCAGTTATGTCCCCATCTTCCATTTATGTTACATTTCCTCTTGACAATATAACTTTGACCACAGATTTATGCTTGAAATTGGATTTTGCAATCAGCTGCAAAGGAACAGCGCTCTCCACTTACCTCACTGACAGATACACACAAAGTTTTCATGTATCACACAAAAACAGAAAATGCTGGAAAATCGCAGCGGGTCTGACAGCATCTGTGGAGAGAGAATAGAGCCAACGTTTCGAGTCTAGATGATCCTTCGTCAGAGCTCTGACATCGGGTCATCTAGACTCGAAACGTTGGCTCTATTCTCTCCCCACAGATGCTGTCAAATCTGCTGAGATTTTCCAGCATTTTCTGTTTTTGTTTCAGATTCCAGCGTCCACTGTATTTTGCTTTTATCTTAAGTTTTCATGTATGCTGGATTTCTCTAACCTGCCGTCTGATCCAGTGAAGGATATCTGCCACATCCATTAGAGGGCAAGAAACAGCAAAGCTCATCAACGCAATCCTTGCCAGACACATGCATGGTTGAACCTTAACTTCCTAAAGTGGGAGGGTTGGAGTTATGTCAGGGGTTAAAATACAAAAGATCTGGAAATGGGACCAGCACTACCTCAAACTGATCCACTTTCAGTATTGCCAGAGGTGGAAGGTGAGCCAGATGACCAACTCAGCTCACAGCTTGGTCATATTAATATTATAATAATATTCTGTGCCTTCAATTCAACAGGCTCCTTGGAAAATAGTCAGTTTAAAAAGAGGCACAGGGGACTGAATCCATGAGTCAAGCTTTTTTATTTGTTCATGGGATGTGTGTGTCACTGTCCAGGCCAGCATTTGTTGTCCATACCTAATTGCCCTTCAGAAGGTGGTGGTGAGCCACTTTCCTGAACCAGAGCAGTCCATGTGGTGTAGGTACACCCACAATGCTTTTAGAGAGGGAGTTCCAGGATTTTGACGCATCAACAGTGAAGGAATAGCAATATAGTTCCAAGTCAGGATGATATATGACTTGAAGGGGAGTTTACTGGTGATGGTATTCCTTGCACTTACTGTCCTTTGGTCTTCTTGGTGGTACGGATCACACGATTTGAAGGTGCTATCAAAGGAGGCTTGGTGAGTTGCTGCAGTGCATCATGTATACAGTAGACATTGCTGCCACTGTGTATTGATGGTGAAGTGAATGAATGTTTAAGTTGGTGGATGGGTTGCTGTAAGAGGGCATCCAAAAATCACTATTACTGAATGTACCAGCACTAACTTTATCAGAGTTTTAGTGCAAAACTAGTAGGAAAGTAAGAAAGTTCACACCATTGCATCCATTTCAATACTGAGTCTATTAGGGAGGCTGTAAAATTTCACCTTATGCATGAGGAGGTATATCTGACACCTTTCTGATCTCCATGTTTTGCTGTGTGCATGTGGATGTCTGAAGTTCCTGTTCAATTTAGCCTATTGTAAAGGTAAGTGTTGTTCGCATCACTTAGTGTTGCAAGATTGTGCTCAATAATTATCTATGCAGAGACTGATAGCATTTTGGTTTGACTCTCAATGTTTTATTCCTTAGTCACATCTGCATTGCTGTCTACAAATAATTTCTGCAAAAGCTCTGTAAAATTATAAAACGCGAGAAATAATTTTTCTTTTATAGCAAACCGTAAATTTCCTATTGGTGCATCTTTACAATTTCAATAAAAATAGCAACAATAAATCTGCGCATTATGTTTAAGATGATACATGTTTTGGACATCCCACTAATGAAAATTGGACCTGTTTGAAGGCAGCTGCTTCCCTGAATCATGGATGTGCTAACAACAACCTGCCCCTATTCCCTTACAAAACCCCTCCTGGTGCGCAGGGTGCAGGGTTCAGGGACAGGACATGTAGAACAGGAGCTCCGGTGCCATTTTGGCTAAGCTGGAGACCCTCCCCAGCATTGTGAAAATTCAGGCTTCAGATCCTGCATTTCAGTTTCCACTTACAGGGCTGAACGGGGATTTAAACCCTTCACCTTCTGTCTCAGGGACAAGAATACTACCATTAACCCAGAGACACTTTTCCTCTGCCCCTGCCCATCAAGTCCCAGGATTACCCAATTTTCCACACTTCTGATAAATCTACCAGCAGCCTTCAAGTAAACATCTGCCAACTTAAAATCAGCAACTTTTAGAATGTATGACAGGAGCACATCGAAACAGCTTACAATAACTTCGTATGGGTCAGTGGTTTGGCCACATTTGGAATATTTGATTGAAAATCCCGTTATTAGCAATTAGCATTTTATATTAAATTATTTGGCTCTTGTTTAAATTAAGAATTCTCCCACTTATTTTCAATAGATTGAGTGTCTCGGTGAAACAATGGACAAAGATATTTTATTGAAAATGTCCATCACTAAATACAGCCCAGCTCACCTTAATTAAGCACAATATCGCACTTTTTAAACTTTGAATATTTTTGATCAGTTAGAAGGAGATCAAGAAAGAGAAGTGAGGCTGATTCGAAGATTTACTTGTGAAGCAAGATACAAAGAAATGATTCTTTTTTATTTAGCAGATTGAAAGGAGACATAGGGCCTGATTTTACCATTTTGAGTCTAAGTGCCGAATCCGGGCGTCAAATAGATCCGCGCATGGAATCCTCTTTCCAGCGCGCCCATATGCGTTTTGCCGGCTCCGGTCCGATTCGCGCTGTGTGCGGGGCTTAGCACTGGCGGACCGATCGGAGCTCTGAACTGCGCATGTGCAGTTTGAAAAAAATCTGACAGAGCGCGCTGGGGCGCGAAAGAAAAAAAAAGCAGAAAGCAGAGAGAGCGGCTCTCTGACGATCATCCTCTGGTCGGGGGGGAGGGGGGTCCGCTGCCAGTTTGCAGCCGATTGGTGGGGAGGGAGGGGACAGGGGGGTCCGCTGCCATTCTGCGGGCGATCCCTCCTCCCCACCGGAGGAACAAATCCCTCCTGCCAGAGTGGACGTGCGGCCATGCCATCCCACAAAACTTCAGGATGAAGCGATTCCTCGCTAAGAAGATGAAGCAGAACCGGCCAACTCCACAGTGGATCCGCATGAAAACCGGCTACAAGAGCAGTACAGCTCCAAGAGTAGACACTGGAGAAGGACCAAGCTGGGCCTGGAAAGGGATACACCATCACTGGTACACTACCAGCCACAAATTACTCTTCCCTGCAGGGGCAAGAGAGCGGGAGAGATGGCTGTGGCTGGTGGTGTACCAGTGATGGTGTATCCCTTTACAGGCCAGCTTGGTCCTTCTCCAGTGTCTCCTCTTGGAGTTGTACTGATCTTGTAGCCATTTTTCATGCGGATCCACTGTGGAATCGGTCGGTTCTGCTTCACCTTCTTAGCGAGGAATCGCTTCATTCTGAAGGTTTTGTGGGATGGCATGGCCGCACGTCCACTCTGGCAGGAGGGATTCATTCCTCCGGTGGGGAGGAGGGATCGCCCGCAGAGTGGCAGCGGACCCCCCTGCCCCCTCCCTCCCTGCCGATCGGCTGCAGACTGGCAGCGGACCCCCCCCCCAACCAGAGGATGATCTGGGTCCCACCCCCCCTCCTCCCACCATCCCCCCCCCCCCCCCCCCCCCCTCCCGACCAGAGGATGACGTGGGTCAGAGAGCCGTTGCAGGCTCTGATCCCGCTCTTCGGAAGCTGCAGCGACGACTTCAGACTTTGATTTTGCAGGTCGCTTACAGCGCGGATGTGGAACGGACCAGAAGACGGTAAAGTGGGATTTGGCGGTGGAGTTGGGCGTGCGGTTCATTAAGTCGATTTAAATGCATGCTAAAGTAATGCATGGTAAAGTTGCGATCTGCTCGGAATCGGGTGCAGATCGCGGTATAGTCCCAAAGCCCAACTTTACCGTGATTTCGCGCCCGAAAACAGGCGCGGAGTTTTGGTAAAATCGGGCCCATAATTGAAGTGTTTTTTAAATGCTGAAAGGAATAGAATGAAATGGACAATTGCAGATGATTTACCTTTACATTGTAAAATCAGAATAACTCCAAAATTCACAAGTCTAATTGAGGGCTTGAGATTTTTAAACAAATATTTTCCCACAGGGTTGTGAATATGCTGAATGGGTCCTCATTGAATTAATGCTGTGTGGATTCACACTTTAAAAGTAACTGGATGCTTACATAATTAGAAACATGTTTGAAGTATAAGAACAGTTGAGCACAGAGCTAATCAATTATCAAATGCTACATGGAAGACAATAGTTGCTGAGTGAGTGGCATTAAGGAAATGTCAAGAAAATGTAAGGAAGCCAACTGACTCAGACCGCAGAATCTTTTCCTGTCCTGTATTCTGTTATTCCTAGAAGGATACACAGGATGTAAGGTTAGATAGACATTCTGGAGTTTCACTTATGGGATAGGGGCTGCCGAAGCTTTCCTTGGGAGATTAATCTATTGGGCACAGTCCATAATGAAGAACACATTGGATAGAGCCTGTGGAACCTACATGTTCAACATAATGACAGATTTTTCTAATACAATAATGGGAAATATTGTGAATATACAACAGGTCAGTCGGCATCTATAAAGACAGGAAGACAAGCTTTGGGGATATACACTTTACCAGAACTGAAAACTAAATGAAAACTGTTCATTTTTTGCAAGGTTAGAAAAAAAGAGGGAAAAGAAGAGAAGGAAAACACAAGGAAGGAGCTGATGAATTGAATAATCTGAAAACTGTGATATATAATGGGATAGCTGGTATAAAAGATCATTTGTGAGGTAATGTAAAATCAAAGAGCAAAATAATGAGTAAATAAAGGAGAAAAAGACATCGGAGAAGTCAAAGCATCAGCAGCAACTACCATTTGTAATTGTATCTTTAATGAATGAATTGTCCTAAGTTGCTTTTCAGGTATGTTATGACACAAAATTTGACACAGAGCCATATGTGGGCAAAAAGCTTGGTCAAAGAGTTAGATTTGAAGAAGTGTCTTAAAAGAAGATATTGAAGTAGAGAAATGAAAAGTTTTAG
The DNA here is from genome assembly GCF_964213995.1 of Mustelus asterias. Classification (NCBI taxonomy): domain Eukaryota; kingdom Metazoa; phylum Chordata; class Chondrichthyes; order Carcharhiniformes; family Triakidae; genus Mustelus; species Mustelus asterias. Next base: position 92,190,072 of record NC_135801.1, on the reverse strand, counting down.
GGATGGATATATGGAACTTTGTGCCTCAGTTAAAGACATTGGGCTGGATTTTTCAGGTGGCAGGGCAATGGGTAAATTGCCAATGGAGGGATGGGGTTCGAGGGTGAGGCACTTAAGGCGCTTTATAGGTTGAACAGTTGGCAAGCCACCCAGATGCCTCCATCACCAATGTAAAATGAGAGGCATGCTGGGGGGAATTCTCCCATCCCGCCGCCACAGGAATCACATCAGACAGGGACAGACCACGCAAAGGTCCATTTAACTTGGGCAGGATTCTCCGGTTTTGGGGCGAGCACGGCCAAAGAATTCCACCCATTGGGAGAGTAGATAAGCAATATGCAGTTTACACACTGCATTTTACTAGCACCCTCTGCCTTCCAATCTGTTGGTGGAGAGATGTAAAATTCCATCCATGGTCATTAATAGTGGAACAATTAAAATTAGAATGTTTAAGACGCTAGAAATAGAGGAGCACAAAACATCTCGGAGAGTTGTGGCTGGAGATGATTACAGGCACGGAGAGAGAAAAAGCCACGGAGGGATTTAAAAGCAAGGTTAAGAATTTTAAAATCAAGACATTGTTTAACTGGGAGTCAATGCAGAAAGACAATCACAGGGGTGATAGATGAATATGGCTTGGTGCGAGTAGGATACAGATAAAAGTGTTTTGGCAGCAAATCGCAAATTTACATTGGGTAAAATGTGAAGGTCGACCAGGAGGACTTCAGAATATTTAAGTCTAGAGGTAACAAAGGCACAGATGAAAGTCAAGAGGAGATTAACTGAGGCAATAGCAGAATTGGACAACATTATGGAGGTACAAATTGCTAGTCTTTGTGATGGCATAGATAGAGGGTCAGATGTTCATCTCAAAGACAAATATGACATCCAAGTTCCTATAGTCTGTTCAGGACCAGAGAGAGAAATCATGGGACTTGGAGCTTCTGTTTTTCTGGACCCCTTATTCTGCTCCCCATCCCCCACCCTGTACCACTCCTCCCCAGTGAAGACTACAATTTTCAGATGACTTCATCTTTAAAGGGCACCCTCCTTCCTCCAGCTCTCATTGGCTGCAGATTAAATTAGCCTCCAACTGGAACAGCCAGCCATCCATACACAATGCCTGACAGCTAGGCCTCCATAACCAGTGGCCTTGAACTTCCAGACAGCTCATAACCTCAGGCTTCACAGTGTTGCCTAAGTGTGGGGGTTCACTCTGACTGCATCATCCTCCTCCCTGCGTGATGATATTTAGCTTTCATGAGGCTGCGTACCATCCTTGCCAAAGTCCCCCGCTCTGCCCATGCAGCCTGGTGTCTCGCAGGACCCTAACTCAAGGTCACTCCCATTCCTTACCCTGTGAATGCTCCCACCCACTATTCAGCTGCCAGTCTAGAAGAGCAATCCCTCAGTGGTAATATCACCACAAGACCAGCCAGGAAGACATGGGAAGGGATGCCTGTGCACCAGCTGCCAGACCCCTTTCTCGCCGGCGAGAATCGCATTTCCCAATTCTCACCATATTTTGCTTCCGTGCTGCTGTTCCCGCTGATGTCCAATGTGGGCTGAAAACCGCTCCCAATGGGTCAAATGGCCTCCTTCTGTGCAATATTAATCTATGATGAAGTTCCAATCTTGAAATCCCCCGATAATTCCTTACTAATTGCAACTCGTAAAAAAGAATTAATATGTTTTTGAATAACCTGCAAGTTATTGAACGCTCCAGTACTTGGTCGTGTATTTGATTTGTCTATCCATCAATCTTGTTTTGCCAGCAGGATCCTATTGCAGCTAATATGGCCAATTTATCAAGTAACTATGCATCAGTACTGATGACTGAAATCCTACATCCTATCCAGATACGCTTGTGGAAGCAGCTGGTTAATGTAATTTCTTTTCTCCATCTCTTCAAAGTTAATCTTGTTTCTCTAGAGTGAGGCTTTGTTTACTATTATGGGTTAGCAAACTGCGTCCAGCTTGGGCCGTTTGAACACATCTCCGTTTGCTTTTACAGGCAAGTGATGATGTGAAATAAACCTTTCTGGTGGTGGCCCTTCTCGGTGTGTTGCTGTATTAAATTACAAAGACCACTTGTGGCCGAGAGCCCAAATTATCTCATGTGTCTTTCATGCCGGCTAAGTGTTTATTTTACAACTATTAAATGCATCAGTCGGTAATGATATAACTGCTGAATTAACTGAGGAATATTGCGGGCAGGTGCTTCCCGGGAAGGCTGGCTAGGAATCACTATCATTATCATATAATGTGTTCATTACATCTGCCTTTGCAAGCAAGAGTGTTCATTGAAGTACTGAGAGTGGTCCCATCAATATAACCAAATCTCTACAAAATGACTTAAGTCTTAAGGAGTTAATTCCTCTGACATTCAAATATTCTAACCATCTCGTTGTCTCAAGAGCCTGTTGGTTTTTTTTGTTGTTCATTATTAGGTGAGTAAGAAATGCAGTAAACTCTGACAAAAGTCTAGCTTTAATGCATGTAAGAAGCAGCTGTTCTGACCATTCCGGGAAGAATGTGCTGTTTGACCAGTTGCCCTTAATTTAGTCAATCTCCTGGGGATTTATTTTGACTGATAAATTTATTTTATGCTTCTCTGGTCTCTCCACAGAATTGAAATCCCTCATCTCTGATACAATTGAAATAAATCTGCAGCCTCTCCAATGCCTTGACATCGTTCCGATAGTGTGCTGTGCAGGGCACAGTCCTTCAGCTGAGGCCTAACTGGTGCTCTATCAACCTTTAACATAATTTAAATGGCTTTCGAAATAGTGTAAAATGAAGTATAATGCCAAGTATCCTGCCTCCCCTTTTAACAGCCTTCTCAATTTGTGGTGTCATCTTCAAAGATTGGTGTATGTACGCCTCCAGGTCTCTTTGTTCTGTATCCTCTTTAAAAATGTACCATTTAGTTTATATTATGCCTCATCTATCTTCTTACCAAAATGTGTCACTTCACCCTTACATAAGAACATAAGAATTAGGAGCAGGAGTAGGCCATCTGGCCCCTCGAGCTGATCTTTTCGTGGACTCAGCTCCACTTACCTGCCCATTCACCATAACCCTTAATTCCTTTACTGTTCAAAAATTTATCTATCCTTGCCTTAAAAGCATTCAATGAGGTAGCCTCAACTGTTTCACTGGGCAGAGAATTCCACAGATTCATAACTCTTTGTGTGAAGAAGTTCCTCCTCAACTCAGTCCTAAATCTGCTCCCCCTTATTTTGAGGCCATGCCCCCTAGTTCTAGTTTCACCCGCCAGTGGAAACAACTGCCCTGCTTCTATCTTATCTATTCCCTTCATAATCTTATATGTTTCTATAAGATCTCCCCTCATTCTTCTGAATTCCAATGAGTATAGCCCCAGTCTACTCAGTCTCTCCTCATAAGGCAACCCTCTCAACTCCGGAATCAACCTAGTGAATCTCCTCTGCACCCCCTTCAGTGCCAGTATATCCTTTCTCAAGTAAGGAGACCAAAACTGTACACAGTACTCCAGGTGTGGCCTCACCAGCACCTTATACAGCTGCAACATAACCTTGCTGTTTTTAAACTCCATCCCTCTAGCAATGAAGGACAAAATTTCATTTGCCTTCTTAATTACCTGCTGCACCTGCAAACCAACTCCTTCTGATTCTTGCACAAGGACACCCAGATCCTTCTGCACAGCAGCATGCTGCAATTTTTTACCATTTAAATAATAATCCATTTTGCTGTTATTCCTACCAAAATGGATGACCTCACATTTACTTCTCTCTGTAAAATTCCATCTGTTCTCTTGAAGTTGTTGCCACCCTCCTCCCTATTGACTACATTTCTGGGTCCTGTATCATCAGGAAAATTTGAAGTGATGTTCTCTATACCCATGTCCAGCTCATTAATAAATGTCAAAATGAGTAGAGATTCTAATACCAACTCCAAGGGGACACCTATGCATGCGTGCCTCCAGTTGGGAAAACTATGATTCAGTACTAATTCCTTCTTTTTCTCCCTTAGCCAATGTAGTACCCTCATAATTAATTCTAGGGCCAGAATTTTCCAGCTGTTTACACTTGCGGGATACTCCAGTACCGCTAATGTTGCACACCCACCATGGGTTTGCCAGCGGCGAGTGGTGCATTCAACAGGAAACCCCGTTGACAATGGTGGGACCAGAAGGTCCTGCCACCAGCCAATGGTGGGGCTGCCTCCGCCATTGCGAAACACGCAATGGGTTGTGTGGAATATCCTACCCGAGGAGTTTTGATATATCTGTCACGTGGTACTTTAAAAGTCCATGTCACAAACTCAATCACCATCACTGTTAGCAACTGCTAATTAATTTTACCCAGGATTATTGACTCTAACAGTTTCCCCATCATCACCTTCAGGCTGACTGGCCTATAACTGTCAGGTTTAGCCTTCTCCCTTTTTGATCAGAGATGTATAACTTGCATTCTTCCAGTTCTCTGGCACTGCTCCCACATCTAAGGAGAATTGGAAGATTGTGTCCAGAGCCTGAAATTACCATCTTTATTTTTGACAGCAACTTAGGATGCATTCCACCCAGATCAAGGCCGTAGTTCATAGAAACATAGAATCCCTACAGTACAGAAGGAGGCCATTCAGCCCATTGAGTCTGTACTGACCACAATCCCAGCCAGGCCCTATTCCCATAACCCCACACATTTACCCTGCTAATCCCCCTGACACTAGAGTCAATTTAGCATGGCCAATTAACCTAACCCGCACATCTTTGGAGTGTGGGAGGAAACCGGAGCATCCAAAGGAAACCCACGCAGACACGGGGAGAAAGTGCAAACTCCACACAGACAGTGACCCGAGGCCAGAATTGAACCTGGGACCCTGGTGCTGTGAGGCAGCAGTGCTAATCCCTGTGCCACGGTGCTGCCCAGTTCTCTGGTCATTCATGCCCCATCGCTGCTGCCAGTGGGGATGGAGAATTTGACGCTCAGCCAAATCTCCTTTCACTGCAGCGGGACCAGAGAATCCCACTGGCATGAGCGACTTGAGTGTCTTTTTCTATTTGGAGTTCTGTCAAAGTATTTAATAACTCAACTATGCTATCTGCCTCCACAAGAAGATGTTCATTATTGTCCCTAATTGACCCTCATCTTCCTTTGACTGTCCTTTTACTATTTATGTGGAAAGAATTCTTTCACATAGCAGCACTTTGAACGGCATTTGGCAGTCTACATTGATTCTCTGGGGGGAAACAGCACTGTGAGCCACAACTTGCATGACCCCTGCTGTTTTTCTTTCAATTCTATCAAATGGCTTTGCTGCTTGAGCTCCATGTTCCATTTGCACAGTACAACACTGATTCAACTAAGTAAAGGCAAAATGTGTGTCCCTTTTAAAAGGCCCCATTAACGCCTGATTTCCTCCACTTCCTATCGGTGAACTGCCGATAAGCAGCATGAGGAGTGATAGCAGCTCACCAGCCTTAATCAAATGAAGCACCTGTCCCGCTGATGCCATTGAGCGCGTGCAGCAAGGGATTCAGCGGCTGCTCAACACATTTGAGAATTTGGGTAACAGGTCAAGTGTGGAGGGCAGAGCATCTAGCATTTTATATAAATGCTAGTTCACTTACTGTTGATGATTGAAATGCTTTTGAATCCCTGCTGTAACAGTGGGTAATGTGATAAGTCAGAATCATACTCCCCATTGTAGTCACTCATGTTATGTGTTCAGTTCTGTGGCCCTGGCTAGGATAACAGGAGAGAAAATAAACAATTTTGATTTGAGCATTGGTGAACTAGCCTTCCCTTTGCAAATACAACACACAGTGGGAGGTCATTTTTAACTCCTCCACCTGGGCTCCAACTTAGTGGAGTGAATCGTCTGTTCATTGTAGAACTGCCTGACTTTCATCCCCTCGAATTCCAGAGAAGGAAATGAGCTGGATTGGGTGTAATTTGTGCTCTCAATTAAGTGCACAGTTCACTCTTCCGGGTGGTGAGCTTGAAAGTTGCTCACGATTAAGTTTCAAAGATCTTGCCCTAGACATTCAATAACGCCTTGGTCATTCTTCAGACCTCTGAAAATCCAAGCTGGATAGAAGTGTGCACTCCTCTTCAGTGCTGGTCCTGGATCAAGCTTCTCATTTAGTGTCCAGGGTGACTGCTGGAATGATTCGGGAAATATGGCAGAAATGAAAGTCATTGTTGATTCTTGTTGTGAAATTGGTCTGCTCCAGAACCTGATTTGCTATGTGATAATTACACTCAACAACTGGAACACTGACCCTTTAGAAGGACCCTGAAGGAATGTGATTTAAAGTGCTTTTCCTGTCCATGCAGATGATTTGCTGGTTTGTCCTATTTGGCTGCCGATCAACTTCTCATGCTTTTCTTGCGGATATTTTCTCTGCCCCACTGTTGACATTGAGAGCTCTGGGAGCAACTTTGTGCTGATATTGGACTGCTTCTTAGTCTTGGAAATAGTTTATTTTACTCATATGTGGTCTGGTAGGTTTGCATTTGGGACTGGAAGAGGAGGGCGCGCAGCAAGTAGAAGCAGCTGTGAGGAGAGCGAGGAGGAAGGCACTCCACAGGGGGTCTTACCCACAGTGACTCTTCAGGGAGCACTTATGCCTCAACTTGATTTGGGGAGGGCAATGTGTGAAATAGCTGTGCTTCATGATGTAACTATTTCAGTGATGGGTGGTCTGGTAGTGTTCTGCCCCCTGATATGGAGGAGGAGAAGTAAAGAAAGAGAGGAAGAGTAGAAGGAGCTCGGAGAAGAGGGTTGAGATGGACATTGCTTTGGAGGCCATAGCCACAGTGGGTTTTCAGGAACAAAGCTTAGTCCTGACTGAGGAACAATAACCGCGCAACAATGCATGAGAAATAATGTACTTCACCAAGGAAGTGGCAACTGTTAATCCACAACTGGGGTCACAAGCCAGAGTTCAAACAGCACTGCTTGGCATGCTGTTAATGTCAATGTGACTCTTAACTTTGAAGATAAGGGGTTGTTCCAGGCAGCATCAAGTGTCATCAACTACATCTCACAGTTCACTGTTCACTGTTTCACCAGGTAGGTAACCACGGCTGCCTACTTCAGGGGAACACCTGCCTACTTTTCACAAGGACCAAGCAAAGTGTGGTGAGATAGTGGCCTGGATTCTCCAATTTCATTTGCCCTGCCACTACTCCTAGTGAGAATGGAGAATTTGACACTCAGCCAAATCTCCATTCAGAGCAGTGGGACCGGAGAATCCCAGTGGCGGGTGGGGTTGGGGAATTCTCGCCACCATTATGCTCCATATGCATTGAGGCTTTTCCAGCGTGCATGAGAGTATAGATTACATCCACATTATTCTGCATGGCACCAGCTTGGCACCTTTCACAAAATAAATTGACCCCATTTCCTGGACACCCAGCATGTTTGCAATCCTAGACAGTGTTATACACTTATACATTTATGACTGTGTGGCCAAATTCTCCTCCAATTTGATTTTCAAGTTTGCTGACGATACCACCATAGTGGGTCAGATCTCAAACAATGACGAGACAGAGTACAGGAATGAAATGGAGAATCTGGTGAACTGGTGCGGCAACAATAATCTCTCCCTCAATGTCAACAAAACGAAGGAGATTGTCATCGACTTCAGGAAGCGTAAAGGAGAACACGCCCCTGTCTACATCAATGGGGACAAAGTAGAAAGGGTCAAGAGCTTCAATTTTTTAGGTGTCCAGATCACCAACAATCTGTCCTGGTACCCCCATACTGACACTATAGTTAAGAAAGCCCACCAACGCCTTTACTTTCTCAGAGGACTAAGGAAATTTGGCATGTCCACTATGATTCTCACCAACTTTTACAGATGCACCATGTACCATGCTTGGTATGGCTTCTGCTCTGCCCAAGACCGCAAGGAACCACAAAAGGTCATGAATGTAGCCCAATCCATCACGCAAACCAGCCTCCCATCCATTGACTCTGTCTACACTTCCCACTGCCTCGGCAAAACAGCCAGCATAACTAAGGACCCCACGCACCCTGGACATTCTCTCTTCCATCTTCTTCCGTCGGGAAAAGTCTGAGGTCACGTACCAACCGACTCAAGAACAGTTTCTTCCCTGTTGCTGATAGACTTTTGAATGGACTTATCTTGCATTAAGTTGATCTTTCTCTACACCCTAGCTATGACTGTAACATTACATTCTGCACTCTCTCGTTTCCTTCTCTATGAACGGCATGCTTTGTCGGTATAGCACGCAAGAAACAATACTTTTCACTGTATGTTAATACATGTGATAATAATAAATCAAATCAAATCAAATTCATGCAGGTTTCATGGTAGATGCTATGATTCATTCATACTGCACTTCTTTCCTAGCTCTACTTTAACTGGATTTTCTCGTATTTGATTGGCCATGCTAAATTGACCCTAGTGCCAGGGGGTTTAGCAGGGTAAATATGTAGGGTTATGGGAATAGGGCCTGGGTGGGATTGTGGTCAGTGCAGACTTGATGGGCCAAAAGGCCTCCTTCTGCACTGTAGGGATTCTATGATTCTATGATCGTATGATTTATACCTGTGACCTTAATACAAGGAAAACTCACAAATGTTGATTGATTTTTGCTTCTTTTTGCAAATGTGCAGATATTGATTACTTGATGTGTGGTGTGGGTAAGTAAGGCTCCAATGATATTCAGTGTAGGTGAAGCATATGCAAGTAGAACAACTTATATTTATGTGGCACCTTTAACATAATAAAGCATCTCTGTGGCTTCACAGGAGCATACTCAAGTAAAATTTGACTTTGAGCTACATGGGAAAATATTAGAGCAAATGGCAGTGGTGGAATTTGAATTCAATAAAAATCTGGAATTAAAAGTCCAATGGTGACCATGAAACCATTGTTTTTGTCGTAAAAACCCATCTGGTTCACTAATGTTCATTAGGGAAGGCAATTTGCCATCCTGATTCAGTCTGGCCTACATGTGACTCCAGACCCACAGAAATGTGGTTGACTCTTAAATGTCCTCTGGAATGGCCAAGAAAGCCGCTCGATTCATAGAATCATAGAACCTACAGTGCAGAAGGAGGCCATTCGACCCATCGAGGCTGCACCGACAACAATCCCACCCAAGTCCTGTCTCCGTAACCCCACATACTTATTTTCCTAGTCCCCCTGATGGTAAGGGACAATTTATCATAGCCAATCAACCTAACTCGCATATCTTTGGACTGTGGGAGGAAACCGGAGCACCTGGAGGAAACCCATCCAGTCACGGGGAGAACATGCAAATTCACACAGACAGTGACCCGAGGCCGGAATCGAACCTGGGTCCCTGGCACTGTGAGGCAGCAAAGCTAACCACTATGCCACCATGCCACCCTAAGTTCAAGGGCAATTCAGGATGGGCAGCAAAGTGACACCCACATCCCATTGACGAATATAAAAATAAAATGCAAGAAATGTTTTAAAGGAGAAAATAGAGGTGGAAGGACAGAGAGATTTAAGGACACATTTCAGATAGTAAGATCTTGACATCTGAAGGCACGATCACAAATGATGGAGCAATTAAAATCAGAGGTGCTCAATCAGCAAGAATTAGTGTATGCAGTTATCTTGGAGGATTGTGAGGCCAAAGTAAATTAAACAGATAGGGCGAGTTGATGCAATAGGGGAATTTCAAAATAAAACACAAATTTCAAGTTGAGGTGTTGCTGAACTGGGAGCCAATGCAGATCAACAAGCACAAGTGACAGGTGAATAAGGCATGTTGTGATTCAGGACACCGGCAGCAAAGCTTTGGATGTTGTCAAGTTTGTGAATGATAGAATGTGGTAGCACAACATTGGATTGCATTGGCATAATAAAGTCGAGAGGTTACAAAACTCTGGATAAGGTATGATATAGTAACAGTTTTAACAACACCAGGTTAAAGTCCAACAGGTTTATTTGATAGCAAATGCCATTAGCTTTCGGAGCGCTGCTCCTTCGTCAGATGGACCATCTGACGAAGGAGCAGTGCTCCAAAAGCTAATGGTATTTGCTACCAAATAAACCTGTTGGACTTTAACCTGGTGTTGTTAAAACTCTTAATGTGTTTACCCCAGTCCAACGCCGGCATCTCCACATCATAAGGTATGATATGACAGAAACAGTACTTTACATGAGAACATACTGATCCATATCTCAATATATTTATTAATAGCCACCAATCAATGCATGATCATGAAAGAAGGCATTTTAATTTAAGTTCTGAATCGCTTGTTTAAAGTAGGGGTTTTTTTCATGAGAAGGATAGAAACAATCTTCAATATTAACGTCAAGTTTAAGCATTCTCCGAGGAGTTTCAGCATGACCAGAATAAAGTAAATTCTTTGTATTTTGCCATGCCAGTGTACTTTATATTGACATCAGATGAGTTTTCCCAGTGAACAGATTGCTATAACCAGTGTGATATTCTTATCCTGCACACCAGCTGTTCTATGGTAGTTTAGTAGCTTTTGACATACTAAAGTTACCTAAAACCATGCTGCAGATATTCCCTATTTGCTACTTTGTGTTTAATTTAATCCTGAATCATAGACATAAAATAACTTTCTCCAACCCATTGCATCAAAAGACATTTACTATTGCATCTATTTCAAAAAAATGTGCAAATGAACTGTCAAACAATCTAGAAATGTATAAAATGGTGAGGCCACTTGTTAATGCAGCATTTTACCACACTGGCCCATGCATTATCGCGCAGAGCAAATGGGTGAAAAGTCTCTCTATTCGTTGGAAGGATTCTATGCAAAATTAATTCAAGTAACGATGACTGAGCTCCTACTAAAATGACCCAGCAATTGGTATTAACATGGCAATCTCATATAAAGAGGTGATGCTTTGTTGAAAATTGAGAAAAGAATCATGCTGGTAGAGCAGGAAAGCTTCTTTTGAGGTGAGGTATGTCACTGGGCAGCTCTGTTCTTTACCCATGTTGCCTATATACACAATGCTGATGTGGGGCAGACAAACTGTTAGATTTCCCAGAATTAACATGCTTCACATTAAACTTTAAAAGAGCTAATTGCTTATCATCGACAATATGGAGATGGGATTCAAGCGAAGAAGCAGAAACCAAACAACATTTATAATTTGTCCTTGTATAAAGGCTGCAAGGCGAGAGATTGAAATAGCTTTAAATGTTAGTAACAATAGAGACAACAGATTGCATTTTTGTAGCATAGAATCATAGAAACCCTACAGTGCAGAAGGAGGCCATTCGGCCCATCGAGTCTACACCGACCACAATCCCACCCAGCCCCTACCCCACATCCCGACACATCCACCCGCTAATCCCTCTAACCTACGCATCTCAGGACTCTAAGGGGCAATTTTTAGCATGGCCAATCAACCTAACCCGCACATCTTTGGACTGTGGGAGGAAACCGGAGCACCCGGAGGAAACCCACGCAGACACGAGGAGAATGTGCAAACTCCACACAGACAGTAATCCAAGCCGGGAATCGAACCCAGGTCCCTGGAGCGGTGAAGCAGCAGTGCTAACCACTGTGCTACCGTGCCGCCCATTTTAGCATAGCCAATCATCCTAACCCACACATCTTTGGACTGTTGGAGGAAACCAGAGCACCCGGAGGAAACCCACGCAGACACGAGGAGAAAGTGCAAACTCCACACAGACAGTGACCCAAGCCAGGAATCGAACCCGGGACCCTGGAGCTGTGAAGCAGCAGTGCTAATCACTGTGCTACGATGCCGCCCTTTATAATCAGCACTTTATAATAAGGGCTGGAATTTTACCGGCACGCCCATCCCGATTCCGGGGGAAGGCGAGGCTTAGAGGATGGCATTCTCCGTTGGCCTCGGGTGGGATTATAGGAACCTTGGGCGGATGTACTGGTAAAATTCTGCCCAAGATGTCCCTAGCCTTTTACAGCAACATAGTGGAAAAAACATTTAACACAAAGTCACATGAGGAACTATTAGGCTTGAGGATTAAGGAGCATCTTATGAAAGACAAGAGTGGTGGTGAGGTTTATGGAGGGAAGTCCAGATCTTAGGGCCTTGCACCTCAAGTTGCAGCCACTAATAGTGGAACGATTAAAATAGAATTCTTTGGAGGCTGAATGCGTGGACTGCAGATATCGAAGGGGTTGGAGGGGGAATAGGGCTGAAGGAGATTGGAGATGGGCAAGGCCATGGAAGTAAGTAGAAGGAGCTTTAAAATTGTAACTTTGTTTGAATGCAGGTCTACATAGATTGCTGAGCACAGACGAGGTGGGTGACTGGGATTTGGTGCAACTCAGCACAAGGACTGCAAAGTTTTAAATGTTTGAGAATGGTAACATTTGGTAGTCCAGCCGGAAGTGCATTGGCAAAATCATGTCTGGAGGTAAGAAAGATATGAATGAAAATTTCGGCAAAAGATGAGTTGAGGCAAGGTTGAAATAAATAGTCTTACTGAAGGCACTGATATATGGTAGGAAACTTATCTCAAGATCAAATAAAATGCCAAGGTTGTGACCAGCCTTGTTTGATCTCAGCCAGTTACCAGGTAGAGGGATGGAGTCAATGGCAAGGGAACAGAATTTGTGATGAGGACCAAAGAGAAAGGGTGGGATTTTTCAGCCTTTCCCATTGGCGGGATCCTCCGGTCCTGCCAAACTTGAGCCCCATGGTGGGTTCCCTGGTGGTAGGGTGGGAGATGCACATGCGTTCCCGGCACATGCGCAAATCCCGGTACAAGGCCGGCGGCGCGCATCTCCCACCGTGATCCGCCAGAAAGGTTTGGGAGGGATGGGAGAATCGTGGCCATTGTTTCTTGCACGCTATACAGGCAAAACATACCGTTCATGAAGTAGATAGAGGAAAAGGAATGGGTGCAGAATATAGTGTTGCAGTTAGAGGTAGGGTGAAAAGAAAGATCAGCTTAATATATGATAGGACCATTCAGAAGTCTGATGACAGCAGGGAAGAAGCTGATCTTGAATCTGTTAGTAAGCATTTTCAGACTTTTGTATCTTTTTCCCAACAAAAGATGGTGGAAGAGAGTTTGTCTGGGGTGCATGGGGTCTCTGATTATGCTGGCTGCTTTCTCCAGGCAGTGGGAAGTGTAGACAGAGTTAATGGATGGGAAGCTGGTTTGCATGATGGACAGGGCTACATTCACAACCTTTTGTAGTTTCTTGTGGTCTTGGACAGAGCAGGAGCCATACCAAACTGTGTTACATCTGGAAAAGATGTTTTCTATGGTGCATCTATAAAAATTGGTAAGAGTTGTAGTGGACATGCCGAATTTCCTTAGCCACCTGAGGGAGAAGAGGCGGTGGTGGGCTTTCTTAACTATGGTGTTGGCATGGTCAGGACAGGTTGTTGGTAATCTGCACACCCAGAAGCTCTCGATCATTTCCACTTCAACTCCATTGATGTAGACAGAGGTATGTTCTCCACTACGTTTCCTGAAGTCAGTTACTAGCTCCTTCATTTTACTGACATTGAGGGAGAGATTATTGTCGTTGCACCAATTCACAGATTCCCCATCTCTTTCCTGTACTTGAAATCTGACCCACTACAGTGGTGTCATCAGCAAACTTGAAATTGGAGTTGGAGCAGAATTTGGCCACACTCATGAGTGTAAGAGGAGCATAGTGAGGGGCTGAGGACACAGCCTTGCAGAGCACCAGTGTTGAGGATAATCGTGGAAGAGGTGTCGTTGGAAGGGGACCAATATCCTGGGGGGTAAATTTGCTAAGGCCATGCAGGGAGGTTTAAACTGATTCGGGGGGGGGGAGGGATCCTGAGTAGTGGGGCTGAAAGTGAGGGATGCATGGATGGGGACTGCAATGCACGGCATTGCAGAGGTGGGGTGGAGCAGGGTTTGAAATGTGTATACTTCAATGCCAGGAGTATTCGCAATAAAGTGGGTGAACTTGCAGCGTGGATCAGTACCTGGGACTTCGATGTTGTGGCTATTTCAGAGACATGGATAGAGCAGGGGCAGGAATGGATGCTGCAGGTCCCGGGGTTCAAATGTTTTAGTCGAAGTAGGGAAGGAGGTAGAAGAGGGGGAGGGGTAGCATTATTGGTCAGAGATTGTATCACAGTGTCAGAGAGGAGGTTTGATGAGGACTTATCTGTTGAGGTAGTATGGGCGGAGATTAGAAATAGGAGAGGAGAGGTCACCCTGTTGGGAGTCTTTTATAGACCTCCTAAAAGTTCTAGAGAGGTTGAGGAAAGGATTGCGGAGTCAATCCTGCTTAGGAGTGAAAGTAATAGGGCAATTGTTATGGGGGATTTTAACTTGACTAATATTGACTGGAATTGTTATAGCTCTAGCTCGTTAGAGGGGTCAGTTTTTGTTCAAAGCGTGCAGGAAGGTTTTTTGACTCAGTATGTAGACAGGCCAACTAGAGGTGAGGCTATATTGGATCTGGTGCTGGGAAATGAGCCAGACCAGGTGCTAGACTTGGAAGTTGGTGTGCATTTTGGTGATAGTGACCACAATTCGGTTACGTTCACCTTAGTGATGGAAAGGGATAGGCATGAACCTCGGGCCAGTGGTTTTAGCTGGGGGAAGGGTAATTATGAGGCTATTAGGAGAGAATTAGGAAACATAGGTTGGACTAGGAGATTACAGGGACTGGGAACGTCCGACATGTGGAGTTTTTTCAAGGAGCAGCTACTGCGAGTCTGTGATAGGTATGTCCCTGTCAGGCAAGGAGGAATTGGTAGGGCTAGGGAACCGTGGTGCACCAAAAAAGTTTCTTTGTTGGTTAAAAAGAAAAAGGAGGCTTATGTTCGGATGAGACGTGAGCACTCGGGTAGTGCACTAGAAAGCTTTAGATTGGCTAAGAGGGAGTTGAAGAGCGAGCTTAGAAGGGCTAAAAGGGGACATGAGAAGACTTTGGCGGATAGGGTTAAAGAGAATCCTAAGGCGTTCTATAGGTATGTCAAGAACAGAAGGTTGGTTAGGGCAAGTTTAGGGCCAGTTATAGATGGCAGAGGGAAGTTATGTGTGGAACCGGAGGAGATTGGTGAAGCATTGAACCAATATTTCTCTTCGGTGTTCACGCAAGGGGACATGAATATAGCTGAGGAGGACACTGGGTTGCAAGGGAGTAGAATAGACAGTATTACAGTTGATAAGGAGGATGTGCAGGATATTCTGGAGGGTCTGAAAATAGATAAATCCCCTGGTCCGGATGGGATTTATCCAAGGATTCTCTGGGAGGCAAGAGAAGTGATTGCAGAGCCTCTGGCTCTGATCTTCAGGTCGTCGTTGGCCTCTGGTATAGTACCAGAAGATTGGAGGTTAGCGAATGTTGTCCCATTGTTTAAGAAGGGGAACAGAGACTTCCCCGGGAATTATAGACCGGTGAGTCTCACTTCTGTTGTCGGCAAGATGTTGGAAAAAATTATAAGGGATAGGATTTATAGTTATTTGGAGAGTAATGAATTGATAGGTGATAGTCAGCATGGTTTTGTGGCAGGTAGGTCGTGCCTTACTAACCTTATTGAGTTTTTTGAGAAAGTGACCAAGGAGGTGGATGGGGGCAAGGCAGTGGACGTGGTATATATGGATTTTAGTAAGGCGTTTGATAAGGTTCACCATGGTAGGCTTCTGCAGAAAATGCAGATGTATGGGATTGGGGGTGATCTAGGAAATTGGATCAGGAATTGGCTAGCGGATAGGAAACAGAGGGTGGTGGTTGATAGTAAATATTCATCATGGAGTGCGGTTACAAGTGGTGTACCTCAGGGATCTGTTTTGGGGCCACTGCTGTTTGTAATATTTATTAATGATCTGGATGAGGGTATAGTTGGGTGGATTAGCAAATTTGCTGATGACACCAAAGTCGGTGGTGTGGTAGACAGTGAGGAAGGGTGTCGTAGTTTGCAGGAAGACTTAGACAGGTTGCAAAGTTGGGCCGAGAGGTGGCGGATGGAGTTTAATGCGGAGAAGTGTGAGGTAATTCACTTTGGTAGGAATAACAGATGTGTTGAGTATAGGGCTAACGGGAGGACTTTGAATAGTGTGGAGGAGCAGAGGGATCTAGGTGTATGTGTGCATAGATCCCTGAAAGTTGGGAATCAAGTAGATAAGGTTGTTAAGAAGGCATATGGTGTCTTGGCGTTTATTGGCAGGGGGATTGAATTTAGGAGTCGTAGCGTTATGTTGCAACTGTACACAACTCTGGTGCGGCCGCACTTGGAGTACTGTGTGCAGTTCTGGTCCCCACATTACAGGAAGGATGTGGAGGCTTTGGAGAGGGTGCAGAGGAGGTTTACCAGGATGTTGCCTGGTATGGAGGGGAGATCCTATGAGGAGAGGCTGAGGGATTTGGGATTGTTTTCGCTGGAAAGGCGGCGGCTAAGAGGGGATCTTATTGAAACATATAAGATGATTAGAGGTTTAGATAGGGTGGATAGTGATAGCCTTTTTCCTCTGATGGAGAAATCCAGCACGAGGGGGCATGGCTTTAAATTGAGGGGGGGTAGTTATAGAACCGATGTCAGGGGTAGGTTCTTTACCCAGAGGGTGGTGAGGGATTGGAATGCCCTGCCAGCATCAGTAGTAAATGCGCCTAGTTTGGGGGCGTTTAAGAGATCCGTAGATAGGTTCATGGACGAAAAGAAATTGGTTTAGGTTGGAGGGTCACAGTTTTTTTTTTTTTTAACTGGTCGGTGCAACATCGTGGGCCGAAGGGCCTGTTCTGCGCTGTAATGTTCTATGTTCTATGTTCTATCCTTGCTGATTGCAGTCTATGGGTTAGGAAGTCAAGGATCCAGTTCCAGAGGGAGGAGCAGTGCCCTAGGCCACAGAATTTGCAGATGTATTTTGTTGGAATTATGGTGTTGAAGGTTTAGCTGTAGTCAATAAATAGGAGTCTTTGTTCAGTGTCCTAGTTATCCAGGTTTTCAAGGGTTGAATGAAGAACCAATGATGCCTTAAAGGTTAAAGTTTATTTATTAGTCACAAATAAGGCTTACATTAGCACTGCAATGAAGCTACTGTGAAATTCCCCTCGACTCCACATTCCGGTGCCTGTTCAGGTCAATACAACTAAACAGCATGTCTTTCAGAATGTGGGAGGAAACCGGAGCACCCGGAGGAAACCCACGCAGACACAGGGAGAACGTGCAAACTCCACACAGACAGTGACCCAAGCCAGGAATCGAACCCAGGTCCCTAGCGCTGTGAGGCAGCTATGCTAACACTGTGCTACCGTGCAGCCTGTATTAAAAACTACCACCAAATCCTCACATCATTTTTATTTCAGACTGAGATTCAACATATCTAAACATCAGACCATTTGAAGCCAAGACCAAATTTGATGAGTAATATCGAAAACAAGTTGTGTCAATTATAAATAACAGCAGCTGCCTTGGCTGGTATGTTATAAGCCTGTAACCCTACCTTGGAGTTCAGCTGACTGTATAAGGTTCTTAAATGTCGCTGTCATGGCTTGCAACAGCATGTAAATCTCTTCACTACAGCATCACAAGCAGCTTTTACTTCATATGGAAAATTTATTCATAAACATCAACATTTCCATTACATTTAAATGGAAGTTCAAAGTGCAAGTCTCGCTTCCCATGGAAAACAATGAAAGATTGAACTTGCTGTTTCTTTATTATTCAATAGATAGCCATGTACTGTTCTGAGGAAATTCTGCGCTGTAAACCACACTTGAAGAAGTTTTCAAATATTTACATATTTTAGCCCAAGATCTAACATTAGCAACATGACTGTTCTCCACGAATAATTATATAATTTTGATCTTAATTGTGTTACTGGCAACAACAAAATTTCACTTTTAACCAATCTGAAAGATCGTGACAAAAGAAGTGACATTGCGAAGACTACACTGGGACCAAAATATTTTAATGTGCTCACAGTTCAATAACATTTTGTGCAATGATAAATAGCCCATCAGTCAGTGTGAACTCCTCTGAATGAAATCTTACTGCAAGATCTAGACAAGATTTTAGCCAGGATTAAAGTCACAGATTGTGTAGAGCATAAGATATGTTGAGCCATAATTTGTTAATTTTAGAATAATATTTCTATCAGTTTCTTTTGGTCTTCATGCTGTCTGTAATCTAAGAACATGGAGGACCTAGTAGCACTCTCCATTCATCTCGAGGATCTGGTTTTGAATCTGGTGGCACCTCTATTAGCTCATTCAGGGAGACCATGTACTGTTTTTCCCTTACTGAAGTGGATATTTGAGAAGGGTATATTTGAGGACACCTCCATTGTGGTGTCAGAAATGCCCTAGAAAATTTACAGCAAGACATCCTTAGACTTGTACACCAACCTGCTTGCAGTCAGGCTTAACATATCATTTACAACAGTAACATAATGATACTATTTACCAGTTAGCCACTGCGCTCATATCTTCAAATTGCTTTACACGTAAAGGCCTGGATTTTGCTTTGGTAACGACAGTGAAACTGTCAACATTTGCTGCCATCACAACACGGGACCTGACAGCGGTTCCAGATGTCCATGCACGTGTAGAATAATGCAGAAATGCAGAACAACACCAGCGCTGGAAGGAGTGCAGAGGAGATTTACCAGGATGCTGCCTGGTTTGGAGGGTAGGTCATATGAGGAAAGGTTGAGGGAGCTAGGGCTATTCTCTCTGGAGCGGAGGAGGCTGAGGGGAGACTTAATAGAGGTGTATAAAATGATGAAGGGGATAGATAGAGTGAACGTTCAAAGACTATTTCCTCGGGTGGATGGAGCTATTACAAGGGGGCATAACTATAGGGTTCGTGGTGGGAGATACAGGACGGATATCAGAGGTAGGTTCTTTACGCAGAGAGTGGTTGGGGTGTGGAATGGACTGCCTGCAGTGATAGTGGAGTCAGACACTTTAGAAACATTTAAGCGGTTATTGGATAGGCACATGGAGCACACCAGGATGATAGGGAGTGGGATAGCTTGATCTTGATTTCAGATAAAGCTCGGCACAACATCGTGGGCCGAAGGGCCTGTTCTGTGCTGTACTGTTCTATGTTCTATGTTCTAAATCCAGAAGATGCTAGGATCCTCCCGACTGCAATCCTGATACAGTCTTTGAATTGGTGCAAACTTCCACTTTTATAATGTTAGCCTTGCTGTAAAAATCTTTGTTACACCTTGTTGAATGAGATGTAGTTGGGTTTTTAATGTGATACTAACTTAGTCATTGTTGCTAAACATCCTCACCGGCTGTGAAAAGCTGATTTTTTATTTGTGAAATGTCAACTTCTTCCATTATCGTTAATAAAAATCTACATTTTTAATTGGTTAAAAAAGTTTATTTATAATATTTTAGCCTCTATCTTAATTCATGATTATAATCATTTATTTCGCCATCTGAAAAATTATGCTAAAAGTGGTATTCAGTGTTTTTAATTTCCTGGCTTACTGTCTGTAAGAATACTTTGATGTGATTGGCTGCTTATCTTGCTTGCTGACATTGCTACTGCAGAGCACTGGATGGTCCCTGTGTCAGATTTCAACTGTTATGCCACACAGAGTTCGCGAGAGCTTTTTGGACAAGTTTCTTCCAGATCATCATGAGTGCCATTTTCTCTCCACTGACTGCAAAATATAGTCATGATGTGGAGATGCCGGCATTGGACTGGGGTGAACACAGTAAGAGTTTTAACAACACCAGGTTAAAGTCCAACAGGTTTATTTGGTAGCAAATACCATTAGCTTTCGGAGCGCTGCTCCTTCATCAGATGGAGTGGAAATCTGCTCTCAAACAGGGCACAGAGACAAAAAAATCAAGTTACAGAATGCTGATTAGAATGCGAATCCCTACAGCCAACCAGATCTTAAAGATACAGACAACTCACATTGTCTGTATCTTTAAGATCTGGTTGGCTGTAGGGATTCGCATGCTAATCAGTATTCTGTAACTTGATTTTGTGTCTCTGTGCCCTGTTCGAGAGCAGATTTCCACTCCATCTGGTGAAGGAGCAGCACTCCGAAAGCTAATGGTATTTGCTACCAAATAAACCTGTTGGACTTTAACCTGGTGTTGTTAAAACTCTTACTGTGCAAAATATAGGCCAGAATCATTCTGATACAATATGCATATCAATGACTGATGCACAAGATCCAAATGGGCTGACAGAGGTGCATGTATAGCAATTAACTGTCTCCACTTTTGACAGCATGAGGCCTAAGAATCTTCACTCCCAGGCCTGATCCATATAATATAGGCCCAAGCAAAACTTACCAGGGAGCAGCAAGCGGTCAATGGATGGTATCAAGTTTGCATCAAAAGGGCACAGAGACTAAAGGAACAATTTGCATACCCAAAGTCATAATAATACCAGATAGACAAAATTAACATTTTTCTTTTAAATAAAAATTTACAAAGGACATAATGAAACAGCATATGAAAACATAAGTTGAAAGTGGAAATTGAAAAAAAAACTAAGATGCCTTTTCTGCTTTAAGAATTCCATTGCAAAGGTTTCCCTGAATCTTAGTCCAAGTGGGCTCTTGGAACAAACAGTGACTTTACAAAAAAGCCACAAATTGCACCTTAACTCAATTTGTATATTTAAAAATACTTTTGTGCCCTTTATTGTAGCTCCTACAAATTCGTGTGAGAGACCTCTTAGGAATAAGGTGTTGCCAATTTCAAAATAA
This sequence comes from Mustelus asterias, assembly GCF_964213995.1. Classification (NCBI taxonomy): domain Eukaryota; kingdom Metazoa; phylum Chordata; class Chondrichthyes; order Carcharhiniformes; family Triakidae; genus Mustelus; species Mustelus asterias. The sequence goes on along the minus strand of NC_135801.1, from coordinate 92,169,418 downwards.
TGCCTGCATTGCCAAGGGAGAAAAAAACAATCTAAAACTGGCTTGCGTGACACCACCACTCGCCCAATCTGATGCAGATGTGAAAATTCACTCTTTGACATATTCTTGCTGTGTGTTGTTTGACTTTTCCAGCAAGTGCAATGCTATACACTCTTACAGAAATGTTCTCGATCAGATTTACTTCTGGCACGAAGGTACATTTAATCAGGGAGCTTACCTAAAAGGGAGTAGCAGGCTACAGTTGTTGCAACCAAAGGAAATAGTCACAGCTCCATCACTTGAAATCTCCAAGGTCCATCTCAATATCATTTCCATTTACAGGTTTTTCATTATCAGGAGTACAATATCAGCAGGTTACATCTTGTTGAAGTAACACTAAGCATATAAATGTTGGTGGAATATAATGTTAGTCTATGAAGCTGACACAATTGAAGCAGAGGGATGTTGTATATTCACAGATAACTGACTCTCCATATGAATGATGTGGAGATGCCGGCGTTGGACTGGGGTAAACACAGTAAGAAGTTTAACAACACCAGGTTAAAGTCCAACAGGTTTATTTGGTAGCAAAAGCCACACAAGCTTTCGGAGCTCTAAGCCCCTTCTTCAGGTGAGTGGGAATTCTGTTCACAAACAGAGCATATAAAGACACAGACTCAATTTACATGAATAATGGTTGGAATGCGAATACTTACAACTAATCAAGTCTTTAAGAAACAAAACAATGTGAGTGGAGAGAGCATCAAGACAGGCTAAAAAGATGTGTATTGTCTCCAGACAAGACAGCCAGTGAAACTCTGCAGGTCCACGCAACTGTGGGGGTTACAAATAGTGTGACATGAACCCAATATCCCGGTTGAGGCCATCCTCGTGTGTGCGGAACTTGGCTATCAGGTTCTGCTCAGCGACTCTGCGCTGTCGTGTGTCGCGAAGGCCGCCTTGGAGAACGCTTACCCGAATATCAGAGGCCGAATGCCCGTGACCGCTGAAGTGCTCCCCAACAGGAAGAGAACAGTCTTGCCTGGTGATTGTCGAGCGGTGTTCATTCATCCGTTGTCGCAGCGTCTGCATAGTTTCCCCAATGTACCATGCCTTGGGACATCCTTTCTTGCAGCGTATCAGGTAGACAACGTTGGCCGAGTTGCAAGAGTATGTACCGTGTACCTGGTGGATGGTGTTCTCACGTGAGATGATGGCATCTGTGTCGATGATCCGGCACGTCTTGCAGAGGTTGCTGTGGCAGGGTTGTGTGGTGTCATGGTCACTGTTCTCCTGAAGGCTGGGTAGTTTGCTGCGGACAATGGTCTGTTTGAGGTTGTGCGGTTGTTTGAAGGCAAGAAGTGGGGGTGTGGGGATGCTCCAACGCGCCACAGCGAAAAACCGCACCGACCTCCTCAGAAGACAAACACGGGACACAGTGGACAGAGTACCCTTCGTTGTCCAGTACTTCCCCGGAGCGGAGAAGCTACGGCATCTCCTCCGGAGCCTTCAACATGTCATTGATGAAGACGAACATCTCGCCAAGTGATGCGCGACAATTAAGCACGTGGAACCAAGGCTTCGATATTGAAGGCTTTTATTGTGTAACAATGGAACTACTAACACGAATATACCAGTTCAGACTGAAGGGGTCCTGCCGGAGCAGAGGGTCTTATACCTCGCCACCGGAGGCGGGACCCCACTGGAATGTGCCATGATAACACTTATAACAGGTAAACACCCTAACCCAACAACATTGTACAACCCCCACAGTAACAACACCCTAGCCCAACAGTGACATAATAACAACCCCCAGTGGTAACCAACGATGGTTCACCACATTCACCCCTCCTTTAAGAACAAAAGGTGGCGGGGTGCAAGAAAAAAAAACAGGATATATAAACAGAATTCACAAGTCCAGACGGTCTGGAGGACCGCACCGACGCTGTGATCTCCTCAACACCGGTTGCGAAACCGGAGCAGGTGCTTGCGGTGGTGTTCTTTCCAAAACAACGTCTGGCTGCCCCCTCAAGGACTCCCGGGCCGGCTGGCCCTGGTGAGGCGATGGTGCAGGGGATCCTGGAACCTTTGGTGGTGGTGGTGGTGGTGATGATGGTGGCGCCGATCTCCGAGTCTCAGGCAAGCTGTACATGGGAGTAAAAGTGTTCTGCACTGGTCCCGGTGCTGACCGTGCCACGTCTGGGGAAGCAATGAGGAGTAGTGGATTCGTGACTGGGGGAATAGGAGCGACAGGAGTTGCTACGTCCCCTGCGGGCGCCAGGTCTCTAATGGAGACAGTGTCCTCTCACCCGTCAGGATATGCCACATAGGCATACTGAGGGTTGGCGTGGAGGAGTTGGACCGGTTCGACCAAGGGGTCGGACCTGCGAGCCCTCACATGTCGCCGCAGAAGGACGGGTCCTGGGTACGTCAACCAGGCTGGCAATGAGGTTCCCGAGGACGACTTCCGAGGGAATGAGAACATCCTCTCGTGGGGAGTAGCATTGGTTGCCGTACACAGGAGGGAGCGGATAGAATGGAGCGCATTTGGAAGGACCTCCTGCCAACGGGAGACTGGAAGGCCCCTGGATTTCAGTGCCAGTAGGACAGCCTTCCAGACTGTAGCATTCTCCCTTTCCACCTGTCCGTTACCCCTAGGGTTGTAGCTCGTGGTTCTACTAGAGGCAATCCCGAATGAGAGCAGGAATTGCCTCAAGTCGTTGCTCATGAACGACGAGCCCCTGTCGCTATGAATGTAGCAGGTGTACCCGAACAGGGTAAAAAGCTCACTGAATGCCTTGATGACGGTGGCAGTCGACGTGTCCGCACAGGGGACAACAAACGGGAACCGGGAATACTCGTCTATTATGTTGAGGAAATAGACATTCCGGTCCGTTGAGGGAAGGGGGCCCTTAAAATCCACACTCAGCCTCTCAAAAGGGCGAGTGGCCTTGACCAATTGTGCCCGGTCTGGTCGATAAAAGTGTGGTTTGCATTCTGCGCAAATCCGACAGCTTCTCGTCACTGACCTGACATCCTCCACCGAGTAGGGCAGGTTGCGGGCTTTGACGAAGTGGTAGAGTCTGGTGACTCCAGGATGACACAGATCATTGTGGAGAGCCTTCAAGCGGTCCTCCTGCATGATGGCGCATGTTCCGCGCGAGAGGGCATCCGAGGGCTCATTGAGCTTCCCTGGACGATACATAATATCGTAATTATAGGTGGAGAGCTCAATTCTCCACCGCAAGATCTTATCGTTCTTGATCTTGCCCCTCTGCGTGTTGCTGAACATAAACGCCACGGATCGTTGATCCGTGATCAGGGTGAACCGCTTCCCTGCCAGGTAATGGCGCCAGTGTCTGACTGCCTCCACAATGGCCTGAGCCTCTTTCTCCACCGCTGAGTGCCGAATTTCGGGGCCTTGAAGGGTGCGGGAAAAGAACGCGACGGGCCTGCCTGCCTGGTTTAGTGTGGCGGCTAGGGCGAAATCAGATGCATCACTCTCCACCTGGAAAGGGATGGATTCATCCACCGCGTGCATCGTGGCTTTCGAGATGTCGCTTTTCAAAGCCTTGAAGGCCAATTGGGCCTCCGGCGTAAGTGGGAAGGTCGTGGACTTAATGAGCGGACGAGCTTTGTCCGCGTAGTTGGGGACCCACTGCGCATAGTACGAAAAGAACCCGAGGCATCTCCTCAGTGCTTTCGTGCTAGCGGGCAAGGGAAGTTCAGTGAGTGGGCGCATACGGTCTGGATCAGGGCCAATGACCCCGTTTTCCACCACGTATCCGAGGATGGCTAACCTGCGCGTCCGGAATACGCACTTCTCCCTGTTATAGGTCAGATTCAGGCGAGATGCAGTGCGCAGAAAGTGTTGGAGATTCGTGTCGTGGTCCTGCTGGTCATGGCCGCAGATGGTGACGTTATCCAGGTACAGGAAGGTAGCCCGCAACCCGTTCTGGTCCACCATTCGGTCCATAGCACGCTGGAAGACCGAGACCCCATTGGTGACACCAAATGGAACCCTGAGGAATTGGTATAGACGACCATCCGCCTCAAAAGCCGTATATTGTCGGTCCTCTGGGCGGATGGGGAGTTGATGGTAGGCGGACTTAAGGTCTATGGTAGAGAACACTCGGTACTGCGCAATCTGATTGACCATATCAGATATGCGCGGGAGAGGATACGCATCCAGCTGCGTATAACGGTTAATGGTCTGACTGTAGTCGATGACCATCCGAGGTTTGTTCCCGCTTTTGACTACCACGACCTGCGCTCTCCACGGACTAGCACTGGCCTGTATGATCCCTTCCTTGAGGAGCCGCTGAACCTCAGATCTAATAAAGATCCGGTCCTCAGCGCTGTAACGCCTACTTTTAGTAGCGATGGGCTTGCAGCCAGGTACCAGATTTTTAAAAAGGGATGGTGTAGTGATTTTCAGGGTGGATAGATTGCATGCGGGGCGCTTTGGGCAATTTGGAGGCTGCGGCTGATTCCCTACTGCCAGTGAAGGGAGTGGCCCACCGTACTGTAGGATCACACTCTTCATGTGGACCATAAAATTTAGTCCGAGGAGAATTGGCGCACAAAGGTGAGGTAACACAAGCAGCCTGTATTGCTCGTAAATTGTGCCCTGTACCTCAAGAGTTACCATACATCGTCCTTGGATCGGTACAGACCGGGACCGTGATGCCATGGAAATTGTCTGCTTGGCAGGGAGAACCCGGAGTCCACACCTTTTAGCAGTTTCAGGGTGTATGAAACTTTCGGTGCTCCCACTGTCAAACAGACAATTCACAGTTCGACCACTAACCTTTATATCCATCATGGAATTCTCAAGCCTGTAGTGCCTGGTCTGATCCAGGGAGATCGACGCCACCGTTGGCCCCTGGGCGTCACTGCATGCTGCCGATGTGGATGCTGAGGACCCCTGCTGGTCGCTCCTAGTCGTCGTGGACCATGATGGCCGCCCCCATGAATCGCACGTGGGCGAGGGCGCCAAACGCAGCGACTCCTGGTGGTCTTCCTCCTCCTCCGTCAGCCACGATGGCGCCGTCCCGGGTTCGCACGTGGTCGGACCTCGTGGGTACTGCGACGCCGAAGGAGATTGTCTCTGTTCTGGAGGGTTACAAGCTGCACTGCCGTTTTTAGACTTGGACCTGCAGACTTTGCCGTAGTGGCCTTTTTTACCGCACTGGCTGCAGATTGCCGTTCTTGCCGGACACTGTTCCCGTGGATGCTTGGCCCCACCACAAAAATAGCATCGCTGGCCACCTGGAGCTGCCGCCGTCGTCGGATCGATCTGGGAGCGCGGGTTAGCGGGGCGAGGAGGGAGCTGAGCTTGCTCCAGCCACGTTGACTGCACGTGGTCCTCGGGATACAGCGCCAAGCTCTTCGACGCCGCTTCCAGCATCCCAGCCATCTCCATTGCTTGGGTCAAGTCGAGTTTCCCCTTTTCCAGCAATTTAAGCCTGATGTACGAGGACCCTACCCCTGCTACGAACGCGTCTCGGGCGAGGTCGTACATATATTGTTCGGCTGTTACGTCTTTACAATCGCAACCCCTGGCAAGCTGCAGGAGCTCATTGGCGTAGTCCTCCATGGTTTCGCCCGACTGCCGACGTCGTGTAGCGAGGAGGTAACGAGCGTGTATCTCGTTGGGTGGCTTCGTGTATCGTTTTTTTAGGAGCTCGACGGCACCCTGGTAAGTGGGAGCTGCACGAATGGCGAGATAAATCGTGTCGCTTACCCTTGCGTGGAGGACCTGGAGTTTATCACTGTCTGCAGTGATAGCTACAGAGGCTGCCAGGTAGTCCTCGAAACACTTCCACCAGTGGTCGAATGTGTTAGCGGCACCGACCGCACGTGGGTCCAGTGTCAGACGATCCGGTTTTAAGATCTGTTCCATACTCTTTTTTTTTTGTACAGTTGTGAGTTTTCTGTTACACAATAAAATTGATGCGCGACAATTAAGCACGTGGAACCAAGGCTTCGATATTGAAGGCTTTTATTGTGTAACAATGGAACTACTAACACGAATATACCAGTTCAGACTGAAGGGGTCCTGCTGGAGCAGAGGGTCTTATACCTCGCCACCGGAGGCGGGACCCCACTGGAATGTGCCATGATAACACTTATAACAGGTAAACACCCTAACCCAACAACATAGTACAACCCCCACAGTAACAACACCCTAGCCCAACAGTGACATAATAACAACCCCCAGTGGTGAACCAACGATGGTTCACCACACCAAGGCCATCCCCACACTCCCACTTCTTGCCTTCAAACAACCGCACAACCTCAAACAGACCATTGTCCGCAGCAAACTACCCAGCCTTCAGAGTGACCATGACACCACACAACCCTGCCACAGTAACCTCTGCAAGACGTGCCGGATCATCGACACAGATGCCATTATCTCACGTGAGAACACCATCCACCAGGTACACGGTACATACTCTTGCAATTTGGCCAACGTTGTCTACCTGATACGCTGCAAGAAAGGATGTCCCGAGGCATGGTACATTGGGGAAACTATGCAGACGCTGCGACAACGGATGAATGAACACCGCTCGACAATCACCAGGCACGACTGTTCTCTTCCTGTTGGGGAGCACTTCAGCGGTCACGGGCATTCGGCCTCTGATATTCGGGTAAGCGTTCTCCAAGGCGGCCTTCGCGACACACGACAGCGCAGAGTCGCTGAGCAGAAACTGATAGCCAAGTTCCGCACACACGAGGACGGCCTCAACTGGGATATTGGGTTCATGGCACACTATTTGTAACCCCCACAGAGTTTCACTGGCTATCTTGTCTGGAGACAATACACATCTTTTTAGCCTGTCTTGATGCTCTCTCCACTCACATTGTTTTGTTTCTTAAAGACTTGATTAGTTGTAAGTATTCGCATTCCAACCATTATTCATGTAAATTGAGTTTGTGTCTTTATATGCCCTGTTTGTGAACAGAATTCTCACTCACCTGAAGAAGGGGCTTAGAGCTCCGAAAGCTTGTGTGGCTTTTGCTACCAAATAAACCTGTTGGACTTTAACCTGGTGTTGTTAAACTTCTTACTCTCCATATGAATGCCAGTGAAATATGCATTCACCTTGTGCTTTCTTATCAATTGAATTAAGAAATTTTAACTTAATAATAAAACGTTTTTGTTATTCCTAGACCATAAGATCATAAGAAATAGGAGCAGGAGTAGGCTGCTTTGCTCCTCAAGCTTGCTCAACCATTAAGTAGGATCATGGTGGATCTGACATTCCCCATGTCCACTTTTCTGCCCTTTCCGTGTAATCCTTGATTCCCTTACTGATCAAAAATCCATCGATCTCAGCCTTGAATATACACAAGGACTCTGCCACCACAGCTCTCTTTGTCAAGGTGTTGCAAAGACTCACAACACCCTGACAGTAGAAATTCCTCTTCATCTCAGTCTTAAATTGGCACCCCTTTATTCTGAGGCTATGCCTTCTGGTCCTAGACTCTCCCATGAAGTGAAACATCCTCTCAGCATTTACTCTATCAAGCCCTTTAAAAATCCTATATGTTTCAATGAGATCATCTCTCTTCTTAATTCTAATGAGTAGAGTCCCAACCTGTTTAACCTTCCCTCATAAGACAATCCCCCCGTACTGTGGATCATCCTAGTGAACGTTCTCTGAACTGTCTCAAATGAAATAATATCTTCCCTTAAATAAGGTGACCAAAACTGCTCCCAGTACTCCAGGTGTGCTCTCACCAGTACCTTGTATAGTTTCAGCAAGACTTCCCTACCCTTATACTCCAACCCCCTTAAAATAAGGGCAAACACTCCATTAGCCTTCCTGATTACCTGCTGCACCTGTGTGCTAGCTTTCTGTGTTTCATGCACAAGTACACCAATTCCCTTTGTGTTGCAGCTTTCTGCGGGGTTTTTCTCCATTTAAATAATACTCTGTTCTTTTGTTTTCCCTTCCAAAATGAAAAACTTCACAACTTCCGATCAACAACATTTAGCTGATTTTTATTGTGGTAGTGCAGCAGGTAGCAGGTATTGAAGTTACTGAAAAGGTATACTTGATGCATCTTACCAGTGTGGGAGGATGGATTATTGACCAGTTATATTTTGTGTTATGTCCTACGATTCCCAGAAGTTTGAAAAAATCGCATGTTTAGACACTGTGATGGCCTCTGTGCTTTTGAGAGAAAGAAAAGTTAAAGGTAAAAGTTAATTTATTAGTCACAAGTAAGGTTTATATTAACACTGCAATGAAGTTACTGTGAAATTCCCCTAGTCGCCACACTTCGGCGCTTGTTTGGGTCAATGCACCTAACCAGCACGTCTTTCATGCTGTGGGAGGAAACTGGAGAAAACCCACACAGACACAGGGAGAATGTGCAAACTCCACACAGTGACCCAAGCCGGGAATCGAACCCGGGTCCCTGGCGTTGTGAAGAAGCAGTGCTAACCACTGTGCTACTGTGCCACCCATGTTGGGATGATGGTCCCTTTAAGAAGTTGGTCTGTGTTTGTTGAATAAAGAGACATCTTGTTGAAGCTTTTCACTTTGTACTCATCTGAACAGATATGCAAGAATGCCAATTGTAAAGGGAACAACAACTTATACTGCATAAGAAGACGGTGCTCATTGGTTGGCAAGTGGACTTTGATTCGTAGAAGCATTGCTATGGAGAATGCAGCAGAGAACAGTTAACTGTCAAGTTTTTGTTTAAATTCAAAGCAGGCAGGTTGGCTTTGGTCAAAGCATTGCCTTGGGGAATGAACCAGGGACTAGCTACCCCCAAGCATTTGTTTAGTTGAAAAATGCACAATGTGTGAACATGCTTCTTCTGTTTGGAAGCACAAGGAAGGCCCCGTGTGTGAATATATGTAGTTTCTAGCATGCATAAGTGAACCATACTGCAAGCCTGTATGATAATCTAAAATTGATTATCAATGTAATTCTTGGCACAATCAGGATAATTTAACAAGTGCTGTCCAATTGTGGAATCACATCTAATGTTGACAATTATGTTTTGAGTTTTGCAAGCATAGGCTGGTTGAGTATGATGAATTCTTTGCTTGTTGTAAATAACTGCAGGAACATGCTGTTTGAAATAGTTTTTGGGCTGTATGTCCTACATAGCTGGCATCACACTGATACTGAAATTCAAATACAACATTACTTATTTGTCTGATAGGCAGAATGTCTTTTTGGCTTGACAGTAGCATCCTGTTAGTGGAGAATACCTCTTGTTTTGCTATTGTATAGTAGCAACATAAAATGGACAGGTTCACCTGCAATCCTTCAAGGGTAACTTGAGATAAATGGAGCACTTTTCAGGAAAGTGGCAGCCTTCGACCATTCATGGGCTTACGTGATATACAGCGAGCAATGATCTGATCGGAGTAGCTGTTAAACACAGCATGGCTTTGATGTGCCCTATTTCAGCATCAAGCTTTGACAGTGAGTAAATGACTTGGGTCCTAGTTACAAAGTCGCTGATAAGGCCAATCTTATGTTGCATGGAACTCTTAAGAATCCCAACATGTATATTGACCAGTGCAAACCGGCTTGCAGTAGACAATAATAGAAAACCCATTGACAGATTTCTCAACTAATACGTCAAGGAAAGGGAGTTCATTTGACTGCTCCATTTTGAAACAAAGGTGTGTAAGGAAATTCTTGCATTCAGTTGTAGAGTCAAATGTAGCAAACATATCATCTACATATTGAAAATATGTAAAGGTTGGCGGTTAGGTATCATTCCATCAAAAACGTATTATGCATGGAAACTGACAAAGGTATTTGCGAGGGCTGGGCCAAGAAGGGATCCCTTTGCAACACCACATTTTTCAGCAAAATGTTTCATTAAAACTGAACTCAAATGCACAAGTTGCTGTGTCCATAAGTTCAATGAATATAAATTCAGACAGTGCCGGGCGTCTAGATCACCATAATATGATGATGTCTATGGCTTCCTTGGGCATAGCCATTTGATCTGAGTACTGTTTCAAAGAGTTGGATAAGTGTCAGGGCTTTCTGGGTTTTCCACTTGTTTCTGGCAAGGTTGTCCTTTCAAATATTCTCCAACTCTCCCATGGTTGGAGAGTTAGAGGATATTTGAAAGGACAAATATCCTCCAACTTGGTGGATAGGCAAGTATTGGTGATATTTCAAGTCATGTATGGTTTTGCAATGGTGAAGGAATCCTTCATCATGGCTGGAATTCTCTTGCCGTTCATGCCAGTGAGATTCTCCAGTCCCGCTGGGAGCGCATCCCTGTCCGTGGGTTTCCTGCTGGCGTGGGGTGAGGTCAATGGGAATTCCCATTGACAGCGATGGGACCAGAGAATCCCACCGCTAACATCCAATGTGCCACCTCACACTGGCGGGAAACATGTGGCTGAGAGGTTGAGACTCCAGTCCTGGACCCGCTAATCATATTCAAATCATATTCAAATGACCATTTAAATGGTCTTTGTGCTTCCCCACTGATATCCGGTGTGGAGCAGAAGCTACCGGAAATCTGGTGCTGGGAGATGCAAGCGGGGCATGAATGCTCACGTGAACCCCGTGAATTGGCCTTTGTGACAATCTCCCAGCTTGCTGCGCTAAAGAATTAGCGCAGCGGGATGGGAGAATCGCGGCCTATCTTTTTCAAACATAATTCACAGAAATTCTGGGTGGTGGCTAAAATGAATTTAAACCTTTTGTTAACTGAAGAACAAAGAACAAAGAACAATACAGCACAGGAACAGGCCCTTCGGCCCTCCAAGCCCGTGCCACTCCCTGGTCCAAACTAGACCATTCTTTTGTATCCCTCCATTCCCACTCCGTTCATATGGCTGTCTAGATAAGTCTTAAACGTTCCCAGTGTGTCCGCCTCCACCACCTTGCCTGGCAGCGCATTCCAGGCCCCCACCACCCTCTGTGTAAAATATGTCCTTCTGATATCTGTGTTAAACCTCCCCCCCCTTTCACCTTGAACCTATGACCCCTCGTGAACGTCACCACCGACCTGGGAAAAAGCTTCCCACCGTTCACCCTATCTATGCCTTTCATAATTTTATACACCTCTATTAAGTCTCCCCTCATCCTCCGTCTTTCCAGGGAGAACAACCCCAGTTTACCCAATCTCTCCTCATAACTAAGCCCCTCCATACCAGGCAACATCCTGGTAAACCTCCTCTGTACTTTCTCCAAAGCCTCCACGTCCTTCTGGTAGTGTGGCGACCAGAACTGGACGCAGTATTCCAAATGCGGCCGAACCAACGTTCTATACATCTGCAACATCAGACCCCAACTTTTATACTCTATGCCCCGTCCTATAAAGGCAAGCATGCCATATGCCTTCTTCACCACCTTCTCCATCTGTGACGTCACCTTCAAGGATCTGTGGACTTGCACACCCAGGTCTCTCTGCGTATCTACACCCTTTATGGTTCTGCCATTTATCGTATAGCTCCTCCCTACATTATTTCTACCAAAATGCATCACTTCGCATTTATCAGGATTGAACTCCATCTGCCATTTCTTTGCCCAAATTTCCAGCCTATCTATATCCTTCTGTAGCTTCTGACAATGCTCCTCACTATCTGCAAGTCCTGCCAATTTTGTGTCGTCCGCAAACTTACTGATCACCCCAGTTACACCTTCTTCCAGATCGTTTATATAAATCACAAACAGCAGAGGTCCCAATACAGAGCCCTGCGGAACACCACTAGTCACAGGCCTCCAGCCGGAAAAAGACCCTTCCACTACCACCCTCTGTCTTCTGTGACCAAGTAAGAAGTCTCACAACACCAGGTTAAAGTCCAACAGGTTTATTTGGTAGCAAATACCATAAGCTTTCGGAGCACTGCTCCTTCGTCAGATGGAGTGGAAATGTGCTCTCAAACCGTGCACAGACACAGAAATCAAGTTACAGAATACTAATTAGAATGCGAATCTCTACAGCCAGCCAGGTCTTAAAGGTACAGACAATGTGGTGGAGGGAGCATTCAACACAGGTTAAAGAGATGTGTATTGTCTCCAGACAGAACAGCTAGTGAGATTCTGCAAGCCCAGGGGGAAAGCTGTGGGGGTTACTGATAATGTGACATAAATCCAACATCCCGGTTTAGGCCATCCTCATGTGTGCGGAACTTGGCTATCAGTTTCTGCTCAGCGACTCTGCGCTGTCGTGTGTCGTGAAGGCCGCCTTCAGTGCACTTCTGTGTACAGAAGTCCACTTCTGTGACCAAGCCAGTTCTCCACCCATCTAGCCACCTCCCCCTTTATCCCATGAGATCCAACCTTTTTCACCAGCCTACCATGAGGGACTTTGTCAAACGCTTTACTAAAGTCCATATAGACGACATCCACGGCCCTTCCCTCGTCAACCATTCTGGTCACTTCTTCAAAAAACTGCACCAGGTTAGTGAGGCATGACCTCCCTCTCACAAAACCATGCTGACTATCGTTAATGAGTTTATTCCTTTCTAAATGTGCATACACCCTATCTCTAAGAATCTTCTCCAACAACTTCCCCACCACGGATGTCAAGCTCATCGGCCTATAATTACCCGGGTTATCCTTCCTACCCTTCTTAAATAACGGGACCACATTAGCTATCCTCCAATCCTCTGGGACCTCACCTGCGTCCAGTGACGAGACAAAGATTTGCGTCAGAGGCCCAGCGATTTCATCTCTCGTCTCCCTGAGCAGCCTTGGATAGATTCCATCAGGCCCTGGGGATTTGTCAGTCTTTATATTCTCTAACAAACCTAACTCCTAATGGTGAGTTAAAATTCAAAGATAGCCAAGAGAGAGAGAGAAAGAGAGATCTGGATCTTAGACCTCAGTGTCATAGACTATTAGAACCAGGAGAATTCTGGTCACAGGTGGTTATGTTTAGAATGCTGGTGATGCATGTGGGGAATGTGTAACCATGGGACAGTCGAAGAATATTTGAAAGGACAACCTTTCCAGAAACAAGTGGAAAGCTCAGAAAGCCTTGACACTTATCCAACTCTTTGAAACAGATCAAGTGGCTAATCTTCCACAATATAATGGGAGGGTCACCTCGCGATTGGAAATGGACAGATTCTGACCCCTTTCCTTCCGCCCTTTTACCATTTGATGTGAAAAATCAGGCTTCTGGATCCCGCTCTGCTGCCCAAGCCAAATGTATTATTGTGTGGGCAGTGTATAATCAGGGCCAATAGACTAGATAACAAGCCTAATTGACCCTTAGTTGGTTATTTAAATATGGCAGGCAGGCTGCCAATTTCAGCACCTGCTCGTACCCCCCATGTTATGGGGGTGAGCTCAGGGGTGGGTGGGAAGATGGTGGGATGGGTTTCCATCCCATTTTACCTGCCCCCACCCCAGTGGCAAATTCAGCCCAGTATTTATGTTCTTTGATTTTGATGTATCAAAATCCTTTTGTTTTAAACCATGCACCATGTGGCTTCATTCCTTAGTAAATAACTGGGTTTTCGGATTCTTAAAAAAACCTAAAATCATTAAGAGTCTCTACTGAGAGAATAAGAATACACACATTTTGGAGCTGAACGCGTGTATTATTCCAGCTCTCAACATCTGCAGTGGACTGATACATTGTTAGTTTAGTGCACAGGCTATGGTGCAGTAGTGAGTGATGTGGCATCCTGGATACATAACAATATAGTTCCTAACTTTTCTTAAATAATACCATGAAATAATATCCCTCTTTCTTTAAAAAATATAATGCCGGGTTCAAGAAGGCAGCTCACCACCACCTTCTGAAAGGCAACTAGGGATGGGCAATAAATGCTGGCCCAGCCAGCGACGCTCACATCCCATAAGTGAATAAAAAATATATCAATATATTCCAATCATTTATTTATATATACAATATATATATATTATGTCTAATCTGAATAGATTAACAATTAACTTTTAAAATTAAACTAAACATCATAAGTCTTTTATTAGTTGCCTTTCTTTCCTCAAATACATTATTCATGGTATTGTTTAGGTGGTGAAATGTTTTGCCTCCATCTTGTGGATTTGTCTTTCAGTCCTTTTATAGAAATGACCAAGTGCAGAGTGACAGATTTCTCTCTGTTGTACTGATAGACTTGTCTCCTTGCATACTACGTGGAGTTTGTTGAAATTCCTCTCATGTGACACTGACCACTGGTCCTCAGCATCTTCTCTCAACAACTCTTGTAGATTTGCTATGTGTTCTGACGTGTGAGGGATGAAGGAGCTCATGTACTGGATCAAGCCAAGGAAACTTCTTAGCTTTTTCTTATCTTTAGGAGCTGCCATCTCAGAGATAGCTGTGACATTTTCAGACTCAGCTGGAGCTGTCAGGTCTGTACATCATTCCGAGGAACGGGCATTCTGTTACATTCACAATGCAGTTGTTTGTTTAGCTTGATCCCAGCTTTCCTGGCTCTATCCATGGCTTCATGTAGATAATCGCCATAGACCCGGATATCACTAGCTACTTACTGCTTCTTTGCATCTTTTTCCTGTCAACACATGCTGACTCAATTTAAGGCCAAAGGTAGACCTGGGAATTCATACCATCCAAAGGGTGTGTTAAATGTTGTCAATAGTGAAGAATCCTCATCAAGCTTCAGTTGCGGTAGCCATTTCTGGCATCAAGCTGCTGAAAACTTTGCCCCTGTCAGTGTTTAAGTAGGATAGCGATGCGTGATTAATTCTCTCAGGAGGCTGGATCGTACCCGGGAAATAAAGGCTTTTATTAGCAACAAGAATAGAGCATACTGCTTAACAATACAATCCCAGACTAAAGGGTCACTAGGAAGTGCAGTGACCTTTATACTCCTATAGGAAGGCGGAGCCAACCGGAGTGTACCACAGAACAATACCAACAGGTGGAACACCCCAACCCTAACCCCAACAGTAACAAGAGTAACATATGTACAAGTACCCATAGTGATAACCATCTATGGTTCAGTACCCATAGTGGTAACCATCTATGGTTCACCACAGATAGTGATTCTCTTTTATTGCTTGACTAATAACTTTGAAATTCAGGCAAATTCAGAGCCATTTATTTGGCTTCTAGTCTCACAACAATGGGATTTAACCAATCTGTAGGCTCTGTGACTCTG
Organism: Mustelus asterias; assembly: GCF_964213995.1. Classification (NCBI taxonomy): domain Eukaryota; kingdom Metazoa; phylum Chordata; class Chondrichthyes; order Carcharhiniformes; family Triakidae; genus Mustelus; species Mustelus asterias. Next base: position 92,154,336 of record NC_135801.1, on the reverse strand, counting down.
TGACTCTGGCAATCACTTTCTTTTCTTGGAGATCTCTTTCCAGCTTTCCTTTTTGCTCTCTCTACATGGGGGATGAATCATGGTTTTCTTTAAACCATCCAACCAATTCATCAAAGCACCACTGGATACATGTAGACCAGATCTTTCTTGCTTCTGACTGGAGGGTGTTTTTCAATGGGTGTAATATGTTTAACCCTCAGTGATGCCTCCTTTAGCTCATGGTTTACTGACATTAGCTGCGGTTCTTCACAACTGTTCAGCTCCCGGATAGAAGGCCCACCTGTTTCCGTGACTTAGAACATACAGTTAACATCGGTTCCTTTCTGTGTCCTTCTGATTTGGGTGATTCCGAGCTGTCAAACCTCGGTTCTTACATATGCTGTTAACATGACACTGCTCGGTATAAGAACATCTTTCTTTGGGTATCCATTTTCTTTCAGATTTTCCGGAAAGATCTTCTGGTGCAGTCTGAGCTGGATCATCATCCAGAGTATGGATCTTTTGTCTTCTTTTACTTCTCATTTTCCCTATTGCCCTCCTTCTGATAACTCACTTACCATCTTCTTTCTTTGTTCTGCATCTTTTCCCAGTGATTGGGCTTTCCACAAACTCTGCAGTTTGTCCATATGTGGGACATGTTCTTCTGTCTGTGAACTCATGCGGACATCCACTGTTCTTGCACACCTTTCTCTCTGTCTGGTGTTACTGTTTCACTGCATCAACCCTTTGCTTTCAGTGACAGTGCCTTCATCTGTCTGCTCAGTTTCATCCGCTCTCACCCTGTTATAGTCTGAGCTTGTCTTTTCCAATCAGAATTTTTTAATACATCATGTCATGTAGATCCCCAAATGAACTGATCGAGCAGCCTTTCATCCTTTTTTTCAATTTATTTTCTATGGCTACATTTCTCAATCTTCATAGAGTCATAGAATCCCTACAGTGCAAAAGAGGTCAGTCATCCCATCGAGTCTTCACTCTGACAAAGTATCTTACCCAGGTCCTTTCCCCATTAACCCCACACATCTCCCATGGCTAATCCATCTGACTTACACATTTTAGGACACTAAGGGCCCGATTTTACCATCAAGTTGCATCCATTTTCGGGTGCGAAAACTTGGTAAAGTCGGGTGTGAGGCGAGTAGCGCGATTCGCGGCTGCCTCCGCGCCCGTTCCCCCTTTACCGATCATCCAAAATGGCCACCGTCTGGACCATGCCCGAAATAGGTGCGAAGGAAATTTAAATGTGTTTGCACGCGTTTGCACGCATTTAAATTGAATTAATAGGCTGCACGTCCAAATTTACCGGCACTTCCCCCTTTACCACTGCGTTCGCCCAATCCAGATTCGGCGCGAAACAGACATGGTCCACAAAGGTCCGATTTGGGCGCACCAGTCTCTGAGGAGGTAAGTTCCAAGCTTCTGGTGGCTCTCTGACTCAGATCGGTGATGGGGGGGAGGGAGGTGGGTCAGATGGCTCCCTGATGGGGGGGGAGGGAGGCAGATCAGATGGCTCCCTGATGGGGGGGAGGGAGGCAGGTCAGATGGTTCTCTGGTGGGGGGGGAGGCAGGTCAGATTGCTCTCTGGTGAGGGGGGCAGGGGGTGTCTGCTGCCACTCTGCGTGCGATCGGTGGGGGGGGAAGGGGAGGTCCGCTGCTATTCTGCGTGTGATCGGTGGGGGGGAAGGGGGGCAGGGGACCGCGATCAGTCTGGGTAGAGGGGGGCTGGAGGGATAAGGGGGACAGTAATATTGTGGGGGTGGGACAATGTCTGTGGGGGCCAGGGGGGAGGCATTATCCAGCCTGGGAGCAATGTGGCAGGGGAACGCTTTTCTATTTTTTTACTACGCATGTGCAGTTGAAGGCGCCGATTGGAGCAGCAAAGTTTCGGGTGCAATAAGCCCCGCCCACAGGCTTCTGCAGCCCAATTCGGAATTGCTGATTTTTTTTCAGGCAGAGTGCGTATGGGGGCGCCGGAGAAGAGTCTAAAAGTCGGATCTGAAACACTCCCAGATTCAAGTCCTCCCAGCACCTAGATTCAAAATGGTAAAATCGGCCCCTCAGGAACAATTTATCATGACAATTCCACACTCCTGCTCCCTGCCCCTTTCTTGCTTGCTGCCTTTTCTCACTCATCAACCCATTCCCACTCACTGACCTCCTCTCACTTGTTGCTTCCCTCGCTCTCACTTCTTCTCCCGACCCTTTTGTTCACAGCTCCTCTCATTCACTTCTCTCTCCTCACTGCCCCTCTCACGATCCCTTGTTCACAAGGAGGGTTCAGGAAAGGGAAACTATGAGCAGGAAAGTCAGTGAGAAGGAGGGTCAGGGCTGGAAACAGCAAGGGGGAGGAAAAAGAGAACTGGAGAGAGGTGGTGAGTGGGAGGGTTGGGGAGAATAGCAGTGAATGGGAGAGGGGTGGCGAGTAGGAGGGTTGGAGAGGAGAGCAGTGAATTGGAGAGAGGCAGTGAGTGGGAGGGTTGGGGAGGATAGCAGTGAATTGGAGAGAGGCAGTGAGTGGGAGGGTTGGGGAGGATAGCAGTGAATTGGAGAGAGGCAATGAGTGGAAGGGTTGGGGAGGATAGCAGTGAATTGAAGAGAGGGAGGGTTGGGGCAGAAAGCAGTGAATAGGACAGAAGCGGTGAGTGGGAGGGTAATGGTAAACAGGAGGGTTGGTGACAGCAGAGGCGCAGAAAGGGAGTTAAGTAGAAAGAGTTAGCATATGTCTTTTAAAATAGATAAATTTTGAAATATACAAGTTATTTCATTTATGAATACAGGAATTTGGGAATGTGCAGCATTTTAACTTGCAGGCTTTTAATGTTTATTTCCTGAGAAAGATCCGATCAAAATCCTAGGAGTTACCATTGACCAGAAACTGAACTGGACTAGCCACATAAATACTGTAGCTAAAAGAGCAGATTGGAGGCTCGGAATCCTGAGGCGAGTAACTCACTTCCTGACTCCCAAAGACTGTCCACAATCTATAAGGCACAAGCTAGGAGTGTGAAGGAATATTCTCCATGTGCCTGGATGTGTGCAACTCTAACAACACTCAAAAAGCTCAACACCATGCAGGACAAAGCAGCCTGCCTGATTGGCACCCCATCCACAAACACTCAATCCCTCCACTATCAGCTAAGAGTAGCAGCAGTGTATAACATCTACAAGATGCACTGCAGGAACTCACCAAGACTTTTTCGGCAGCATATTTCAAACCCACGACCACTACCAGCTAGAAGAACAAGGAAAGCAGAACACCACCATCTACAAGTTCCCCTCTTAACTATATAGTTAAGGGAGGAGTTACTGTATTCTGTTAAGAAAGTTTAGATTTTACTCAAATTCCAGCTGCCACCATGTTATATCTTGCGGTTCCCAAATATTCAAAATAATCACACTTATAGACACAAAAATGAGAGCTAGTGATGAATGTATTTTTCCAGCTCTCTCTCTGCTGTGCATATAGTAAATTGTTAGTTCAGTGTGTAGACTGCAGTGGAATTGAGAGTGGTATTACATCCTGGGTACCTATGTATACATGCACATAACTCCCCTTGTGGGGTGGTGGCTGAAGGCCTGCCCATTCGTTTTCCTTAATCTTCTGCCTGGAGCCACACGTAGAAGTCTGAATACTGTGTAAAGTTATTGCAAACAATTAAATGTCTACAATAAGAAATGCCATGGCAGCTCATTTTAATGTTCTCATCTTAATATCTAAATGCATGTTGAAAGTTATGAATGAATGTCTGTTTTCAAGGTTATTCCACACATGCCAACGTTACTGTGGGGTTCATTCAATACAGAGTGCATACTGTGTGAGTAGGCATTGAAATGCCATAGGTTGGCATAGAGGATATGAGTGAACATTAGGAGTGCGTGGAAGGGTGCTGGTTGGCATGGTGGCATAAGTGGCCATTGGGAGTGGGTGGAGGGGCACAGACTGACATGGGGTCATGGGTAAGAACTTTTGAACTTAGCTTTCAAAAAGTTCCCTCATCCTGGAGGCGATTCTCCCAAAATATTCTAAGTGTCAAATTTGCATGAAAACTGGAGTAAATCACGTTGGTGTTTTCAGTGGGAGTTTAAAATGAATCTCTCACGCTCTGTGCACTGCACAGGGCACTAGCATAAATCATGCTAAAAATCCTGGGGCTGGGCCTATTCCCGCTGAAGAGGCTGAAATCAGAGTGCTGAGCGGCCCCCGTGCATGTGCTGTTCTCTGGGAGATCGCTAAACAAATCCTCCCAGCATTGAGATCGCTGGCTTCAACCCCGCCACGGACATTGCTGGCCTCATCGCTGGCCTCTCACTCCAACCCCCTCCCCCCCCACCCCCCACCCCCATGGACATTACTGGCCTCTCACCCCCCTTTCTCCCCACAAGAAAATTGCTGGCCCCCCAGCCTCCTTATCCCCCAATGACCAAGACATCACTGGCCTCCCATAAGACCATAAGACATAGGAGCAGAATTAGGCCACTCGGCCCATCGAGTCTGCTCCGCCATTCAATCATGGCTGATTTTTTTCTCATCCCCATTCTCCTGCTTTTTCCCCATGACCCCTGATCCCCTTATTAATCAAGAACCTATCTATCTCTGTCTTAAAGAAACTCCATGACCTGGCCTCCACATCCTTCTGCGGAAAGAGTTCCACAGGTTCACCACTCTCTGGCTGAAGAAATTCCTCTTCATCTCTGTTTCAAAGGATTGTCCCTTTAGCCTGAGGTTGTGCCCTCTGGTTCTAGTTTTTCCTACTAGTGGAAACATCCTCTCCATGTCCACTCTATCCAGGCTCGCAGTATCCTGTAAGTTTCAATAAGATTCCCCCTCATCCTTCTAAACTCCAACGAGTATAGACCCAGAGTCCTCAACCCTATCGCCTAGTGACCCGGAAACTGCTAACCTCCCCATCCCACTGTGTCCTGGACATCACTGGCCTCCCGGCCTCCCCATCCTCCACTGACCCTGGACATTGCTGGCCTCCCCATCTCCACTGACACAGTAATTACTGGCCTCCCTATCTCCCAGGGATCCGGACATTGCTGGCCTCGCAGCCTTCCCTCCCCCCAGTGACCTGGACATCTCTGGCCTCCCCATCCCCTGTGACCTGGACATCACTGATCTCCCAGCCTCCCCATTTCCCATTGCGCTCCCTTGAGCCATTGCCATCAGTGCTATTACAGCATTCCCTTCCAGGTATACATTGCAGGACGGGGACATGGGGCGGGGACAAACTCCTAATTATCACAAGATGGGTTCCCATTCACTGCAGAGTGAATGCAGTATGAGTGTCCGCGTTAACCTGAGCACCCCTGCTTGGAGCGCCAGCTGCTTGAACTGATGAGCCCTCAAGCAGCACATGGTGCACTTCCCACACCCTCCCCTAAAACCCCAGCACTCAGTCCAGGCCCTCATCATAACCCACAGCTGGAATGAAGAAACAGCTCAGTGGCTGCAGACAGCAGCCTGACCAGCAGTTAGTAAAGGACCCCACCCCACCCCACCGAGATTACATGGAACATCCCTGGGCCTGGGGTCAGCACTTCCAGCTCTCCGGGAACTTCCCCACACTAAGCAGAAAGTTTCCAGGCTCTGCCTCCAACCTCTCTTGAAGTCTGGGGGCTGCAGCCCCATAAAACTTACCTCCTTACTCCTGTTCAACGCTGCCACGCCTGGTCCCGACTTTTATACAGTAGTTATAATCCCCGTGTTTTGGGTTCTGCCAGGGCCACTCAGCTCCTGACCTCATTACAGCCCTAGTCCAAACATGGACAAAAGAGATGAACTTAAGAGGTGAGGTGTAAGTGATTGTCTTTGATATCAAGGCTACTTTTGACCAAATGTGGCATCAAGGAGCCCTTGCAAAACCAGAGACAATTGTATTACAGACAGGAGGAGGGGTTCATTTAAACAGCAATAATTTTTCCTCTCACCACCCATACATAAATATAAGGGTGTTTCGATTTATTTCCCTCTTGAGGTGGCATATTTCCCAACCCCTCAGATTGATCCATAGGGAACTCTCCTCAGTTTCCTTCTCACAATGGCTGAAGATCTTCGTTCAGAGCCACAGTATGGTTTTCAACTATCAAGAGGTACCACAGACATGATCTTAATTCCATGGCAATTCCAAGAAAAATGCAAGTAAAAGCAGCAACCTCTGTCCAGGGCCATTTTTGTCTTCACAAATGTCAACTGCAAAGGTTTATGGAGAATCCTTCTCAAATTTGGCTGCCCTCAGAAATTTGTCACCAACCGTTGCCTACTCCACGATGACATGCAAGCTGTGATCCTCACCAATGAAACTGCCATAAAACCTCTCTCAGTGAAAACTGGAGTCAAACAAGTCTGTGCCATCACACCAACCCCCTTCTGTTCATTGAATTACAGCACCTCAAATATAACAAACTATCCACATGCATGGAGACAATCTACAGGGCAGGTGGCAAACTATTTAACTTACACTGTCTTCAACTCAAAACCAAAATCTTTCCAACTTCAATTATAGAGCTCCATTGTGCAAACAAGACTTGTGTGCATGCTCACTCAGAAACTGGGGAGGAACTTTCCTGTCCCGCCTGCCACGGGAGTCATAGCAGGTGGGACATGAACCATTGAAAGGTCCGTTGATCTTGGACGAGACTTTCCTGCCTGGGGCGAGCGTGGTCAGAAAATCCCGGCCTGAATGTTACGTCATTCTCGATTCCGTCACTGAAGGAATCATAGAACCATAGAATCCCTACAGTACAGAAGGAGGCCATTCAGCCCATCAAGCCTGCACCAACAACAATCCCACCCGATCCCTGTAACCCCACATATTTACCCTGCTAAACCCCCTGACACTAAGGGGCAATTTAGTATGGCCAATCCACCTAACCTGCTCATCTTTGGAGTGTGGGAGGAAACCGGAGCACCCGGAGGAAACCCATGCAAACACGGGGAGAATGTGCAAACTCCACACAGACAGTGATCCAAGTTGGGAATCGAACTCAGGTCCCTGGCGCTGTGAGGCAGCAGTGCTAACCATTGTGCCAGCCTTGATATGAGAAAATATGAGGATAAGAGAAAATAGAACTTTCACTAAACAACCAGAAAGCTAAGATCCTCTTTCAAGCAGCTCCTCGGGTACAACACCTCCCCACATTGATGAAGATCAATGAAAAGCTCTTGAAAAATGTGAACCAATATGCAGCTATCAAGATAGATAAGTCACCGGGTCTGGATGGGATGTACCCCAGGTTACTGTGGGAGACGAGGGAAGAGATTGCAGAGCCTCTGGCGATGATCTTTGCGTCGTCGATGGAGACGGGAGGGGTGCCGGAGGATTGGAGGATTGCGGATGTGGTTCCTATTTTCAAGAAGGGGAATAGGGATAGCCCAGGTAATTACCGACCGGTGATTCTAACCTCAGTGGTTGGTAAACTGATGGAGAAGATCCTGAGGGACAGGATATATGAGCATTTAGAGAGGTTTAGGATGCTCAGGAATACTCAGCATGGCTTTGTCAAGGGAGATCGTGCCTTACGAGGCTGGTGGAGTTCTTCGAAAACACATTGACGAAGGGAAAGCGGTAGATGTGGTTTATATGGATTTTAGCAAGGCGTTCGATAAGGTCCCTCATGCAAGGCTTCTAGAAAAAGTGAGAGGGCATGGGATCCAAGGGGCTGCTGCCCGGTGGATCCAGAACTGGCTTGCCCAAAGGAGGCAGAGAGTGGGTATAGATGGGTCTTTTTCTAAATGGAGGTCAGTCACCAGTGGTGTGCCCCAGGGATCTGTTCTGGGACCCTTGCTGTTTGTCATTTTCATAAATGACCTGGATGAGGAAGCGGAGGGATGGGTTGGTAAGTTTGCCGATGACACAAAGGTTGGTGGGGTTGTGGATAGTCTGGAGGGATGTCAGAAGTTACAGAGGGACAAAGATAGGATGCAAGACTGGGCGGACAAGTGGCAGATGGACTTCAACCCAGATAAATGCGTCGTGGTCCATTTTGGTAGGTCAAATGGGATGAAGGAGTACAATATAAAGGGAAAGACTCTTAGTACTGTAGAGGATCAGAAGGGCCTTGGGGTCCGGGTCCATAGGACTCTAAAATTGGCCCCGCAGGTGGAGGAGGTGGTTAAGAAGGCGTATGATGTGCTGGCCTTTATCAATCGAGGGATTGAGTTTAGGAGTCCGGGGATAATGATGCAGCTATATAAGACCCTCGTCAGACCCCACTTGGAGTACTGTGCTCAGTTCTGGTCGCCTCACTATAGGAAGGATGTGGAAAAGATTGAAAGGGTGCAGAGGAGATTTACAAGGATGTTGCCTGGATTGAGTGGCATGCCTTATGAGGATAGGCTGAGGGAGCTCGGTCTTTTCTCCTTGGAGAGACGAAGGATGAGAGGAGACCTAATTGAGGTGTATAAGATGTTGAGAGGCATAGATCGGGTGGACTCTCAGAGGCTTTTTCCCAGGGTGGAAATGGCTGCTACGAGAGGGTACAGGTTTAAGGTGCTGGGGGGTAGGTACAGGGGAGATGTTAGGGGTAAGTCTCACACAGAGGGTGGTGGGCGAGTGGAATTGGCTGCCGTCAGTGGTGGTGGAGGCGAACTCAATAGGGTCTTTTAAGAGACTCCTGGATGAGTACATGGAGCTTAATAGGATGGAGGGTTATAGGTAGGTCTAGAAGGTAGGGATGTGTTCGGCACAACTTGTGGGCCGAAGGGCCTGTTTGTGCTGTAGTTTTTCTATGTTTCTAATATCCATATCTTGGGATCTACCTCTCAATAACGTCTGACAAAGGCAATGAAATTCATCATTGCTTCCAATGTGCCAGTTCAGGCTCCAGCCCACTGAGGAAAAGAATACTTAAGGAGCAAGCTCTCAAAGCCAAAATTAATGTTATACTTCACCAGGCAGTAATTCCCATGCTCCTATATGTTTCAGATACTTGGACAACAGCAAGCACATTAAAGCACTGGGGAAGCGATGCCTTTGCAAGATCCTCCAAATCTGGTGGCAGGAAAGGCAATCCAACAGCAGCATTCTCTCCCAAATCAACATGCTCAGAATCGAGGTGCTGCTCACTCAACACCATTTCTGCTGGGCAGGACATGTTGTTCGTATGCTCAACAGCAGAGACCTGAAGCAACTGCTCTACTCAGAACAGGATCATGGCAGGAGACTCCCTGAAGGACATCGGAACTGCTTTAGGGATGGCCTCAATGCATCCCGGAAGAGATTAAACATCCCCACTGACTTATGGGAGATCCTAGTTTGTGACCGACCAAAATGGACAAGGTTCATTCGGGAAGGCACCTAACACATTGAAAGACTTCATCAGGAACAGGCAGAGGTGAAATCAAGGCACTGTAGAGAGCATACAAACCTCCCAACAATTTATCCACCCATCCCTTCAAGCTCATTGGCCTGTATGTGGCAGAGCCTGCAGATGGCACATTGAACTCATCAGCCATCTCAGAATCCATTGAACTGGAGTGGAATCAAATGGTCCTGAATTCTGAGGGTCTGCCAAAGGAGAAGAAAATGAAGATGAAGAATCTCGTCCAATCCTACAAATTTCCAAGATACATGCACTCTTCTAATTCTGTTCTCTTCAGCATCCCCGGTGTTAATTGCTTCATTGTCGGTGGCTGTTCTTTTAGCTTTAAGCTCTGAAATTAAGTCCCTAAACCTCCTTGTCTCTACTTTTTTTCCTCCTTTACAATTCTCCTTAAAATCTACCTCTTTGACCAAGCTTTTGATCATCCACTCCAATATTTCCTTATATGGTTCATATATTGATGAGTAATGCCTTTGTGAAATGCCCTGGAAATTTTATTGTGTTAAAGTAACAACTTTCTATAAGGTAAAATCATGAATTATTGGCATAGGTCTTTAGGGAAGGAAATTTGCCGTCCTTACCTGGTCCGGCCTACATGTGACTCCAGACCCACAGCCGTGTGGTTGTCTCTTAATTGCCTTCTGAAATGGTGTCACTTATCCACTTAGTTCAAGAACAATTAGGGATGGCCAACAAATGCTGGCCTTGCCAGCGATGCCCACATCCCAGGGAAAAACAGGATATATCATGTTGGGGCAGAGTGTAAATGTTTAAGATCAGTATATGTAAGAAAGTGAGGTACGTTACAACTGGGTGAGGAGGAATAAGCTGGCTCCCCTTTTTTCCAACCTCCTCAGTTGGTCGCACCAAAGATTTGTTTAACATCCTTTCCCCATGGATACCTCTTCACAATCCAATTATATTTACTTTTTGTAAGGAGCCAATTTAGTCTTGAGTCAAAAAAGAGTAAGTTTATTAGTTACTAAAAGTCAAGGAAAATAGATAAAGATGCAAATCACATACACACACAGAAATGAGAAGTTAAGAGTCCAGATAAAAGTTTTAAAAATACCAGAGTAGATTGTGGTACGATGAGGCTGTTAAGTTGGGTGATTTTGGTAGAACTGGCTTTTGCAGATTTGCAATCTGTTGGAGACATTTGTTGTCTTGTCCCCAGAGGGAGAGATGACCTGGTTCTCTCTGCAGTGTTAACGAAAGAGGCTGTCCTGTTTCTTTCTGCTTGTGCCTACGAGACAACTTGCCTCCAGCAAGAGAGAGAGAGCATTCTTGATTCTTTGCTCTTCTGCTTTTTCACTGGTCGTTAGCCAGTTTTTAACCCATTTTCCCTGTGTATTCCCAGTAGGGGAAATAGTCCTGTCTTGCATTCATCATAGAACCTTTTGCACAATCTGCAAGATAAACCAATAGAAGATGGATGCTTTTGAATGTCTGAAGAGATCTACAAAATAGTCTCCATTATTCTCACAAACCCTGGTCGTTAGTCAAACCTATTGCATTTTCCATATCTTCCTTTCAAGCGCTGCAGTGGGCCTTTACACCTCTTCAGGTGAGAATTTCCATGTCTTCCCAAGAAAGTCAATGTAGCCCATATCGGAATTTTTTAGAGAGAGATCACTTTGAAGTATCCGCTAGCAGTGTCTTTTCTTATTTCTTTAAAAACCACAGGTTTTCCTTAAAACGTTCATTATGCCCGTAGGGAGTTGGGGAAGTTGTAGCACACTTTCTTGAGAAGTCATTGTCAATAAATACTTTCTTTAAAATGGCTGACTGATGTTTTCACTGTTCCTGCAGTGCCTGATTGATAGTCTGAACTGCACGATTAATCATTAAACGTATTATCTAATTTCCTGCTGCATTGCTCATGGGTCCTCTAGAGTCTGGAGCATGGTGGTGATATTTAACTGCTGCAGTCATTGACCTCGTCGATGTATTTAAGGCTATTCTCAACTATTCCCCGTGGGGAAATATTTTAAATTGGCAAATTTGGGCAATTCATCGATTAATTATCCTTGTTTGAGAGAGCATAAAATTAGGTGGATAGAGCAGGTGAAAGCATGAGATGGCGCACAACTGGGGCCTCAAATTCCTGGGGCATTGGAACAGGTTCTGGGGGAAGATGGGCTCTGGAAAGGCTGCATAGGGTTCACTTGAACAGAACTGGGAGTAATGTGCTCATGGGGTGCTTTATTGGTGCTATTAGGAAGGGTTTAAAATAACTTGGTGGGGGCTGTGGGAACATTGAGGTTATATTAGAAAACCCAAGGTGCACAGAGAATTGGGAGAGACAAGGGCAGCACAGTGGCACAGTAGTTAGCACTGCTGCCTCACAGCCAGGGATTCGGGTTCAATTCTGGCCTCGGGTGACTGGTTTTGCGGAGTCTGCACGTTCTCCCTATGTCTGCGTGGGTTTCCTCTGGGTGCTCCTGTTTCCTCCCACAGTCCAAAGATATGCGGGTTAGGTTGATTTTGCCATGGTAAATTGCCCTATAGTGTCAGGGGACTAGCAGGGTAAAATACACGGGATTAAGGGGATAGGACCTGGGTAGGATTGTGGTCGGGGCAGGCCTGATGGGCCGAATGGCCTCCTTCTGCATTGTGGGGATTTTATGATATCACTAGGTTTTTATTTAGTCTAATGTAGACTGGGATAGTAATATAGAGGGCAGAGAGCGGCAGAAGTTTCTATGTTCAGGAGCATTGTCTACATTGTGTTTCCAATCCAATGAGGAAGCAGGCATTGCTGGAGCTGTCTCTTGGGAATGAAATGGGTCAAGTGGATCAAGTAGAGAAACATTTAGGGACACTGATAATTGTATCCTAAGATTCAGGTCGGCTTTGGAAAAGGACAAGGAGCAATTCCAAGTATAAATAATGAATTGGTGTAGGGCCAACTTCCATGGGGCAAGAGTGGTGTGGCCCAGATAAATAGGACTCAAAGATTGGCAGGCAAAACTGTAGCTGAAAATGGGCTGAGTTTTAAGGAGAGGATAGTTCGGGTACAGTCAGGGCACATTCCCACAATACAGAAAGGTAGAACAAATAAATCCAGAGTTTCCTGAACGTTAGCACTGGAAAGTAAGATGAAGCAGGAAAAGGGTCTATATGACAGATATCAGGTGGATAATATAATTGAAAATCAAGCTCAATATAAAAGATTCAGAGGGGAATTGGGGGAAAAGAAGGAAAAGTGAAGCAAAGAGAATATGAGAAGAGTAAGGCAGCTAACAGAAAAGGGAATCCAAAAATTTTATGTAGGATTTGAGTAGTAAAAGGGTTGTAGAAGGAGGAGTGGTGCTGATCCAGGGCCTTCAAGCAAATTTACACATGCAGACAAAGGGCATAGCTATGGTAAGAAGAAGAGGCTACCAAAGTTGTGGTGAAAGAGGAGGTGGTTGAGGCACTGGATCAGCTAATAGTTGATATAGAGGAGGTATTAGATAGTGTGGCTGTACTTAAAATTGATTAGTTAGCTAGACTGGCTACTGAGGGGAGTAAGGATGGAAATTGTGGAGGCACTAGCTATAATCTTCCAATTGTCCCTGTGTATAGGCATGGTGTCAGAGGACTGGGGAATTGCAAATCCTGCACTCCTGTTCAAAAAAGGGTGTAAGGGTAAACCGAGTAACTACAGGCCAGTCAGCTTAACCTCTACTGGGAAAACTTTTAGAAATGATCATTTGGGACATAATTACAATTATTTGGTCATATGTCAGTTAATTAATTAAAGTTAGTATGGATTTGTTAAGGGCAAATTGTGTTTAACTATTTTGCTTTGAGTTTTATGATGAAGTAACAGAGGGTTGATGAGGGTAATGTTGTTGATGTGATGTACACAGGATTTCCAAAAGGCTTTTGAAAAGGTCTCACATAACAGGCTTGTCAGAAAAGTAGACCCAATAGAATAAAAGGGACAGTAGCAGCATGGATACAAAATTGGCTGAGTGACAAGAAACAGAGGCTAGTAGTTAATGATTGTCTGGTGGACTGGAAGAAATGGGGTTCCACTGGGAGTCAATGTTAGGACCCCTAGTCTTCTTGATTATAAATTAGTGACATAAACACTTGAGTGGACAGGACACAATCTCAACATTTGTGAATGCCACAAAACCTGGAAGTATGTGAACTGTGAAGTGTTATGTATTTGTATTTATTCCTATTGGCTTGCTAGAGCTTTGCTGTCTTAATGTATGCAGCGGAAATGATGTAATAGACCTAGCATGCGAAAGAGAGAGAAGAAGCAGCCATGGAAGAGGTCACACACCATTAATAAATCGCCAATCATTTTTACCCCAAAGTTTTTCCTGCGTATCACATCTCCAACACTCAGCAAGAAGAATACATCAAGAGGGCAAATGCTAGTGAAACATGAAGACAAGTGGCAGGTGAAATTTAATGCAAAGAAGTGTGAAGTGATTGATTTTGTTCAGAAGAATGAGGAGAGACAACATTTTAAAAATGGTACATTTCTGAAGTGGGTGCAGGAGCAGAGGGACAAGGGAGTAGTATATCTGTGCAAATCATTGAAGTCAAGTTGAAGAAGGGGTTAATATAGAACATGAGATCCTGAGATTTATCATTACAGGAATCCAGTAGAAAAGTAAAGAAGTTATAATGAGTCTGTATAAATCACTAGAGCATTGTGTCCAGTTTTGGGCATCAGACTTTAGGAAGAATATGAAGGCATTAGCAAGGGTGCAGAAAATAGTATAAGAATTTTTCCAGGCATGAGGAACATCAGAATGGAGAACTGAATCTGTTCTCCCTTGATTGAGAGGTCTAGACAGAGTAGATAGGGAAAAATGCTTCCTGTTGACAGAAGGAGCAGGAACTAGAGTGCACGGATTTAAGATGATTGACAAAAAAAGATATGAGTAAAAGGGGGTGGTTAGGATCTGTAGTACACTGCCTGCTGGAAGCAGTTTCAACTGTGGCTTTCAAAAGAGAATTGGATAATTTTGTCTCCAAGTGAAAACCATTAATGGCTATGGGGAGGATGCTAGGGAATGGCACTAAGTGAGTTGCTCTTCCAGAGAGATGGTGCAGACTTAATGGGCTGAATGGCCTTCTTCTGTGGTGTAACCATTCTATGATTCGAAGATTGTAAACCTCCAGCATCTGAGTGCAGCATAATGATATACTTCATTTCAGGTATTTTTGACCATCTTATCAAGTGACAATCAGTCTATCTGTTCAGGTGAATGTTAGCATTTCTACAATAGTATTTAAAGATAAGCAGAGTTCACCTTCAGCCAGAGCCATCGAAAATAACTGAGCTCTTCCCTCGTTGTTGGTGCTGAGCATTGCCAAGTCACCATCCCCAGAACTTTAAGAATGAATGTTCCAGAAGTCATTCGACAGAAGGAAAATTAAACAAATTGAAAGGACTGTGATCTTTAAGGCAACACCAATTTGCAGTAACTTTTGCAATTTAAAACAAGTGGCTTTCTTATTTTAGATTTTTTTTTTCCTCTGGTACCCCAGGCATATTTGGATTATAAATTAGGAAATATCAGCACAAAGAATGTTTTGTACAAGGTTGAGGCTGTCAACAATAATGCCCAAATTTAATTTTGCTGGTAAGCATTTGAGAGGTTTTTGCCGAGAGGCGTTTGCTTCATCATGTAACCAATAGTAGAAATAACTGCTGTAGCCCAACACCTCTCTCTTATACAGCACAATGGCAGCAGATCAGTTTACAGCTTGTACATTGACTGCCCTATTTAGTTCATTTGGAGGGTGAGTAAGGCCCACAGGCTGTCTTGTTCTGTGTACACTGTTCAAAACAAGCTCCCTTATTTCAGCAATAGAATTGTAGGTCCATGGAAGAGTTGGAATCTATCATTCTATCACCATAGAATCATAGAATCCCTTCAGTGCAGCCCATTGAGCCTGCACCAACCACAATCCCACAGAGGCCCTATTCCCGTGACCCCACATATTTACTCTGCTCATCTCCTGTCACTAAGGGGCAATTTAGCATGGCCAATCCACCTAACCCGCACATCTTTGGACTGTGGGAGGAAACCAGAGCACTCAGAGGAAACCCACACAGACACGGGGAGAAAGTGCAAACTCCGCACGGACAGTGACCTGAGGCCAGAGTTGAACCCGGGTCCCTGGCGCTGTGAGGCTACCATGCACTGAGGCAACTCGAGCAATATAAAGAAGGGGAGCCAGTGCATGGACACTGCGTCCCTGCAAGCAGAACAAAACAACAATTATATTGTGCCTTTAACATAGTTACATTAACAGCCATAAGCCTAAAATGACCCAAACCAAAGAAATACTACAATACTCCACACAATGGACCTGTTATAACAATGTTATCACCAAAAAAAGTTGCCCAATTTATATCTGAAACTCTCAAGAGTTGACATTGAAGGGGATTAAAAAAGAAATAAAACAAGGGAGGATGAAAAATAACACACAATACATAAACAGAAGAACCAGAAGGGAAAGACTGGCACCGCTCAACCAATGGAGAAGATTAAATCCCTGATTGAAAGACACATAATTGTTACAGAGTTTTGTTCAGTCCCATGGCACATAGTTCTAATGTGCTGCCTACAGTACCTTCAGTTACGGGTCTGTTTTTTAAGTGTTCTCAATGCTACTAAGACGCAAGGAAGAAAGAAATGTTCATTAGCTTGACCTCGACCTTCCTGCTGAGGCAGCTGCACGCAATTGGCAATTGCTCCATACGGCACTTATTACAGTCAGTCGAAGCTGTAAAGTTTGGGGACATTTTAGTAGCTCTTTTGAAATAAAAGCCAGGTACGTAGACTCAGTAAACTTGTGGAATATCGGTGACTATCTCTGCAGAATTTGGGGAACACATTTCCAATGTTACACTTGTGTATGGGGAGCAATATTACCAGTTTGTGAGGAAACGCCAAAAAGAAAGGAGTTGGTGGGCAGCTCAATGTGGGATAATGTATGATTTCTTCCCCATGTTTCACTTCTGTCGGGTATGCGTGAGACATTTCTATTCAATGTTCTACAGGAGGTCTGTATGTAAGAAAGGACATTTATTAATTCAACATTTGTCTAATTGTTAGACTGCCAGTTCAGGCAGTATTGGCAGAACATTTGGGATTAAAAGACTAACCGAAGTCAGTTAGGTTACACGCACAATGCATGATTGTGGCACACAGAGCCAGGTCATGGTCCAGATCCTTTGCAGTGTACATTGTCTTAATGTAACAATCACTGGGGAAAGGCAAGCTAAACATAGGTATTGACTAAAATATCAATCAAACAATAACTGCTTCAATTTCTCCTGTTTTCGCTATTTATATTCTGACATTTTAGAAATGTGACCATGAGAAGTAGTATAATTAGCCACATTACAGTGGCAGTGTTTGCTTGAGGTTAATATGCATATGTCACAAGTGCCAATAATGGTTCACTGATTCCATCAACAAAGCAATTGATCAAGCAACAAAATAAACAAAAGAGTTAATCAAAATTTGGTCCAAAGATGTGCGAGTTAGGTTGATTGGCCATGATAAATTGTCCACAAGTGTCGGGGGATTAGCAGGGTAAATATGTGGGGTTATGAGGATAGGGTCTGGGTTGGATCGTTGTCGGTGCAGGCTCGATGGGCTGAATGGCCTCCTTCTGCACTGTAGGGATTCTATGATTCTATGGTCCAGTAATATCCTTCGAGGCTAAGCTGCCCTTTATTATGACTTATTCCTTGGGAGAAAGTACAGACATGCCTTCTGTGCATCACTTTATAACCGATCATACAGTCATCAGCAAGCTTATATAGGCAAGTCACCTGGTGATTTTTCTCTTCCTTCCTTTGTGGGTCCAACCCAACATGATTCTGGCTTTTAGAAAGTTGATTTTTGTTCAATCAATCATGATCAATAAAACATTTTGTTCTGACAAAATATTAATGCATTTCCCAACTCAAGTACCTGAGTTCAAATTGCAGGCTTAACTTGCAGTCATGTTTTCGAGAGGACTGGAAACCAGTCTTGGTTTGGCTACATGTAGCTACATGAGCTACTTGGCTACAGGGAGGGATTATTGTCCAGGTTCCATCCCATATCATTTAGCCAGGCAAAAAAGCCATTGATACACTCCATGGAGTTACCAGTGGATTGGATTTCCATCACACTTTGGATTGATTGCTGTTGGGATGGAATGAGGATCCAGATCCCTTTTTAATGACACATTAATAGTTATAATTTTAACTCATGTGGCCTATTTTTTTACATTTGTTCTTAGTTTTCTTGAGTTCGATCCAACCTAATTATTCTTCTGCTTTTATGTTGAAATGGAAAAATGGTAAAATATCTTTTATCTGCTAAAACTAGAATATGCAAACTTCATGCGGGATAGAGAAATCAGTATTCTTAAAAGACTCTCAGTCCCCATTTGAAAAGAAATATTCCTACTGTAAAAATGACACTGGGATCTAAATGGGACCTTGGGGCTAAATGCGCCAAGAAAACCTACAATCTAGTGAGGAACAATGATTCTGGTAAATTTGAATTTTGGATTTGACTTTCAAGAGACCGACATAAGGATATTGAATTTATTTCACCTCTGCATGTGAACTGCATTATCATTGAATCCTACAGTGCAAAGGAGGCCATTCGGCCCATCAAGTCTGCACCAACCACAATCCCACCCAGCCCTATCGCCGTAACCCCATGCATTTACCCTAGCTAATCCTCCTGACACTAATATAGCATGGCCAATTTACCTAAGCTGCACATCTTTGGACTGTGGGAGGAAACTGGAGCACCCAGAGGAAACATATGCAGACACGGGGAGAACGTGCAAACTCCACACAAACAGTGACCCAAGCCGGAAATCGAACCCAGGTCCTTTGCGCTGTGAGGCAGCAGTGCTAACCACTGTGCCACCTTGCCGCATTCTTTTGTTCTTTTTGAATTCTTTCTATTCAAAATCGCCAGAGCCAGGATTATTTCTTAATAGTTAATCTTCAACATCACCTGATCTTCTGCATTATTCTTAATTCCTAAAGTTCATCCCATCGCCCAAAAGCTGGTTTTTGGCCTTACACCAAATAAAATTCCTCCACCAATCTTCCCACTGCAAAGTGGGACCAGAAGATTTCACCCCATGTATCACAAGTTAATCCAACGAGAAAAATATAAACACGAACAAAATCATAACAAGCTAATTAAAAATACATCGCACCAATGTTTTTAAATTCTTTATTTTATAATTGGAATACCAAGTTGTTCCTGTCTGAATGTGAATAATTAATGAATGATTTACCTAACCTCTTAACCTGTCAGAAATTAATCATAAATCACTACCTCAAAACTATAGAACTATGTGAATGTGTGAACCACCCTCATCTATTGTAAAGGTCAGGTCAGCATATTTGACGGTGACAGATAACTTTAATAAAACTATTCTTTCCAAAGCTAGGAATCCGGTCTTGATTGCAACTGAATTAATATGGAATAAAAGAAACTTGTGACATTTGTAAAATCAGTATTTTTAAATTATCTGAGACAATAATGTATTGACTGTCATACTGATGGAACAAACATGAGATAATCAATGTCGCAAACCAACCATATTAAGTCCTGAAACAAACCTCTAGGGAAAAAAAAGTTTGAAGAGTCTTTAGCAAAACAGGCTAAATGCGCCAAGAAAACTTGTATTCTCGTGAGGAACAGATATGATCTGTAAGGCACATTAGCACAGTGGTTAGCACTGCTGCTTCACAGTGCCAGGGACCTGGGTTCAATTCTTGACTTGGGTCACTGACTGTGGAGTTTGCATGTTCTCCCTGTGTCTGTGTGGGGGTTACCTCCAGGTGCTCCCATTTCATCCCACATCATGAAAGATGTGCTGGTTAGGTGCATTGACCCGAACAGATGCCGGACTGTGGCGACTAGGGGATTTTCACAGTAACGTCATTGCCATGTTAATGTAAGCCTACTTGTGACTAATAAATAAACTTTACTTTGATGGTTCAGGTAAATTTGAATTTTGGATTTGACTTTCAAGAGACCGACATACAGGTATTGAACACTGATTCCACAGTCCAAATTTATTTCACCTCTGCATGTGAACTGCATTCTTTCCTTCTTTTTGGCTCCTAGAGATTTGGACAGACATTCTCCAAATCAGATTAGATGTTCTGTATTCCTGATAGTTCAGCAGGAGTCAGAATGGAATCCCACCATGAGACCATCATCTTCTTTTATCATAACCACAAGATCATACACCTCTTTCACTATCAGAACACTAGAAGCTCAAAAATTTATCATCGCTACAAAATAAGTAGCTATATTGTGGATTAAACAGAACTGTCCCAACAGCCAATTGTATTTGTTATAGCCTTCATTCTTGCACCTTACAGAACAACAGTGTTTTACTGAGGCAAAAGATTGGAGACCCCTTTGGCAACTGCTAGACAGTTGCACATAGTGTTCATAAAGCACACATTCATGTGACATTGCAGTACTCACTGCTATACTAATATTATCTTCATGGTACCTCTTTAGACTGTACATCCAATCTTTCATATGCTAACCTTCTGATTACTGCAGAACCACCAATTTGAATAACATGCTGCTACTCTTTCTCCCAGGTATAACTCAATTGTGGCGCAAATCAATCTGGACATATAACTTCAGGGCTAATCCACAGAAAAATGTGGCATGAGTGGTTAATGTCTTGAATACACTGCCTGAGTGTGGTGGAGCCAAGTTCAATTGAAGCAATTAGACTGCTATCTGAAAAGAATGAATTTGCTGGCTTATGGAGAGAAGGCAGAGGAATAGCACAAGGCCATTTGGTGAGCTGGAGCAGACATAATGGATAAAATGGCCTCCTTCTGAGAGGCAACAGTTCAGTGATTCTTCTGGTTGCAGGCCAGAAGCTGTTGGTTCTTATAAATAATGAGTTCCCACCCAGTGTGGAGGTGGGTAAGGAGGAGGGTCTCCTTGTAAGCCTGGGCCTGGCCAAGCTGGCCATCAGCAGGTCCAGGCAGTGGGTTGTCAAGGGGGTCGTCCAACCTGGCTGTCTGCCCCTCTACTGCAGTTATATTCTCGGCTGGGTGGCCTTGGAGGGGGAGCATGTGGTGTCCACTGCCATGCTTCAGGCCCTCTGTGACTAGTGAGCAGTGCGGGGGCCGGGGGGGGGGGGGGGGGGGGGCGGGATGCTGATGTGCATCATTGCACCCGGTAATGATATTTTAGCTTGTTTAGTTATGTTTCCTTTGATGTTTTGATTTCTGTTTCAGCGCTCCATCCAGGACTGCTGTCCCCTGTCGTTTTTGTTCAATGTATTGATTTTTGGTTTTATTCATAAAAAGCATAAAAAGGGAAAAGATGGAAAAAAAAGAAAGAAATTAAAAGAAAGTTAAAAGAAATTTAAATAAAATATAAAATTAGTTCTGAGAAACAAGTCAGTTATGGGTATGAATTGCAAACTTTAATAAAAGACCCCTCGAGAATTTGTAATTTTTTTCAAGTAGCTCAATTATCTTCCGAGACGCCATTTGTTTTTTAAATTCCTTCTTAGATGTGGCATTGCTGGCAAATCTAACTTTCATTGCTAACTGGCCTTTGAAAGGAGGTGGTTAGCCACCTTATTGAGTCACTGCAGTCCATGTGGTACACCCACAGTATTGTGAGGAAGGGGGTTCCAGGATTTTTATAGAATAGAATCCCTACAGAATTCGGCCCAGTGAGTCTGCACCGACTCTTTGAAAGAGTGTCTTACCCAGGCCCTATCCCTGTAACCCCACATATTTACCCCACTAACCCCACTAATGTCTTAAAGTGCATCAAGATAGTTAATTCCCGGGACCTGATTAAGTGTATCCCAGGATGTTGTGGCAGGCTAGGAGGAAATTGCGGGTTCCCTAGCAGAGATACTTGAATCATTGACAGCCACAGGTGAGGTGCCTGAAGATTGGAGGCTGGCAAATGTGCCTTTGTTTAAGAAGGGCTGCAGGAAAAAACCTTGGAACTACAGGCCGGTGAGCCTAGCGTCTGTAGTGGGTAATTTGTTAGAATATATTCTGAGAGACAGGATCTACAGGCATATAGAGAGGCAAGGACTGATTAGGGACAGTCAACATGGCTTTGTGAGTGGAAAATCATGTCTCAAGAATTTGATTGAGTTTTTTGAAGGGGTAACCAAGAAGGTAGATGAGGGCGATGCAGTCAACGTTGTCTACATGGACTTTAGCAAGGCCTTTGACACGGTACCGCATGGTAGGTTGTTGCATAAGGTTAAAGCTCATGGGATCAAGGGTGAGGCATCTAAATGGATACAAAGTTGGCTTGATGACAGAAGACAGAAGTGGTTGTAGAGGTTTTTTTTCAAACTAGACGCCTGTGACCAGCGGTGAGCCTCAGGGATTGGTGCTGGGTCCACTGTTATTTGCCACTTATATTAATGATTTGGATGAGAATTTAGGAGGCATGGTGAGTAAATTTGCAGATATCATCAAGATTGGTGGCATAGTGGAGAGTGAAGAAAGTTATCTAGGATTGCAATGGGATCTTGATCAATTGGGCCAGTGGGCTGATGAATGGCAAATGGAGTTTAATATAGATAAATGCAAAGTGATGCATTTTGGTAGATCAAACCAAGGCAGGACTTACTCAGTTAATGGTGGGGCATTGGGGAGAGTTATAGAACAAAGAGATCTAGGAGTACAGGTTCATAAATAATGAGGGGCATAGATAAGGTAGATAGTCAACTAGAAGACATAGGTTTAAGGTGAGAGGGGAGAGATACAAAAGGGTCCAGAGGGGCAATTTTTTCACACAGAAGATAGTGAGTGTCTGGCACGAGCTGCCAGAGATAGTAGTAGAGGCGGATACAATTTTGTCTTTTAAAAAGCATTTGGACAGTTATATGGGCAAGATTGGTATAGAGGGATATGGCCCAAATGCGGGCAATTGGGACTAGCTTAATGGTAAAAACTGGGCGGCATGGACAAGTTGGGCTGAAGGGTCTGTTTCCTGTAAAACTCTATGACTCTATCGCAGTACACAAAGGGACAATTTAGCATGGCCAATCCACCTAACTTTGGGAGGAAACTGGAGCACACCCACACAGACACAAGGAAAATGTGCAATCTCCACCCGCACAGTCATCCAAGGCTGGAATTGAATGTGGGTCCCTGGCACTGTGAGGCAGCACTGCTAACCACTGTGCCACCGTGCCACCCTATACTCAGTAATAGTGAAAGAACAGCAATATAGTTCCAAGTCAGGATGGTGAGTGACTTGTAAATTTATAGGTGATGGTGCTCCCTTGTGTCTGCTGTCTTGTCCTTCTAGAAAGTAGAGCGTAGGTTTGGAAGGGTTTTTGAAAGAGCCTTGGTAATTTGCTGCAGTGCATTTTGTAAATGGTACGCACTGTTGCTGCTGTGCTCCAGTTGTGAAGGGAGTGAATGCTTACGATGGTGGATAGGTGCCTATCAAGCAGGCTGCTGCGTCTTGGATGGTGTTGAACCTCTTGTGTATTGTTGAGCTGCACTCATCCAGGAAAGTAGAGAGATTTCCATCATTTAGCGGGAGATGTTGGCGTTGTGGTAATATCACTATCTGACACTCTGAGGACACAGGTTCAATCCCATTGCAGCAGTTGATGGAATTTAAATTCAATTCATAACATCTGGAATTCAAAGCTAGTCTTTACAATGGTGACCATTACAACTATCATCAATCACTGTAAAAACATATCTGGTTCACCAATGACCTTTCAGGAAGGAAATCTTGCATCCTGACCCAGTTTGGCCTATCTGTGACGCCAGACCCACAGCAATGTGTTGGGGGGAAGTCTCCGTTCATGCCGACGGGATTCTCCGGTTCTGCCAGCAGTGTACCCCCTGCCGGTGTGGGGTGACATCAATGGGAATGATAGCGGCGGGACCAGAGAATCCTGCCGCTAGCAAACAACGTGCTGCCTCCTGCCGGTGGGAAACACGTGGCTCGGAGGCCAGAGGATCTCACTTGGTGACTCTTAATTGCCATCTGAAATGGTCTAGCTAGGTACCCACATCTGTGCCAGATGTGTAAGGGAGTAAAAGTGGCCTACATCAGTGCAGAAAACTGAAGGCTGACTGAAAGAATTTAGTCCACATCCTTTAATTGTTAATGTTCCTAAATGGCTAGCTGTCATGTGGAGGCAGGTAGCCCAGTCACCCCAAACCCACCTTTCCTAAAAAGGCCAGGACTGGGAACAGCTTCGAGAAACTAGCTCCAAAGTTGTGCTTGTTGATGAATGGCATAGATTTGAGGGTTGGACTATCAAAACTCAGTCCCCTCCCCTGTTCTTCCTCCTCTCACTGCCGCTTGGAAGACTGCTGTCAATCATGTCTCAAAAACCTTGGCCAAGAGGCTTTCAACGTGTGAATGACTGGGCTAGAATGGAAGGAGAGGAGGCTGCGATCAATCTTATCACGTTTGCTCGAAAAGCATATTGTAGGATTCTGTTTTGACCTAAAAAAAAGTTTGATGACCCCAAAAGAAAACATTCCAAATGGGCGGAATGAAGTTTAGAAAGAGCAGACAGGCACAGGTATTATGAATAGTACGATCCTGTCTTATTTCTTGGCAATGTAAGTAAGTGTCTATTACCTATAATCAGTGCCTAATGTCATATTCTACAGAAACAAGTTATAGGTTTAATAAAGATTGGCAGCTGTTGTTAACACAGGAAACCAATTGTTGAATACAATCAGCCTTTATATTCTCGAATTAGCAGGCAAGCACATGCATCACAACGTATGCAATTTTACATCGCTCTGCCATTATGAAATCCACCTTAAAGTTGAATGGGTTTAGTGTGCAAGGAGTATCAAGAACAAATGCACTTAATATTAACTGATGATGCAGTTTACTGCCAAATTAAGCAATGTACAAGGAGGGGAGTGGAGGCACCTTGCATACCCTGGTACTAAGAACAATTCCAGCACAGGAGTGAAAGATTGTACCATTCCAACAGAAATAGCATCTGTGTTCCTGCACCAGAAGGAAGATTGAACCCTTCAAATAACTGATTGTTTGATCACAGTTTTTTATGACCTTTCTTATTTCAAATTGGGGGGAAAAAAGCAATAAAAAGCATTAGACATAACAGTGAAGTAAGCTAAAAACCATTCTAATATAATTGCTAAGAAGCCTGTAATTTTGAGGTAAACTTTATTTCATTTTTTTTCAAGTATCACCTGATTGATATACTAAACTGTTTAACAACATGAGTTGGATCTTAATGACTTCCCCTTTTGGGAAAAGGCCAAATAATGTTGTTTCTTGTTTGTTCATGTATGATTGCATTGATGAGATTTATTAATGGTGAAGGGGGGGCGGTGGGGGGAGTGAATAATAAGGGTCGGAATGGATATTATTTGCGTGAAGCATGTTTTTGGTAACTGCTGTGAAGGGAAGCAAGAGAGGTGGCATTGGTCTCAAGTCCATCAGCAAAGGCGAGGGAATGCTATTTCTGACTGTGGTAAAATATTCCTCATTACCTCAACACCTACCACATGAGGAATAAATATTCCTTCCATTCCTCAATTTATGTTGGAAAACAAAGCAAAAGAAAAACCTTACCACAGGAGCATGAAATCTGAAAAGGGCTCAATTTTCACTTCCGGCTCAGAAAGCAGAAAGGCAAGCAGTCAGTCCCTCCAGGAGCTGAGGCAGTTTGGC
Organism: Mustelus asterias; assembly: GCF_964213995.1. NCBI lineage: Eukaryota > Metazoa > Chordata > Chondrichthyes > Carcharhiniformes > Triakidae > Mustelus > Mustelus asterias. Next base: position 92,129,314 of record NC_135801.1, on the reverse strand, counting down.
TTGGCTGTAACCAAATGGGCTGGGTAGTCGGCAACAAGTGACTGTGCAGCTGAAGAAGAAAACTGCTGACAGGTGTCCTATGGAAATGGTCCCTTGCACAATGTTCTGAATGCTCTAGGAAGGCAGCATGGTGGCACAGTCGTTAGCACTGCTGCCTCACAGCGTCAGGGACCCGGGTACAATTCAGCCTTCGGTCACTGTGCGGAGTCTGCATGTTCACCCGGAGAAAACCCACTGTGTGGGTTTTCTCCGGGTGCTCCAGTTTCCTCCCACAGACTGAAAGATGTGCTGGTTGGGTGCATTGGCCATGCTAAATTCTCCCTCGGTGTACCCAAACAGGCGCCGGAGTGTGGCGACGAGGGGATTTTCACAGTAACTTCACTGCAGCGTTAATGTAAGCCTGCTTGTGACACTAATAAATAAACTTTAAAAACTTTACAATAAAACAGGGAGCATCAAGAAGTACAGAGTGTGAGTAAGAAGGAGCTGCAAAAGGTAGCAGGAGAGGACTCCTGCAGGAGAGGACTCCAAAGATGTGCGGGTTAGGTTGATTGGCCATGCTAAAAATTTCCCCTTAGTGTCCTGAGATGTGTAGGTTGGAGGGCTTAGTGGGTAAATATGTAGGGATATGGGGGTAGGGCCTGGGTGGGATTGTGGTCGGTGCAGACTCGATGGGCCGAATGGCCTCCTTCCGCACTGTAGGGTTTCTATGATTCTAGGACTCCTGAAGTAAAACTTGAAGGCCAACCCCAGGCTGTCCTCAGATCGATGCCATCTAGGATCTGTGGATGTGCAGTCAATTGACATTTTTAAGACTGCAATTGAAAGATGTTTGTTGGATAAGTGTATAAAAGGGACAGGGAACAAAGTCAGTGCAGTTGAGGTATGAATCAACCATGATCTAATAGAATGGCACTACATGCTGGAGCAGCTGAATGGCCTTCACCTGTTCCTATGTTCCCATGTGCCCCTGATTTGCCAAAGACATTTAAATCATGAGGCCACCCCAAGCCTCTGAACTCTTTTTCACAGCTTCAGGGATGCCCAGAGCACTGCACAGCTAATGAAATACTTCTGAAGTGTAGTCATTGTTGTAATGGAGGGAACTACGGCTGCCAAAACTGTACACAGCAGGGACACACAAACAGCAATGAGATAATCTGTTGCTTTTAGTGCTGTTGGTTGAGAGATGAAAATTGGCCAGGACGCTGGGAGAACTCCTCTACCCTTCTTGGAACGGTGCCACGGGATCTTTTAAGACCACCAGAGAAGGCAGTCAGGACATTGGCTTACATTTCATTTGAGAGGCAGCACCTCCAGCAAGGTTCTCCTTAGCATGGAATTATAGTAGGGTACAAATTATCAGGAAATGCAGACAGTAATGTTTCAAAAATCAAGCAATTTATGGGGATGTTCCAAGGAATCCCCAAAATAAAGTTTGCGTACTTCAAAGTAAAGTTTATTTATTAGTCACAAGTAAGGCTTACATTAACACTGCAATGAAGTAACTGTGAAATTCCCCTAGTCGCCACACTCTGGCACCTGTTCGGGTCAATGAACCTAACCAGCACATCTTTCAGACTGTGGGAGGAAACCAGAGCACCCAGAGGAAACCCACACAGACACGAAGGAGAACATATAAACTCCACACAGACAGTGACCCAAGCCGTGAATCGAATCTGGGTCCTTGGCGTTGTGAGGCAGCAGTGCCAATCACTGTGCCACCAAACTGCCCAGCACTTACTTTCTTCCTTCAGTGCGTTTTTAAAATCCACTATTTGTGGAAACAGATTTTATGCATTTTAAGATTTTTCTCCAAGAATAAGTTAATCAAATATTAAAAATGTCTGTAGCAAAGTTATCACCTACCCAGATCCCACTCCATTTTCACTACGTTTCATTCTTACATGACGTAAGGCACATTTACTTCTGAGTATATCTGGGCTGGAGTTTTGAAGTAGAGTTGCTAGCTGGTGTTTCTGCAGGATGATATTTCCATTTCCCACATCAAGTACATCGATGGCTTCTCTTGGTCACATCAACAATTCACCATCAACTTACCAGCTGATTATAGGGAGTTCTGTATTGGGGACGATTTGTCTACCAAGAACAGGATTGAGACTGGTCATACTTTTTTCCCTCAGGAGCTTAATGGCCAACAGAAGTAATAGGCTATAGTCCAGGGGTTTGCATCAACTTCAAACTCAGGTGTCAGAGTTGGAAGATAATGTATATGAACACTCTGGGGCCCCACCCACTCACCTCTCAACCTTTTTTTTTAACCTTTTCCCAACTTATGAACTTCAAACCTTCCACGAGCACACCTGGCCAAACTTCCTCCAATGCTTGACCCTGGCTAGCACTGACCGTGTATCTTTCTCTAGACTCCTTCCTATCTTCCCTCATCTCCTCATCTTATCCATATGACCTCTCACTTGCTCCCTCGATCCAACTCAACTGCCCATCCTGTTCCTGAGGTCAACTCTTCAGGTGTAACCCCGTTTGCAATCATCATCCTTCACCCCAAAGTACCCCTGACCCCACCATCGTTGCAATTTACCATTCCATCCCCAATCTCCGTTTCCTCTCCAAAGTGCTTGAATGTGTTGTCAGCACGTAGATTTGTTCCCATACAAATCTCACCTGGCTCTAATTTTCTCTATTTAATCGTAACCATCGTGTCAATTGCAAAAGTTTGAAGTTTATTTTGTTAGTGTCACAAGTAGGCTTACATTAACACTGCAATGAAGTTACTGTGAAAATCCCCTAGTCACCACACTCTGGCGCCTGTTCGGGTACACTGAGGGAGAATTTAGCATGGCCATTCCACCTAATCAGCACATCTTTCAGATTGTCAGAGGAAACCAGAGCACCCGAAGGAAACCCATGCAGACACAGGGAGAACATGCAAGCGCTGCACAGACAGTGATACAAGCTGGGAATTGAACTCAGGACTCTGGCGCTGTGAGGCAGCAGTGCTAACCACCGTGTCACGTTTGCAGTGGCTTCTCTTCCTGCTTGTGCACCATTACCTCTAGTGTTCTCCAACTTAAATTAAAGGCCCTCCTTCCCCGCCCACAGGAAATAGGGCCGCCCCCGCACCACACCTAAAGCATTGAGGCAGTACCTCCCACCACCACGATACCACAACACATTGCTTCCTCTCATCCTCGCGTGCATCAGGACTCTCCCCTCTCCCACCTCTCCCCACACCCACACCTCCACCACACATAAGGGGAACCCTGCAATGGGGCTCTCCAGGTTGGCATTGCCAAGTTGGCATCGCTTGGGTACCAGGGGCACTGCCCAGGTACGTCCCTCACACCTTGGTGCTATACTTACCTCCACGCTCCAACGTGGTCATCACAACTGTTTTTGTTTTTGAAAACCAATAGTGATTCACACCGGTGTGACGTCATGCCAACTGGGTGGGAGCATAAAGCGTGGGCGGACGTTACGGCATCAAGTCCAGTAACTACATGCTAATTTATTCAAATTTATGGAAATCACATCACTTCACCAGCAGGGGGCAGCGGGGAAGATCTCAAACTGAGATTGCTGGAGCAAATCCCGTTTTGGCCCTCTCGTGGAATTTTGCGGCCATTCCGGGATTTGCTCCTGCAGCTAGGCTGGCTGGCTGGCTGCTAGACCATCGCCATAAGGTTGAAACTTCTGAGCAATAGCAACCACTATTGGATTACTACACTAGTCATATTCTTTACATGGTACTGGAGCTCTACATTTTTCACTTGGGTTTCCAAACTAGGTCTTTTCAGAAAGGTGGGGTGGAATTCTCCCACCCTGGAGCTATGTCCTGTGGCAGGATGGGAACGAGGAAGTGTTTTTTGCTGAGGAGGCCAGCGGGAAAACATATCATATCTTCCGGCCCCAACCTTATCAACCATGCAAGCTGGGTTTTGTGCTGTATTCCAGGGCAGTGCGGGCCTGATGGCATGCAGTCAGCCATCATATCCGGGCACCAGATTGAAAATGCGCTCAACATCACTGACCCACTATTGAAGGAAGAAGATGGACCTCCTGAAAATAAAGCTAGATCTCCTGACAATGAAGGTGGGCCTCTTGGGAAGGCAGACGGATAGGCAGGAACATTCTGAGGTTAGAAGGTGGACCTTCAGCAGAATGCCAAATCTGGAAGATCCACCTGGAGATGCTCTCCCCACCCACTGCTGTGGTGTTCCAGGGTCCAAGCTTACTGGCGGCCTCCATTCTGAACACTGGGGCAGCTTCAGGCATTGGTTAGGTGAGTCCCAACATCTGCATGCCACGTTGCTCCAGACGTGTTTTACACTGGCGTGTTTTCCTACTGGCATCACAGAGAATCAGGCACGAGGGATCGGGCCTTTATTTGTATCCCATTAGCTGGATGCAAATCAGTTTCAATCCGGCCTCCAGCGGATTTCCTGATCCGCCATGGTGGACACCTGGGAAATTCACACTGGCATAAAACTGATTCCTGGGCCTCCTGCCGACCTCTCCCTCACCGCATCCACCACTACCCCCCACCTGCCATTGAACCCATCAATGGGCTTGGGAGAGTTCTGCCCATGGAGTGTACCTGTCCAGGGCTCCGGGAGTCTTTTTTCATAGTGCAGGATCATCAGGGGTAGCCAAGATGCGGCATAGCTGTTATATTTTGGGATGTCTTCATTCACTAACACACTGAAAAGTTTTGGGAGATTTAAATAGCTTATCATTGTGTTAATGAATGAGTGTGAGTAAGCTATCTGGGTAGGGTGGTAGGGTGCCATTTGGGTAGGGTGGCAGGATGGTAGGTGGCAGGGTGTTAGGTGGCAGGGTTGGCAGAGTGATAGAGTGATGTGGTGGAGTCAGGTCAGGTAGGGGGGGAATTGGGGGGGTCAGAGGAGAATCAAAGGGTCGGGTGGGAATTGGAGGTTTGGGGGAATCGGAGGGTCGTTGGGAGTTGGAGTGTCGGGTAGGAGTCAGCAGGTCGGGGGCAGTTGGGGCCAGGGAGACGGAGGATCAGGCAGCGAGCCGGAAGGTTGAGTGGGGGTCACAGGGTCTTGGGGAATCAGTGGGTTTTGGGGAGATAGGGGGGAGTTGGAAAGTCAGGGGACAATTGGAGGACTGGGGGGTGGGAGTCAGAGAGTTGGTGTTGAGGGAATTGGAAGGGGGGGTTAGTGGTGGGATTGGGTGTGTTAACATACCCAGGAGTAAGATGATATTTCCTGGGTAAGTGAACTGGAACCCTCTGAAGTCTCTGACTCTGAAAGTGGAGACTTCTTTGGAGGTTTGCAGATGAAGGGGAATTGTCCATCATGTTGAAACTTCCCGGGCAATTCCTTTGGGAATCCTTGCGTTGGGTCTTCCGCGGTACTTTCCAGGTCTGACCATCAGGAAAGCCGAAGATCTGGGCAATATAGTCTTGAAAAGAAGATGACATTAAATACAGAGTGGGGCTGGAAATGCTCTGAAGTACAAAAATGTTAATTTGACTTGATTTTAGACCAGGCAAAGGTCACAGTCAGACGTTCCCATTATAGTTAAGATAAATTGCTTTTGCATGGTCAAGAAAAGGTGGTATTTCCATTAGTAATTATAAGCATAATTATATGCAGACAAATGTAAATTTCAATATAATCCCTTAATTGCTTTATTAAAACTCAATTCCAGATTGTCAAAATGAAAGTAATCATTCATTGCATCAATGTAACATGACACAAGACGAGAAAAATTATTTCATTAAGTTCCCAAAGCACTGTAAAACGTGGAACTTATATATATTGTCAGTCTCGCTTTTCCTCCCATTTCTTTTCATTATATTCTTGGAATCCCAAGATAGTGATCAAGGGAAAAAGAGGGTTAATCACCTTCATATTTTTTTCATTTATGCAGATTGGGTGGAATGCTTAGAAATGGCAAGAAAAACATATTGTAATTCAGCCCTATCCGATAACATGGTTCAAGCACAATTGAGGTTGCGGATTTGTATTTAGAACCTGAATGGTGAGGCCTGAGGCCCCCTTATACTGGGCCTTGGGGCTGATTGACTTAAGCGGAACAGCCAAGAGAAAGTAAATAAAGATTGGGCTGTTACTAGCATAACAGCGGCCTTTGCAGGTAACAGGGGGCAGGGAGCGGGAGATCAAAGGCTACAACTGGGTTCAGAAAGTTGGGAAGAGGTATTGGAGGCCAGAGGGATGCCCTTGCTCCTCATTGGTTCCACATTCAGAGAAGTAAATTTCAACTATTTACCTTTTGCTTGGAACCAGGTTTTACTGAACAAAGCCAGTGTTGGCTGGCCTTCATGTAAGGAAAAAAACCAATACATTTTGGAAGTAGCTGGTACTTGTCAAAACTGTTCTTGCGTACCTTTAAATGGAACTCCAGTTCAGGCCAATACCAGTCATTTCCATGTTTTACTGGCTTATCCTTCTGGGTTGTCAGTGAAGGCCTCAAACAGGTGTTAGGTCATTTATTTACACAAGCAAAGGGCCTAACGCTTGTTTCAGACACGGTCACCATTCTCCACTTGTACTCCTGACATGCTGGGTAGCAGACTTCCGACTGGAAATGTGCACACAGTTCCTGCCCATCATTCATGCCATTAGCCTGAGAAAGGGTCATTGTACAATTATATTTCTACATCTTAAAGTTTTCGGAATAGTTAACAGTGGGATTTTCCAGCCATTCCTGCCAGTGGGATCTTCCGGTCCCGTCGACGGCAACCCACTGCTGCGGGTTCCCCGGTGGAGTAGGATGCAGAACAACGGGAAACTCTGTGGAAGATCCTGCCGCCAGTCAATGGCAGCCTTTGTCCACCGCAGTAAAACACACCATGGGAGGTGGGAGAGAGGTGGGTGTCCCAGCCATTAGATCTAAGGAGTCTTTAGGATAACTATGGAGTTTAATACATGTGACGAAGCCAAGTACTAAAATAGGGCCATATGAATCAAAATTCAATTGAAAGCATATTTTATTATGGATACCAGTGTAATATTTCATTGCTAGCTATGATCACACAGATGTTAGAACACAGAAATGAAAAGCTCTGAAATGAACTCAATTCTGCAGAAAGAATTGGTGCACCATGCAGTCAACTCTCATTTTTCCACCTAGAAATGTGAAAAGCTGCACTGGGGACAGCAAATGTAAAGATTCGGACACAACAAAAAGTATAGTTGCAATGTTCCAAACTCAAGACATAAACTGCTGTGTTATTGAATTTCTGGATTGTTTGTGTCTCCTTTTCCATCTTCCTTCATCATCCTAGATTTATGAAATCCACGCTATTGGAACTGTCAAATTCCTGAACCAATCATCACCGCAGTATGAGTTTCCATTGGCGGTGACGGTGAATTCTGATCTCAATTTTTGTCCCATTATATTGTTTGTTAAAATATAAGATTAGGATGTTTCACCTCTGTGTCTTCCCACTGCTACCCAAACGTTTCAGAGAAGCTTTGGCTGGAAAATTCTCCATCCCAGTAAGATGGTTTTGGAGGTGGGGCAAGGAGCAACCTTAGGAATTCTCATGTCGGAGCAGCTCCGAATTGGTTTTCCGTCTTCTGGTGATCTTTCTTGTTGGCAAGGTCTGCTCGGCACTGGCTGGCTGCCCAGCCGCAGTGGATAACTAATCATCAATTAAATGTCCACTGAGGAATTAAATTGGTGATGCCCCCATGATCTTCCCAATGATGGACAAACAATTGCTGAAGTCAAAGCCCAGCAACCTCCTGGAGATGGCTTGCTGGTGGTAATCCTTCGACAGCCCCTCTAATTTCCCAAATCCTCAACCACCGCAACCATGGGCCGTCCTGTGGTGAGCTTGCCCCCACACACTGATGACCTGGCAGCTGTCACCATGCTTATTTTTAGCAATTTAAGAAATCTTCAGCGATCATCTCCATCATGAGGTGCTCGTGAGGTCTCTTGCCTACATCGGTGGTGCCCACTTCGCTCAGGGGGATTTTCCTCTGCCCACAGCCTTGAGCACTCCAATTGGCTCTGCAGCCTGCGGAGCCTACCCACCATCTTTGATTGGGCTTGGATCTTGAAGGCCTGTTGATTGGCCGACTCCAGGGAGATTGTGCAGGCTGACAGAATAGAGACACCATCAGGCCTAGCAGCCACATACAGTCCCGGGGCCCCAGAATCTTCAAATCTTGGTCTGTGGCTACGACTGACCCTTTAATCTATTCCAGGTTAATGGGTGAATAAAGAGCATAATGGAAGGTGGCCGATTCATTTTCTTAAATAAGCATCAATCTTGAGTAATTGTAGAGAGATCTGTGATAGATTGCTAGTAGGCTGCACATCTGTTTTACTTGGCCCTGCAAGAAAAGCCAAAAATTAGTTCATAAACTCACCCACTCCGACCTTTTCTGACTCCAATTCTTCAGGGGTTTCAGCACAGATTTAGTAGAATGCTCCAAAGCTTAAAGGATTAAATTATATGGACAGGTTATGTAAACTTGACTTGTGTTTCGTTGAAGGTTGAGAGGTGATTTAATTGAAGTGTATTAAATAAACGTGACCTTCGTTCCTGGAACAAGGATCTTGCACTGTGGTAGCACTGTCTGAAAGGAAATCTCTTTGATCTCATTCCACCAATTTCCCAATCTCAGTTGCACACCTCTGAAAGAGATCAGAGCAGCTCCAACCAATCCTATTCGATCCAGGCAGCCACGCCAAGAGAGCAGCACTGGTGGAAACATGGGAGTAGCTATCCCCCCACCTTCTCAGATATTAAGGTGAAATGTCCTGTGAGGGAAGAAAACAAGGTGGAAAAAGAAAATACATGTCTTTTTGTGGGGAATGCAAAACATGAGAGAAATTCCAGCAACTCCAATGCTTTGATAACTAGGTTCGAAAATTCAGTCAGATGGTGAAAAAAAATCACACTTCTCAGGACAAGCAAGCCACACAATATGCTGTAGACATTGGCGGGACAGGAAAATCCCACCAGCAGTCAATGGTGAGCCACCTTCACTGCCAGAAACCATGCTGAAGAACATGGGCTGAACCTTACCTTATTTTTTCAAAGTGTCAGGCTCAGACTGAAAACTGGCGTGTAGTTCTCCAGCTGCACTGCCGAGTTTTCTCTCCAGATTGTGAGTCTCTCAGAGTGAAATAAATCAGTGGGTAAGGTTCACATTGCCACTCTGGCAAGATGGGGCCTGATAGAGCTGACAAGGCTGGCTCCACAGAGATCGGGTGCTGGTTTTAATGGATGCCCCAATTATCGTTAGAAATAAATATCCCCAACCCTACCCCCCCACAATCTTTGGTGGGGCCTCTCCACTTACGCAGTGCCAACCTGGCAGCACTAACCTGCCAGGGGGCAGTAGTGCCAGGGCACTGCCCAGGAGTGTCCCTCTCACCCGGTTGTAAATGTTGCCCATAGTTTAGCTATTCAATGGCGGGGGGGGGGGGGGGGGGGTGCGGTGTGGGGGGGGGGGCGGCGGAATCATGTGGCTGGGGGAGAGGAGGTTAGGTGGATAATTATATTCAAATTTATTAAAAATTATGAAAATGATGTTGCCACCCTTTGTGAATGTGAACCTCGTGATGCCACTGGCGAGTGGCAGAGATCATCGGGAAACCCAATTCTCTCCGGATTTTTCTCTCTGATGGTGGATGTCGGCTGAAAATCACCCCCCTCCCCACCCTCATATCTGAAGTCATAGCAAACAATGCTCATATCTGCACGAGAATTCAAAACATACTTTACAACATTTAAAGTGATGGAAAATAAATGAACAAACAATTCCATCAGAAACATCACAAGGTCTATATGAATGCTCCATATCCCAAGCTTTGCTTATTTAACTAGGTACAAATGCATTCCGACAGAATCTGGTTTTGATGAAGGCCAATTTATTTGCTCATTAACTGACATTTGAAACCATTTAGGCAATTGTGATATGGAATTAAAGTCTCGACTGAAATGTTATTACTGATTTGGCATGACTTGTCTGTCTTCTGAGGCCTTTTAAGATGATGTTGTATCAGAGTACCCTGGTGAGTTACTATAGCTGCACCCTTTTATTGAATGTACATTTTTCTGCAAACGCTGGCACATTTTCTGCATTCTCACACAACATGAAAGCGGGCTTGTATGTGAATCATTTTGTTTTAAGGTAACCCAAAACCTCATCGCTTTAAAGTTTTCATGACGTGAGCCAATACATCTGACTGTCGAAAAATATTTCGAAAATAAAGTTCATTAACCTGCTATAATTAGAATTTAATGCAATCTTATACACTAAAGGAGTCAATTAAGCTTTATTTATAACTACATCAGGATATCCATCCATCATTGTCCAGTGATTCCATCTGCTTTACCGAACACCTAATATTATTTGACTCTGGTGAAATCACAAAATTAAATCCCTGAGCACAACGTTTCAATGGTCAAGTCTATCCCTGGCCTCTTAGAGCAGAGTTTTTGATTTGTACTTTACTGAAACCATCGTTATTAATCTTGTATTATGTAAATAGGCTTGGCAGCCTTTGCTGATTTAATATTTCAAATGGAGCAGTGATTGTACCGTATTGAGAATATGGAATGTTGTTTAATAGTGCTTGGATGGCATTTAGCGTGCCTTTTTCCAATATTGTTTGGTTGTTTTTAGTAAGGATAATTAGCACTAAACCTGTCAGGAAAATAATGTCAATGAAAAAGTACAAACATTGAAATGGAAATTTGTGATTAACTTAGTGATGAAGAAAGATCATGCAAGATCGCAGGATAGGTTTGGATGAAGAAGCCCATTTAACTCATTTAGCTTCACTGACCTAGCATATCAATCTCATTAATTCCAATTATCTAGCTAAATGAACCAGCACCCTGCATTTGTTTCATCTCAAAATATCTTTCTTTCAGTGCAGGCAGGTTATCGGACATCACCAGACAATACTGAAGCACGTATTAGAAAATCAAGAATGTGTATGTTTTGAAATCAATGGGCAGGAAATCATTGCCAGTCTTTGTGTGAAAGCTATGCTTAGATCATTTTCATCTGTTACATACCACAGATCATTCCCATAAACAAGCTCTGCTCCCATGGTTTGGACTGCTAATATCTATCAAAATGTCGTAAACACAGGGATTGAAAAGAGAGGTTTGAGATTCTGGTTTGCTGGATACATTACACCCTTTTACATGGTTTCCCTCACTGAAATCTTGCTCCCGTCACGCCTGCGGGATCTTATGATCCCGCTCATGACATACCCCCACCGCGGGTTTCCTGGCGGCAAGGGAAGTGTTCAATGGGAAATCCCATTGACAACGGCGGCATCATAAGATCCCACCACCAGCACGTACGTGCTGCCTGCAGTCACCGCGAAACATGCCACAGAAAAATCCCACCCCTTATCTTTAGCAGGAGAGAAAAAAGTACTCTATCAGATGGTGGCTTAGATTGCAGAGTATTATTTCTGTTTGTTTAGTAATAAACAGACAAGTGCATAGTATTAAATACAAGTAAGGCTGCTTTTAACTGCCGCAAGTCCTGCGTGTATCTTTCAGCTGGGACATTTTTCAGCTAGCAACACTTCTTCTTTCTCTTCTATTTTGTCTCTCCTGTCTTCTCTGCAGGTATGGGTGCTGGTTTGCCTTGCCCCTCTGGTTGCATGTTATCCCCTCTATTAATTGTGTTATTGTACCTAACACGACACAAGTGACCTTGGATAATTTCTCATGACTGTAAAGTAAGATCCAGGATTGAATCTGTTCTTGTGGATGCATTCATAACTAGGGCTACAATATTCTAGCTATAATTATAATGGAGATGTGGCATAGGCATCGACAGAACTGAGAAATTAATACTCGGGTTTTTAACATTTGCAGGAGAGATAAAGATGCAGGGGGTGGGGATTGGGGGGTGGGGGGGGGAGGTGGAGCAGCTGTTTTAAAGCATTTATCTCACAGTGCAAGAGTTCGGAGTTATATTTGACTTGAAACATTGGGCAGAATTTTCCTTTTATTCAGAAGTGCTGGCTCAAGCAGTGTGTGACCTTTCCACCATATTTTCCAGCACTTCCAGAAAATAAATGCTGGAGGCAGGTCCCATGCTGTCACGCTGGCAGATCGGGCTCTTTCAGAGCTTGCCCCACTCGCATCCAGAGATCTGGAGCCTTTCTTAAAGGACACCCTGATTTAAGAGCACTAAAATAAAACCAAAGAATGCCCACCTACCATGAACACAGAGCACTGGTACCCACCATGCACACAGTGCATTTCTGCAGTCCATGTGAGTATAAAAGAGATCCTGCCCAACAGATATCTTGAAAAGAAGTCATTGAAAACAGTATCGACTAAATAGGTTATGACATGTAGTAGCTCTTGGGGCTTCTCTGTGAGATGTACTGACCAGTAGACATGTTTAAGACCAAAAGACCATAAGACACAGGAGCAGAATTAGGCCACTCGGCCCATCGAGTCTGCTCCGTCATCCAATCATGGCTGATATTTTTCTCATCCCCATTCTCCTGCCTTTTCCCATAACCCCTGATGCCCTTGTTAATCAACAACCTATCTATCTCTGTCTTAAAGACACTCAATGACCTGGCCACCATAGTCTTCTGTGGCAAAGAGTTCCACAGGTTCACCACTCTCTGGCTGAAGAAATTCCTCCTCATCTCTGTTTTAAAGAATCGTCCCTTCAGCCTGAGGTTGTGCCCTCTGGTTCTAGTTTTTCCTACTAGTGGAAACATCCTCTCCACGTCCACTCTATCCAGGCCTCGCAGTATCCTGGAAGTTTCAATAAGATCACCACTCATCCATGCTTGGCATCAAGTTTTGTGAAGGATTTTGCACCTGCAAATCTCAGATTTAATTCTTCGAATGTTGGTATTTTCTCAGGACAACGTTTCAAAGATGCGTTTAGACACCATGGATTGAGGCAAATTCTCAATGAACTGTCCTGCACCTGATTGAAATGCACCAATCTGTGCGTTCTTATTCTCTTCTGATGATTCTGCCTTCCTCCATTTTGTGCAGTTCAACCTTCAATTTGTCTTGTATGTGGATGCTGCACTTAGGTGGTGGATCAATAGATGGACTTGCATTCTCCTGAAAGTTTAATGTTGCAGCTCCCTTGAAACTGCTAATTTTGTTGAAACATTCTGGATATTTCAATTTATATCATGGATGAGAGGGGTGTGGAGGTATATGGTCCAAGTGCAGGTCAGTGGGACTAGGCATAAAATGGTTCGGCACAGACAAGAAGGGCCAAAAGGCCTGTTTCTGAGCTGTAATTTTCTATGGTTTCTATGGTAACTGAGGTGATAGCAGTTTCTGAGGTTCATCTACCTTGTGACATCTGCCTGATTTCATGAATTGTTCCGAGTGTGAGGTTTTGAAATGCCAGTAGACCTGTAATTGCTGGGCCTTTAGTTTCCATGCTATGTAACATCTATGACACCCAGGAGAATTGATTGTATTTGCGCTCCAGGACTATGGATCCTGCACATGGAATTACTGAACTGTCGTACGCTGAAAGTTTCACAGCAGTAGGCCTTCCCCATGGCCTCTCAGTTCTGTGGATACATGTCTTTCAGAATTCACAGAATTGGTATGTTAGCACTTCCTCGACACCATTCTTGGTCAATAATGAATAGTTACCAAAGTTCTTAAGTCAGATAGTGTGAATGTTGACCAACATTTTGGACGATGTGATAGCATTTATGTTTTTCTCAAGATTGACAGTGTCAGTCATGTGCTCGCTACACTTTTTCCAATTGTGCACATCATTGTCATTTTCTGGTTTGTCAATCAACTCATGTATCTGTTTCTGAAGGATGCTGGATGGTCATTCTTATTGCTTGAAGATACTCATTGTGTATGCTTTGTTTGGATCAGTGCATGGCTCTCTGTACCTGCTGTGGAGATGCCGGCATTGGACTGGGGTAAACACAGTAAGAAGTTTAACAACACCAGGTTAAAGTCCAACAGGTTTATTTGGTAGCAAAAGCCACACAAGCTTTCGGAGCCCCAAGTCCCTTCTTCAGGTGAGTCTGTAGAAACTTGATGTCTATGTCGATATGCGCGATCTTCTTGGAGATCCTCTCCACTTGAATCCTCTCACCTTGATCCTCTCACCTGAAGAAGGGGCTTGGGGCTCCGAAAGCTTGTGTGGCTTTTGCTACCAAATAAACCTGTTGGACTTTAACCTGGTGTTGTTAAACTTCTTACTCTCTGTACCTGCATCAGCCTTTGCTCCAGTGCACTGCAGCTGCCAATGGCCTTTTCTGCCACCTGCCCTGCAGAATTGGTGAAAAACTGGGCATTTGCTTGGTGCATGCAGAAGTGCACAGCTGCTACACATCTTGCTAAGTTTGGGGTGCTCTGGTAAGCGTGTCAACAATTGGGGTTGTACTGAGGATCTGTAAGAGTTGTTGACCTGGATAATTGCTTCATACTTACATCCATCCTTGAGCTCGTCGATGTGATACATTTTGGCTTTCTTCAGCAGATCTTTCTGGAATCCTTCCATGGAAGTGGATGTGTTGTAAGCATTTAAACTGAGGACCTATAGCTAAGCTTCATAAAGTAATGATTATGGTTATTGGACCAGTAATATACAGACCTGGGCTAATGATTTAAAGATGAATTCAAATCCCACCACAGCCTCAAGGTATTTAAAAGCAGTTAATTAAATAAATCTGGAGTAAAAATGAGGAATCAGCTGAATTGTTTTCCTTTAGGATTTGCAAATCTGTGGCCACATTTTCATCTTTGAGATGGGAGTCAGGAAATGTCCTGTCTCCATTCGGACTGTGTCCATCTCCTGTATCTTCATCCCAAGGAGGTGGAGTTGAACTAGAATCAGGCCCATCATCTCCTGAAGCAGTCCTGAGGCAGCAATAGAAGGGAGCAAATGCTGAGGTGGGCAAGTTAGAGCTAAGGTCCATCTCTGGTCTCTGGTACATTGGCCGAGTTCTCAACATGCTTGTTAGACCCTCTAGCCCTCAGTCCCATCTGCCCTCCATATACCCATGCCCCCTTCGTATGAACTCTTCCAGTATGCACTAGGTACACAGCCAATTAACCATGTTCTGTTGTTGTTGGCTCATCTTGGAAGATGTTGCGTGTCTTACTCTTGGCAAGAGATCTGACTGAAGGCATTGATCCTTTTTCAAAGTAACCTTTATTTGCATACTTAACTATGTACAGGATTACAAATCACTAGGAAAGAAGCACTGCTCGTCTCAAATTCTCTTCTGTCTTACATCTTTATTACGTAGCCTCTTACACACATGCTCAGTAGCTATTGTTAGAGGAGTATTAGTGTTTACTCCCAAAGCCTTTATTTTCACATGATGAAGGTACACATCCTCATACTCCTCTCCCCAAAGTCTCTATCCTTGAATTTCTCTTTGTTGTGTGTGGCTAGCTTTTTGCATTGTGTGGCCCCTTTAAGTTATTGTGAGTCGCGCATGCATGTACCTTAAAGGGAACACTAGCTGTGCATGGCCAGCTTGTTCCCTGCACACCATGTTCTGGATTGTAGCACAGCTGTGCACCCATGGAGATTCGAGGGAACATCGAGCATGACTTTGATCCCTTTGTATTCTTGTCCTCTACTCTTTTACGGAGTTACATAGCTTTTTACGAGTTTGCACAGATATCCAGAGTGGGAGCACTTTCTTTAAATATACATCATTTCACAGGGGCTGATATGGCCAGCGTGCTCTCATTTTGCTGGCTTAAAAATGTTGAAAACTCTCCACAGAATGGATAGTTCACTGTGAGACTTACCAATGCTATCTCATGGGCTGTAAATGCTGCTGGTGATGAACTGCTGCCAAAAACAACACCAGAGAATCAACCCTTGAGGTTCAATAGCAAGAAGTCACAGCAGCCTTGGAGGTAGCATAACGGTGAAATCAGGTCAGGTCACTTTAGTGTCGGCTCGAAGTAATACACACATACCCAACCGGGTTCGATTCCCAGCTTGGGTCACTGTCTGTGCGGAATTTGCACATTGTCCCCATGTCTGCAAGGGTTTCCTCCGGGTGCTCCGGTTTCCTCCCACAGTCTGAAAGGCGTGCTGGTTAGGTGCATTGGCCATGCTAAATTCTCCCTCAGTGTACCTGAACAGGCACCAGAGTGTGGCGACCAGGGGATTTTCACAGTAACTTCATTGCAGCGTTAATGTAAGCCTACTTGTGACACCAATAAATAAACTTTAAACCTTTGTGTGTTACTGTTACAAGTGCATGTACTCTAAGATTATTTTTAGTTTGAAGATTGTAATTTTTAAATGTAGGCTAAATGAAAAAATGCCTGGTCTGAGGGGCTGGCAGACAACCCTGGGGCAATTACAGATGAAAAGGAAGCAAAAGGATATTATAATAGTGAAGCCATGATATGAGGTGTTAAAATGTAAACAACGGGAGCCTCTTTAACTGTCTCTCAAGGAGACGGCTTGTCTTTGAGGGCTTGGGAGAGGGTTCAAATTATTCATGTAATTTCCCCAGATTGGAGAAGGTTCGAAGGCAACTGGTAAATGAGGAAAGGTTTGAATTTAGAGATAATTAATTTGCATTTCCATCTGTAAACAGGCCAGGTGTGCCACATTGCCATGAAGGTGGGTTGTGGGTTGGGAAGATTATTTATTTTGATACATCTCTCTTGTATTTAACAGTTGCGGAGGCAGTCTTTGTCCAAAAATGCTTCAAACAGGCAGAGAGAGAGAGAGAGAAACTACCTGCAGCCAGGATAAGGAGCAAAGAGTCCCCCAGGAACCAAGGGTATTTCAGGCTTGGAGTCACTGTGCGAGGATGCAAGTGAGGCCTGTGCTCAGGCTGGGGAAATCCAAATTTGTGAGGTGTTGTCGGAGGCTGGGGGGGGGGGGGGGGGGTTCACCTAGCTGGATTCTAAGTAGAAAATCCCCAGGAAAATCTTTACCTCAGAAAATAGTACTGAAACAAAGGAGAATTGGAGTGAATTTCTGTGAGCTGTGACAGGAGAATTAAGTGATCACTCATGAAACTAATGTAAAAAATGAATCTAAGTTGAAATTGCAAGTGGAACAGGGAGAGTTCTGCTCAGAATTGTAGTTCATATAAATACTTACGGGATATAGTTTTATGTTGATAGTGTTTGTTCTTCTGTCAATAAATGTATTTGCCTTTAAGTCATTAAATCTTTTTGTGTGTGGCCTTTTCAGTTAATAACTTGGAATTGAAAATTCTTTTTAAATGTTACCAGCCTCTACCAAGGTCATAACAGTTACAAGGGAGGAATTGTCAAAAGAGATTCAGCCATTTTATAAATTCTAGACATGTGAGGGTTCAGGGGTGCCTTCATTTTCCAGTTATGGCTATTTCTTCCAATATGTTCTTATTATGAAGGTATGAGAATAAAATTACTTTAAAAGAACATTTAAGTACAAATTTAAATAGTCCTCCAGCACCAATAAAATCAATTTCACACAGCTGGATAGAATAATATTTTGGATATGACATGTATTATTATTTTAGTATTACTGCTTCTGAAGAAGTTTCCTAGTGATAATAAAAATCAAGCCTCTCTTTTAAAAATGCGAGCATTCTCCTGTGGCATTGCTCGTGATTAGTCTCAGTTCTGGAACATGAGTGTGGTGAGAATTGTTAAACTGGTTCTGCTTGCTTCTGGTCAGAGATAATTAAACCTCAGGAGTTCTGTTGCTCCAGCAAACTGAAGCCATTTAGAAACTGCTCAGGAGAGCTGTAATTGTTTTTAAATGACGAGGTCCAGTATAACAAGAATTTCTTTTCTCTTCTCTGAGGTTGTTTTGCACTGTAACACCGCCAAAGGAGTTGTGTTGTGCTGGGATCTCAGCTTGGTATGGCTCCTGCTCTGCCCAAGACCGCAAGGAACTACAAAAGGTCATGAATGCAGCCCAATCCATCACGCAAACCAGCCTCCCATCCATTGACTCTGTCTACACTTCCCATTGCCTTGGCAAAGCAGCCAGCATAATTAAGGACCCCACGCACCCCGGACACACTGTTCCGCTATCTTCCGTTGGGAAAAAGATACAAAACTCTGAGGTCACGTACCAACCGACTCAAGAATAGCTTCTTCCCTGCTGCTGTCAGACTTTTGAACGGTCTTACCTTGCATTAAGTTGATCTTTCTCTACACCCTAGCTATGACTGTAACACTACATTCTCTCGTTTCCTTCTCCAAGAACGGTATGTTTTGTCTGTATAGCGCGCAAGTAACAATACTTTTCACTGCATGTTAATACATGTGACAATAATAAATCAAATCAAATCAAATCAAATCAAAGGCATGGATTTTAAGTCCAGTTTAACACAGGAGTTCAGGTAAACAGCACAATGACTGTATGTTCGTTGTTGAAAAGTATTTTTCAAATAAATGAGGTGCTTCCAAATAATAAGGAAATAAAACAAAACAAGAATAACCTAGCTCTTTGTTGAGCGCTAGTTTTACTTTAATTATCTTTGTTATTTATTTAACCAAATTGTGAAGGTATTTACCTGTGCAATCAAACTAAAACAGAAAGAGAGGGCAGGGTTTTATGGCCTCGCTTGGACGAGACTGGAAATTCCTGCCTGAGGTCAATGGAGATTTCCATTGTCAGATCCTCGCCCGCTCCGATTCCATGGCAAGCAAGGTGATAGAGTTCCGGCCAGAGTCTCTGGGCAGGATTCCCTGGCCACACTCGCCCTGAAACCAGAAAATCCCGTCCGAGGTCAACGGACATTTGCATGGTCCGCCCCTTGCTCACTACGATTCCCATAGTGGGCAGGACAGTAAAATTCACCCCTCTTAGTCTTTGAAAAGTTAAGGTCCTACCAGGGTCAGGTTCTCAGCTCTTTCCAGTTTGTAGGCCAATCAAGGTCGTACACCAAACAAAGTTCAAATCTAGGTGGTTAAACACATTTTTTGTCAGGTTGCTCACCAGCTGCCCTCCACATCCATCTACCTCTGCAGGCACTCAGACAGATGACTTGCTTCAAGCCCCCTTTTTCATATACCTGTCCCTGCTCACTTGTGCCTGTTCCTGTTTCAGTGTGATGCCTTCTGGGAAATGTAATGCATGTGACCAACTGTGTAGTTTTGGCTGGGAGGAAATGAGACACGTGCAGGGAGGTACCACCCCTCCACACTTCTACCCAATGCTGCGTTACATACTACCCACCTCCACTTAACCCCTTCGGGTTGAGTGGGAGCAGAAAAACAGAAGTTGACCTGGGAAAGAGCATCAGCATTTCCATGAAAGGCACCAGCATGATAGGTAATCCAGAAGTTAAAAGTCTGAAGGCTCAAAACCAGCGGCTCACATGGACATACTTTTCTTTATTTTGTCTTATCCATGTCAGCAGGTATGATCAACGATGAGAAGAAATTTATGGCCAAGCAGGTTGTGGTGGACCTCAGTTGTGCCTTTGTCCTATATGGACCACCGTTGTGTGTGTTTGTCATACCTGGACACATCCCCTTCCAGTTTGGTTCCTCCCCTCGGCACCTAGTATAAAGGTGGCTGTCTCCCCCCCTTGTTCAGTCCAGGTCGGTTATTTGTTGGGATCTGCTCCTGATTCTGTTGTGAATAAAAGCCTACACTTACATTGGCATATCGGTAGTCTTTCGCCTTATTGATAGCGCATCAATTTTATTCACAACAGTTGACCAACATGGAGCAGTTTCTAAAACCCGACAAGTTAACATTAGACCCTCAAGAGGTTGGAGCCTCTGATAAATTCGATCATTGGCTGGACTGCTTCGAAGCATTCGTCGGCACCGCTACGGCCATCGACACCGACGCCGCTAAACTCCACGTGCTCCACGCCCGGGTAAGCGAAACTGTCTATGGAATCTTCCGGGACGCTGCTACTTACGTGGACGCTATCGAACTCCTAAAAGGGCAGTTCCGAAAGAGCCCTAACGTGGTCTACGCCAGACATCTCCTAACTACCTGCAAGCAGCAGCCAAGAGAATCGTGCGCCCAATTTCTGCGCGCCCTGCGGGTCCTAGCTCGAGCTTGTGACTGTAAGGCTGTTACAGCAGCTCAGAACATGGAGGACCTGATCCGCGACGCCTACGTTGCGGGCATTGAGTCTACATACATCTGGCAGCGCCTGCTGGAACAAGATGACCTAGATCTCCGAAGAACAGCCACGATGGCTGAAACATTAGAAGCGGCCTCCCACAATCTCGGGTCTTACCTTGCATCCCGTTCAACTGACGGCTCAAACGCGATGGCTGTTCCGGCGGGGCCCAAATGTTACTTTTGGGGCCTACCTAAGCACCCTCGGCGTCGCTCCGGATGCGGTAAGCTAGGCCACTTCGCTAAAGTCTGCCGAGCAAAGCCGCTTCCGAATCCTCGTGGCGCCATGTGTGCTCCGCGGGCGCAGCCATCTTTAATGCAGGCGGCGGCTGCGTGCGAATCGCCATCTTTGATGCGGTCACCGGAAGTGCGGGAATCGCCATCTTTGATGCGGTCACCGGAAGCGCAGGAATCGCCATCTTTGATGCGGTCACCGGAAGCGCAGGAATCGCCATCTTTGAGACGGGCATCGAGACGCGCTGAGCAGGAAGCTTCATCCGTGACGTCATCAGACGGCGACGAAGATGGATTCTTCTTTAATTCGACGGTGGCATCGATTTGCCTGGACCAGTCGCAGCCTCACCAACTCTCCAAGTCAATAATGGAGATCAAGGTAAATGGTCATGCAGAAAACTGCCTGTTCGACTGTGGGAGCACAGAAAGTTTTATACACCCTCGCACAGTGCGTCAATATGCCCTTCCCGTGCGACCCTGGAGCCAGACCATCTCCATGGCCTCGAATTCCCACTCGGTGGAGGTCCTTGGGTGCTGCTTGGTGACACTGACGGTACAGGGCACAGTCTACGAGCGTTTTCGGCTCCTCGTGCTGCCGCGACTCTGCGCAGCTGTACTGCTGGGGTTAGATTTCCTCAGCCATCATAGGAGCGTCACCCTGCAGTATGATGGCCCTTATCCCCCGCTCTCCGTCTGCCAGGCACCGTCATTGCAGCGCCCCTCGTGTACCACCTGCAGTCTCTCGACCCTCAAGATCACCCCCCCCCCCGCCTTATTTGATAACCTCACCCCGGATTGTAGGCCTATAGCCACCAAGAGTAGGCGCTATAGTGCGGATGACCGGGCCTTCATTCGGTCCGAGGTACAACGGTTGCCCCGGGAAGGGATTATCCAGGCCAGCACCAGCCCCTGGAGGGCGCAAGTGGTCGTAGTTAAATCGGGGGAGAAACACCGCATGGTGATTGACTACAGCCAGCCCATAAATAGGTATACCCAACTAGATGCGTATCCTCTTCCCCGTATCGCGGACATTGTCAACCGCATCGCGCACTATAGGGTTTTCTCGACGATCGATTTGAAATCGACTTACCACCAGCTCCCTATCTGCTCGGAGGATCGCCCATATACTGCCTTTGAGGCGGATGGCCACCTCTACCAGTTCCTCCGAGTCCCCTTTGGTGTCACCAATGGGGTCTCAGTCTTCCAGCGGGCCATGGATCAAATGGTAGACCAGCACGGGCTACGGGCCACTTTCCCGTATCTGGATAACGTCACCATCTGCGGCCATGACCTGCAGGATCATGATGCCAATCTACAAAAATCCTTCGTACGGCCACTCTCCTGAACCTCACATATAATGAGGCGAAGTGTGTTTTTCGGACACGCCGCCTTGCCATCCTTGGGTACGTGATAGAAAATGGTGTCCTTGGCCCCGACCCTGCACGTATGCGTCCCCTTATGCAGCTTCCCCTCCCTACCACCCTCAAAGCACTGAGGAGATGCCTGGGCTTCTTCTCCTATTATGCCCAGTGGGTTCCCCGTTACGCAGATAAAGCCCGTCCGCTCCTAAAATCAACCTCTTTTCCCCTGGCGGAGGAGGCCCGTCGGGCCTTCGACGACATCAAAGCGGACATCGCGAAGGCCGCAATGCACGCTGTGGACGAATCCATCCCATTCCAAGTGGAAAGTGATGCGTCTGACTTTGCCCGAGCCGCCACCCTTAACCAGAGGGGCCGTCCGGTGGCCTTCTTTTCCCAGACCTTGCAAGGCCCTGAGATTCGACACTCCTCGGTCGAGAAGGAGGCCCATGCCATCGTGGAAGCCGTCCGGCACTGGCGCCATTATCTTGCGGGCCAACGATTCACCTTAATTACGGACCAGCGGTCAGTTGCTTTCCTGTTTAACACCAGGCAAAAGGGCAAGATTAAGAATGACAAGATCTTGCGGTGGAGGATTGAGCTCTCCACCTACAGATATGACATTATGTACCGGCCCGGGAAGCTCAATGAGCCCCCAGACGCCCTGTCCCGTGGATCATGTGCCAGTGCCCAACTAGACCAGCTACAGTCCCTCCATAACGACCTCTGTCATCCGGATGTCACCAGATTTTTCCACTTTGTCAAGTCCCGGAACATGCCCTTCTCCCTTGAGGAAGTCCGGACGATTACCAGGCAATGCAGGGTCTGCGCTGAGTGCAAACCGCAGTTCTACCGGCCAGGTAGGGCGCACCTTGTAAAGGCTACTCGCGCGTTTGAGCGCCTTAGCATTGATTTTAAAAGCCCCCTCCCCTCCTCTAATTGCAATGTTTATTTCCTGAATATCATTGACGAATACTCACGTTTCCCTTTTGCCTTCCCCTGCTCGGACATGACCACGGCTACAGTGATTCGGACCCTGAACAAGCTCTTCACCCAGTTCGGCTTCCCAGCCTATGTTCATAGCGATCATGGGTCCTCTTTCATGAGTGACGAGCTGAGGCAGTACCTGCTCGCCAAAGGCGTTGCCTCCAGCCGCACCACTAGCTATAACCCCAGGGGCAATGGTCAAGTAGAGCGGGAGAACGCAACCGTCTGGAAGGCCGTTCTATTAGCGTTACGGTCTAGGGGCCTTCCAGTCAGCCGTTGGCAAGACGTCCTTCCGGACGCATTACATTCCATTAGGTCACTCTTGTGCACAGCGACCAATACGACCCCTCACGAGCGGATGTTTTCGTTTCCCAGGAAGTCCTCCTCGGGTACTTTGCTCCCGGATTGGCTGATGTCCCCGGGGCCCGTTCTGCTTCGGAAGCATGTCCGGACCCATAAGGCAGATCCCTTGGTCGAGGAGGTCCAATTGCTCCACGCTAATCCTCAATATGCTTACGTAGTATACCCTGATGGGCGGGAGGACACGGTTTCTATCCGTGACTTGGCACCCGCGGGTGCCCCTGAGGTCACCACATCCTTCCGCCCCACGGTCCCTGGTGTCGTCCATTCGGAGACTGCTACGCCTCTTCCTCCCTCAGTCCCTGTCCCCAATGTAGTGTGCCCAGAGCCTGTTGCGGCCCCCCACCCCCCAGCTCCGGTTTCCACTGTTCCCCATACGCCACCAGGGCCACTGCTCACTCCTCTCGCCCCTGTGTGCAGCTCGCTTGAGTTGCCGGAGCCGTCGCCACGCAGTACCCGACGACTGGACGGGACGACGGATCAGTCCGCTTCACACCACCCAGCGCCTTCTTTCGATGCTCACCGTGCGGAGCCTGGGCCAACATCGCTCCCTGCTCGGACGACTCTGCGACCTGCACTACGACGATCGCGACGGCGGATCAAGCCACCAGATCGTCTGGACTTGTAATATTGTTTCCGCTTCACCCCCGTGTTGTTTTTTAAAGGAAGGGGTGAATGTGGTGGACCTCAGTTGTGCCTTTGTCCTATATGGACCACCGTTGTGTGTGCTTGTCATACTTGGACACATCCCCTTCCAGTTTGGTTCCTCCCCTCGGCACCTAGTATAAAGGTGGCTGTCTCCTCCCCCTTGTTCAGTCCAGGTCGGTTATTTGTTGGGATCTGCTCCTGATTCTGTTGTGAATAAAAGCCTACACTTACATTGGCATATCGGTAGTCTTTCGCCTTATTGATAGCGCATCACAGGTAGTACGTCAGAGATTCCAAAACATAGAAAGATGGAAACTAGAAGCAGGAGTAGGCCATTCGGCCCTCCAAGATTGCTCTGCCACTCATTTTGATCATGGCTGATCATCGAATTCAATATCCTGATCCCCTACCACTTGGTGGCTAAACCTTCCTTGTCTTGAATGACAAAACACATGTCATGAAGAGACAGGGTGTCCTTCTCCATTGCTTTCCTTGGACAGGACAGGCTCCAGCCCCGTGTCCGATGCATCTGTTTGGACACTCATTGTTTTGGAGAAGTCAGGGAAGTTGGGGACAGGATCAGTGATGTGGAGATGCCGGCGTTGGACTGGGGTAAACACAGTAAGAAGTCTCACAACACCAGGTTAAAGTCCAACAGGTTTATTTGGTCGCACAAGCCACAAGCTTTCGGAGCGCTGCCCCTTCATCAGGTGAGTGGGAGTTCTGTTCACAAACAGGGCATAGTCGCTGAGTAGAGACTGATAGCCAAGTTCCGCACACATGAGGGGGCGCTGCAGCTACCCTTGAAAAATTCTGAATGAACCTCTGTAATAACCTGTGAGTCCCAAAAATACTCTAACCTGTTTTTCTTTGTTGACAGGCTGGGGTCAGTCTTAAATTGAAGCAACCATTTTATCTGGGTTCACAAATGCCTGTGCCACAACTTCCAGTTGCATCGGGTGGCTGTCTCAGGTGTAGCTGCGTACAATGATCACAGAATCATGGAATTCCTACAGTGCAGAAGGAGGCCATTTGGCCCATCGAGTCTGCACCAACTCTCCGACAGAATGCCTTAGCCAGGCCCTATCCCAGTAACCCCATGTATTTACCCCGCTGATTCCCCTCACCTACACATCTTGGAACACTAAAGGGCAATTTAGCATGACCAATCCACCTAACCAGCAAACCTTTGGACTGTGGTAGGAAACCAGAACACCCGGAGGAAACCGGGCGGCACGGTAGCATTGTGGTTAGCACTGCTGCTTCACAGCCCCAGGGACCTGGGTTCGATTCCCGGCTCGGGTCACTGTCTGTGCGGAGTTTGCACATTCTCTCCGTGTCTGCGTGGGTTTCCTCCGGGTGCTCCGGTTTCCTCCCACAGTCCAAAGATGTGCGGGTTAGGTTGCTTGGCCAAGCTAAATTGCCCCTTAGTGTCCCGGGATGCATAGATTAGCGGGTAAATATGAGGGTTAGAGGGATTAGCAGGTAAATATGTAGGGATATGGGGATAGGGCCTGGGTGGGATTGTTGTCGGTGCAGACTCGATGGGTCGAATGGCCTCCTTTCTGCACTGTAGGGGTTCTAGGGGTTCTATGGTAAACCCACACAGACATAGGGAGAACGTGCAAACTCCACACAGTCATCTGAGACTGGAATCAAACCCTGGTCCCTAGTGCTGCGAGGCAGTAGTGCTAACCATGGTGCCGCCCCTATCATCTATATGGGCAACAACATACTGCTGGTGGGGACAAAGCCCCTGGTCCATTGGCATTGAAACATTGCTGGGGCTCCATGCAAAACAAAGATATATTGACACAAACCGTCAAAAGCAGTCTTCTCTCATGAGGCTTTTATTAAAGGGAACTTGCCAGTAACCTTTTGTCAGGCCAAAGGTGCTAATGATGCGTGCCATTCCCAATCTCTCAATTAGTTCATCAATTAGGGGCATGTATCAAACAGTGAGATTTCATTTAACCTTCTGAAGTCATTACAAAATCTGACGGTTCCATCTGGTTTTGGATGAGCACTATATAGCTAGACCAGGGGCTATGTGATTATTCAATCACTATCGACTGTAACATTTTAAAATCTCTTCCTTTGTGGCAGTACATTGTGCTTCTGGGACTCAATATGGCCAGAGGGGTGACAATGTTGTGGGTGGTGAGATGAATGTTTCTGAGCAGTTCAGAGAAATTTCCTTTCCAGGGATTCAAAGATCTCTTGTCTCTGTCTTGGTGCCAGATCTCTGACTGTCACTGCAGCTCTAGGACTTAACTCAAGTGCACAGGGTTCTGTTTCAGTCCAGAGGACATCACGGTCCACCCACTTTAAAAATAAATTAAGATGGTAGATTTTTGTTTGTTCAGGCTTTCACCTACCAGGCTGTTTCACTTTGTAATCGACCTGGTTTACTTTTTCCCTGATGTTGCAGGGTCCCCGGCGAGTGGCCAAGAGCTTCCATTCAGAGCTAGGAATGAGGGCCAACACTTTATTACTGGGATGGAACTCTCTGGGAATGCGGAATGGTTGTAGGATCACCTTTGGGCATCTTGTGTCTTTTGTATATGTTCCTTGACGATGGGCATTATGGCATTTATGTGCTCTCTCATCCTTTCATTTTCCTCTGTGGTGTCCTCAACATCTGCTCCTCCCTGTTCTTCATTATCTTCTCCCACACAAACTTGCACTGTGGGTGCAGGTACTTCTTCTGGGTCCCCCGGCAGTGGTTATCTTTGTCTTCCTCTTTGTCCGTATCTTCAGTTCACTGCCACATTCTCTGGAAGAATGCACCATCTCACCCTAGCACCACAGGATAAGGCAGCTGTTTCACCAGTCCCACTGGTCCACTCAATACACCTTCCTTGGTCTGCATTTCTAGGTGTGCGGTAGGATATGTCTTGGTATCTCCACAGATGCAAGTTATGAAGATGGAGTGGTTCTATTTGGTGTTGCTGATGGGGGGGTGGTTAAGCCAGGAGTAACCAGTGTGACCATGCTGCCAGAGTCCAGCAGGTCTCCCATTTCCCTATTTTGGATTTAGACTGGACTGACATGAAGAAATTGATCATAATTTCCGTGGAGGATGGTGATGACATTAAGGGCAAGATTTTACAGTCTCGCTCATCCCAACGCTGTAAAATCCCACTCGAGGTCAACAGATCTTCCACATGCTCCACCCATCACCTGCTCCGATTCCCATGGCAGACGGGACGGTAAAATTCCGGCCTACATTGTTTAGTAGGGGTGGTTTCCACTTGCATCGGCTCATCTTTGGTAGGACAGTTCCATGAGATGTAGCCTGGTTCACAACATATATAACAGGCTCAGCTGTCTTTGTCTATCAATCCACTTCTTGGTTCCAATGGGTTCTGTATTTAAGACCCATATCCTCTGGCTCCTTCCTTGTGACTGTG
The DNA here is from genome assembly GCF_964213995.1 of Mustelus asterias. Taxonomy (NCBI): domain Eukaryota; kingdom Metazoa; phylum Chordata; class Chondrichthyes; order Carcharhiniformes; family Triakidae; genus Mustelus; species Mustelus asterias. The sequence continues at coordinate 92,102,266 of NC_135801.1, read as the reverse complement.
GGGCCTGGAGGGCTTTCTCTTTCCAAGTTCCTGGTGGGCTTTCTTTTCACTAACAGTCCTTTCAGGCATGGAGATTTTCAGGAGCTGTAGCATAATGTTGACAACGTTGACTTGGTCTTCTGCTTCGTCTGTGTTACTTGGTTGATAGCTTTCTTTAAATCATTGGGCAATCGTCTTATGAAATGATCCAGTACTACTCGTTGCACTACTTTAGAAGAGGAAAGGACTTTGGGTTGTAGCCATTTTCTGGCTAAGTGCGTTAGTTGATCCATTTGTGAGTGAGATGCTCCTTCTGTTTGAAAAGTCCAGGTATGAGAACGCTACGTTCTTACCACTGCCATCACTCCCAGACTTGCAAGGATTTGGGCTTTCAGCTTTTCATAGTCATCAGCGTCTTCCGGTTCCAGGTCTAAGACGCTTTCTGCACATCACTGCTGAGAAAAGATGCCAGAATGCCACTCCACATGCTCTGTGGCCACCTTTCCCTTTCTGCTGTTCATTCAAAAGTTTTAAGGAAAGTCTCCACATCGCCACTAGCTGTCATTTTCAGCAGGTAGCGTCTGGCTGCAATGGGGACCTGGCTGCTGGTCAGGCTTTCTTTGTCACTTCGAGCTCTGCTCTGAGCCGCTGTATTACGGTGGCACAGTGCTCAGCACTGCTGCCTCACAGCGCCAGGGACCCGAGTTTGATTCCTTGCTCAAGTCACTGCCGGTGTGGAGTCTGCACTTTCTCCCTGTGTCTGCATGGATTTCCTCCAGGTGCTCCGGTTTCCTCCCACAGTCCGAAAGACGAGCTGGTTAGGTGCATTGGCCTTGCTAAATTCTCCCTCAGTGTACCCGAACAGGCGCTGGAGTGTGGCGACTCGGGGATTTTCATTGAAGTGTGAATGTAAGTCTACTTGTAACACTAATAAATAAATTTAAAGCACTGTTTCATGTCCCCTCTGCTGCTCTTCCATCAGGACTTGGTTTGTTTCAGCCTGTTGTTGGTTGGTGGCTTGCTGTATGAGATTCGCCTGTATGAGTTGCTCTAATAGATTCTCTGTGGATGATGTGTGCGTTAATTTTTATTTTTTTCCACACAGCCTATGCCCACAATTTCCAGCACTGTAACACCACCAGGAGGGCTGCGTTGTGCTGGGATCTTGTAGATGGGAAGTTTAGGCTCACTTTAACATGGGGGTTCAGGTAAACAGTACAATGGCTGCATATTTATTGTCACAAAGTCTGTTTCACATAAGTGAGTCTCTTCAAAGTAATAAGGAAATAAAACAAAGCAAAAAAAACGAGCTCCTTGTTGAGTGTGATCTTTATGTTGATTATCTTCCCCATATATTTAAATGGATAGCTAACCTATTTATCAGTGCAATCAAACCAAAACAGAAGGAGAGTATCTTAGTTAGATTAAAGGCCTAGTGGGAGGGGAGCAGCATCAGAGCCATGCTTGGGCAACCCAACCGACAACAGTTACATTTGAAAAGCTGAATGAGAATGAAGCTCACAACCTCATTATCAAATCTACTTAGGTCAGATCGGTCGCCCGTTCACTTTCCCCACTCAGTTAAAGCTGGAAGTGGGGGAGTGGAAGGTGGGTTTGGGTCAAGAAACAGATTTTTCAAACTTATCCCCACCAATGCAAGCCGCCCCCCTGAAAGCCCACCTAGCTTTCTTTTAGGCTCAAATTCCTTCGCTCCTCGGTGAACTTTGTCCCTCTCTTTATTCAGATGAGGTGGACATGGAAGAGCAGTAAATGGCAGCTGAGATGGCAGTGTGAACACCTAAAAGGAGGGCAATGGTAAGGCAGTGTTGGAGCTGTCCGATATGCACTCTTTCCTGAGTTGGGGCAGAGTGTCTGCTTAATTGAAGACGTGCGTTATTCATAAATGTATAATAGTAAAAGGAACAAAAGTAGTTGCTGAATGAAATGTCGCCTGTTTGATCAATGGTGATTAGATCAGAGGCATTAGGACTTTCCACAGCGAATGCAGTAACCGTACAATCAAAGAGTGAAAGGAGGTGGGAGATAATGTGCAAGTGGTAAAACAGCGACAGGTGGCAAAATTTAAATGTGTGTTTTTTTAGCCGTCTTTCCTTTTATAAATAGCTAAATTCTTCTGATAAACAAGCTGGAGTGGAAACACCGATCCACTCTGATAACTAAATGATCATTTATGTAGTCGCCATTTAGTCCCAGTAAAATAATATCTCATGCAGTGCTGACCCACACCTGCCATGGTTCAGTGCATCTGAAAGCAATGAGCGAAGCTTCAAGCATAAATGAAGGGATATCAATGGCTGATTAATCACATCATTAACAAGCAGAGTTTGACCAAATTGCAGTTTGCTGAAAAAAAAATCATTCATTTGAACAGCGGCAGGATGAAAGCGGAAGCTCATAAAAAATTGATCAGAAACTAAAGAAACGTGCATAAAAGAAGCAGTTTTTGCTCATGATCACTATGTTCAATTCATAAATCTTTTGTTTGTACATTGCCTTGTTGGCACACAAAAAAGATTAAATTGTTGACTTGGTTTCTGGCCATTTGCAAGTGATGGGCAGTTGAATGTGGTATGTTTTTATTATGGACAGGGACTCTAGATCAAAGGTGCTGTTATTCTCTCAGGGGGTGGTCTAATTCAGCATTTCCTCCTGCAATGGTGTCAAGCCTTGCTTTAATATTTTCTTGGCATTGGCTGAAAGCCAAGGCTGGCTGACCCCTAAGGATCAATGCTGATTGCTGACTCATACATAATAGGTTGATTCCTCTATAATTGTTGTTTGGATTAGGTACAGTTGTTGTACCACAAATTTTATTTGAAGTGCTCACTCTTTGGTGTAGGTCAGGGTCCTCTGTCCAACTTATGTATTACTTTTGATGTTCACCAGTGACTTTCTGGTCCCTCTGAAGTGATTCTTTATGGTTTCAGTCCATAGTGAGTATTCGTATATAAATCTAATGGCATAATTTTTAATTTAACCTTTTGAATTGCATCTTTGATTATTTGGTGGCATAATTCGGCTTATAATATTCCACTTGGGGCAAGCAATATTGTATCACAGCCGTTTTTTACTCTGGTCTTCTTTCATATAAAAATGATAGAAAACACAGTACAAAGTGAAATGCTTCATGTGTGTAACACAAAATTCATATCTGAGAGTTTGTGTCTACTGAAGATCCGCATTCGGTCGGGAATGTTTTACTTTATTCCTCCACCTACTATAAAAAATCTGAGGAAGAATCGTCCTGGGTGGTGACATTAAGGCACTGTTTTGGCAGTAAATCTCTGCTGTTACAGCTGCTGTTTGGCTGTGTCAGTTCCACATTTCAGCATCTAAATGCTGTAACTTTAATCATCCATTGGTAGGTTAGATGAAATTATGCTAATATAGCACTTTAATGACTTTGTTAATTAGCTTCCTGCGATAGTGAACAAGGAAAAATAATATTTAATAGGAGAAAACTGTCAAGAAAGTCATGGTTCAAGGAACCAGGGAATGCGAGTGAAAATATGCACATGGTTTGTCAGAAGTATTCACTCCAACTACATACTTATTTTTTAATTATTATTTTTTCTGAAACAAATTCTTTGTTTGGCCAGAAATCTTCTCCAACCTCCCCCGCAATTGTTACTGTTTTTTTCCTGGTGGTGGCATTTACTACAGCCCCTGCTGTCAATTGCATATTGTGTTCAAAATTAAAGAGAATTACTGGCTCATTGAATTTCTTTTCTAGCTGGGAGATATTCAGGGCTTTGGTATGCACCTAGATGAGCATGGATTCACCCTTTTTTTGCCCCATGATTAATTGCATATCTTGTGGAGATTTGTCAATTAAACTGTTACCATTTTCCCACAGAGTCTCCTTTTAAATTGGGGCACATGTTGGAAAGAGGTCAAGTAATGTTGAAACCTGTAAAATCTTGTCATGAAGCTCGCTTGGTAAAGTTTCATATGTGAGACTCTTCACAAGACTGAGATTCAGAATTAACAATATAATATTCAAACCTTGTTTTGTCATGACGAGAGCTAATTGGGGTGGCGATGGCCTAGTCGTATTATCAGTAGACTATTAATCCAGAAACTCAGCTAATGTTCTGGGGACCTGGGTTCGAATCCCACCATGACAAATGGTGGAATTTGAATTCAATAAAAAAATACCTGGAATTAAGAATCTACTGATGACCATGAAACCATTGTTGATCGTTGGGAAAACCCATCTGGTTCAATAATGTTCTTTAGGGAAGGAAATCTGCCGTCCTTACCTGATCTGGCCTATAGGTGATTCCAGACCCACAGCAATGTGGTTGACTCTCAACTGCCCTCTCAAGGGCAACTAGGGATGGGCAATAAATGCTGGCCAACCAGTGATGTCCATGTCCCAGGAATGAATAAAAATTAATGAGGGAAGCCAGACCTGAGACCAATAGTTAGTGGAGATATGCCAAGGCATTTAATGGGTTCATTGCTGTTTATGGTATTTAGAAATTATTTGCACAAATGTACTTCTTGTGATAGAAATATTTGCTGGTAACACACTGCTATGGGTGGTGTAAGATAAAAAATGTTGACCTGGATAGAGTAGACGTGGGGAAGATTAGCCATTAGCAGGTGAGACTAGGATCTGAGGGCACAGCCTCAGAATAAAGACCCTTTGGAACTGAGATGAGGAGGAATTTCTTCAGCCAGAGGGTGGTAAATCTATGGAATTCATTGCCACAGAAGGCTGTGGAGACCAGGTCATTGAGTATATTTAAGATGAGGTAGATAGGTTCTTGATTGGTAAAGGGATCAAAGGGAATGGGGAATAGGTGGGAGAATGGGGTTGAGAAACTTATCAGCCATGATTGGTGGAGCAGACTTGATGGGCCGAATGACCTAAATCTGCTCCTATATCTTGTGGCCTTATGGACTGAGTCCAGATTCATACAGACCTCTTAGGTAGATAGGCTAAGGAATTGCAAATAGATTTCAATCCAGATAAATATAAGACCATGCACAATGCGATAGAAAACATGAAGGGAGTGAAAACTCCCAATACCAATGGCACAAATTGGCAGCGCAATTTCCAAACGGTTCAATCTTCAATAATAGCTGATCCACTAATCAACCTGTTCTGTATGACTACATGCAGCAATGGACCAATGGCCATGGACTAATTCTGCTCTGGAAATATACACATTGTGAAACAATGGTTCGTCACAAAGATGGGGCACGGATTGGCTTTGATCCCCATTCCTTATTGTTTGAAAGTAAAATTGGCTTGGAAGAGAAGAAGTCAACAATTTAAAGAACATGCCCTTTAGCTTTGACAAAGGGCCATCTGGAGTCAAAACATCAGCTCTTTTTTCTCTCCTTACAGATACTGCCAGACCTGCTGAGATTTTCCACCATTTTCTCTTTTGGAAATTAAAGAACATATTACTTTGTGAGAATTTATCAAATAGAAAAGAAACGCAATGTGGGCATGGTCACTTTAGGATATAGAGACTTGCATTTCCTAACTAATTCAACAGAATAGAATGGGACATATGCTGGAGACCCATCCTACTGGCTTTCTGGCACTCTATAGATTTTCCAGCAGTAACATTGAATGTATTGAGTCAATAACATCTTAGCAACTTTGCACAACAGGTAGGTCATTGCTTCCATGATTAAAATTAAAGAGCTGTCATAGAAGTGAGGACAGTAAGAAGTCTCACAACACCAGGTTAAAGTCCAACAGGTTTATTTGGCAGCACAAGCTTTCGGAGTCTCACTCCTTCTTCAGGTGAGTGAGGAGTTGTGTTCACAAACAGGGAATATACAGACACAAACTCAATTTACAAGATAATGGTTGGAATGTGAGTCTTTACAGGTAATCAAATCTTAAAGGTACAGATAATGTGAGTGGAGAGAGGGCCAAGCACAGGTTAAAGAGGTGTGCATTGTCTCCAGCCAGGACAGTTAGTGAAATTTTGCAAGCCCAGGCAAGTCATGGGGAATACAGACAGTGTGACATGAACCCAAGATCCCGGTTGAGGCTGTCCTCATGTGTGCGGAACTTGGCTATCAATTTCTGCTCAGCGATTCTGCATTGTCATGTGTCATGAAGGCCGCCTTGGAGAACGCTTACCCGAAGATCAGAGGCTGAATGCCCGTGACTGCTGAAATGTTCCCCGGCTGGAAGGGAACACTCCTGCCTGGTGATTGTTGAGCGGTGTTCATTCATCCGTTGTTGTAGCATCTGCATGGTCTCCCCAATGTACCATGCCTCGGGACATCCTTTCCTGCAGCATATCAGGTAGACAACTCACCTCTTTAACCTGTGCTTGGCCCTCTCTCCACTGACATTGTCTGTACCTTTAAGACTTGATTACCTGTAAAGACTCCCATTCCAACCATTATCTTGTAAATTGAGTTTGTGTCTATTAATGCCCTGTTTGTGAACAGAACTCCCACTCAACTGATGAAGGAGCGAGACTCCGAAAGCTTGTGCTGCCAATTAAACTTGTTGGACTTTAACCTGGTGTTGTGAGACTTCTTATTGTGCTTACCCCAGTCCAACGCCGGCATCTCCACATCATAGAAGTGAGTCCCAGTGGCTCCAAACGTGATAGAGCCCTTTCCTTCTCCTTAATGTGGGCTAGATCTTAAATTCTAGATGGAACTATAGTATGGGTCTTAATGTTGCATCTTACCATTTGTCCTGGTTTAAATTTATTTGCTGATCACTTGTTTAAAGCATCATTTGAATATTGCTAGTCCAGATTTGTCAGATTTGCAATAGCACACGGGGCCTGGCATGTGTTATCCCTCCTCATCCTACCCAAGGTCAACAGACCTTTGCATAGTCCGTGTCCCACCCACTACGATTCCCAGGCAGGATGGGAAAATTCCACCCTCTGTCTCACTGATAGCAGCATCAATTACACCAACTAATCTCTCATAATAATGCCACAGGATCTTTTACATTCAACTGGAAGTCAAGTGTGAGGGATTAAGACTTCACCCCATATATCAAAGAAAAATCTCTATCATAGCTATCTCTTAAAATTTCAAATTGTACAATGACCTAAAATGTCTGCCTGTCACCGCAAACAATAGGCGCTACCTGGCAGTATTGGGAAAGCACTGACACCATTATCCCTGGAGAGCCATTAATGATTTCCTGTGGGTTGCACAGACCAGATTCAAAGAGAGCTTTACAACGGCCATCTGCATTTGATAAATCAGGCTGGCCAACAGGAGTCTGCCCATCTGCTAAGACAAAGGGCCCCGTAACCCTCCTTTCAATTCTTAATGGTTGAGACATTTAACAATCTCGGGGACCCAGACAAGGGATACATGTCATTTGTCAAAGACAGTGTGGCGAGGTGCAAGTCATGTGACATGGGCCTCTGGCTTGTGGAACCAGTAATATTGTCTTGTTGAACTACAAACTCTCAATCTGCCACTGATCATCTGACCAGCAGCCTCACAGACAAGGAGATCTGGCTAAGATTGGACACCTGGCCCCATCTACACTACTACTACTGGGAATTTTGTATCATCGCTTACAGGACTGATTCATGTCTACATGCCTATTGCATCGTGTGAAGTCAACACCATTAGAAAAGTTAATTATCCAGCATCAGTTTTCAGATTACTGATCTTGGTGAAGGAATACCTCATTGCTCTTGGATTCTGGACTCTGGGAACCCACATGAAAGAATATTTATCTCTGTCATCTCTGCACTGTAAATCTTTCTCTTCTCTATCCCTCTCTTTACCATGTGAATGCAAAGGAGGCAATTTTGTACATTTTGAGTGTGTGCAAACAAACTAACCCTTTGAGTTCATCCTACCCCGAGTTTGCTGTGGCATTATTCATGGAAGATTGGATCACGCTAAAACCGAGGGGTAAAGCAAATCAAAAACACTTTTCTGTTTTGGATGGGTGGTGGGAGGAGAAACTAGCGCTGTTTTAATTAAGTGCTTTTCTGTCAGACAGACCTTGCTCTAATGTCCCATCTGAAAGGCAGCACCTCTTACAGTGCAACATTCCCTCAATACTGGACTAGAGTTTGAAGCAAGATTTTGTGTTCATGTTTATGGAGCGCAATTTGAATCCACACTTTCTGATTCTGAGATGGGTGCGTAACCACTGAACTAAGGCTGATACATTGGGTCAAATCTTACTGGAGTGAGGACATCTGGTCGCATGTGCCATTCTTGAGGTTTGCCCTTGCATCTTCAGCTCAAACACTTTTACACCATAATGTAATGTGTGAGTTGATAATAGGGCAACAGGCCAATGCTAGGACCAACAGTGTATCTCCTTTACCAATGAGATTTAAGAATTGAGACAGAAACAGGAAGAAAAGATGGAGATAGAGGGTGAATTAAAATCACCCTCAGATTCAGAAAAAGAAGTGAAGAGAGGGAAATAAGCTTTATTTTCAAAAAAAGAGAATAAAAATAGACTGAAAGGAAAATATTTTCTTAAAAATTCTCCAAGAATTTACTACATGCGGGAATGAGATTGAACAGTTTTAATTGCTCCTGTTCCAGACCAGAGAGGTTCATTGGCAATGCATTAGCAATTATCACATTGTTAAAAGGGTACTTATACTCTTAATCACCAGGCCTAGCTTTCTGCGGTGAGTTTAATGGGCAATTAATGTGCAAATCCAGCATGTTCTCAAAAATAAAGGAAGGCTAAAGGTGAAAGACTGTTTCGTAAATGCAAATAATGCATCAACTAGCAAGTTCTGGAGATTCGCAACTCATGATGTATCTCCTAATCCCGGAATTTACTGGCCCAAATGCTACAGCCCTGTTTGTCGTTAGCATGTTATTATTTTTTGAGCAAAATTCAACCCTTTATATTTTACTAAGTAAAGGTACTTATGTAAGTTGTTTTGTTGCTACTATTACAACCGGCAAGATTTAAGCAAACAAACCTATTTTTTTTGCTGGATAAATTGAACATAACTCACAGATACTGTGCTATTGATTAATACACTCAGGATGATTGGAAAAAGCGCTACTGCAGTTTTTTTTTCAGTGAAGTTTAAAATCCACTGTAATCCCCCGCTAGGCTGTGCCACAGTGTGGGTAGCACATAAGAACTCCCCCTCGCGTTCCCCATGCTGTTATTTCCTGTTCTCAGCTGGCCCTCTAAAGGAGATGCCAGATGGAAGAAAAGGTTTTCCTCAGGGGGTAAAGAGAGAGTCAGTCTGTGCCAATCTCACACACCCTTAGCATCTGACTCAAGAGCAGCTTTGTCAAAGGTTTGAGAGCAGATTGCATGTGAGTGACCATCTGGTTATGAAATTGTCCATTATGCTCAAGGATATAGAGAATGATTTAACCAAATGAAGGGAGGAACTGAATTCATCGTCTTTAAACAACCTTCAACCTTGGCATACTCAGCTGTGCAGCATTCATTTTGAACTGCTGCTTTCTGCACATTTCATTTCAGTGATTTACTGTCACAGCAGATCCCATAATGAATTTACGGTTGATACCAACCAGTCTAACAAAACTAGATTTAGAATAAGATAAACTGCTCCTCAAGCCAAGCTGCAGTAAAATCTAAATCTAAATCAAATCTGCTCCAGATCACAACCTTTACAACAATTTGCACTTCTGCAAAATGTGCACACGCTAAGTAGAAGTGAGAAAGGAAAAATGTAGAGGGGTGGATGTCGGAGGCTGTCGGCATAGTCAAAGGAAATGCTTTTATTGAATTGAATTTATTTATTACTGTCCCATGTATTGGGATACAGTGAAAAGTATTGCTTCTTGTAAGGTGTACAGACAAAACATACTCTTAGTAAAAGATGATATTAGAGGATCTGCTGCGGACAGCTCACAAGTAGTCGCCACGGTCTGGTGCCATCTTGAATGTTATATAGAAGATGCCAAGGTGGTGCGAATTCCTAGAGCTGAAGTTCCAGAGGGCAAGAATGCAGTGGCTGAAAGGTAGCTTTTTAAAAATTTATTTGAGCATGGGAATGTGGGCGTCACAGTTGTGCCAGCATTTATTATCCATCCCTGAGGGCAATTAAGAGTCAATCACATTGCTGTGGCTCTGGAGTCACATGTAGACCAGACCAAGTAAGGATGGCAGATTTCCTTCCCTCAAGGACATTAGCGAACCAGCTGGGAATTTACAACAATCTACAATGGTTTCATGGTCACCATCACACTTTTGATCCCAGAATTGTGTTTATTGAATTAAAACTTCACCATCTACCATGGTGGGATTCGAACCCAGGTCCACACTCATTACCCTGGGTCTCTGGATTACTAATCCTGTGACAATACCACTACGCCACTGCCTCCTATTTCCCACGCCCACAGCTGCCAACAGTGGAGCAGCGAAACAAGAGTAGCTCAAGAGTTTGAGGAGCAGCAGATGCAAATTGCCACTCCAAGCTGCGTGATGAGAACCCAAGAGCCAATTTGCTTGGACTCAGGGAGACAGTGGAGAGCTTTGCACCATAGAATCATTCCCATAATCTTTAGGGTGGGGAAGAGGCAACCCAGCATTTGAATTATTGGATCATTACACAAACATAGGGTTGGTAGATCTTGAGTTTGTAAACTAGTATAAAAAGGATGTTCGCAATTTCACAGTCTGGAATACAGCTCTGGTTTTTATTTCCATTGATTTAAAGTGAGTAGCGAACTTGCTATTGCATGTTTTACACAATTGCATAAAATTAAGATTCATTCCATAGGATAAAACTGGCGTCAATGCTTATTCACACTCATGCCTGATTTTCTTTGCCCCACAGTTTTTCCATTACCTCTAGAATATATAAATCATTGAGTCCATTCTACACTACAGTATTGCAATAATTAATTTGTTTTGATCCATTTGAAAGCAATTATCACATCATTAAGAAATTCATCATGCTTTGATGTTCCTGTTTGAGCCTTACGCTGATAACTGCAATCAATGTAACTACAATTGTTTTGGGAAAACGGGTAATGACTTCTATAATCAGCAGAACAGCCTTAAGGATTGAAACAATGTTGAGCTATGTGAGGATGTAAAATACAAATAGAAATAAACACATTTAGCTTCTGCAGGGAATGCAGAGCGTTAAGGTGCTTGTTTCTGTATGATTAACACAAACTGAAAACTGTAATGGATACTCAGCACTGTTACAATAAATATAGTCTATTATCATAGTCTATTATAGGCAATTAAAAATACTGTGGAAACCATTAAATCTTTGGTGCTTCAATGAAATTGAGTAGTCCATTCTTAATCATGAATCAGCAGGCTAAAAATCTTGACTAGAAAATCGTCAAAGTTATTGAAAGAAGCATTTGAAATAGGTCTGAATACCCTCTCGAGTTTATAATGAAAATGTTGTGGGACTTCTGCACATTGTTAACATCTGAGATGCAATAATTAAACAGGCTGCCATGAATTGGATGAATGCCATTCTCCCCAAGAGTGTTTTCAGGTTAGTGCTTCACCTGAAAGAGGCTGCAATCCCAGAGCTACTGTATTATGTGCAAGTAAAAGGCACAGCACAGATTGGAGAGTTGCTGGCCTGAAACAATGGCAAGGTATTGGCAGAATTCTCATATTGCTGGGTCTTTGATTCACTCCTGTGAAAAGTTAAACCGACACTGATCAGTTGCTTTTACTCTACTGGTTAAGGGATACTTGGGTCAAGTGGGAGGTTACAGTCTAAAAATTCTGCATCAACCTCCTCCATCATGCCAACTTCCAGTGTTAAAGGAGATGAGGTGAGGGGGTTGGGTGACCAACCCACTCCCAGGAGGCATCTTAGCAACGTTAGGTTTGAAGCGTCAGCAAGCCTCAAACATCTTTTGTACCATTTTAAATTTAATACAGACTGTCAGGTTTCTGGAGCTAAACCCAGGCAAGGACTGTCAGATCCAGCAGATAAATTACTTTCCAGATCCAGGGTACCTTTGACCTCCTGCAATGGGGCACATGGCCTGAACCCCTCATAATCTCCCCTACACCACCCCTAAAACTGCCAACCTAAGGCCCCGAGATCTCCACCACCCTCTCCCGGACCTTCTCCCACCATGAGGCTTCCAATCTCCACAACCATCACCAACTTCCCCACTCACCCTCCCCATTGGGCAGCTTCCCACCTCTCCGGAGATCATCACAGCCTCCTCCGCATTGTCCCATCTAATCCCCTAGACCCTGCTCCCACACCTTCCCCCCACCACCACTGCCCAAAAAACCTCTGGACTCCCACTGCCCCAATAAAACCCACAGCCCTCTCAGTGGCCCAATAACCTGTGCTTGCCACCACCCCCTGGAATTAACATGCCCCCCCGCCCCTCCCGGGTGCTGGGATCACGCCAACTTGACCTCCCCACTCTGCCAAGGCAGGGACTTCTCTGGTCTTGCACATTTCTCTTGAGTAGACACCATGACTCTCCCCTTCTCTTGGCATCAGGGCAGTTTAAAATCCAGCCCAATATCTCTGAGATGGTAACACTGAAACAGTTCTGCTTCGCTGACTATAATAGTTCTGGTTCTGTTGAAAGATGATCTCTACCACAGGGGCTGCCTGACCCTCTGAGTATATCCAGTTTTTTCAGTTTTTCATTTCAGATTTCCAGCATCTAAGCTTTTGCATTAGGTGAAGGGATGCTCATCAGAAGCAGGCAGGAGCCTCATAATTTTATGTAAATTGCTGTTTTATTACCTCAGTCGAAACCTGATTACATTTTAATCCAGGCATGAGCAAGAAATCCATCCAAACATGGTTTTCCTGCCAGAGCAGCAGCTGTTGAGAGGACGAATGAGCGAATGTAAGTGGAAATCTTCCCTTTCTGGGTTTTGTATAGAGTGTGCACTCATCACTTTTCAAATATCACATTTCATCTATCATACTTGAAAGTGTTTTATTCATTCTTCAGAATATGGATGTCGCTGAGAAGGCTGACTTTACTGTTCACCCAAATGTCAATTATGCTAAGCATGTATCAAATTCTATCTTGGTCTCAGCTGGAGTATTGTGTTCAATTCAAGGCATCACTTTTTAGACAGAATGTGAAGCCGTTGGAGAGGGTACAGAAGAGGATTACTAGAATAGTTCCACGGCTGAAATGGGGAGGCGATAGTCTATTGGTATTATCGCTAGACTATTAATCCAGAAATTCAGCTAATGTTCTGGGGATCCGGGTTCGAATCCTGCCACGGCAGATTGAGGAATTTGAATTCAATTTAAAAAAAACTGGGCCTAAGAACCTACTGATTACCATGAAACCATTGTCGATTGTCTGAAAAACCCATCTGGTTCACTAATGTCCTTTAGGGAAGGTAATCTGCCATCCTTACCTGGTCTGGCCTACATGTAGAACAAAGAACAATACAGCACAGGAACAGGCCCTTCGGCCCTCCAAGCCCGCGCCGCTCCCTGGTCCAAACTAGACCATTCTTTTGTATCCCTCCATTCCCACTCCGTTCATGTGGCTATCTAGATAAGTCTTAAACGTTCCCAGTGTGTCCGCCTCCACCACCTTGCCCGGCAGCGCATTCCAGGCCCCCACCACCCTCTGTGTAAAATATGTCCTTCTGATATCCGTGTTAAACCTCCCCCCCCCCTCACCTTGAACCTATGACCCCTCGTGAACGTCACCACCGACCTGGGAAAAAGCTTCCCACCGTTCACCCTATCTGTGCCTTTCATAATTTTATACACCTCTATTAGGTCACCCCTCATCCTCCGTCTTTCCAGTGAGAACAACCCCAGTTTACCCAATCTCTCCTCATAACTAAGCCCCTCCATACCAGGCAGCATCCTGGTAAACCTCCTCTGCACTCTCTCCAAAGCCTCCACGTCCTTCTGGTAGTGTGGTGACCAGAACTGGGCGCAGTATTCCAAATGCGGCCGAACCAACGTTCTATACAACCGCAACATCAGACCTGTGACTCCAGAGCCACAGTAATGTGTTTGACTCTCAACTGGGCAACTAGGGATGAGCAATAAATGCTGCCAGCCAGCAACGCCCATGTCCCATGCATGAATTTTTAAAAATGCAGTTACATGGATAGACTGAAGAATCATTGGAGTACAGAAGGCTAAATGGAGATTTGATAGAAATGTTTAAAATCCTGAATGCTTTCAATAGACTGAACAAGGAGGAACCTTTTCTCAGGGTACATGTTCATGCCTCCTTGAAAGTGGAGTCACAGGTGGACAGAGTGATGAAGAAGGCATTCAGCATGCTTGGTTTCATCGGTCAGAACATTGAATACAGGAGTTGGGAAGTCTTGTTGAAGTTTTCCAAGACATTGGTAAGGCCACACTTGGAATACTGTGTGCAATTCTGGTCACCCTATTATAGAAAGGATATTATTAAACTAGAAAGAGTGCAGAAAAGATTTATTAGGATGCTACCGGGACTTGATGGATTGAGTTATGAGGAAAGGCTGAATAGACTGGGACTTTTTTCTCTGGAGCGTGGGAGGCTGAGGGGTGACCTTATAGAGGTCTATAAAATAATGAGGGGCACAGATCAGCTAGATCGTCAATATCTTTTCCCAAAGGGAGGGGAGTCTAAAACTAGAGGGCATAGGTTTAAGGTGAGAGGGGAGAGATACAAAAGGGTCCAGAGGGGCAGTTTTTTCACACAGAGGCTGGTGAGTATCTGGAACAAGCTGCCAGAGGTAGTAGTAGAGGCGGGTACAATTTTATCTTTTAAAAAGCATTTAGATAGTTACATGGGTACGATGGGTATAGAGGGATATGGGCCAAATACAGGCAATTGGGATTAGCTTAGGGGTTTTAAAAAAAAAGGGCGGCATGGACAAGTTGGACTGAAGGGCCTGTTTCCATGCTGTAAACCTCTATGACTCAATGGCTAAAGGATTGATAACCAGAGGACACAGATTTAAGGTGATTTGCAAAGAACCAGAGATGTTGTTAGGAAAAATATTTTATACAATGACTGGTTAGAATTTGGAACGCTCGGCCTGTTAAGGTGGTGGATACAGATTCAAGGTGGCACAACGGTTAGCACTGCTGCCTCACAGTGCCAGGGACCTGGGTTCGATTTTGGCCTCAGGTCAGTGTCTGCGTGGGATTCCTCCGGGTGCTTTGGTTTCCTCCCACAGTCTAAAGATGTGCGCGTTAGGTTGATTGGCCGTACTAAATTGCCCTTAGTGTCAGGGGGACTAGGAGGGTAAATAGGTGTTGTTATGGGGATAGGACCTGAGTGGAATTGTTGTCGGTGTAGGCTTGATGGGCCAAATGGCCTCCTTCTGCACTGTAGAGTCTGTGATTCTGTGATACCTGTCAGAAGTGAATTAGTTAGACCAGAGTTTCCCAAACTTTTCCAGCCACTGAACCATTTTGACCTCCCAAGGATACTGATGAAATCCCTGAGAAACATTCGTATTGTGTTGAAACGTTAAACCACAAAAATTGATTGTTTTTGAGCAAGATGTACAAATATGCAAAAGCACATTTATAAAAGTCTTATATGTATACTGTTATTGTAATTAAAATGTTTTCTTATTCAACAAAGTACTCAAGTCTGACCTTTTTGTCATGTTTAATGGGAAGGCTGATGCTACTTCTATTGCTCACAAATTTGCTTAATATAAGGATGCTGCTGGAGAGCTGGATTCTCACATCACACACACACTCTCTCACACACATGCACACACTAACCCCTCTCCTCCTCACCCACTCACACACACAAATACTCACCTCCCTCCCTCTCTCTTACACATATACACACTCCCACTCTTTTATTCACACATGTACACACACATACACTCATACACTCTCTTTCCCCCGGCTCCAAGGTCGCTTCACCTCCTGTTCCATGGGTGGGGATCTGCCTGCCCCATGGCCGCTTCCCTCTCACCTCGTGACTGCTTCCCCTCCTGTCCTGTGACTGCTTCCCCTCCTGTCCTGTGACTGCTTCCCCTCCTGCCCTGTGACTGCTTCCCCTCCTGCCCTTTGACTACTTCCCCTCCTGCCCTGTGACTGCTTCCCCTCCTGCCCTGTGACTGCTTCCCCTCTTGCCCCATGGTCCCTTCCCCTTCCACTCCTCAAACAGCCTCAGTAGGATTTCAGCTCACATTCTTTCAATTATTAGTCCATGCCTCTGAACTACAAGCCCTGTCGCATAATCACTACTTTACATGAAAATGTCAAAAAGCTATTTAAAAAGATATGTAAATTTCTTGCTGTTTCTTCAGACGTTGAGCCAGAAACTTACACGCAATGGTCGATGTTCAAATCTCACTGAGCATCAGCAAGTAAGCTCACAATCCGTGGGCAAAAATTTGGGTTCTGTGCCAGTATTGGAGACAGCGCTACAGAAGCTTAGTGCCCTTTTACTGGGGTATGCTGTGCCACCAGTCACTTCCAGTGTGACCAACATGTTGTGCCTTCTTGAGAAAGATGCTGGTAGAGGTGTCCACTACAAGCGTCGGGAGCAACTGTGTGAAAAGTGCCCCAAGGTCATACACCCCTACCAGCTGGACTTCCTAATGTGGACAACACAGACCCAATGGAGAGGTTTAAGTGTCACTCTACAGAGATCAAGGGCTGAACTCCATGATGAACCCTGTACCAATGTCTTTTAAAGGGGTCAGGCACCATTGTGCAGGTAAGTTGAATTTGAGAAACTTTTGTAATTGCAAAGTGTCAGGAAGTATGTGCTTGGGTTTTTGGAGGTGTTTGAGTATTGCTGTAGCCTCACCAGAAGGGCAGAGGATTTGACGGCCTGTCTGCACAAAAGCTGTAACAGCTACGTGGGCGGCAGTATCAGTGCCTCTGCGTCTGCAGCAGAGTAGGCAGATTGAGTAAAGGTTGTAGGGAGAAGCTCTGCGTGATGCTGACTGCCAACATGGAGCTGCAATCCTGCATGTTTCTTGGCAACGACAGGAGACTGACAGCAGAATTCAATGCACAAAGCACCTCGGGGCTGAATGCTACACTTTAGAGGATGGGAGAGAGAGAGAGGAAGTCCCACCTCAGAGAACTCCCTCCAATCAAATGACTGGAAGATTGCTTGCCCGAATGGCACTAGTGGGAGCGGCGGCCACTGTGGGGATAACAGGCCATCGCCGAAGGGGGCATGCAATGATGGAGCCAGACCTGACGCCTCACCAGAGCCAGGCTGGCAGGTCTCAGCGAGAAGGGTCGGGGTGGGGGGGGGGGGGGGGGGGGGGGGGGGCAGTATAATCAGGACAGGAAAGAGGGGAAACCCGAGGTGGAGAGTTACCATGGGAGGGGACCTCCGATGGGCACAGGGTGCCAACAAAGAAAGAACTGCCCATCCGGTTTCACCTGGTGGCCTCAATTAGCTCACAGCAACTGAGCTGCCCAGCAGCGCAGGAAGGTGTTAATAGGAGGCATAATGCCACTCCCATGTCATCCAATTTTATACCATCCCTCCCCAACCTTCCATCCCATCCCGGTGGGGGGCCTGTTACAATTTCAGCCTCGGTGTGCGGACACATCTGTGCTGTACTATATGTCAACACATTGATGTCCTCATATGATTCCTGTAGGATTAACATGTGATCTGACATGCATCTGAACTGCAATTCATGCCACAATGATTAGCTGCAGTTAGATGGAGGCAGTGAGTGGCGAATGTGAGGTTAACAACATTGGCAGTTATATGAGACTGAGGTGAAGTATTTGGAAGTTAGGTGTGGAGTGATTGGGAAGGCTTCTGGGTGAGTGATAGGGATGTGGTGAATTGGGTGTTGTGAGAGGTTTCTTCATTGATTCATGGGATGTGGGCATCGCTGGCTGGGCCAGCATTTATTGCCCATCCGTGAGGGCATTTAAGAGTCAGCCACATTGCTGTGGCTGTGGATTTCTTTTATTATTGAGTTCAGATTTCACCATCTGTTGTAGTGGGATTCAAACCTGGGTCCTCAGGGCATTACCCTGGGTCTTTGGATTACAAGTTCAGTGACAATACCACTACGCCACTGCCTCCCTAAAGTTGGTGGCATGGTAGGTCATGTGAAGATGCATTCACTTACCTTGACCATCCACATGAGGCCATGAGAATGCTTGCCCGAATGGCACTAGTGGGAGCGGCGGCCACTGTGGGGATAACAGGCCATCGCCGAAGGGGGCATGCAATGATGGAGCCGGACCTGATGCCTCACCAGAGCCAGGCTGGCAGGCCTCAGCGAGAAGGGTCGGGGGGGAGGGGGGCAGGATAATCAGGACAGGAAAGAGGGGAAATTAGCTGTGAGCTAATTGAGGCCACCAGGTAAAACCGGATGGGCAGTTCTTTCTTTGTTGGCACCCTGTGCCCATCGGAGGTCCCCTCCCATGGTAACTCTCCACCTCGGGTTTCCCCTCTTTCCTGTCCTGATTATCCTGCCCCCCCCCCCCCCCCCCCCCCCACCCCCCGACCCTTCTCGCTGAGGCCTGCCAGCCTGGCTCTGGTGAGGCGTCAGGTCCGGCTCCATCATTGCATGCCCCCTTCGGCGATGGCCTGTTATCCCCACAGTGGCCGCCGCTCCCACTAGTGACATTCGGGCAAGCAATCTTCCAGTCAAGATGCTTCAGGCGAGACACCAAGCTTGGTGGCATAGTGGAGAGTGAATAAGGTTATCTAGGATTGCAACGGGATCTTGATCAATTGGGCCAGTGGGCTGACGAATGACAGATGGAGTTTAATTTAGATAAATGTGAGGTGAAACATTTTGGTAGATCGAACCAGGGCAGGACTTACTCAGTTAATGGTAGGACGTTGGGGAGAGTTACAGAACAAGGAGGTCTAGGGACACAGATTCATAGCCCCTTGAAAGTGGAGTTACAGATGGACAGGGTGGTGAAGAAGGCGTTCGGCATGCTTGGTTTCACTAGTCAGAACATTGAACACAGGAGTTGGGATGTTTTGTTGAAGTTGTTCAAGACATTGGTAAGGCCACACTTGGAATACTGTGTACAGTTCTGTTTGCCCTATTACAGAAAGGATATTATTAAACTTGAAAGTGTGCAGAAAAGATTTACTCGGATACTACCGGGACTTGATGGTTTGAGTTATAAGGTGAGGCTGGATAGTCTGGGATATTTTCCCTGTACGTCCAGTACTTCCCCGGAGTGGAGAAGCTACGGCATCTCCTCCGGAGCCTTCAACATGTCATTGATGAAGACGAACATCTCGCCAAGGCCATCCCCACACCCCCACTTCTTGCCTTCAAACAACCGCATAACCTCAAACAGACCATTGTCCGCAGCAAACTACCCAGCCTTCAGGAGAACAGTGACCACGACACCACACAACCCTGCCACAGCAACCTCTGCAAGACGTGCCGGATCATCGACACAGATGCCATCATCTCACATGAGAACACCATCCACCAGGTACACGGTACCTACTCTTGCAACTCGGCCAACGTTGTCTACCTGATACGCTGCAGGAAAGGATGTCCCGAGGCATGGTACATTGGGGAAACTATGCAGACGCTGCGACAATGGATGAATGAACACCACTTGACAATCACCAGGCAAGACTGTTCTCTTCCTGTTGAGGAGCACTTCAGCGGTCGCGGGCATTCGGCCTCTGATATTCGGGTAAGCGTTCTCCAAGGCGGCCTTCATGACACACGATGGCGCAGAGTCGCTGAGCAGAAACTGATAGCCAAGTTCCGCACACACGAGGACGGCCTCAACTGGGATATTGGGTTCATGTCACACTATCTGTAACCCCCACAGCATGCCTGGACCTGCAGAGTTTCACTGGCTGTCTTGTCTGGAGACAATACACATCTTTTTAGCCTGTCTTGATGCTCTCTCCACGTTGTTTGTATCTTAAAGACTTGATTAGCTGTAAGTATTCGCATTCCAACCATTATTCATGTAAATTGAGTCTGTGTATTTATATGCCCTGTTTGTGAACAGAATTCCCACTCACCTGAAGAAGGGGCTTGGAGCTCCGAAAGCTTGTGTGGCTTTTGCTACCAAATAAACCTGTTGGACTTTAACCTGGTGTTGTTAAACGTCTTACTGTGTTTACCTCAGTCCAACGCCAGCATCGCCACATCATATTTTCCCTGGAGCATAGGAGACTTAGGGGCGATCTTATAGAGGTCTATAAAATAATGAGGGGCATAGTTCAGCTAGATAGTCAACATCTTTTCCCAAAGGTAGGGGAGTCTAAAACTAGAGGGCATAGGTTTAAGGTGAGAGGGGAGAGATACAAAAGGGTCCAGAAGGGCAATTTTTCACACAGAGGTTGGAACGAGCTGCCAGAGGTAGTAGTAGAGGTGAGTACAAATTTCCCTTTTAAAAAACGTTTTGACAGTTACATGGGTAAGATGGGTATAGAGGGATATGGCCAAACACGGATAATTGGGTGACATGGGCAAGTTGGGCCGAAGGGTCTGTTCCATGGTGTAAATCTCTATGACTCTGGGCCCTATTTTACCAACAATTTGCGCCTGTTTTTGGGCACGAAATCGTGGTAAAGTTGGGTGTGAGGCCTTTATCGCGATCTGCACCCGCCTCCGCGCAGATCGCCACTTTACCAAGACCCGCGAACGGCGGGGATCCGTTCCCCGCCCAAATCGGGTGCAAAGACGATTTAAATGCATTTGCATGCATTTAAATTGAATTAATGAACTGCCCGCCCAACTCTATCAGCATTTCCCCCTTTACCACCGCGTTTGCCGATCCAGAACCGCGCTTTTAGGGACCTGCTGAAGTCTGAGTCGGGCGCTCCAGCTTCTGAAGAGCGCATTCAGTGCTTCCAACGGCTCTCTGACCCAGATCAGTGGTGGGAGGGGAGGAGGGAGGCAGGTCAGATCATTCTCTGGTTGGAGGGGAGAGGAGGGGAGTGAGGTCAAAACGTTGTCTGGTTTGGGGGTGGGGGGGAGGAGGCAGCTCAGATGTATCTCTGGCGGGGAGGGGGTGAGGGTCGATTGTTGTCTGTGGGGGGGGGGGGGGTGGGGGGCGGAGGGCCGATCGTTGTCTGGTGGTGGTGGGGGGGGGAGGGCTGATCATTGTCTGGTGGGGGGGGGGGAGGCGGGTCAGATGTTCCTCTGGAGGGGAGGGGAATGAGGCCAGACCATTCCCTGGGGAGAGGGGAGTGAGGCAAGTTCATTGTCGGGGGGGGGGGCGGGGGAGAGTAAGGCCCAATCGTCGTCTGGGTGGGGAGTGAGCCAAATCGTTGTACGGGGTGGGGGGGGGGGAAGGGGAGTGAGGCCAGACCCTTCCCTATGCGAGGGAGTGATGCCAGATCGTTGTCTTGGGGGGGTGGAGGGAGTGAGACCGGATCGGATGGATCCGTGGGAGGGTGAATAAGGGACAGACACACACATCACTGTCCCCCTTATCCACCACCCCCCACTACCCAGACCGATCACCACCCCTGCCCCCGTCCCCCCCACCGATCACCCGCAGAGTGGCAGTGGACCCCCCTGCACCCCCGCACCCCCACCAGAGATCCATCTGCCCTCCCCCCCACCAGAGATTCATCTGCGCCCCCCCCCCCCCGCCCCGAGATACACCCTTGCTCCCGCTTTTCACTCCCGGGCCGCTTTATCCTCTTTCTGCAGCCTGGGAGCGATCCGACACGGGTGCGCTTTTTCAAATTATTTTCTAACTGCGCATGCGCAGTTCAGAGCTCCGATTGTTCCGGCAGCGCTAAGCCCCGCCCACAGCGCGAATCGGACTGGAGATGGCTGAGAGCATATGGGGACACCCGAAAGTGGATTTCTAAGTCGGATCTGTACTACGCCCAGATTCGGCACTTAGAATGAAAATGGTAAAATCGGGCCCTCTATGTCTTTGTGAATGCATCTGTCAGACCATTTACTCCCAATCCCCACTGAATGTATTCCTTTAGGATCTCCTCATCCCCGTGGAACCATGGGGCTCAATTTTATTGGATTTGGGGTGCACTGAATGGTCAGTTGACACTGTGCCTTTCATAATTCCAGATACCCTGCATCAATAATACATATTAGTGAAGAATGGCACTTGTGTCCCTCAGGGACAACATGCCCCGCTCTAGAGAGCTTGCCAATTTTATTGGCTGACAGTGTTCTGTAGACTCAGCAGCACTAGGGCTGAGCAGTGATCAGTGAGGTTGGGGGGTGGGGTGTGATGACCCCCACGAGGTCCATGGGGAACCACTGATTAATCTCCCTGTGGAGCTCATTGAATATGAGTTTCCCTGTTAACAGGCTGTGGTCTGCCTAGCTGGACCTCATTATCTGAGCCTTTTATGAGGCAGGCCCAGGACTGGGCCTGCTGAATTCTAGTCCCAGGCAGGGACTAGTGTGTGTTCACCACAGTGGTGATTTTACTTTGAGTTCTGTAATAAACAATGTTCCTTTCCAGTCAGGGTGAGTCATTATAGTCAGTTTCCAGTTTCAAACTTTGCTCGCCATTGAATTCAATGCTGATAACATCAATTGTTTTCTATTCCAATTCAGTGCATCAATCGTATTTAATTCTTTGAACTGTCATGGAGTAGTCAACCGTATTTTCATGTCAGTCAGCTGACTATCAGTTAACTTGCTGCTGAATCTCTGTTTAGTGTGCAGGATCTCAATCCACACTGGGCCTCAAGCCAGACAGAAAGCGGGGCAATCACAGACTTAATTTCAGTGTGGGCCAGGTTCAGAATTTATGTGTTTAATAAAGTATAACCTCTGATGTCAACAAATTTGAAAAGCAACCATTTGCAAACATTATACAACATGACTTTGATGTTCGTATTTAAAGAAATGCATTTGGGAAATATGAGATGTCAATTATTCATCCGCAGAAATGTAAATTTCTAAAAATACCGATCATAAACTAGGTTTTCATCAAATTGATGGTTTATAATGGGTTCAGTAAAAAGTCTCACAACACCAGGTTGAAGTCCAATAGGTTTATTTATTATCACGAGCTTTCAGAGCACTGCTCCTTCATCAGGTGAGACGGGTATTAATGGGTATTAATGGATAATGGGTATTAACACTATTCTGAGGATTAAAACATTATAATAGATAAGTTAGATATTTAAGATTAAGTTTACATGGAGACATAGAGACATAGGTAGGATGCAAAGCTGGGCTGAAAAATGGCAAATGGAGTTTAACCCTGATAAATGTGAGGTGATTCATTTTGGTAGGACTAATTTAAATGTGGATTACAGGGTCAAAGGTAGCGTTCTGAAGACTGTGGAGGAACAGAGAGATCTTGGGGTCCATATCCACAGATCGCTAAAGGTTGCCACTCAAGTGGATAGAGCTGTGAAGAAGGCCTATAGTGTGTTAGCTTTTATTAACAGGGGGTTAGAGTTTAAGAGCCATGGGGTTATGCTGCAACTGTACAGGACCTTGGTGAGACCACATTTGGAATATTGTGTGCAGTTCTGGTCACCTCACTATAAGAAGGATGTGGAAGCGCTGGAAAGAGTGCAGAGGAGATTTACCAGGATGCTGCCTGGTTTGGAGGGTAGGTCTTATGAGGAAAGGTTGAGGGAGCTAGGGCTGTTCTCTCTGGAGCGGAGGAGGCTGAGGGGAGACTTAATAGAGGTTTATAAAATGATGAAGGGGATAGATAGAGTGAACGTTCAAAGACTATTTCCTCAGGTGGATGGAGCTATTACAAGGGGGCATAACTATAGGGTTCATGGTGGGAGATCTAGGAAGGATATCAGAGGTAGGTTCTTTACGCAGAGAGTGGTTGGGGTGTGGAATGGACTGCCTGCAGTGATAGTGGAGTCAGACACTTTAGGAACATTTAAGCGGTTATTGGATAGGTACATGGAGCACACCAGGATGATAGTGAGTGGGATAGCTTGATCTTGGTTTCAGATAAAGCTCGGCACAACATCGTGGGCCGAAGGGCCTGTTCTGTGCTGTACTGTTCTATGTTCTATGTTTATTTATTAGTGTCACAAATAGGCTTACATTAATACTGCAATAAAGTTACTGTGAAAATCCCCTAGCCACAATCCGATGCCTGTTTGGGTACACTGAGGGATAATATAGCACGGCCAATGCACCTAACCAGCACATCTTTTGGACTGTAGGACAAAACTGGAGCACCCGGAGGAAATCCATGCAGACATGAGGAGAATGTGCAGACTCCACACGGACAGTGACCCAAGCCGGGAATTGAACCCAGGTCCCTGGTTTTGAGGCATAGCCACTGTGCCGCCCATATTTTATGCATAACTAAAATTTCTAGAGGGTCAAATATAACTTTTAAAAATGTGTGGCCTATAAAGAGATATTTATTGTCTTTTATTACATTTTTTAACATATCTACCTACATATTATTGAAATCTTGTGCCTGTAATTTTACATTATGCAATTTTGCAGTGATTTTCCGATTGGAAAATTGTGGAAACTCTGGTAGGCGTGAGAGCCTTGCTGGAGGAAGCACAGATTTATAAACCAATCCCTTAAATATTGAAAATGTGTAAATGGCTCACCGAGCCACAGTTGCTGAAACAGTCAAAAGCTGTCTGTTCCAAATACTCCTCTACTTGTGACAAATATCTAGTTCATGCTTCATGTTAATATTTCAAGGATAATGTTCAGTTCTGGAAGATTAAGCTTTAACTTTAGAAAGTAGGAGAAATGCAACCAAAGCAGCTTGAAGACTAGTGCACTTAAAAGGTTGGGATTCTGTTGACTTAAGGCATTAACAACCAGGTAACAGCAAGGTAAGTAAAATGCTGGGCTTTAGAGATTGCCAGAGCTCTGAAAAGAAATGGCAGTTCAGAAGGTTACCCATGTTTGTTTAATAGGAGCTAGAATAGGATAGATTGAGGCATAAAACAGCAGGAGGACTTGCTTAGCTGGAGAAATATTAAAAGAGGGATAATTGGCTTTGAGGTCAGTTTGAGGACCAGAACAGGCTACACCATCATGGAGATGGGTGGAGTTTAAGAAGGATCTCTGGTTTCAATTTATTTGTATGTCTGCTGGGAGAGTGAATGTTCTGCAGAGGGGAAGAGGCTGTATGCAGAAAAGTCACCACACTCCGGTGCCTGTTTGGGTACACTGAGGGAGAATATAGCACAGCTAATACTACAGCCTTGCTATAGCCTTGCTAATGCTATAGCATGGGAAGAGGCTGTATGCAGAAAAGGTGCTGCTGTGGAAAGATGATGGAGGATTGCTGGTTCCATGCTGGAATGGGTTAGGGCTCAGAGGAAGATGTTGGAGCTATTTATAGCACAATGTAGCTGGAGACTGGTGTTCAGAGAAACCCAGGGGCAATGCCAGCTCAGTGAAGCTAGTGATTTGTGAAAGAGTTGGAATTTGCTGGTAATTGGAGGCAGCCATGCTGCTTAATGAATCACATGAAATACAATCTCAGGAGAATAGATTGAGAATAGGTGAACATTTGTTGTGGCAGACTTAGTCAGAGTGGCTTTTGAGGGAAATCTAAGGCTCGTGAAAGTGATGAATTAAAATCCCTCCTGGCGAGACAGAGTTTTACTGAGATTTTGTGACTCCCAGTGGTCACTGACATCTGGGTGGGTTGCTGAAAAATCCTCAGCCTCTATCTTGGTGAGCAAGGGAATCCCGTTGGAGTTACAGTTCCCAACTCCTTCCTTTCCGATGGTTCCTTTCCAGAGTTGAGAATCCTTTCCAATCCTGGCGCTAAAGTCCCTAAGGAATGTTGAAGAGTATGGTGTCCAAGGTGGAGTATAAGCCTTCTTTGGACTCATCATCAGCATCAAGGGTTGGGGCGTTGGTTCACTACCATTGACTGTCGAGTGTTTTGCTTGTTATCCATAAGGGTTCGTATATTCCAGTTTAACTTTGATTTTCTGACCACAGATATGGTTGGGCACTGTCAGATGGGCACTGCCCAGCCATATAACCGACCACCCAGGGGCTTCAATTGTCTTCGAGCTCCCTAGTGTGGCTATCACACCTGATCTCCGCTGGTGGAGACAGTAGTGATTCTTGCCTGGCTTGCACCATGCCCGAGGAGTTGGAAGATCCTGTGAGCTGGGAGAATCTGGGATCGAACGGGCTAATTTAAATGCTAATTTAAATATATTAATGAGGCCTTTCTGGGCGAGATCCGGGTTGCATCAGTAGAAAGGGACCAGGACGGTTGCAAACAGTTCGATGCCGGGCATGAAACCCCCATTTTTAGGCCCACACGCAATTTTCTGGGATTGGGGTGATCTGCGCCAGGCGCAGTGAGGCTGGAAAATTCACCCCCGTTGTAATTTGTGTTACATTTCTGACTTTGTACAGTAAAGTTTATTTTGTTTTAAATCATGGAATCTTGTGGCGTGATTCTCTTAATGGGGTAACCGGAGTTTCAAACTTTGCCTACTTAATATAAAATGTTACTGGTCCTTAATCAGATCATAACATGCGACCTCGATGGCTTCTGTGGAATATGGACATTTGGGGCACAACCTTTTACTCTGCAGACTTGGCATTGTTTATCCGAGATTGTATTAAAATTTCATTTCCCTCTTTCCTGTTTATAAACATTGTAAAAAGTCTAACATGATACTTCACCCTTGTGACACTGCACTTCTTTAAATTTACGAGTCTGTGCCAGCCCCAGAAATCGTGAGGCTTTTTTGGGAATTGTAGGATTAGAGCGACTTTATAGCTGGGAGGATCAGTAACAAAACAAATTCAGATACCTTTCCAGTTTGTTAGTAACGTCAGATCCCTGCTCTAATTTGTAACTGGCTGTTAACGAGATGGAGGGTTACTGATACTGCTTCGTACAGTGTTTGAAACCAGGCAGAAGACCGGCCATGCGCAAATTAAACTAATCGGATATTTTTATACCCGCAGTTACTGGACCACACGTGAGATGAAAGAGAAGTAAAAATATCCAAAACATTAAAGTTTCAAAAAATTCTTTCTGAGAGCACAATCAGTAAGCTGATTCTTGATTTAAATTGAACCTGAGTATTCTTCCGGAAAGTTCTTTGCAGATTTGCGTTGTGTGGTATATATTGGGGTGATTCTCCCCAGCAGGCTGCGCGGCTTGAGTAGCGCAGGGGGCCGAGAGACATCAGCGGGGGACTGTTTTGCGGGATTCACACTGGGTATCACAGCCTCCGCGAGTCTCTGGCACTAACATTTCCAGCGTTATCAGCTCCGTGCCGATAATTGCCGCGGAGCTGATTTCAATATGGAAATCGCAATTTGCATATGATTAGCGGACCCAGGACTGAATTCTCCAGGCCCGCTAATGTCTCCCTACCCTCCCAACCCCCGCCGGGAGTGATTCACACCAGCAGGATTTACTCCTGTTCCGCACTAACTGGGAACAGGCGGTCTGACTCCACTGGAGTGAAGAGAGTCCATTGAGGACCCCCCGGGAGGTCAGGGGTAAGGGGGGATGCACTTTGGAAGTGCCCAGGGGGCCAAACTGGCAATGGCTGAGGGGCAAATTGGCACTGGGCCCTAACCCACTGGGCATCAGGCATTGCTAAGGAGGCGGGGCCAGATAGGGCAGGGCCTATTGTGGTGGGGCCTGCAGGGGATGACCGGTAGGGGGACTCACTGCCACTCTGCAATCGGGATTACTGGGAGAGGAATGAAGAGAGCAATCGGGGGCTGGCTACCTGGGTGGGGGCAGGGAGTCAGGGCAGGAGGCAGGGGGTCAGAGCTGTCCGGGAGGCCGGGGGGCGGGGAGGGGGAGAGAGGGAAGGAAGCAGCGAGTTGGGACTGTTTGGGGCGGGGATCAGGAAATTGGGGCTGGCCATGGAGGGGTTCAGCGGTCTGGGAGGACAGCAATTGGGGGGGGCATCGGAAGGCCAGCGATCGGAGGCCAATGATTGGGAGGCCGCAATGTGGGCCACTGCGCATGCGCCAATCCCTGCTCTGACAGATCGGCACATGCGCAGTGGCCTGCTCAACGCTATGCTGCTGGCCCCTCAGGTGGGAATAGGCTCCGCCCACAGATGTTCAGAGTGCATCACGCTAGGGCACTCTGTGATGTACAGAGTGTCGGAGATTCATTCTGGAAGTCACGCTGAAAACACCGGCGGGATTTACTCCCATTTTCCCACACGTTAGGGACTTTTTTGGGGAGAATCCCGGCCATTGTATTGTAGTCAGCCCACCATTTTCTAGATTTTGGGAAATCTAAGGATAATTATCATCTTGATCTATTGGCATTCCAACGTCTTCACTTCTGTACAACTATGCTATTTGCCGAATGTTCACTCATCTAACCAAAAGCCTCCTATTCTCCATTCCTACCGAATAACATGCATCCAGTTACTGAGGAGTTTAACTTCCCTGTTGGTGACCTGACATCCAGTCCTTCAGTTTGCCAGTTTTATGATTAAATTCATCTTTAAATCCTTCCAATGCTGTCACATGTGGGTTGAACCAATGCATTTTTTCTCAATTATAATACATTATCAAATGTATTCCTCAGCTATGATAGTAAAGGTTGTAACAAAGTGTTGAAAGCTTTAGTCAAGGATTGATGATAGCATCAACATTATATTGTGCTTTTAATGTAGAAAGACATCACAAGTTAATTGACAGACAGGTGAGGGAAACTGCTATTAGCAAGGGATAATCTAGAACTTGGTGACCGAGGCATCCATTTTTAGTCTGATTATTATTGTGTGAAGCACCTTGACACATTTTTCTACATGAAAGACATTATAGACTTGCTAATGGTCATGTTGGCTGCTGTAGCTGACCATGGAAAATGCTAGAACATTGGCACCAAGGCCTGAGGCTTCTGCAAAGTTACCTATGGTTGTAAAGGTCTGCAACACTGGGCTTTTCTTCCCTTCATGTCTGGGTTTGCCGCAAACGCAGATTGATGCTAGAATAGATCAACAACTCCATTATTGTTACATTATCTCACTAACAGGATGATTGAAGGTGAACTAGATGAACATTGGTCTCTTTTCAGTCAAACATTTCCTGTATTTTCAAGCTCCATGTATGTTCAGGAGTGCACAAGTTTAGGGTAAGTCTTGGGTGAGGGTAAACAGTTGACTGATGGATTGAAAACAACATACATGTTAAAGGTTACCTCAGGTTGACAAAACTCTGAGTTACAGGGATTGACATTTCTGATGAACCTCAACATTTGGAAATCAGAAGCCTAGAAATTTGTAGCAGGCCGAAGTTCCACCAAATGTCTGGAGCTACTCGGACCTGTGGTGTCCAAGGAGCACAAGGATGGTCCGGGTTGGTCGACTGATTGACCTGCAATGGAAGCAAGATGGCATTAGAATTCTGGCCTTAATATTTGTTTGGCATTAATTTTCTTGTCAAAGTTAACCTTGTCCTGGAGATTAGGAAGTTGCCTTCAACTCCAATGAGTAACATTGGCTGATATGGTGGCCGGATTCTTATCACCGTTCATGCCAGTGGGATTTTTCCATCCCACTGCAGTGAACGGGAGATTTGGCTGGTTGCCGAATTCTCCAACTTTGCTGCAGTGGGAGCACGGCGTGTACGGCGGGTAAGATCATGTCTGGTGTGTTTCCCAGCTGCTCGATTTTCATCTCTGGGTTTAAACCTAGTCCAGCCTGATGAGCTAAAAGTCTTTCTCTGTCGGATTAAAGGCTCAATGTTTTCAAACAGCGATGATGTGAAAATATATGTGCCTTAGAGGAGGATGTGGAACAATTGACAGACACATGATAAATGAAGGAAAGGAATTGGTTTTGGAAAGATGCATGTGACACAGGGTGCGAATGGTAAGTGGTGCAAAATTGAAGAAAGGGTGGGAAGAAAGAATGGGAAACGGACTGGGTGAAGGGAAGATGGTAGGGTGTGCAGACTTTTGAAATGTTGTAATATTATAAGGATTACAGGGAGAAGGCAAGAGAATAGGGATATCAACCATGAATGAATAGCGGAACAGAATTGATGGGCCGAATGGCTTAATTCTGCTCCTATATCTTATGGTCTTATAGTGCATCATGGGGACTAACTGATGGGAGAAAGTGAACTAACGTGAGGCTTCCACCATTGCTGAATGTGTTGAGGGGTTTCACTTTTGCCTGCTGCTCCACTTCGCCCTCTGCGCACGTGCGGTCCTGCTTCTTGCCAGCTGGCTCAAGGCATATTTCCTCATAGGGCGTGAGGCATCTCAGCTCGGGCATGACTCCAGCCGGCTGTGCCCACTCACAACGGCTGTGTTCGACCTTGTTCTGCAATGAGACAGATGGGGAGAGTGTGGGTGGGAGCCCTATCATTTCAGATGGTAATCAAGTTTGGCATGCATGAGATGTGAGTGATAGTGGGGATGTGAGGAGCAGATTGGTGCCTGGGGGTGAACCATAGGGAGTGGGGGTGGGGGATAGGGCCTGTGATAGGGCCTGCCAGTTGCCTTGGGCCCCGCCCCTCTTCGTAAATCCCTCCTTTCCGTAGGCCTTGCCCCTCAGGCCCTGCCCCCTTGGCACTGCCTGGCTTGCCTTGGGCCCCGCCCCTCTTCGTAAATCCCTCCTTTCCGTAGGCCTTGCCCCTCAGGCCCTGCCCCCTTGGCACTGCCTGGGGCCCACTGGGCACTGCCAGTGTGCCAGGCTGGCACTGCCAGGGTGTCTGGTGGGGCAGGGGCACAGTCCCCCACCCCCAACTTCCTGGGAGGGCCTCAGTGATCTCCCCATTAATGGCGACCATGCGTGACCCTCACTGGTAAGGACCCTAACTGGCAAGGCTGCGAAGGCAAGTGAGCCCAGACAATTGTGTCCCAGGCTCACTAATAATATTTAAATGCATATTTAAATGGATTTAAATATTATAATCAGCCTTGCCCCCTTGCCATGTGCAAGGTTGATCACACTGGATATTGTAAGAGCAAGATAGGTGAAAAATCAGGCGCAAACCCAATTTTTCACCTCTCGTGCGATCTTACCAGCTTGCCTCACCTGTCAACCTGCAGGATGAGAGGCTAAGATTTCCTTAACAATGTTTTGGCCTCCACTACTTCTTGTAGTATTGAATTCCATATGCTCACCACTCTCTGCGTGAAGGAACTTCTCCTCATCTCAGTCTTCAATGGTTTATCCCATATCCTTAGACTAAGACCCATGGTTCTGGACTCCACCACCATTGAGAACATCCTGCATCTACCCTGTCTAATCTTGTTTGAATTTTATAGGTTTCTCTGAGATCCCCCCCTTATTCTTCCAGACTCCGACAGATATAATCCTAAATGATTAAATTTCTTGTTATACGTCAGCCCCACCATCCCAGGAATCACCTGCATGTTTACTTTCAGCAACTGGCATTCAAGGATACCCAGGTGTCATTGCACATTTCTCTCTCAATCTATCACCATTCAGAAAATAATCTGCCTTCCTGTTTTTGCTACATCACATTTATCCACATTATACTGCAGCTGCAATGCATTTGTAAATACACCCAAAGTGCTTTGAAGAATTCGAAATAATGACCCAGCAACAGTGAAGGAAAGGCAATGTATTTCCAAGTCAGGATGGAGGGTGACTTGAAGAGGAACTTGCAGGTGGTGGTATTCCCAAGTCTCTGCTGCCCATGTCCTTCTAAATAGTCACAGTCGTGGGTTTGGAACCTACTGCCCTAGGAATCGTGGTGAGTTTCTGCAGTGCATCTTGTAGGTGGTATACATGGCTGCCGCTGTTCGATGGTGGTGGAGGGATTGAATGTTTGTGGAAGGGGTGCCAATCAAACGGGTTGCTTTGTCCTAGATGGTGTCGAGTTTCTTGAGTGTTGTTGGAGCTGCACTCATGCAGGCAAGGGGAGAATATTCCATTACACTCCTGACTTGTGCCTTGTAGATGATGTAACAGCCTTTGGGGAATCAGGAGGTTAGTTACTCACCACAAGATTCCTAGCCTTTGACCTATTCTGGTAACCACAGTATTTATATGGCTTGTCCAGCTCAGTTTATGGTCAATGGGAACCCCCTCGATATTGATAGTGGGGAATTCAGTGATGATAATGCAATTGAATGTCAAGAGGCAATGGTTACATTCTTTCTTGTTGGAGATGGTCTTTGCCTGGCACTTGGGTGGTGCGAATGTCACTTGCCACTTGTCAGCCAAGCTAAGATATTGTCCAAGTCTTGCTGTATTCGGACAAGGACTGTTTCAGTATCTGAGGAGTTATGAATGGTGCTGAACATTGTTTAATAATTGGCAAACATCCCCACTTCTGACTTTATAACGTAAAGACGGTCATTGATGAAGCAGCTGAAGATGGTTGGGCCCAGGACATTACCCTTTGATTTGATTTGATTTATTATTATCACATGTATTAGTATACAGTGAAAAGTATTGTTTCTTGCGCACTATTCAGACAAAGCATACTGTACATAGAGAAGGAAACAACAAAGTGCAGAATGTAGGGTTACAGTCATAGCTAAGGTGTAAGATCAGGGTGAAAGATCAACTTAGATCCATTCAAAAGTCTGATGGCAGCAGGGAAGAAGCTGTTCTTGAGTCGGTTGGTACATGACCTCAGACTTTTGTGTCTTTTTCCCGATGGAAGAAGGTGGAAGAGAGTATGCATGGGGTCCTTGATTATGTTGGTTGCTTTTCCGAGGCAGCGGGAAGTGTAGACAGAGTCAATGGATGCCTTGAGGAACACCTGCAGTGACGTCTTGGTGTTGTGATGGTTGACTTCAACAACAATCATCTTCCTTTTTGCCTGGTATGACTGCAACCAGTGAGTTGCATCCCCCCCCTCCCCCCCCCACCTCTGCACCCCCCCCCCCCCTCCCCCGCTCCCCGATTCCTACTGTCTCTGCTTTTGCCAGGGCTCCTTGGTGGGCCTAAATAAGATACTCTTTTGAAGAGTCAGCGCAGACTCGATGGGCCAGATGACTTCCTTCTGCGCTGTAGGAATTCCATGGGATTCTATGGAGCAGCAATTTGCCAGGTTGGATTTGTTCCACTTGTTGACATACCTGGACAATTTTTCACATTTCTAGGTCGATGCCAGTGCTGTAGTTGTACTGAAACAGCTTGGCTAGGTGCATGGCAAATTCTGGAGCACAAGTCATCAGTACTAATGCTAGAGTGTTATCAGGGTCTGTCGCCTTTGCAGTATCCAATGCCTTCAGCTGTTTCTTGACATCACGTAGAGTCAGTTTTGAATTGGCTGAACACTGACATGAGTGAAGCTGGGGATCTCCGGAGGCTGAGATGAATCATGCACTCGGCACTTCTGGCTAAAGATTGTTGCGAATGCTTCAGCCTTATATTTTGCACAGATATGCTGACTCCTCCATCATTGAGGATTGAAGTATTTGTGGAGCCTCTTCCTCCAGTGAGTTGTTTAGTTATCTACCATTATTCACGACTGGATGTGGCAGGACTGCAGAGCTTAGATTTGATCTGTTGGTTGTGTAATCGCTTAGCTCTGTCTATCACTTGCCGTTTATGCTGTTTGGCATGCAAGTAATCCTGTGTTGTAGCTTCACCAGGTTGTTACTTCATTTTGCAGTGCTGGATGGTACACTCTACAGCCACTATGCAGCAATGTGGCAGGATAAAGAATGTAGTGGATGGGCTGCCAATCCAAAGTTCTGCTTTGTCTTGGATGGTGGGCGGCACAGTAGCACAGTGGTTAGCACTGCTGCTTCACAGCTCCAGGGGCCTGGGTTCGATTCCCGGCTCGGGTCACTGTCTGTATGGAGTTTGCACATTCTCCTCGTGTCTGCGTGAGTTTCCTCCGGGTGCTCCGGTTCTTCCCACAGTCCAAAGATGTGCGGGTTAGGTTGATTGGCCGTGCTAAAATTGTCCCTTAGTGTCCTGAGATGCGCAGGTTAGAGGGATTAGCAGGTGAATATGGGGGTAGGGCCTGGGTGGGATTGTGGTCGGTACAGACTCAATGGGCCAAATGGCCTCTTTCTGCGCTGTAGGGTTTGTATGTATGGTGTTGAGTTTATTGTTGGAGCTGTACTCCTCCAGGCAAGTGGAGAGTATTCCATCAAACTTCCGATTTGTGGTTTGTAGATGGTGGGCAGGGATTTGGTAAGTCAGGAAGTGAGTTATCCACCATAGGATTCCAGCCTCTGACCTGCTATTGTAGCCACAGTATTTATATGGCTAGTCCCATTCAGTTTCTGGTCTATGGTAACCCCCAGATGTTGATGGTGGAGGATTCAGTGATGGTAATTCATTGAATGGCAAGCTGAATTGGTTAGATTTACTCTAGTTGGTGATGGTCATTGTCTGGCACTTGTGTGGCGTGAATGTTACTTGCCACTTATTAACCCAATCCTGAATGTTGTCCAGGTCTTTGCAGCATGTAGACATGACTGTTTCAGTATCTGTGGATTGAGAATGGAACTGAACAGTGCAATAATCCACAAAGATCCCCACTTCTGACCTTATGATGGTGGGGAAGGTCATTGGTACAGCAGCTAAAGATGGTTGGGCCGAGGACACTTCCTTAAGGAACTCCTACAAAGATGTCCTGAGACTGAGATGTTTGATTTTCAGAAACAACAACTATCTTCCTTTGTGTTAGGCATGACTCTAGCAGCAATTAGCATTGCTGCCTCACAGCGCCAGGGACCCGGGTTCGATTCCCGGCTTAGGTCACTGCCTGTGTGGAGTTTGCACATTCTCCCAGTGTCTGCGTGGGTTTCCTCCAGGTGCACTAGTTTCATCCCACAGTCTGAAAGACGTGCTGGTTAGGTGGATTGGCCATGCCAAATTCTCCCTCAGTGTACCCGAACAGGCACTGGAGTGTGACGACTAGGGGAATTTCACAGTAACTTCATTGCTAATGTAAACCTTACTTGTGACTAATAAATAAACTTTAACTTTAACATTCTTTCCTCCGGGTGCTCTCATTTCCTCCCACAGCCCGAACGACGTGCTGGTTAGGTGAACTGGCCATTCTAAATGCTCCCTCAGTGTATCCGAACAGGCGGCGGAGTGTGACGACTCGGGGAATTTCACAGTAACTTCATACTTGTGGCACTTATAAATAAACTTTAAACTTTAAAACTTTAAACTTTAGCCAATGGAGATTTTTCTCTCTAGCAACAGATCAGGATTATACTAAAACTGAGAGGAAACTACCAGGAAAGGTTGAACACACTAAGGTTTCTTTGCATTTGAAAGAGAAGATTGAGGTGTGACATGATAGACATCTTCAAGATTACAAAAGAGATTGATAGGATATATGTTGAGAAGATGTTTCCACTTGCGGGGGTGGGGGAGACCAGAACCAGGGGTCATAAATATATGAAAGTCGCTAATAAATGCAATAGAGAATTTAGGAGAAACCTCTTCCACCCAGAGGGTGGTTAAAATGTGGAACTCTCTACCACAAGAGTAGTTAAGGTGAATAGCATATATGTAGTCTGTTGGAAGCTAGATAAACACACAAGGGAGGAAGTAATAGGACATGTAGATGGCTTTCACAAAGAAGGGTGGGAGGAAGATCGTGTGGAGCATAAAGACTGTATGGAACAGCTGAACCAAACGGCCTGTTTCTGATGAGCTGTGCTCACCACCACCTTCTCAAGGGCAATAAACGCTGACCTTGCCGGTGACACTCATATCTCATGAACAAATAAAAAAAACACATTGCAGATGCAAAAAAAAATCCTCACAAGCAATTTTTGTCTCAAATCTTAGGATGCATTCCTTTGAAACTCAACTGATTTTCCAAATTAAAAATCCTATTCATTAATTTTTCAAGCACCCTCCAGAAAAGAATTGAATAATTGGAAGATAAAAATACCCCAAGAATGATTTTGGCACCATGTAACACTGTTATTTCTTTAATTTATACTATTTGTTCTTATAGTCTGATGAAATATGTAACAGCAGAAATTACCTCCTGCTGGTATTATTGTATAAATGTTTAATATATCGAGAAAAAAATCCTCCTGATTTCTAAGCGCATTCAGGGGGCACATATATTTGATCATTCTTTTCGGGAGGAGTTGCAAAAGGGTTCTATGAATTTCATTTTGTTCTTAACGTTGTAATATTTTCTGGTTTACTAATTTTTACCCAGCACAATTTAAATTTCCTTTTTTTTGGAAACAATTTTGATATCACAATTCAAACACAAAAACAGAAAATTCCGGAAAATCTCAGAAAGTCTGACAGCAGCGAGAACAGAGTTCCAAGTCTGGATGACCCTTCGTCAGAGCTGAAGACAATAGAAAATAGGATGAGATTTATGCTGTTGTGGTGAGGACGCGGGGAAGCTGTAGGAGCTGGATAAAGAACCAATGGCTGGTGAAGATGGGAGGGATTGACAAAGTTGTCATAGACAAAAAGACAAAGGGACTCCCACTTAGAAATAAGTGGACGTATTAGCGAGAGGCAACATGGTTTTGTGAAGGGGAGGTCGTGTCTCACGAACTTGATCGAGTTTTTCGAGGAAGTGACGAAGATCATTGATGAGGGTAGGGCAGTGGATGTTGTCTACATTGACTTCAGTAAGGCCTTTGACAAGGTCCCTCATGGCAGACTGGTGCAGAAGGTGAAGTCGCATGGGATCAGAGGTGAGCTGGCAAGGTGGATACAGAACTGACTCGGTCATAGAAGATAGGGGGTAGCAGTGGAAGGGTGCATTTCTGAATGGAGGGCTGTGACAAGTGGTGTTCCTCAGGGATCAGTGCTGGGACTTTGCTGTTTGTAATATATATAAATGATTTGGAGGAAAATGTAACTAAAGAACAAAGAACAAAGAACAGTACAGCACAGGAAACAGGCCCTTCGGCCCTCCAAGCCTGTGCCGCTCCTTGGTCCAACTAGACCAATCGTTTGTATCCCTCCATTCCCAGGCTGCTCATGTGACTATCCAGGTAAGTCTTAAACGATGTCAGCGTGCCTGCCTCCACCACCCTACTTGGCAGCGCATTCCAGGCCCCCACCACCCTCTGTGTAAAAAACATCCCTCTAATATCTGAGTTATACTTCGCCCCTCTCACCTTGAGCCCGTGACCCCTCGTGAAGGTCACTTCTGATCTGGGAAAAAGCTTCCCACCGTTCACCCTATCTATCCCCTTCATAATCTTGTACACCTCTATTAGATCTCCCCTCATTCTCTGTCTTTCCAGGGAGAACAACCCCAGTTTACCCAATCTCTCCTCATAGCTAAGACCCTCCATACCAGGTTTGATTAGTAAGTTTGCGGACGACACAAAGGTTGATGGATTTGTGGATAGCGATGAGGACCTATTTCTGAGGACCTTCTGTGGATACAGCAGGACATAGATCGGTTGGAGACTTGGGCGGAGAGATGGCAGATGGAGTTTAATCCAGACAACTATGAGATAATGCATTTTGGAAGGTCTAATACAGATAGGAAATATACAGTAAATAGCAGAACCCTTAAGAGTATTGATAGGCAGAGGGATCTGGGTGTACAGGTACACAAGTCACTGAAAGTGATAACACAGGTGGAGAAGGTAGTCAAGAAGGCATACAGCATGCTTGCCTTCATCGGCTGGGGCATTGAGTTTAAAAATTGGCAAGTCATGTTGCAGTTTTATAGAACCTTAGTTAGGCCGCACTTGGAATATAGTGTTCAATTCTAGTCGCCACACTATCAGAAGGATGTGGAGGTTTTGGAGAGGGTACAGAAAAGATTTACCAGGATGTTGCCTGGTATGGAGGGCATTAGCTATGAGGAGAGGTTGGAGAAACTTGGTTTGTTCTCACTGGAACGACGGAGGTTGAGGGGCGACCTGATAGAAGTCTACAAGATTATGAGGGACATGGACAGATTGGATAGTCAGAAGCTTTTTCCCAGGATACAAGAATCAATTACTAGGGGGCATAGGTTTAAGGTGCGAGGGGCAAGGTTTAAAGAAGAT
This sequence comes from Mustelus asterias, assembly GCF_964213995.1. Classification (NCBI taxonomy): domain Eukaryota; kingdom Metazoa; phylum Chordata; class Chondrichthyes; order Carcharhiniformes; family Triakidae; genus Mustelus; species Mustelus asterias. The sequence continues at coordinate 92,064,545 of NC_135801.1, read as the reverse complement.
ATACGAGGCAAGTTTTTAGACAGAGGGTTGTGGATGCCTGGAACTTTCTGCCGGGGGAGGTAGTGGAAGCAGATACAATAGTGAGTTTTAAGGGGCATCTTGACAAATACATGAATAGGATGGGAATGGAGGAATATAGTCCCCGGAAGATAGGGGGTTTTAGCTCAGTCGGGCAGCCTGGTTGGCGCAGGCTTGAAGGGCCTGTTCCTGTGCTGTAATTTTCTTTGTTCTTTGTTCTTTGAATCTAAATGGTTGTGATCATGGCTTATAAGGATGCTGATAGCGGCCCATTAACAGATCCAATCTGATCTCCTATAATCTCTTAATGGTTAGCTCTGTCCTTTCTGCACAGATGCTGTCAGATCTGCTGAGACTTTGCAGCATTTTCTATTTTCATTTCAAATTCCAGCATTTGCAGTAATTTGTTTTAATCATAATTCAGATGTCTGATTGGAGGAGTAGGCCATGAAAATGGCTCTGCAGTGCAATTGTTTTAGCACTAACGGTGTCATCTTAGTAATAAAATGGGACACAAGCCACTTCAGCTCACCTCCAATGCAACGCATGCCAAACACTATCGTGTTACTATACGACCATAAGACCTAGGAACAGAATTAGGCCACTTGGCCCATCAAGTCTGCTCTGCCATTCATCATGGCTGATATTTTCCGCATCCCCATTCTCCTGCCTTTTCCCAATAACCATTGATCCCCTCATTAATCAAGAACCTATCTATCTCTGTCTTAAAGACACTCAATGACCTGGCCTCCACAGCCTTCTGCGGCAGAGAGTTCCACAGATTCACCATTCTCTGGCTGAAGAAATTCCTCTCCATCTCTGTTTTAAAGGATGGTCCCTTTAGCCTGAGGTTGTGCCCTCTGGTTCTAGTTTTTCCTACTAGTGGAAACATCCTCTCCATGCCCACTCTATCCAGGCCTTGCAGTATCCTGTAAGTTTCAATAAGATCGCCCCTCATCCTTCTAAACTCCAACAAGTTCAGACCCGTTGAACACATTAGTCCAGCTGTTCGAAGCATGCGCTGGAACTGCACAAAATTGGCAGAGATCATGACACCAGTCAGCATCTAACACTGATTTAGCAGCAGTGTTGACATTTTGGACATTGCTGCTCTGGATAAGGCCCTGCCTTAAGCACACGCAGCCCAATGTTCAGCAATATTCAGTTTAAAGGGTTCATCAGCAACCTGCAGGTTAGTTTTTGATTACTTTCTACTGGCTCTGTTGGAATTTGTGGAAGTTTTGGGTGTCTGGAGGGTTTGCTGTAGATTTGCAGGGATTGCTGCTGCATGTGGAGATTTGTTGTCGTGACTGCGAAGGCTCTGGTCACCCTATTTGCTCCGAATCATGAGTGCTTTAATTGTAATTCCCCTTGGGCTAGAGCATGAGATGGAGATAGTGCAGAGGCCGCAACAATGAGAAGAAGCTGCTTACAGAGGGAGGAGGAAGAAGGGAAGATGAGCTTTCAGCAGGTGGTCATGCCTAACTAGGATCTTCCTGGAGCAATTCTGCTATCTGATCCTAAGACAGGGGCAGAGTGTTCAGGGTCTGTGATTCACTAAGGAAATGCTTACAGCACTTTTACACTTCTTGGAAGCAGAGCCTCAGAGCAGAGTGAGGATGGCACTGCCAGTGCTTGTGAAGGTATCTGTGTCCCAGAATCTATTCACGTCATGATGGTTCAGGCTGGTGCAGGTGACATACCTGACATCCTCAAATTCACTATCCAAGGGGACCTCATTTGGCGCTCTCCATAGGGAAGAGCAAGTGGAAGATGCAGGCTGCTTTACCAGGCTCGTTGGCTTTCCCATGGGCTGTGTGCCATGCAGCAACTGTACACATGTGGCTTTGTAGGCCTCACATCCCAATGCTGAAATGTATCTCGACACAAAGGTTACCACTCACTGAGTGGCTAGTTAGTATGAAAGCATGAACAACACATCATGCTGGTGACTGCCCGCTATCCTCACAGAGGTGATGATGCATTCATCATGTGCCAGGCTGCTGTTTCCTCAGCCTGTTAGTCACTATGTTGGACAAGAAAGTGGCTGCTGGGTAACAAGGTCTATCTGCTTTACAGCTGGCTTATGACCCTCCTCCATAAAGCAACCACACAGGGTCAGCATGCATATAATGGGAGCCAGATTTTTGTTTCATCAAAAGAGACTATAATGAGAGCCATATTGCAGTATGAAGCATCATTAAGCAGATGATTGGGTGGTAAAGCAATGGTTCTGCTGTTTCAACTGCACTTGAGGTGGCTGTCCCATTTAATGGAGGCTTGCTGAATCTTCCAAAAATCGTGAGCATACAGTTCTTCCCACCAGGAACTCCGGGAGCAGCTCAAGAGGAAGAGAAATTCTGGATTTTCTGTCCATGATTGCATCATTTCAATTCTGGCCTTTGTGAAAAAAGCCCCAAATCGCCACTGAACAACAATCCTCCACCTTTTCATTCCTCTGTTATGGACCATTGCAGTGCTGCCATGACCGAAACACGTTATACCACATTCACGGATGCATTTTCCTCTCTATTGCAGGATAAGGTGGCCCATATCGTGCAGCAGCCAGCAGGGAACAGGCGCTGCTGCATGTCCTTCCCCCTGTGGAGTTTTCTCAAATGCAAATGGTCTTTATAAAGTGACCATATTGAATCTACAGTTGCTGTGGGGAGTGGAATATTAATCATTTATTCAGTATAATCTTTCTATTATCTTGCAGGCAGTAAGCCCAAATAGGGCCATCAGGCTGTTGTCTAAAGGGATCTTCATGAAACTTATGCCTGACTGTAAAATGTGCATCTTTGTAGTGCCATTCCCAGATTGCAACTGAATATTTGGGCCATGAACATATGATTTTCAAATACGGTGCAATTTTGAAAATACCAGTGTTGTGAAATAGCATGCAACACTTACAAAAACAGCAAGGAATTTTCTGACAATATTACCTGTTTCTTATTCTTTCATGAGATGTGGGTGTCTCTGGCTCGGCCAGTATTTGTTGCCCATCCCTAATTGTGTTTTAGAAGTTGGTGGTAAGCTGCCTTGAACCGCTGGAATCCAAGTGGCGTAGCTATACCTATAGGTTATTGCCAGCATCATAACCAAAAAATGCAGTTGGAAAGGAAAGATTTCCCCTGCATTGATAGCAACAATATTGTAAGCATGTGTGTAAAGATCATGGGGGCGACCTTGAACCCGCACTCACTGTCCGTGCAAAAGCACAGTTCTCACTGATGTTTTCACAATGTCGGATCTTTCCTGCCCCTCGCCGGCGACATCATCAGATTCAGAACCATAACAGGTATAAACCTGCTTTACATGAATTTGAATGTATTTAAATGTTATTAACCCGCCCCCTCACCAGATATTAACCCCTTGCTGCATAGTGATACTGCACTGATGTGATGTCACATTGATGTGAACCTGTCATGGGGGTCTCCCCAGGGGCACAAAGGTACCTATAGCCCTTGGGATGGAGAGGCATGGCCAGATAGTGGCCTGGCAATGCCCCTTGGTACAGGTTGGCACTGCCAGGTTGGCACCATGCCCACTGTCAATCTGGCAGTGCCAAACTGTGCCAATGGGCGGGCCCCGGGGGAGCCTCAAGGGAGGAGGGATTGATTAAGATGTGGTGGTAGCCAGGAGCAAGGAATGCCGGCATTGGCCGGTGTGGAGGTGAGTGCCCGATCAGGCTGTGGGGGCACGGAGAAGGGGCCAATAATCAGCAGGGAAGGGGTCAATGATCAGGTGAGGAAGGGACTGGTGATTTGGGGGGGTATGGTATGAAGATTGTTGCGGGGGGGGGGGGCGTTGGGGCTGATGATCGGGGAGGTAGAGAAGTGCCGACTCTGATTGGTGGTGGGGAGGGGAGCCACTGAGACCTCCGTGGTGAGCTGAGGGTGGGGGGTGCGAGGACGAGGTTTACCCAGGTTCTGATCAGGGCGCCATCTTTAAAGGGTGATCCAATCTCTGTGCAGCCGGGTTTTGCTGGTGTGTTGCGGCCCCATCCCCTGTACGACAGCGTGAAACACACCTCCCTGACTTTGTTTGGCAGTGTTGCAAGATATGGAGAGTAACACGTTGAATGTCTCACCGGAAACAACACTTTGTCATTTTTTGGTAAGATTTAATCCCAGTTTTATCATTTCATTGCACTGGGGCTATGGAAATCCTCACTTTGGGTAGTTTGAAGGAGCCAGCTCCATATTTCCTTGTGAACACAAATTTTATTATGCATCAGTACTAACTGAAGATGAAAGAGGGAACAAAATTAATCTGGCAGAGATACTGGCCTATTTATTAAACTCTAAGTCAGAATTTTTCAGTCCTTACTCAACATTTTGACCTTTTGCATTCACTATGTTTGGTTGGAGCCAATTTACAAATTTAAATTCCTTAAATGACTAACACTACTTGGTCAATAGCGTCAAAGGTCCAAAAGTAAATAACATTTATCAGACAGGATAAAAGGCACTCAATGAGATTTGCACCACAGATCTTTCTTTCAGGATTTGTTTGATGTCAATGATTTTCTTTCCGACATCCAAGATTCCCATGGAGGAAATTAACTGTCCACCCTGCTGGCTGGATCTTCCAGTCCCGCTGAAGTCAGTGGACTTTTGAATGATTTGCAGGATTTACCGCCACACACCAACAGTGATAGGGCTGTAAAATACCGCCCCATATTTATTCCATAGCTTTTAAATCTTTCCTTCACTGATATATGTGCAGCCTGGGTAAGGCAGAAAAGTATCCAAGTCATAGGAAGTTATTACACAAAAATAATCTCTTTAAAAATGAAGAAATGGAATACTATCTTAATTAATTAATAAAGATCATTCTTTAAGAAAGAAACAAATACCTTCAAATTTATTTTAAGTGATCCATTTTCGGATCAAATGTGTTAACGCAATCTATAAAAGTCTAGATTCTATTCCATACACAACTTTATGATGGCAGTATAAATATTTGACACAAAGCAATATTAAGAGTTATAGGGAGAGAGCAGGGTATTGGGATTAGCTTTGGATTTTAAAAACATTTAAAAATTCCTAATATTAAGGGAATATTATGAAATGTGACTTTCTCTCAGTCTGTCTTTGTCTCTATTCCATTGTCAGTGTCACAGATTTCATTCTGAAATTCTCTCCCTATATTTCTTCAGCTTGTTGTATTGCTCCAACCCTCAAAAATTTCGAAATCTTTGCCTGTACCTTTAATTGCCTTCCTTGTGAGATGTCACCTTGTTGACATATTGGTGGGTTAAGTTATCAAATTGGACTCTACATAAACTAAGTGCTGAGAAGTCTTAATTTGTGTGTGTCATTGGGATTTTATTTTAAATTTTGGGATATGTTGTTCAGAAGTCTTAACAAAGAACACAGAACAAAGAAAATTACAGCACAGGAACAGGCCCTTTGGCCCTCCAAGCCTGTACCGACCATGCTGCCCGACTGAACTAAAAGCCCATTCCCTTCTGGGGACCATATCCCTCCATTCCCATCCTATTCATGTGTTTGGCAAGATGCCCCTTAAAAGTCACTATCGTATCTGCTTCCACTACCTCTCCTGGCAGCAAGTTCCAGGCACCCACCTCCCTCTGTGTAAAAAACTTGTCTTGACTCATAACATTGGTACCTCTTTAAGTGTCACATGCTGCAATGTAGCTTTAAGAAAGTTTAATGATCGGGAAGTTGGCCTGAAGACCAGATGTCCCAGGGCCTCCTGCTTACGTACAAATGATAGTTCAGCAGTTAGAAGGGAAGTTAAGGCTGCAAAGCTGATTGGCTGGAAGAATGATCCTAGGGCTAGGTGCTCCTGGTCCTCATGTTCTTTTTAAATAACAACTGCAATGTTTATTTGCGTGTAACTATAATGCAGAGGTTTGTAACCTCATGGCTGCCAGTCAGCTCCTGAGTAGATTCTGTTCGGGATACAAATTCCTCTCGTGGGGAAGCTGGGAGCACTTTTCCCATTAGTCAAGAGTTGCAAATTTTGGATGAGAAGTGGTTAGTTATGTTGATACAGGTGCACATACTTTGGTTAAATGTTGCAAAGCTACCTGCAAACATGGGGAGTCATTACTAAGGTTTATACACTTGCCAAGGGTTATCGTTGGGTACAGGACACTTACTGGGGGGGCACTTGTCAGGAAAGAGATTTAGGAGTGGGCATTTTCTTGGACGTTAGCATTTAGAACCATAGAACCATAGAAAATTACAACTCAGAAACAGGCCTTTTGGCCCTTCTTGTCTGTGCCGAACCATTTTTTGCCTAGTCCCACTGACCTGCACTTGGACCATATCCCTCCACACCTCTCTCATCCATGAACCCGTCCAAGTTTTTCTTAAATGTTAAAAGTGACCCCGCATTTACCATTTGCATTGCTGGTCGACAGATATCTGTCACATTTTGAGGGGTTGCCGTAAGAACCGAGGAGTAACTCAAATATTTGTCACAGGTTGAGGATTGCTGTAAGAATCCAGTATCGAGATCAGACAGGATTGCCTTGAGAGTAAGTAATTGCCTTGAGAGAGAAAGAGTATAAATGAGAACTCAACAGCGGGCAGCTGTGAAGTGTGTAGCTTCAGCATTTAATGTGGACTGGAAGCTTCAGCAGTTAAGGTCAACAGGGAAGTTGAGGTTGGAAAAGGATCTACTGGAGTTGGAGACTTAAAGCTGTAAAGGGCTAAGCATGTATGTTAGAATTAACTTGGTGAGCAATGTTATGAGTCAAGAGTCCAGATTCAAGGAACAAAGCAAGTCCCAGAAATCTAAGGCTCCACTGGAAAGACAGACTGGTGTGTGTTGAACTTGTGTATCATGCTATGCCTTGACTAATGAAATGTTCAGTATCAATCTCTGTTGTCCAATAAATATTGTTAGTTTGCATCATAAATTAATGATTGTCTTTTTGACAATATGATTATTCTTCGGCAAGAATTTTCTTACTCTCGGTTTTAGTACAGTGTCTAAATTCTTACTTCCTTCTCTGAATTCCTGCTTAGTATCCTGTAATACCCCCTTTGCACCAGGACGTTTCATATGAGAAAGGTTCTATATAAGTGTAAATTTGTTTGTAAATTTGTTAGGGCAAAAATCCCTTAACAGCTGTGATTCTGGTATTCAGCACACGGAAGAGTGAATGACAACTTCAGGATATGCAGAGCTGTAAATTATGGATACACAGGCCATAATATCTTGTCAGTTTACTTGGTTTCTTGTCATTTCTTGAGATGAGTTTCCTATGATTCTACTCCCTACTGAGAACACCAGCCAAAAGAATTACCCTTAATAATTAATGTACATTGAAGTAGAATTAATGTTGGTGTTGCTATCATACAAATATTGTTATGTCAAACACCTGCCTTACCATTTTAATGGGAGCATTATCATGTGTATTTCAAATGGACTAACTTCTTCATGAAAAGTGCAGAGAGAGCAACCTCACAACAGTTATAATTGCTCATTTTATCAGTTTATGACAATAAATAATGTACATTAAAACATGAACAATTATGTATGATTCAAACAAGAATGATATAGAAAAAGAACAGAAAATGCTAGAAACACTTAGCAGGTCAGTCAGCATCTGTGGAGAGAGAAAAGTTTTCGGTTGATGAACTGTCATGATGACAATTATATTAATGTTGATTTAAAGAATATTCAGTGATAAGGAATTAAATTTTTTCAGAGTCTACAAGGAAAGGTAGAGATATATTGCAGTAAACAGGAATGGTGTTCAACATGGCTATTTTCCACTGCCGATTATAAACCTATATTTTCAAACTTTTACATTTTTGAGTAAAGTTTTCAAACATTTTAAGATCTGCAATATTAAATATTGCCAGTGATTAAAAAGAAGACAGGAAATACAGAGCAATGTTCTGATTCATTGTACAGTTTTACTCTGGATGTGTGAAACACACAACAGAAGACCACGGGCCTACACTGACTGAATGTCCATCCGATTACATCAGTGGAAGAAACAACAGCACTATGTTCCAACAGTTCCCAACTAGTGCTCCCCATGCACCCAATCGGAGAACCAAAGGTGCGGGGCCCTTCATTTACTTTCATAATTAAAGCTCTATCAACAAAAGTGTGGGACAATGGCACTGAATTATTCAGTTTCTAATTTTGTTAGGGTGGCGTTAATCATGGATTTAAAAAAGGCATTCCCTTCTTTTTATACGAGGAATTTGAACACTCTCCTTAAGTTTTGAGGAAGAAGGATCTGAAATCAATCTGTGGGTAATAAGGATTGCTTCTAGTTACCCTCATTGCTGATAAATGTGGCATAATGCAATAATCTCTCCACCTCACCCTTTTCACAATTACCTGATTCTATCAGGGGGATAACAAACCATTTCTGTTCATTTGGGTATCATTGAATAAGAAGGAAATTTTAATTTGATTTGATTTATTAATGTCATATGTATCGGGATACAGTGAAAAGTGTTGTTTCTTACGTGCTATACAGGCAAAACATACTGTTCATAAAGTACGTAGGGGAAAAGGAAAAGGAAAGGGTGCAGAATATAGTGTTGCAGTTACAGGTAGGATGAAGGTCAGATGTCTTTTAGGCATCCTGGCAACACGGGATGATGGTCCAGGAAAATGGGGCCTCATTTCTCCTGTTTCACACCCATTTAATGGGCACAACAGTTTCTCATTTCTGCCCATTATTATTCCTTAATATTTATAAATTATAATTATAGCCATCATCATGACTTGGGCAAAGTATTCATTTTTATCATACTATGTAATGGAAATTCTATTATTATGTTGCATGCTGAAAAGTAATTCAGTATTAAGTCTGAAAATGATTGCATCTCAACTTCAATAAAGATAGCAAATGGTTTTGAAATATTTTGCTTGCATTTGCAGTGAAGCTGAAGGTAAACATCTGACATGGCATTCTGTGCAGAACGAGATAGGAATCCTGATATAACACTTTGTTCTGCAGTTCTTGATGTTTTAATTCAGTACATCAGAGTTTATTTGAATAGGCTGGGGCTTAGTGTTTCTTGACTGACCACCCAGACGAATCAATAGATTAATGTCAAGCTGTCATCTTTATCTTACCCACTACTCTGCAAGAGAGCATTCTGTAATTTAAAATCCCACACATCACAAGTAATCGCAATAAACTGCTTTATCTTCAGTTTGGAACAGAATGTTGTGGGTGCAGGGATGATTTTCTTTCTTCTAAGCCTTTTCCTACGCACCTTTGATTTAAACTTTCAGGTACATGGTTCAATACAGACGATCCAAATGCCTTCATAATTAACAGCAGCACTGTCCCATTACCTCCAGATGTTCATTGCAAGTAAGTGCCATAAATTCAGAAGGATCCAACCTTGGACCTTTGTGTTTTCAGCTGATTTCGGGCTGACAGTGTGTCCATTGCACTGAAATGCAAGCTGAAGTATCTCGTAACAGTGTCTTGTAAAAGTGTTCACCTTGACTTTGCAGAGTACTCATTGAGCACTTCAGTCTAAAATTTGTTGCCAACGTTTCAGTATTTCAATTTAAAAAAACTATTGCCAGCCACTAGAATAGATAATACTTGCCGAAGGAGATGAGATGTCAGCTATGGTCTCTGTGGTAAACCACTGTTAGCTTATTACCTGTGTATGTGACATGCCTGGACACATCCCTGCCGGCCCTACCCGAGACTCCTGCCCCCCTGGTCCAGGTATAAAGGCGATTGCTCCCCACCCCCCTGCCTCAGTCTGGACCAGTTCATCGGCATGGGTGTGCTCCAAGTCTTTTGCTAATAAAAGCCTATTTGTTCTTGCATACAAACTAGTCTTTGCTTGATTAATGGTGTATCAGTCTCTTTAGTTAACACAACAGGAACTATAGGTAAACAATGCAGCAAATAAATGGTGGCACAGTGGGTAGCACTGCTGCCTCAGAGCACCAGGGGCCCAGGTTCGATTCGGGCTTGGGTCACTGTTGGTGTGGAGTTTGCATATTCTCCCCGTGTCTGCATGGGCTTCCTCTGGGTATATGGATTTCCTCCCACAGTCTGAAAGATGTGTGGTTAGGTGCATTGGCCATGCTAAATTTCCCTCAGTGAACCCGAACAGGCACTGGAGTGTGGTGACTAGCGGCTTTTCACAGTAACTTCATTGCAATGTTAATGTAAGCCTACTTGTGACAATAAACTTATACCATAAATGGCACCTGCCCCTTTTATGCTAATGAAACTTATCCCCAAGAGTTTTCAATCAGCCATCGACCAGCAACATAGGAAAAATGTGCAGTAGATTGAAGTTCTGATCGGAATTTTTCAGAGAAGAATGATACAAGGTACATAAATTCAGTACAGCCTTAGCTTCAGAACTGGATTGTTTCCCCTTCCCCCAGAAACTGTCGGACAAACTGTGTTGCAAACTATGAATTTACAAACTAAGATGAAAAATGTAATCAATAAATAAGGGACTTCAACAGCAAAAATAAAAGAAACACCCTCCATCTCTGTCTCCCCCCACCACTCCAGCACTCCAACACCCCCTAAAAATACCCCCACCCCTTCAACAGCCCCAACAAACCCACATACCCCTCCAACACTCCTCCATCTTCCCCCAACCATCTCGCAGCTCCCTCTCCCCACCCCCAACACCCCAATTGCCTGTAAAATAGAGATGTGACTGACCATTTTTCAAGCATCTCTCAGCTGCTGCTCTGCTGCTACTGACCTTTGAGCAAGTTTGTGGTTTTCGAGTGGGCTATTCAAAAAGAAGATTGGAAACCCAAAGCTGCCTGGAAGTTGGAACCAGTGACACAGCACCTAGTGAAACTGATCTGACCCACTGATTCTGTAAAGAATCGGAACTCAGTCTGAAGGTTCCAATTTTTCTTTTTGAAATCCGCATTTCAGGTCTACAGCTCTACCTCTGGCTACGCAGGCTGGGGAACAAGATGAACTCCATTTAGAGCAACAAGGCCGGCCTTATCATAACCTCCCATCCTTCTCCCACTCCCTCCCCAAGGCCCCAGACCCATGTGTGACATCGTCTGCATCCCCCTCTACCAGGCTCTGCTCAGGAGTCCCACTCTGGCATGGCAGTCTCTGCCACAGGAAGGCCATGTCTCATTGATATACCCTAGTGGATAAAACTCTACTGTCTTAGGGATTCTGCTGGTAGCAGTGTCAAGCTCTTCATAGGACAGGTTTTGCATCTGTAGAAGGGAACACAGTATTGGAGCAGAGATACTCATGATGTTAACTGGCTCTATTTGAGAGGTAGCTACCATTTGTTGCATAATTATTTTGTGTCAGACTTCACATTCCCTAGGACCTGATTGTTTCAACCTTGGGTTTTAGTAGAAAGATGCGAAGAAATTCCAGATACCTTGGCCATAATCACCCAAAGCTCTACTGATTTAGACATTGTTCCTTCAGATTGAAAAATTGCAAATATAACTCCATTATTTAAGAAAGAGGAAAAACAGAAAACTATCGATTCCTGAGTCTAACGTCTGGAATGCTAATGGAAAGTTAGCCTTTATATCCAAAAGACTGGAAAGAGGAAGATGTTTGGCTGCAGTCGAAGCAATTTTAATGTGGTGCAGTGGGTGAGATTGGGTACCAAGGGAGAATGAAATAGGGAAGAAATGGAAACATGTTGAAAAGCTAGCTCTAATGTGTTGACTTCCATGTTTTACTCAGGCAAGACCTGGGTGAGCAGTCAACCTGTTCCTGGGAGGCAGGTTGGTATTTTAACCATGTTAATGAAACTGGAAGCTGTGATTCCTGGACTCCAGGAAAGCAAGCAGCCGTGGCGAGACGAGGGTGCCCTCGAAGAGAAGGTAAGTTACTTTACAGCATGCCTTTTGGACCAGGAGGAACAAGAGTGCTTACTCCCATCCTTTTGGCACTTCAATCACAGCTACCATCAGATGTCACCCCGACCTCTGCGTTGGAGGGTGGTGGTGGGATGAGCACCCACCTCATATGCCCTCCATCTCCCCTCCCCTCTCTATGGGGAACAGGCCCACTGGGGGAACATAAAATTCAGCCCTATGCTTAAGACATAACCCTGATTAAGCAAGGAACTTCATATTTGATAACATGTTTATTGATATTTGAGGGCTGATGATACTCTGCCACACCAGGGCCGGTAGACCCTGAGATGACAACTCATTTCCATAAAGTTATTATACTCTGGGAAACAGCTTAATGTACTCTTGAAGTGCTCCACAAACAAAGTGTCCTTTCTGATGTCAGCATTTCCTGTAGGACTGTAGTTACTAGAGTATAGTGAAATGTCCCCTTTGGATTGAAGAGCCACCCCACAAACAGAAGCAGTGCTTGAACAACTTGGATGGAGGTGGTTGACAAAGTCTCTTCGGGGCAGCACGGTGGCACAGTGGTTAGCACTGTTCCTTCACAGTGCCAGGGACCTGGGTTTGATTCCCAACTTGGGTCACTGTCTGTGCGAAATCCACACATTCTGCGTGTCTGCGTGGGTTTCCTTTGGGTGCTCTGATTTCCTCTCACAGTCCAAAAAACATGGCGGTTAGGTGCATTGGCCATGCTAAATTCTCCCTCAGTGTACCCGAACAGGCACCGGAGTGTGGCGACTTGGGGATTTTCACAGAAACTTCATTGCAGTGTTAATGTAAGCCTACTTGTGATGCTAATAAATAAACTTAAACTTTTTTCACCTGTATCCTGAAGCTGGAAGAAGGTGAAGACAAAATGTTCTTTAATTTTTAGATCAATAGATTTCGGCTAGACAAAGTTATTAAAAGTTATGGAACATCAAAGAGATGTGTGGAGTTAAGAAAGATGTCAGTTTTGATACAAACATATGAAATAGAAGCAGACGTAGGCCATTTGGCCCCTCAAGCCTGCTCTGCCATTCAATAAGATCATGGCTTGCCTGTTTGTTTTGAGTTGCACATCTACTCCCGATAATCTGCGACTTCCTTTCCTAACGAGAATCTATCAACCTCAGTCTTAAAAATATTTAGTGATCCCGCTTCCACTGCCTTCTGAGGCACAGAGCTCCAAAGTCACACCACCCTCTGAGAGAAAAAAGGTTCTCCGCATTTCTGTCCCAAAAGGCCGACCCCTAATTTTAAAATAGTGTTTCCTAGTTCTGGATGCATGCACTAGAGGAAGCATCTTTTTAATATTCACCATTTCAATACTGTTCAGGATCTTATATACTTCAGTCAAGTCACCCCTCATTCTTCTAAACGCCAGTGGAAACAGTCCCAGCCTGTCCAACATATCCTCATAAGTCAAGTTGCTCATTCCAGGAATCAATCTGAACTGTCTCAAACACATTTACATCCTTCCTTCAATAAGAAGACTGTAACTGCACACACTATTCAAGATGCAGTCTCACCAAGGATATTGCTGAAGGTTAGAACAGACTCAAGGGATTGATTGGCCAAATCCAGTGTTGCTGTGAGAAAGAACAATTTTATTTAGATTCATTTGATAATGTTGACCTACCAAGAATCTGAATTCAGTTTAAGTAGCATCAAAAAAGGAAAATACGTAGCAAGACAATTGCATAGTTTTAGTGGAGTGCTTGGGTTTTACCAGGCCACTCTCAATCATTACTATGGCAATGCTTTTCCCCTGTGGCTTAATACATGTGTTGAGTGAGAAACACCAGACATGCTTTCAAAAAAGCTGGAGGCATGGACCCAGATTTTTGCCATGACGGAGAGGCTGTCCATGACGAAAATGGCGAATGAGCCTGGAAATCCTAACTTCCGTCCCGAACATGGAATTTCCTGTTTTAATGGAGTGATCAGGTTGGGGTTGGCAAATGCATGATTTATGGTGGCAGCTGGCCATTTAAATCATCAATGGCTTCCACTGAAGCGGGATTTTGGTCGACCAGGACTGTGAAACCTGAGCGGGATTTTCCAGCCACATGCGCCACAAGACCGGAAATTCCTGCCCTAGGGATATGGGTGGGTGGTGGGCATGAGGAGACAAAGGTCAGCATTGATAATGCTTAGGGAATGTATGAGGGCCCTGAAAGTGGAGGGGCTTGAGGGTTAATATTAGTTTCAATAATTTTCTTAGATTCAAATAAGTGCCGGAGCACAGAGACAGCCCTTCTGCCCAGTCCACCTCTGCACCTGGCAGACTCCATGATGCGCGACAATCAAGCACGAGGTACAAGGCTTCAGCGATTGAAGGCTTTTATTGACAAACAATGGAACTATCTAACACGAGTACACCAATCCAGACTGGAGGGGTCCCGCCTGAGCAGAGGGTCTTATACCTCTCCCCAGGAGGCGGGGCCCGACCGGGATGTGCCATAACAACATCCATCACAGGTGTATTAATCCCACAGTGTAAACACCCTAACCCAACAACATTATAACAACCCCCACAGTGGCAACACCCTAACCCAACAGTAACATTGGAATAACCCCACAGTGGTAACCAACGATGGTTCACCACATTCACCCCTCCTTTAAAAACAAAGGCCGGCAGGGTGCGAAAACAGGTCACATATATACAAAATTCACAAGTCCAGACGGTCTGGAGGACCGCACCGTCGCTGTGATCTCCTCAACACCGGTTGCGACACCGGAGCAGGTGCTTGCGGTGGCGTTCTCTCCAAAACAGCGTCCGGCTGTCCCCTCGAGGACTCCAGGGCCGGTTGACCCTGGTGAGGCGGTGGTGCAGGGGATCCTGGAACCTTCTGTGGTGGCGCCGATCTCCGAGTCTCAGGCAAGCTGTACATGGGAGTATAACTGTTATGCACTGGTCCCGGTGCTGACCGCGCCACGTCTGGGGAAGAAAGAAGTGAAAGGGGGTTCGTGACAGGGGGTATAGGAGCGACAGGAGTTGCTACGTCCCCTGCGGGCGCCAGGTCTCGAATCGAGACCGTGTCCTCTCGCCCGTCAGGATATGCCACATAGGCATACTGAGGGTTGGCGTGGAGGAGTTGGACCGGTTCGACCAAGGGGTCGGACTTGCGGGCCCTCACATGTCGCCGCAGAAGGACGGGTCCTGGGTACGTCAACCAGGCTGGTAAGGAGATCCCCGAGGACGACTTCCGAGGGAATGAGAACATCCTCTCGTGGGGAGTAGCATTGGTTGCCGTACACAGGAGGGAGCGAATGGAATGAAGCGCATTTGGAAGGACCTCCTGCCAACGGGAGACTGGAAGGCCCCTGGACTTCAGCGCCAATAGGACAGCCTTCCAGACTGTAGCATTCTCCCTCTCCACCTGTCCGTTACCCCTAGGGTTGTAGCTCGTGGTTCTACTAGAGGCAATCCCGTATGAGAGCAGGAATTGCCTCAAGTCGTTACTCATGAACGATGAGCCCCTGTCGCTATGTATGTAGCAGGGGTACCCGAACAGGGTAAAAAGATCACTGAATGCCTTAATCACTGTGGCAGTCGACGTGTCCGCACAGGGGACAACAAACGGGAACCGGGAGTATTCATCTATGATATTGAGAAAATAGACATTCCGGTCCGTTGAGGGAAGGGGGCCCTTAAAATCCACACTCAGCCTCTCGAAGGGGCGAGTGGCCTTGACCAATTGTGCCCGGTCCGATCGATAAAAGTGCGGTTTGCATTCCGCGCAAATCCGACAGCTTCTCGTTACTGACCTGACATCCTCCACCGAGTGGGGCAGGTTGCGGGCTTTTATGAAGTGGTAGAGTCGAGTGACTCCAGGATGGCACAGGTCATTGTGGAGGGCCTTCAAGCGGTCCTCCTGCATGATAGCGCATGTTCCGCGCGAGAGGGCATCCGAGGGCTCATTGAGCTTCCCTGGACGATACATAATATCGTAATTATAGGTGGAGAGCTCAATTCTCCACCGCAAGATCTTATCATTTTTGATCTTGCCCCTCTGCGTATTACTGAACATAAATGCCACGGATCGTTGATCCGTGATCAGGGTGAACCGCTTCCCCGCCAGGTAATGGCGCCAGTGTCTGATGGCCTCCACAATGGCCTGAGCCTCCTTCTCCACCGCTGAATGCCGAATTTCGGGCCCTTGAAGGGTGCGGGAAAAAAACGCGACGGGCCTGCCTGCCTGGTTTAGTGTGGCGGCCAGGGCGAAATCAGATGCATCACTTTCCACCTGAAAAGGGATGGATTCATCCACCGCGTGCATCGTGGCTTTCGCAATGTCGCTTTTCAAAGCCTTGAAGGCCAATTGGGCCTCTGGCGTGAGTGGGAAGGTCGTGGACTTGATGAGCGGACGGGCTTTGTCCGCGTAGTTGGGGACCCACTGCGCATAATAAGAAAAGAAGCCGAGGCATCTCCTCAGTGCTTTTGTGCTAGCGGGCAATGGAAGTTCAGTAAGGGGGCGCATACGGTCTGGATCAGGGCCGATGACCCCGTTTTCCACCACGTATCCAAGGATAGCTAACCTGCGCGTACGGAATACACAGTTCTCCCTGTTATAGGTCAGATTCAGGCGAGATGCAGTGCGCAGAAAGTTTTGGAGATTCGTGTCGTGGTCCTGCTGGTCATGGCCGCAGATGGTGACGTTATCCAGGTACGGGAAGGTAGCCCGCAGCCCGTTCTGGTCCACCATTTGGTCCATAGCACGCTGGAAGACCGAGACCCCATTGGTGACACCAAATGGAACCTTAAGAAACTGATATAGACGACCATCCGCCTCAAAAGCCGTGTATTGTCGGTCCTCTGGGCGGATGGGGAGTTGGTGGTAGGCAGACTTAAGGTCTATGGTGGAGAACACCCGGTACTGCGCAATCTGATTGACCATATCAGATATGCGTGGGAGAGGATACGCATCCAGCTGCGTATAACGGTTAATGGTCTGACTGTAGTCGATGACCATCCGGGGTTTGTTCCCACTTTTAACCACCACGACCTGCGCTCTCCATGGACTAGCACTGGGCTGTATGATCCCTTCTTTGAGGAGCCGCTGAACCTCAGATCTGATAAAGATCCGATCTTCAGCGCTGTAACGCCTACTTTTAGTAGCGATGGGCTTGCAGCCTGGTACCAGATTCTTAAATAAAGAAGGTGTGGAGATCTTTAGTGTGGAAAGATTGCATGCGGGGCGCTTTGGGCAATTTGGAGGCTGCGGCTGGTTCCCTACTGCCAGTGAAGGGAGTGGCCCACCATACTGTAGGATCACACTCTTCATGTGGACCATAAAGTTTAGTCCGAGGAGAATTGGCGCGCAAAGGTGCGGCAACACAAGGAGCCTGTATCGCTCGTAAATTGTGCCCTGCACCTCTAGGGTTACCATACAACGTCCTTGGATCGGTACAGACCGGGACCGTGATGCCATAGAAATTGTCTGTTTGGCAGGTAGAACCCGGAGTCCACACCTTTTTGCAGTGTCAGGGTGAATAAAACTCTCGGTGCTCCCACTGTCAAACAGACAATAAATAGTACGACCATTTACCTTGATGTTCATCATCGAACAGTCAAGCCTGTGATGCTTTGTCTGGTCCAGAGAGATCGACGCCACCGTTGGCCCCCGGGCGTCACTGCATGCAGCCGAGGTTGATACTGAGGACCCCTGCTGGTCGCTCCTGGTCGTCGTCGACCATGATGGCCGCCCCCATGAATCGCACGTGGGTGAGGGCGCCAAGCGTAGCGACTCCTGGTGGTCATCCTCCTCCTCCGTCAGCCACGATGGCGCCGTCCTGGATTCGCACGTGGTCGGGCCTCGCGGGTACTGCGACGCTGAAGGAGATTGTCTCCGCTCTGGAGGGTCACAGGCTGCACTGCCGTTCTTGGGCTTCGACCTGCAGACTTTAGCATAGTGCCCCTTTTTACCGCACTGACTGCAGATCGCCGTTTTTGCTGGACACTGTTGCCGTGGATGCTTGGCTCCTCCGCAAAAATAGCATCGCTGGCCGCCTGGAGCTGCCGCCGTCGTCGGGTCGATATGGGAGCGCGAGCCCGTGGGGCGAGGAGGGATTTGTGCTTGCTCCTGCCACGTTGTCTCCACATGGTCTTCGGGGTACAGAGCCAAGCTTTTTGACGCTGCCTCCAGCATCTCAGCCATCTCCATCGCTTGGGTCAAGTTGAGGTTCCCTTTCTCCAATAGCTTAAGCCGGATGTACGAGGACCCTACCCCTGCTACAAACGCATCTCGGGCGAGGTCGTACATATACTGCTCAGCCGACACAGCTTTGCAGTCGCAGCCCCTGGCAAGCTGCAAGAGCTCATTGGCGTAGTCCTCCATGGTTTCGCCCGACTGCCGACATCGTGTAGCGAGGAGGTAACGAGCGTGAATCTCGTTGGGTGGTCTCGTGTATCGTTTCTTCAAGAGCTCGATGGCCCTCGGGTAAGTGGTGGCCGCACGAATCGCTAGATAGACCGTGTCGCTTACCCTCGCGTGGAGGACCTGGAGTTTGTCGTCGTCCGTAGTAACTGCTGCAGAGGCCGCCAGGTAGTCCTCGAAACACTTCAACCAGTGCTCGAAGGTGTTAGAGGCACCGACCGCACGTGGGTCCAGCGTCAGACGCTCTGGTTTCAGCATTTGCTCCATACTCTCTTTACTGTCGAGAGTTTTGTGTTTGTCAATAAAATTGATGCGCGACAATCAAGCACGAGGTACAAGGCTTCAGCGATTGAAGGCTTTTATTGACAAACAATGGAACTATCTAACACGAGTACACCAATCCAGACTGGAGGGGTCCCGCCTGAGCAGAGGGTCTTATACCTCTCCCCAGGAGGCGGGGCCCGACCGGGATGTGCCATAACAACATCCACCACAGGTATATTAATCCCACAGTGTAAACACCCTAACCCAACAACATTATAACAACCCCCACAGTGGCAACACCCTAACCCAACAGTAACATTGGAATAACCCCACAGTGGTAACCAACGATGGTTCACCACACTCCACGATCGCCCCAGGGGCAGCAGGCCTGACTTCCAGCACCCCTCCTCCCCCCGAACAAAATTCAGAATGGCTGCATGTACAGGTTGGGTTCACAGAGCTAGGAATTCTCCCCACTCTGATGGCCCTGTCCCAGAGCCAAAAACTGGGCCATGATGTACATTCATAAAAGTGCACAAGGTGAATCTTGGTCTTGGTACGTGTTACATGCACACTGATTCCTCTTTCCAACCCTTGTGTATTTTCTATTCGATCAGAGGACAAGGTTTTCGGTCACTGGCCCGTACCTTTCATGAAATTTCCAGACGTGCGGAGATTGTAAGCTGCCGTTGTGTGTCAGGACTATGCAAAAGTCCCAATGCACGGACAAGAGCTTTAAAAATGAATCACGTTTAAACTTCCGACTGGGGTTTTTTTTTAAGTTCTGCGGGGAAGTACTGAAAAGTAATGGGACAACGCTAACTTTGCCTGCTTGCCCCGATGATAGGTCAGTATTGACATCTGCTTGTTCAGACATTTTTATTTCTGTTCTTATTGCGGTGAGCAGCAGCAGCAGACACATCAGAGAGGTTCTTTAGGTGGGCTAATGTAAATGTGTTTAAAAGATGTTTAAAATGTACAGAAAGTGAAAGAAAGACATATATTTTTTAAACTTTGGTTTGTCATGACATTATGCTGTTAATTCCATAAATAGTACTTTCATATGTAACAAAGTGGGTTTGAAGTGTCTAATATGTTTCAGCTAAAGTCCATTTGGATTTTGCCACGTATTTTAAGCAGTGTTGTATATTCCAGTTTTAAGAGTCTCCCTGATGCAATGTTGATCCTTAGAAGCCTCTTAAGTAGCGAGTTTGATATATGTACTGTGAGAAATATGCAGTTGGCTATTTCAAATGCTTTCGGAAAGTTTAATGCTTTAGATGACATATGCAAGCCTCCTGTAAGCTGATGTGAACGATATTTCTGACAGGTATTGCAGAATGCAGTGCAGGTTGATAACTTGATCTCAAGATCGCCTGGTAACTGCTGCTTTTGGTTGTTGAGTTTTTAAAATTAACAATATGCCCTTCTTTCCCTTCCTCCCTCCCTCCCTCCTTCCCTACCTCCCTCCCTCCCTTCTCCTTCCCTCCCTTCATTCCTCATTCCCTTCCCTCCCTCCCTCATTCCCTTTCTTCCCTCCATCATTCCCTTCCCTCCCTCCCTCTCTTTCCTCTCTACATCCCTCATTCCCTTCCCTGCCTTCCTCACTTCCCTCTCTCCATCCATCATTCTCTTCCCTCCCTTCCTATTTACAAAAATAAGGCAACAGAACGGTTGTGGTAAAGTTAAAAATATATTATATTGCCAAAAAGCTGAGGTAGGTCTTATTCCAAATGTCATACTGCAGCTGCTTAAGTTAGGCATTAAGTTAAATGTTAACATGATATCAAAATTTTGTATTTATAACATAATGTTTGTTAATAAGTATTTTTCATTGAACTTTACAGACTGCTACAAATGGCTTATTGCAACATCAAAACACAGCATTTAAATACAAGATAATTATAACTGAATAACATATTGAAGTAAACAACATATTTGAACAGGAAAATGTTTAAATGAAGCCATAACTGCACCAATAAACAACATAAAACAAAAAAAACAGATAAATGTCTTTTTAAAATGTTGCTATCATGTTTAAGAACTTCTAGAGACAGCTGAAAGCTTGTGCCTTAGGGGACTCTTTTCCATTATAACACTTTTGACAAGGTCAGAATCATCTCCAAGGTAACAGCATTTTAATGCACCTCAGAAAGTTAGCAAAGAGACATACAAGAGGCATCATTGTGTGTTATCAAGATTGCATTATAATGATTGCAACAACCATTATTCCTTTTCTTAACTTTCACAGTCAGAAATTAGAATTTTAAGTCTTATTCTAAATGAGAACATACCAATACGTTTAAGCACACCACATCGCCCTATTTTACCATTTTGATTCTAAGTGCTGGGCAGACTTGAAACTGAATGTTTCAGATCCGACTTTTAGACCCGTTCTCAGGTGCCCCCATACACACATCACCTGAAAAAATATCAGCAATTCTGAATCGTGCTGCAGAAGCCTGTGGGTGGGGCTTAACACGCCCGAAACACTGCAGCTCCGATCGGTGCCTCCAACTGCACATGCGCAGAAAAAAAATGATAGAATGCGACTCCCCGCCATATCGCGTCCAGGCTGGATAATGCCTCCCCCTGGCCCCAACCGACATTGCCCCAGCCCCACAACGTTACTGACCCCTTTATCCCCCCACCCCCTCCACCACCCAGACTGATTACGAGCCCCTCCCCCCTTCCCCCTTCTCCCCCCCACCGATCTCAGGCAGAGTGCGAGTGGACAGCCCCTTCCCCCCCACTGATCTCAGGCAGAGTGGCAGCGGACCTCTCCTTCTCCCTCACCAATCTCAGGCAGAGTGGCGGTGGACACCCCCTTCCCCATCACTAATCATCGGCAGAGTGGCAGCAGAACCCCTCTGCCCCCCCTCACTGATCACAGGCAGAGTGGCAGTGGACCCACCCTCTTCTCCCCCTACCGATCTCAAGCAGAGAGCCGTCGGACGCTCGACATTTACCTCCTCACTAGTTTTAGTGCCCGAATCGGACTTTTGTAGAGCATGTCTGTTTCGTGCCAATTCTGGGTGGGCGAACACGGTGGTAAGACAGTCTCCTTAATAGGATTAAGGAGACGAATGCGTGGCTCAAGGATTGGTGTGGGAGGAATGGGTTCAAATTCATGGGGCATTGGCACCAGTATTTGGGCAGATGGGACCTGTATAGATGGGATGGTCTCCGTTTGAACCGTGCTGGGACCAGAGTCCTAGCGAATCGTATCACTAGGGTTGTAGATAGGGCTTTAAACTAATTTATGGGGGGAGGGTGCAGAGGTAAGAGGAATTACGAAATCAATGGTAGAGGAGAGGGAGCGAGTGCAAGTGAATGAGGGCATTCAAGTAGTTAAAGGAGTAGAGGGCGAGGGAGAAGTTGATAGCGTTTCATCAAATCGGGTCCAGATAAAAGCTGGAATAAAGACACTTTGCCTGAATGCAAGAAGCATTCGGAACAAAGTTAATGAGTTGATGGTGCAAATCAGCACTAATGGGTATGATCTAGTGGCCATTACAGAAACGTGGCTGCAGGGAGACCAGGACTAGGAAATTAATATCCAGGGGTATCAGGCATTTAGGAAGAATAGACAGGAAGGAAAAGGTGGTGGGGTAGCTCTGTTAATAAAAGATAATATCAGGGTAGTAGTGAGGGATGACATAGGCTCTAAGGAACAAAACGTGGAATCGTTATGGGTAGAGATAAAGAATAGTAGGAGGAGAAAGACACTAGTAGGCGTGGTCTATAGGCCCCCAAATAATAATGTTGAGGTGGGGAGGGCTATAAACAAGCAAATAATGGATGCGTGCAAAAATGGAATGGCAATAATCATGGGGGACTTCAACCTGCATATTGATTGGCTGACTCAAGTTGGAAGGGGTGGGATGGAGGAAGAGTTCTTAGAATGCTGTCGGGATAGTTACCTTGAACAGTATGTTACAGAACCGACGAGGGAACGAGTTATCTTAGGTCTGGTAATGTGTAACGAGGTAGGTAGAATTAAGGATGTTCTTGTGAAGGACCCTCTTGGGTCAAGTTATCACAATATGGTCGAATTTCTGATACAAATGGAAGAGGAGAAAGTAGGGTCCCATATCAGTGTCCTCTGTTTGAACAGAGGGAAGTACGATAGGATGAGGGCTGAATTGGCTAAGGTGGACTGGGAGAGCAGACTGGGAGGTAGGACAGCTGAGGAACAGTGGAGGATTTTTAAGGAGATCCTTTTCAGTACTCAGCAACAATATATTCCGGTGATAAAGAAGGACTGTAAGGAAAGGGATAACCAGCCGTGGATAACGAAGAAAATTAAGGAGAGTATTAAATTAAAGACCGATGCGTACAGAGTGGCCAAAAATAGTGGAGAATCAGAAGATTGCGAAAACTTTAAGAAACAACAAAGAATGACTAAGAAAGCGATAAAGAAAGGAAAGATAGGTTATGAAGCTAGGCTAGCTCTAAATATAAAAAATGACAGTAAAAGCTTTTACAAATATATAAAAAGGAATAGAGTGGCAAGAGTGAATGTTGGACCCTTGGAGGACGAGAGGGGGGATTTAATAGTGGGAAATGAGGAAATGGCTGAAACTTTAAATAAGTTTTTTGTGTCGGTCTTCACGGTGGAACACACAAATAGTTTACCGAATATTAACGATCGAGGGTTGGTAGGAGGACAGGTACTCAATACAATTAATGTTACCAGGGAGGCTGTGCTTGGTAGACTAACGGGACTGAAGGTGGATAAGTCCCCGGGCCCGGATGGAATGCATCCCAGGGTACTGAAAGAAATGTCAGAGGTAATAGCGGATGCGTTAGTGGTTATTTATCAAAATTCGTTGGATTCTGGGGTAGTGCCGGCGGATTGGAAAACGGCTAATGTTACGCCGCTGTTTAAAAAAGGAAATAGACAAAAGGCGGGTAACTACAGGCCGGTTAGCTTAACGTCTGTAGTTGGGAAAATGCTGGAATCCATCATTAAAGAAGAAATAGCAGGCCATCTGGATAAGAATGGTTCGATTAAGCAGACGCAGCATGGATTCATGAGGGGAAAGTCGTGCTTGACGAACTTGTTGGATTTTTATGAAGATGTGACTAGTGCGGTTGGCGGAGGGGAACCGGTGGATGCGGTGTTTTTGGATTTCCAAAAGGCGTTTGATAAGGTGCCTCACAAAAGGTTGCTGAAGAAGATTGGGTCACACGGAGTTGGGGGTAGGGTGTTAGTGTGGATTGGGGATTGGCTATCCGACAGGAAGCAGAGAGTCGGAATAAATGGGTGCTTTTCTGGTTGGCAGATGGTAACTAGTGGCGTGCCGCAGGGATCGGTATTGGGGCCTCAACTATTTACCATTTATATAGACGATCTGGAGGAGGGGACTGAGTGTAGGGTAACAAAGTTTGCAGACGACACAAAGATAAGTGGAAAAGTGAATCGTGTGGAGGGCGTAGAATGTCTGCAGAGAGATTTGGACAGGCTGAGTGAGTGGGCGAGGATCTGGCAGATGGAGTATAACGTTAACAAATGCGAGGTTATTCACTTTGAAAGAAATAATAGCAAATTGGATTATTATCTAAATGGAAAGAAATTACAACATGCTGCTGTGCAGAGGGACCTGGGGGTCCTTGTGCATGAGATGCAAAAACCCAGTCTGCAGGTGCAACAGGTGATCAAGAAGGCAAATGGGATGTTGGCCTATATCGCAAGGGGGATAGAATATAAAAGCAGCGATGTCTTGCTGCATCTGTACAGGGCATTGGTGAGGCCGCAGCTGGAATACTGTGTGCAGTATTGGTCCCCTTATATGAGGAAGGATATATTGGCCTTGGAGGGAGTGCAGAGAAGGTTCACCAGGTTGATACCAGAGATGAGGGGTGTTGATTATGAGGAGAGACTGAGCAGATTGGGCTTGTATTCGTTGGAATTTAGAAGGCTGAGGGGGGATCTTATAGAGACCTATAAGATAATGAAGGGGCTGGATAGGGTAGAGGTGGAGAGATTCTTTCCACTTAGAAAGGAAAGTAGAACTTGAGGGCACAGCCTCAAAATAAAGGGGGGTCAGTTTCGGACAGAGTTGAGGAGGAACTTCTTCTCTCAGAGGGTGGTGAATCTCTGGAATTCTCTGCCCACTGAAGTGGTGGAGGCTACCTCGTTGAATATGTTTAAATCACGGATAGATGGATTCCTGATCGGTAAGGGAATTAGGGGTTATAGGGATCAGGCGGATAAGTGGAACTGATCCACTTCAGATCAGCCATGATCTTATTGAATGGCGGGGCAGGCTCGAGGGGCTAGATGGCCTACTCCTGCTATTTCTTATGTTCTTATGTTCTTATGTAAATGGGGAGGTGCTGGTAAGGTTGGGCATGCAGCCCATTAAGTAAATTTAAACACATGCAAATGCATTTAAATGGCCGTCGCACCCGTTTCAGGCACGGTCCTGATCGCGGCCAGTTTTGGGCCTTGGTAAAGGAGGAACTGGCGCAGAGGTGGGTGCGGATCACACCCGATTTTACCAAGTTTTCGCGCCCGTAAACGGCCATAACTTGATGGTAAAATCAGGCCCGTAAAGTTATATAATAATATTGCAGATTCATGTAGTAGTACCACAGATTTAAAACTGCTGTTTCGAAGCATGCCCTCAATGGGCATTCCCAATCTGGCCCTGTCATAAGGGCGCACGGCTAGTCTTCCTTTGCCGTACTGGGGCATGTGGAGACTGTTCCGCTGAAGGCTGCTGCTCTCATCGGGAGTTCAATCGGGCCCTTTTCAATGCAGGTAAATTCGCAAAGAATTCTCCTATTTCTGGCAGCCCATGGCTTTCCATCACTAGAAGGAACTTATGGGCTAGATAGAGTAGTGATATGGAGCTTTGAATCCAGATGGTAGTGATTTCAAAACCCACCATGTCAATTGGTGAAATTAAATTCACTATAGCTAGTAATGGTAATTTGTACGATGTCAGGAGGAAAATGACCATGAAAGCAGCCAGATTGTAAAAATCCCCCTGGTTCATGATAATACTTCAGGGATGTGAATGTACCCCTGCGTGGTCTAATTTACATCTAACCCCAACCCAACTCTATGTCATTGACTACTGATGCCCTCAGGGTAAATTGTAAAAGTACCATTTTGCACAAAGGAAAAACAATTAGCAATGAAGTGTTGCTTTTTATTCAGTTGTCTGTTGCGTTGTAACCCCCTCAATAGCATTTTCTTGGAGAAGCTTATTCCCATAATGGGAGCCTAGAGCTCAGTGTGCTTACTTTTCTGTCACTTCAATTATTTGATTCATAGAATCATAGAATCCCCATAGTGCAAAAGGGGGTCATTTGGCCCATTAAGTCTGTACCAACAACAATCCCACCCAGGTCCTATCCCCGTAATCCCACATATTTAATCCACTAATCGCTCTAACCTGTGCATTTTGGGACACTAAGGAACAATTTACCATGGCCAATCAATCTATCCCACACATCTTTGGAGTGTGAGAGGAAACCGGAGCACCCGGAGGAAACCCATGCAGACACGGGGAGAATGTGCAAACTCCACATCGACAGTGACCCAAGCTGGGAATCGAACCCAGATCCCGGGAGCTGTGAGGCAGCAGTGCTAACCACTGTGCCACCATGCCGCCCGGTTGGGCATTGTTGATCGTGACTTATTGCAAATGCTTTGATACCTGCAGATAGTTGTTCAGTTCATGTCAATCACAGCAAGCTTTTCCCTTCTTCAGTTTGACTCCACCACCAACTCTGCTAAATTTGTCTGACTCCCCATTGCTGAGCCTACAATAGTATAGTTTGTACCTGGTCAATTCAACCCGCAGGGCTGAATGGCCTTTCCCCTTGCTTGGGCTCATGTGGTGTTCCATTTTTCATGCACCACTTTCACTATGACAATGTCACACAGCAGAGTGGCGGTGATGTTTTGCAATATGGAGATAGTTGGAATTCACCAGGAAAAGGTGATAGTAATACCTCATGAGAGGATGACAAACTGATGATTGATCAGGGGTTCTGTAAAATGAGTTGAATCATCTTCCTGTTATTATAGGAAAAATATTAAATTCCACAAAGATTGTCAAAACAAATTCTGAGGAGTAAAGGTTACTTTTCTGTGTTCACCTCTAAATTTAACGCATTCTGAGCATTGTGTTTAGATACAACTTTATAATAACAGTAATTTTCCACAGTAAAAGATGCAACAGGAATTGACAGGACTGTGGGTGTTCTTGGCATCTCAAAACATTGGAGAAGGATAACCAGGTCTTGGAAGGGAAAGCTGAGACTTTAGGGACTGCAAGATGCTGGAGAGCACCACAAGGAATCAAGAGCCCAAATGTCAGGGACTGGCCAAATATGCATTGCCACTGAAACAGTGCCTTGGAGCTTGTGCCTGGCAGCCTTGGGTGACCCAGAAACAAGGATTACTGGAGCTGCACAGCCACAAGCAGGTCTCAAGATGGTGGGCATCATGGGCTCAATTTTATAGCCTCACTCATCCCAAAACTGTAAAATTCCCCCCTCAGGTCAATGGACCTTTCCATGGTCTGCCCTTTGCCCACTCTGATTACCGTGGCAGGCAGGTAAAATCCCAGCCTATTTCTCAGTGTCCATTCCAAGACGAGTTCTGACACTGGGGCATATCTAGTTCTTGAACTCAGAAATACAAATGGATTCAGGACTTTTCCGTTACAACATACTTCCAGTGCACGCTGTCTGACCTAAGCTCTGGTTGGAGGGAAGGACATATATAGAAGAAATATAAAAAAGACTTGTATTTATTCAGAGCTTTTTATGACCACCTGATGTCTGACACCACATTATAGCCAATGAAATATTTTTGAAGTGTAGACAGTATTGTAGTATAGGAAATGAACTTGTACACAGCAAGATCACACAAATAGCAATGTGATAATAACCAGATAATCTATCTGTGTGATGTTGATTGAGGGATAAATGTTGGCTTGGAAGGACACTGGGGATAACTCATCTGCTCTTCTTTGAAGTAATGCCATGGGATCTTTTACATCCACCTGATGGAGGATGCGGGACCTCAGTTTAGCATCTCATCCAAAAGACAGGACCTTCAAAAATACAGCACTCCCTCAGCACTGCACTGGATTGTCAGCCTTGATTTTATGTATTCATGTCTTAATTTGATCCAAGACTTGGAGGTGAGAGGTATATCAGTTGATCTATTGGGTAGGAAATTGGGAATGATGGTAAGAAGATGTCAGGTAGGTGTAATATTCCAAAACAATTAAAGGCTTATTACCCAGTTGACCGTACCCATTTGTAAGAGAAAACAAAAATGATTCTTATATTTAACTGAGGCTAATGCCCATGGAAACTTGATTTTTAAAGATTTCCCTGCACTCCATCTTAGGTGACTGTCACATAAATGACTGTGAGTGCACAATATAAAATGTGGGACACATCTGCATGTTAGATGAATGTAATTTATGTTATGTGCTTATAAATATGCAACATAAGACAATGAGCCAGATTTCACAGTCAGTTTGAACAAACAGCACTAGTTATTCATTATGCTGGTACTTGCCCGGACTTCCTCTGGGATTTTGCACTGGTAGTTCCTGTTAGTCAACGAGCCAAAAAGCACAGTGTCTTCTAAGGGCATCTGGGGCCTGTTTTAACACAACAAGCAATTGTGTATCTCCTTAACCATTCAGAATGAAGGATTATTAATGCATAATGCAGAATCTGTCTAAGTTAGAATAATGAATTCAATATTAATTCAGGTGCAGAAAGCAAAATAAAGAGAGGGATTATTTGTAAAGAGAGACAGGTGGAGATAAATGAGACAGAAAGAAAAAGTAAAAAAAATGTTTTTATTCCTTTAAATCTCCAACAATAATTAAAATCTGTAGGAATGAGTCTGCAGTTTTAAAAGTGAATTTTCAGTGGCAGTGAGGTTGTTTGGCAATAATTCAGACTTCAGCTGTTAAAACAACTTTGTGCTATTCATCATATTTGAATGGTAAGTCAGAGGAGAGTTTTATCACATGGTATTTGGATGAGCAATTCAGCTTTGACATCAGTTTTTAGATATCCGCATTTAACTGTGGCTGTGCGGTCGCCAGAGTTTGATGTCCGATTTCAGTGTAAATAAAAGCAGATGCTGTTAGTCTCACCATTATTTCTGCTATAATCTGTTTCAATGTTAATTACATTTGTTTCTCAGGTGAGAATTAAACCACGGTTCCCTTAGCCTTGTCAGCTGGATGTAAGAGGTGGCGTTATTTGGAAGAAGAACCGAGGATTTAACTCTGAGGGCGTGACCAATTTCTCAATCAAAATCATTAATGAACAGTTCATCTGGCCAATATCACACTGCTATT
The DNA here is from genome assembly GCF_964213995.1 of Mustelus asterias. NCBI lineage: Eukaryota > Metazoa > Chordata > Chondrichthyes > Carcharhiniformes > Triakidae > Mustelus > Mustelus asterias. The sequence goes on along the minus strand of NC_135801.1, from coordinate 92,035,687 downwards.
TGTGGGATCTTCCTGTGCACAAAATGGTTGCTGCATTGCCTACATTGTAATGGAGATAACACTTTAGGGGCAGGATTTTCCAGCCGTGCTTGTCCCAAGACTGGAAAATCCCACCTGAGGTCAACGGACCTTTGTATAGTCTGTGTTGGGAAAAGCATTCAATCGGCTATAAAGTACCTTGGGACATCCTGGGTTTATGAAAGAAGTGATATGAATGCAATTTTTGAAAAGAAAGGTAATAATATAGGCATGTTAGGAGCAAAAGGATAGTGAGGGATAAAATTGGTCCTCTTGAAGACCAGAGTGGTAGACTGTGTATGGAACCAAAAGAGATGGGGGGGATACTAAATGGTTTTTTTGCATCCGTATTTACTGAGGAAACGGGCATGGAGTCTACGGAAATAGGACAAACAGGTAGGGAGGTCATGGAACCTTTACAGATTAAAGGGGAGGAGGTGCTCGCTGTCTTGAGGCAAATCAGAGTGGATAAATCCCCAGGACCAGACAGGGTATTCCCACGGACCTTGAGGGAAGCTAGTGTTGAACTTGCAGGGGCCCTGGCAGACATATTTAAAATGTCAGTATTCACGGGGGAGGTGCCGGATGATTGGAGGGTGGCTCATGTTGTTCCGTTGTTTAAAAAAGGTTCCAAAAGAAATCCAGGAAATTTTAGGCCAGTAAGTTTGACATCAGTGGTGGGCAAGTTATTGGAAGGTGTGATAAGGGATAGGATCTACAAATATTTGGATAGACAGGGACTTATTAGGGAGAGTCAACATGGCTTTGTGCGTGGTAGGTCATGTTTGCCCAATCTATTAGAGTTTTTCGAGGAGGTTACCAGGAAAGTGGATGAAGGGAAGGCGGTGGATGTTGTCTACCTGGATTTCAGCAAGGCCTTTGACAAGGTCCCTCATGGGAGGTTAGTTAGGAAGGTTCAGTCGCTAGGTATACATGGGGAGGTAGTAAATTGGATTAGACACTGGCTCAATGGAAGAAGCCAGAGAGTGGTTGTGGAGGATTGCTTCTCTGAGTGGAGGCCTGTGACTAGTGGTGTGCCGCAGGGATCGGTGTTGGGTCCATTGTTGTTTGTCATCTATATCAATGATCTGGATGTTAATGTGGTAAATTGGATCAGCAAGTTTGCTGATGATACAAAGATTGGAGGTGTCGTGGACAGTGAGGAAGGTTTTCAAAGTTTGCACAGGGATTTGGACCAACTAGAAAAATGGGCTGAAAAATGGCAAATGGAATTTAACGCAGACAAGTGTGAGATATTGCACATTGGAAGGACAAACCAAAGTAGAACGTACAGGGTAAATGGTAGGACTCTGAAGAGTGCAGTTGAACAGAGGGATCTGGGAATACAGGTACAAAATTCCCTAAAAGTGATGTCACAGGTGGATAGGGTCGTAAAGAGTGCCTTTGGTACATTGGCCTTTATAAATCGGAGTATCGAGTATAAAAGTTGAGTGTTATGGTAAGGTTATATAAGGCATTGGTGAGGCCGAATTTGGAGTATTGTGTACAGTTTTGGTCACCTAGTTACAGGAAGGATGTAAATAAGGTTGAAAGAGCGCAGAGAAGGTTCACAAGGATGTTGCTGGGACTTGAGAAGCTGAGTTACAGAGAGAGATTGAATAGGTTGGGACTTTATTCCCTGGAATGTAGAAGATTGAGGGGAGATTTGATGGAGGTGTATAAGATTTTGATGGGTATAGATAGAGTGAATGCAAGCAGGCTTTTTCCGCTGAGGCTCGGGGAGAAAAAAACCAGAGGGCATGGGTTAAGGGTGAAAGGAGAAAAGTTTAAAGGGAATATTAGGGGGGGCTTCTTCACGCAGAGAGTGGTGGGAGTGTGGAATGAGCTGCCGGATAAAGTGGTAAATGCGGGGTCACTTTTAACATTTAAGAAAAACTTGGACGGGTTCATGGATGAGAGAGGTGTGGAAGGATATGGTCCAAGTGCAGGTCAGTGGGACTAGGCAAAAAATGGTTCGGCACAGACAAGAAGGGCCAAAAGGCCTGTTTCTGAGCTGTAATTTTCTATGGTTCTATGGTTCTAATAAAATATAACAATGAGTTTGATGGATTGAAATAGATTACATTTACTGCCCAGCATTCACATTGCCATGATTCCCAGTACAAATCAAGTCAATGTACAACAGGACACTTTCTCATGGAATTTGCTGCACCTTAGCCAGGAGAGACATGGCACAAACATTATATCTGTCTTTTGAACTTGTACCTTTTTAAATGCAAATATATGTTAAAAAGTTAATAGTTGCAAATAAAGTTATTAATTCTTCATATTACTGATCGCATCATTGCATCCTCCTCTATAAATATGGTGTCTTTCATGTCATAAGAATCTTGTCCACTTAATATTTTGTAAAACTGGCAATTTATTTTCAGTATTGTTTTCTTCCTCTGACTTAGCGTTCATGCATTGGCATGGCCTACAGCTCGCGGTGATGGAAAGTGTTTTATTTAGACTTTTAACATGCTGCAAAACCACATATTTGTGCAGAAATAATTTTAAAATTGCTATCATAATGATTCCTCGCCAACCGTGTCTAAACTGAGTGTGAAAGATTGGCTACGGCACGCAGTGAGAATGGCTGGGTGAGGAGAGACTGTGGTTAAAGTTCCAATAAAATAAATAAATAGCTCCACTTACAGACACATGCTTTAAGCTTCAGTCCAAAAAAAATGGAGAGCAATTTGTTCTGCTCCAATGGAAAAGACACCAGGTCTCTCCAGATTAAAGTGCGGAATGAAAATTGAGGTTTTCAACAGTGCCAACCTGCATCTTTCTGGCTTGTTATGACCTTTGTGCACCAAGTTGAGACTTAGCAGCATAAAAACAAACTTTTCATTCACAAAATACGTCACAAACTTTACGATTGCCACAAAGTGTACATTAATTGTTCAACAACTTGACTGGCATTTTTGTAAAAGTAAATATGTTGCAATGGCAATATTTACCAGTTTGGTAATAACAGTGTATGATTCTATATACTTCTTTAGCACAACTCTATAAATTTTGTTTTTCTACGCTTATGGGGCTACAAAATTACATTTTAATTACAGATGTTAACGAGTTCAGCTATAATCCACCAGAATGTTCATAGTTTGTGATAGCCTCATCCCTGAAGAAAATTACTTTAAAATATATCAGTTAGACATCAATCTTTCTTTTATAAAAACAGAAAATGCTGGAAATACTCAGTAGGTCCGACAGCATCTATAGAGAGATAACAGAGTTAACGTTTCATGTTGATGATCTTTTATCAGAACAGTATTTCCAGCATTTCTAGATTTACAGAATCTACAATATTCTGCATGTCAATTAATCTCTTTCTTTTATTTGTTTCTAAATTTAGTTTTATGGCTTTTCTTCGATTTCCTACTCATGTGGTGCTCTTTAGTCAAAGGGTTGGGGTGGTGTAGCCGAGATATATAGTTCACATACAGTTCATTGCTGTTGTTACTTCATCCCATCTTGAATTACCCATTTAACTGAGGTTATAGCTGTCAGTAAAAGTGTAAACCTATGCCAACCACGATTAGCTCTGTTATTTGGTAATAGCATTAGGGAACTTGCTTGTTTAATCCATTCCACTTCACTAAATGCCTGTTTTTCCTTCTATTACAGCCTCTATGTTATTTTCATTCAGATGAATAAACTTAAATAAACTTTCAAATATGGAAAATGCAGGTTCAATATTGTGGAGGATATGTGTAACACGAAAGCCAATGCACTAAAACAAAACATTTCTGCCTGAGATAAGCTTTGTATTAGCTTCTTTATTGTGAGCCCTTCGTATTGTAATAATGTCCCCACACGTAAGTCTCAAGGGTTAAGTTTAGGCTCCACCTCTGACAGCCATGATGGGTAGAGATGACCTGAACATTGAGTTAATATCCAACGGGGATACTTGGAGTCGGGGAATGACCCGTTCTTTCCGTGGGAGGATGGTTGAGAGGTTGAGGTTGCTCCCCTTGCCAGCGGGGGTTGGGGGGTCATCATTTTCATTGTGGAAGGGAGGGGGGTCCTCTCAGTGACCGCAGAGAACGGGGCACCCTTTTTAAAAGGTATCCCGTTCTCTGAACAGCAGGTCTGGCCAGTGTGTTTCCCGCGATGCACAGATCAGTGCCTCCCACCTGGGGGCACTGCTAGCACCAACAGGAAATCTCCCATTGTCCCGCTGGCTGGAGGACTGAGTCCTATTGGGAGAATCGTGGCCTTTGCCTTTCTCATGAGAGTTTCCCAGCTCCAACTTGAAGATCTTTCCTTAGCATTCTTTCCAAAAGTTGCTTCTACTCGAATGGCTTTAACAATGGCCCACCTTACTGAGTTTCTATATTGGAATTAACAAACAACCAGAGGGGTCATTACACGATTTGATATATTCCATAGGCCTCCAACTAATGGGAAAGATACAAATTTGCTAGAAAATTAGAGAGAAATCCAAAACCCATGGAACAGTTATCATAGTTATTGTTATAAATTATCATAAAATTGGCAGCAGTGTAATAACATAAAGGGCAGAAAGGAAGAAATGTTTCTAAAGTAGCAAGAGTTTCTAGGGATTCGCAAATAAATGAGTTAAAAACGTGACCATTGGTCCCATGGAAACTTGAGTCCCGGGAATTAATATTGGAAAATAGAAAAAGGCAGATGAATTCAACAGGTATTTTGCATGATTCTTCACTTTGGAGGAAACAAATAACATCGCAGAAAAAGCTTGACATCAGAAATTGGAAGGGAGGGAGGAACTCAGGAAAATGACGATCACCGGGGAAGTGGTATTTAGCAAACTGCTCTGTGAGTTGACAAATCTCCGGGATCAGCAAGGTTAACATTTGGAGACATTGGTCAAAACATCATCAAGTTTAGATGGTAGATGTATGTTTTGTTTACAGCTGCAGGCAACTTCAAAGCAGCTAAATCATCTCAGGACCTCCTTTGTATAAACATTGTTGTGAGGAACAATGTCGGGGGGGGCGGGGGGCGTGGTAATTCAGATGCATTCAACCATGAAAGAAAAGTCAGTCAAAGACTTGTTAGGTTGCACTATGAAATTGAAAGAAGGCAAATGTTTACAAAAAAAAGCAAAGTATTTGTGCTTTCTAGGAAGGCTCAGAGACTAGGAATAAATGCCGTGTTAAAAAATTGGGGCTAAGTGAGCAGCTGTGGAGAAGGGAATGCCCTGACTCCCTCCAGTGAAAGTGACTTCTTCTGTCAGTCAAAGGACTTGAAAGAGGACTTCTTACACCTCCCGTTTCTGTGAGAGGGAAAGGGGAATCCCTCCTCCAAAATGGAGTGCTGCTGTGATTTGGACGCCTAACAGGTGCCCAAGGGGCATCGAAATTAAAGTGACCAGGCCACTTTAAATTTGCCAAAGTCCACAGACCAGAATTAAGACTTTGATCAGAGAGATGCCTGAAATCATCATGCCAAGAGTGATGTTCAAGTTTCCCAGGGCTCGAAGGGGCAGTCCAGCCATGAGGCCCCATCCTGGGGGAAGCGTCACGAGGTCAAATCCTTGCTCCCAGCCTGAGCACACCTAGAACCCTTGGCAGCAGCAGAGAGGCACATGGGCATTACACTTACCTCCTTGATCCCCTCAGAATAGAAGGCACCAAATCAGTGCATCACTGCTAGGGGGCAGTGCAAAGTTGGCACTGGGGGTCTTGAGAGGGGTGTTCCTATAGGGGATCCTGACAGGGGGTCCTGAGAGGGGTAGCTCTCTTGTTGGGGGGGCTGAGAGCCTCTGACAGGTGGGGGGAGGGGGGATTTGGGTCACCCTCATGCCTTGGAAATCCAGGGAGAATGAATCTCGGAAAATAATATAGAAACCCAGTAAGGCGGGCCATTGTTAAAGCCATTCAAGTAGAAGTAACCTGTGGAAAGGATGCCAAGGAAAGATCTTCAATGTTGGAGCTGGGAAACATTCATGAGAAAGGCAAAGGCCACGATTCTTCCAATAGGACTCAGTTCCCCAGCCAGTGGGCAATGGGAGATTTCCCGTTGGTGCTAGCAGTGCCCCCAGGTAGTATTCTTCCACCTGAGCAATGCAAATGTATGCACCGCGGGAAACACGCTGGCCAGACCTGCTGTTCAGAGAACGGGATACCTTTTACAAAGGGTGCCCCGATCTCTGCGGCACTGAGAGGACCACCTCCCTTCCACAGTGAAAATGGTGGCCCAAGACCCCAGCTGGGCAAGGGGAGCAACCCCAACCTCTCAACCATCCTCCCACAGAAAAAACGGGTCATTCCCCCATACCAAGTACCCCACTGGATATTAACTCAATGTTCAATCTTCAGGTCTCTATCTCTATCCATCATGGCTGTCTAAGTGGAGCCTAAACTTAACCCTTGAGACTTAGGTGTGGGGATGTTATTACAATCCAACAGTAGCGTAGACGGCACTTATGCTTTTTCTGTGAACTCCCGAGCGAATATTTGAGAAGAATATTGATAGAGCGGCAGTGCTATGGTGCCCGTTGAGCATTGCCCAGGTGCCAGGCTGGCAGTGCCAAGGTACCAGGCAGGCAGTGCCAGGCTGGCACTACCCAATGGGAGCCCCTCCTTTGCCCTTGGTCTCCCCAGGGGGGTCTCAATGGCCTCTGGCTCCACGGGTAAGGCCAACACGACTGTTCCCCATTCATGGGGAGCAGGTGTTTTCCTCGCCGGAGAGAACCTCTCCCGGCGAGGCCATAAAGGCAAGCGAGCCCAGACAATTAAGCTAACATATGCAAATAAGCATTTCAATATATTTAAATAAATGATTCAGCCTCTTGTCCATTTCCGGCGAGAGGCTGACCTCACCGGAAATCCGGCTCTCATAAAATTCCCGAGAGCCGAGAGATCGGGCGTGATCCTGATTTCTCGGCCCTCACACAATTTCACCGGCTCGCTCCGCCCAGCGATGGGCAGGGCCAGCTGGTAAAACTCCACCCTTAGTATAGGCTTGACAAAAGGTTCGAGAAAAGAAGGCAAATGGGATGTTGGCCTATATTGCGAGGGGGATAGAATATAAAAGCAGGGATGTCTTGATGCACCTGTACAGGGCATTGGTGAGGCCGCAGCTGGAATACTGTGTGCAGTATTGGTCCCCTTATATGAGGAAGGATATATTGGCATTGGAGGGAGTGCAGAGAAGGTTCACCACGTTGATACCGGAGATGAGGGGTTTGGATTATGAGGAGAGGCTGAGGAGATTGGGTTTGTACTCGTTGGAGTTTAGAAGGATGAGGGGGGATCTTATGGAGACTTATAAGATAATGCGGGGGCTGGATAGGGTGGAGGCGGAGAGATTCTTTCCACTTAGTAAGGAAGTTAAAACTAGAGGACACAGCCTCAAAATAAAGGGGGGTCGGTTTAAGACAGAGTTGAGGAGGAACTTCTTCTCCCAGAGGGTGGTGAATCTCTGGAATTCTCTGCCCACTGAGGTGGTGGAGGCTACCTCGCTGAATATGTTTAAAGCGCGGATGGATGGATTCCTGAGTGGTAAGGGAATTAAGGGTTATGGGGATCAGGCGGGTAAGTGGTACTGATCCACGTCAGATCAGCCATGATCTTATTGAATGGCGGGGCAGGCTCGAGGGGCTAGATGGCCTACTCCTGCTCCTATTTCTTATGTAAAACCTTCTAACGTGTGTCTAAAGACCCTCTTCAAGAACAGTGTCGTCAATCACAATCAGCAGGTGAACAGTGACAGCTGAGAATGGTCTTAAGCAACACTTGAAACTCTCTGCAACTCCAGCTTACTTCTGTTCATCTGGTCTCTGGTATAAAAGATCCTTAAATGAGGCATTACCCTCCAAAATGGCATGCAGCCACTTTAAGGAATGCTAGCAGGCAATTGAACTGTCAGTCAACCCCTTAACGATCCTCTGGTGACCATTTCTAGCCATTTCTTTAGCGCTAAAGACCACCTTGATAAACATAGGCTAAACTGGTGCTAAACTGGTGCTGTAACTTCAAGCTCCAAGTTGGTCATCTTGGAGGTTCTTCAGGATTTAAAGTATTTGACTAAAATCACCACATTGAGTCTAGTTTTATTTTAAATTTCATGGTGCATTTGTCAGCGGAGAGATGGGAATGGAGGTGGGCAGGAGGAGGAGATAAGCGTGTCCATGGTGCACAGGATTGAGTGATTCTATTTATATTTTAATCTGTGGCTTGAGTTTCCATGTAAACATTTTGAATGGACACAGTAAGTGGGCTGATTTGTCTTAACCTGTTGTCATTGAAATCCATTGCATGTTAATCTGAGTGCGTGGGCACCGCATTGCAGTGAAATTTCATTGATTATTAAAAATAGTTCTTCCTGAAAGATATTAATTAATTTTATTCTAATTACTTTTGATGGTTAACAATGATTCTGATGTAAATAAACAGAGAACAATGCAATGACGCTTAAATTGCTATAATTATAAATTTAAAGTAAACTATTCAATGTTTTAATGTCCATTTCATTATTCCACTTGTGTACAGGAATTGATGAAATTGAATGTGTATACTTTTCACCAATTAATGGAACATCTATACTTAAATATGAAATGAAGCTTCATTTCTTCATTTTGTTTCTTTATTTTCTTTTAAATTATTCTAAAGAGTTGGTTTCATAAAGACTACACTTCGACCTGTGAAAGAGTGTGACCTTATTTTACCTCTTGTTTGTTTATCACCCGAGATTCTTTTCCAGATGGCACGGATTAAGCAATTTACTTCGAATCTTGTTCACAATCATCACTGCGGGAAACTACTGGTTACAATATTAGCATATGAACATTTCCTGTGTCACACTTCAGGCTTACATGTATGTATATGAACAAATCTCTTGTGACCTCTCTTGCCACAAAATGTGTCCCTGACCCTGAACAGATGTCTCAGGCATTGAACATTGCCATTGCACAAACGATGGGAAACATGCTATTTGAGATTTTATTTTTATTACACCGAGGCGTAAACAAGTAAGAATGTCCAATATTGCTAAACTCTTTGCAGAAACATAGTGGGCAATTGAATAAGCGTATTGGTATCCTCTGTTGTTAGGATTGATTGTTAATTGCTTTACAGTTGTCATAGTGATGTGCAGGTGCCCTTTTCCCTTCCCCTGCCTCATCCCAATTCTCTTTCTCTTCCTTCTCCCTCTCCAGTGCTTCACCCACCAGTTTATATCAGTACTCTGTTACTACTCTGTTCTACTCCAATTCACATGGAAAACTAAAATGAAAGGGAATAGCTTCATTAGGGGGATATTTCAGCATCATGGGGATTTGAGAAAAAAACAATCCACTCAGAGCAGGTGGGAATCTGGAATGCACTGCCTGGGAAGATGGTGGAGGCCAGAAACCTTACAACATTTACAAGGTATTTGGATGAGCACCGGAAACGTCATAACATAACATATGGGACAAGTGCTGGAAAATGGGTTTAGCGCCTTTCGTGGTCGTTATTGTTGTTGCAGACTCGATGGGCCAAAGGGCCTTTTCTGAGCTGTAAAACTCTCTCTATGGTATGTGAGGTAGAAACATAACCAATGGTCAGCTCAGAAAACCTTGAATTTTGCAGAGTCAAGTTGGATGATCAGTTCTGTACATCAAACCTGAATATAAGCCTTGGACAAAAATTACTTCTAAGAATGTATTCAGCTTGAAAATCCATGGACTACGATTGCGGTAGTCACTCCAGGAACACATCCAGCAGTGTCTTGCATCACGACCTGCGATAAATCTTGCAAGGTCAGGGGGACAACATCTCATTTGCAGGGTACTGCGGCACTTGTATCACCATTGCTGCACCTCTGATGCCTGCCTAGTTAATGCTGCCAGAAACTATGCCACATGACCAGTGTATGCAGGTCAACTCTTCCCTAAAGAATTCATGTAGGTCTACTTGTGTGCCTCTACAAATGGACAAATCATAAAGCGAAACTTATCCAATCTTCAGGGACACTAGCCTTTTGTGCCTGGTCCCTTATGTGCTGAGGAGGCAAAAACAATGGAGACCCCACCATTTTTGATGTGGTTGACCTAACAATGTACAGGCATATCCATGTCCTCACTTTTTTTTCTGAGTGATTCTGCCAGTTGTTATCCTCAATTCTAACCCCAAGATTGCCAGGGACAGTCCACAAATGTCCACTTAACCGTGGCTTCCTGCTAGTATTGCCACACTGACTTGGAGAGGCCACCCATTTGACCGGTTGCTGGGCTGGAAGTGGAGGAAGCGAATAAGAGCAAGATCTTGCCATTAAATTTGGCAGGGTCTCCCATACCGTGGCTTTGCCAATTCCTTTGATCATCTCCAACGTTCCATCAATCCTTCCCAGCTCTTTGTAAATATTGGACCAAAGTGCGTGTCCAGTAGAACTTTGAGTGAAATTATGCTCCAGTTATTCTTTTCCCCATTGTATTTTGATTATATCAATAAAAGAACAATTGAAAATGTTAATTCTGTAAGGATAGCTGGATATGTAGTCCTGATTTTGTGAAGCTGTGCTGACAGTCCTGAGCCTTGCCTGGAAAATTGCAGCAAAGAAACTGGCCAACGTTCCAGAGAGTGCAGTGTTGGTCTGTACAAGTCTCATTACAAGCTCAATCATTCAGATAACTGGCCCCATGCCAATATTGTTGGCTCTGCTCCCAGAACTCACCTTACCATAGACATATCTAATGCCCGGCTTGTGGTAGTCAGGCCCTTCACAGTAAACTTCACAGGGCCGCATTGATTGCATTAGTGTAGGGTTAAAAATGCAGTCATGTAGTTCTGGATGATTTCAGAGTAAGGCAATGTTCCACACATAAACAATCCACACTGCCCAAACTGGAATATTGGACCCCATTTTAGCATTTTCATTCTATGTGCTGAATCTGGGCGCAATTCAGATCCGACTTGGAAATCTGTTCCCCATATGCACATAGCCTGAAAAAAAAATCGCAGATCTGAATTGCGCTGTGGGTGGAGCTTAGCGCACCTGAAACAATTGGAGCTCTGAACTGCGCATGCGCAGTTAGAAAAAAATAATTGAAAATCGCGCTGCTGTCACATCGCTCCTGGGCTGCAAAACGTGGATAAAGTGGCCTGGGAGCGATGGTCCCCACAGACATCGCCCCATCCCTACAACATAACTTTCCCCCTTATCCACCCACCCCCCCACTACCCAGACCGATAGCGACACTCTGCCCCCTTTCCCCCCCACCGATTGCCCACAGAGTGGCAGCGGACCCCCCTGACCCCCCGCACCCCCCACTAGAGATCCATCTGGCCTCCCTTCTCCCCTCCCCCCACCCCCCCCAGAGAAAGTTCGGGCCTCCCCCCCCCATCCCACCAGACAATGAATCGGGCCTCCATTCCCCCCCCCGCCCCCCCCCCCCCTGCCCCCCCCACCGCCACCAGAAAATGATCTGGCCCGCCTCCCTTCCCCCCATCACCGATCTGAGTCAGAGAGCTGTTGGAAGCTCTGAACTTACCTCTTTAGCACCTGGAGCGCCTGGAACAGACCTTTGCCGAGCAGGTCTGTTTCACGCCGAATCTGGTCGCCCAAATGCGATGGTAAAGGGGGAAATGCTGATAAAGTTGGGCAGGCAGTTCATTAATTCAATTTAAATGCATGCAAATGCATTTAAATCACCATTGCGTCCATTTCGGGTGTGAATCGGATCACAGCCATTCCTGGGCCTCGGTAAAGTGGCCATCTGCGTGGACGCGGGCGTGGATCACGTTAATAGCCTCACCCCCGACTTTACCACGTTTTCGCGCCCGAAAATGGGCGCAACGCAATGGTAAAATCGGGCCCATTGAGTCTAACTGGGTCCCACAATGAATTTCACAACTCCAGATGAGGCTCCACATGCAACACACATCATTCATATCAAGAAGATGCTTCAAGAATCCTGGGAGCTGATTTCTTAGCGAGAGGTTATTATTTCAGTTACTTTTAAAAATGCTTTCTTGTCATCTTTATGATATTTTTCCACTTGTTGACCTATTCTTTAGCTTTTTTTCTGGGTAGCCTATCAATTAAGCAATTTATTTTGCTTTTGTTTGTCAGAATTCTTTCATTACCCATAATTGTTGCCCATTCAATAGATCTAAACACAATGGGGAGCATTGATAAGAGGGACATAGATAAGCTGCAGAGCTGGGCTGAGAGGTGGCAAATGGAGTTTAATTCGGAAAAGTGCAAAGTGATTCACTTTGGAAGGAGTAACAGGAATGCAGAGTACTGGGCTAATGGTAAGATACTTGGTAGTGTGGATGAACAGAGGGATCTGGGTGTCCATGTGCATAGATCCCTGAAAGTTGGCACCCAGGTTGATAGGGTTGTTAAGAAGGCATACGGTGTGTTAGCTTTTATTGGTAGAGGGATTGAGTTTCGGAGCTAGGAGGTCATGTTGCAATTGTACAAAACTCTGGTGCGGCCGCACTTGGAGTATTGCGTACAGTTCTGGTCGCCGCATTATAGGAAGGATGTGGAAGTGTTGGAAAGGGTGCAGAGGAGATTTACCAGAATGTTGCCTGGTATGGTGGGAAAATCGTATGAGGAAAGGCTGAGGGGCTTGAGGTTGTTTTCATTAGAGAGAAGAAGGTTAAGAGGTGACTTAATAGAGGCATACAAGATGATCAGAGGATTAGATAGGGTGGATAGTGAGAGCCTTTTTCCTCCTATGGTGATGGCTAACATGAGGGGACATAGCTTTAAACTGAGGGGTGATAGATATAGGACAGGTGTTAGAGGTTGGTTCTTTACTCAGAGAATAGTAAGGGCGTGGAATGCCCTGCCTGCAGCAGTAGTGGACTCGTCAACATTAAGAGCATTCAAATGGTTATTGGATAAACATATGGATGATATTGGAATAGTGTAGGTTAGATGGGCTTTAGATTGGTTTCACTGGTCGGCGCAACATCGAGGGCCGAAGGGCCTGTACTGCGCTGTAATGTTCTATGTTCTATGGGTTTTTCATTCTGAGCTTTCCAGAGCATTAAACAATTTGGATGAAGAAAGCAAATTTATGAGGGAACCATAAACCCAAAAACGATCACACCGCGATACTTTGTCGGCACCCATCAATATCCTCAGACTTAGATTCATACATGCCTGGACACATCTGAAATGAGGGGACAGATTTATGTGGAGTTCTGCTGAGTTTGAAGGCTTTAGTAAAGAGTGGACAGGGCCTAATTACAGATTCCCACCCCCATTTCCATTTCCAGAAATTTTGTCTGGCATGGGACAAGCATGTGGGTAGAAAGTCTGCACGTGGCACTCCATTGCAGGTACGGGTATTTCAAGCCCTGACAATTTTGATGAAGTCAGACTTCTTCAATTAATAGCTTTAAGCACCTTAGAGAACCTGAGTTCTCCATCAGCAACACAATAAAAACAGCCTTTCGACATCCCCTTTGAATTGTCCCCTACCTTCTCATTAAGCTGTCAATCAATCATAGCCATTCATATGCCAGAAGCTTTTATCCAATTCACATTTCTTAATCTTGTGTAAACAAACACAACGTGTTGAATAACCATATCAAAGAAAGACTAACTTATTACAAAGTAATAGAAATATCAATGAAAAAAGCTTACAATCTCCTCTATAGGTGGTGCCAACGTTGAGTTAAGTGGATTAATTATTCTTGAAGCCCAGCCAAACATTCATTATAAGGCCACTTGACAACTGTATCTACAGAAAAGATATGTAGGGGCCATGAAAGGAGTATAAGATATGTGAGGGGGATTAAGAGTGTTTAGGGGGTGGGTGGAGGGAATGGGGACATGAGGGCATGAGGGTCTGATAGTTCTGATTACAACTGGGCTAATAGAACAAGAACAAAGAACAATACAGCACAGGAACAGGCCCTTCGGCCCTCCAAGCCCGTGCCGCTCCCTGGTCCAAACTAGACCATTCTTTTGTATCCCTCCATTCCCACTCCATTCATATGGCTATCTAGATAAGTCTTAAACATTCCCAGTCTGTCCGCCTCCACCACCTTGCCTGGCAGCGCATTCCAGGCCCCCACCACCCTCTGTGTAAAATATGTCCTTCTGATATCTAGTGTCCTAATGTCCTAGTAAATGAAGATTGGCCTTCTAGCCAGCTGGCTCCACCATCCTCCTACCTCTGTTGCCACTGTGGACCTGTCTCCAAAGGCAGTAAATCTGATTCCATCCTGCCTCCACCTCCTGAGAAAATATGGCAGGCAAGGGTCTCTTTAATGGATGGTCTTATAAGTTCTGTTTGTGAACAGAATTCCCACTCACCTGAAGAAGGGGCTCAGAGCCTCGAAAGCTTGTGTGGCTTTTGCTACCAAATAAACCTGTTGGACTTTAACCTGGTGTTGTTAAACTTCTTACTCTCTTTAATGGAGACAGGTTTATGGGATTGGAAACTTTTCCAACTCACAGCTCCCATCTCCTTCACAGAAATCTGGCCCAAGGTGTCTTCACTGCCTTTTCTTCAAAAAAGAGGCTGGAAAGAGCTTTCCTATCTGTTGCAGGATAACCTGCAGCAAACATCTGTAAGAGAGACAGCTCTTTGCTGAAGAAAGTTTCCAGAACACAAGCTGTTTCTGGATTTCACGTGGAGTGAATCAAATTGGTTGATTGGCATCTGTGGTGCTGGGAACCTCAGAAGCAGCATGAGATTCAGTATCCACTCGATACCTCTGGCTGAAGATGGCTGCAAATCTTTCAGTCTTGTCTTTTTCACTGATGTGCTGGGATTCAATAAACACCTACCCCCACCCTCTCAATCAGGCTGGGGTTGTTTGTGGAGCTTTCTCAACCTGTTAGTTGCTTAATTGTCCATCATCATTCACAACTGAATGTTGCAGACTGCAGAGCTTAGATCTGATCCATTGATTGTGGGATTACTTTGTTCTGTCTATCACATGCTGCTGCTGCTGTTTATAGTCCACTGTTTAACCGTTCATTGTTATGTACACTTGGCGCTGCTCCTGGTTTGCGTTTCTACACTTCTCATTGAACCAGGGTTGGTACCTTGGCTTGAGAGGAATGGTAGGGTAGGGGATATGCCTGGCCATGAGATTACAGATTCTAGTGGTATCCAATTCTGCTGTTCCTGATGGCTCATAGTGCCTCACAGATATTCAATTTTGAACTTCTAGATCCATGTCCATAGCTGTGAGGTGGTCACTCCTATTAATACTGTCATGGACAGATAAATCTCCAACCAAAACAAGGCTTTTTCCTCTTCCAAAATCTTTCTGCCATTCACATCGGCAGGATCTACGGCACCAACAGCACACCCCTGCCACAGGTTTCCCAGCGGTGAGCTGTGTGTTCAACCGGAAACCCCATTGGCAATGGCAGGACTATACGATCTCACCACCTCCTGCCATCACGAAACATGTTGCGGAGAGGGTGAAAAATCCTGGTGTTCAACATCAGACTCCTGATTCACCAACTGAGGGAGGATATTAGGCGGGAGGTTTTCCTTTCCTAAGTTTGACCAAATGCCATGGGTCTTCACAAGGTCCAGAGTCAATGTTTAGGACTCGCAAAGTGACTCCCTCCTGACTGCACCCACTGTGCTGCCACCCCTAGTTGCTCCATCCTGCTGGTGAGATAAGACTTGCCCAGAAATGGTGTGGAACGAGTCTGATATTTTGGCCATAAGGCATGATTCAATGAGTATGTCTATATCAGGTCTTTGTTTGACTTATCTGTGGGACAGCTCTTCCAATTCCGCACAAGCCCTGGATTTTAGTGAATTGGATTGGACAGGTTGTGTCTTTGTTATTCCCGATCTGGGTGACCTGTTCAGTTTTACTTCTATTTGGCTTTTCTGTCATGGCTTGATATAATGATATAACCTATAGTCTAGAAACATGTTGAAGGTACGGTGCATTCAGTACAAAAAAGACTGCTTGAGCTGAATTTCTTCCCCAGAATCTCTGGGTTGCTAGTACAATGTCATAACTAACAGTTTACTATGGTTGAGGTGGAAAATCAGCCATGATCCTGTTCAATGGCATCCCTAATTGCCCTTGAGAAGATGATGGTGAACTGCCTTCTTGAACCACTGCAGTCCATGTAGTGTAGATACATCGACAATGCTGTTAGGGAGGGAGTTCCAGGATTTTTACTCTCCATCGGTGAAGGAATGGTGATATATTTCCAAGTCAAGATGGTGAGTGGCGCGAAGAGGAACTGGTGCTGGTGTTGCCATGTGTCTACCACACTTGTTATCCTAGGTGGTAGTGGCCGTGAGTTTGGAAGATGCTGCCTAAGGAGTGCTGGTGAATTGCTGCAGTGCATCTTTCAGACAGTACACACTAATATCACTTAGGTGGAGGGAATGAATGTTTGTGGAAGCAGTGGCAATCAAGCTGGCAACTTTGTCTTGGATGGTGTTGAACTTGTTGAGTGTTGTTGGAGCTGCACTCATCCAGGCAAGTGGAGAGTATTCATCACACTCCCGACTTATTCCATGTCTTTAAGGAGGCTTTAAGGAGTCAGGAAGTAAGTTACTCACCACAGTATTCATAGCCTCTGACCTGCTCTTGTAGCCACAGGACTTATATGGCTAGTCCAGTTCAGTTCTTATCAATGGTCATGCCCAGGATGTTCATATTGGGAGATTCAGCTATGGCAATGCCATTGAAAGTCAAGGGGCGATGATTAGATTCTGTCTTGTTGGAGATAGTCATTGCCACACATTACTTGTATGGTGCAAATCTTACTTGCCACTTGTCAGCCCGAGCCGAGATACTCTCGCTCCAAGCCTGCTCCAAGCACCTATTTCTCTTTTCTGTCTGTCAGACAGTAGTTATTAGTAATGAATTACTGGAATATCACAACTACTTGTCTTTTCATAGAAACATTAAAATCCTAGGGGATGAATTTCCATGGTGTGGGGTTCCCAATTGTTCATTATATGTCTGGAAAGAGAAAAGACAGAACCAAAACCCAACATCGTCTGGAGTTTCATTGACATTAGAGTGGAGGACATGGATTCTTCATGGAATCTCACCCCATTTAATAATATGGACAAATGGTTGCAATGCCGTAGATTTTTAGTGCATGGCTAAATGACAAAATTTGAAGAGTAGCATAGAGCAAATGGCAAGCTTTTACATAATAATGCAGCTAAATGGTTATTTGACAAGGAAACTTTAGCTAAATACAGCTGCATCAATGACGAATTACACATGTTTTCAAAATTATTGCACCCCTACTGTTTACACAAAGGGCCTCATATTTCTATGGTGATAATCACAGGCATTTTTCTGGATCTGCATTAAAGCATGCAGATTTTCAGAATAAACAGTTATGTCTTATTTGGGGATACATTCAAGGAAAGAATGGGAAGGGAAGAAATGGGAGGGTGGATATTTACATTGTCACAGGCACAATTGGATTGAGTGTATGATCCACATAAAAAGAGGCACAAAAGAATAGTTCATTGCTTGTGGGACGGGGACACTCTAGTGGTGGCCGTTTCTGCTGAGCACTAGCTGTCGGGTCTGGATCTCATTAGTCAGCTTGACTTTTCTTTACTGTAGTTCTGGATTTCCCCAATATGTTACTATTAACTGGCTTTTCCACTGATACTCAGCACTGGAAACTTTTGTTTGTGTATGTTATATCTGGCTCCAGGCACTGTTTAGGAACTTGCACTCTTGTTGAATCCAAACCTGAAAAGACAATTGTGAACATGATTTACTTCTGTCTCTGGAGCATGAATGATTCAGATGTACGAGTTCACCATTTGTTGGAGACATTCTTGGCGCCTAACAAGGAATATCTGTTTACATAAAACCCTAAAATCAGTACTTGCAAAAAAGATAATGGCAAACAACCCGTATACAAATCATGTTTCCTTTAGATTCTGGCACTTTGTTACTCTGCTTTTCATTTCTTCTTACAGTTGATATGTTATTTTATTATGCTTTAATTTTTCAGTGTTATGACTAAAATTATTTACTTCCTGTATTTTTATTTGCCTAATATTTGCAATTTGTATGTTAAGAAGAGGCTCAAGTGGAGCATAAGCACCAGCATAGAGCAGATGGATCAAATAGTTTTTAAGTTGGTTTAGTTGTGTCACAATTAGGCTTACATTAACACTGCAATGAAGTTACTGTGAAAATCCCCTAGTCGCCACACTCCAGCGCCTGTTCGGGTAAAATTTGGCATGGCCAATGCACCTAACCAGCACGTCTTTCAGACTGTGGGAGGAAACCGGAGCATCCGAGGAAATCGACGTAGACATGGGGAATGTGCAAACTCCGCACAATGACCCAAGACGGGAATTGAACCCGGGTCCTTGGCCCTGTGAGTCAGTAGTGCTAACCACTGTGCCACTGTGCTGCCCTAGTCACTCTACTAGAAATAGCCGGTTTCCATGTGGTCATTTCTATGTAATTCAATCTAGTCGCTCTGAGGTGAACCTGTAACTGGCATGCTTTTTGTGTGTAACCTTGCCTGTAACTACTTTTGAGAAGATGCACACCAACTATGGTAATTAACAGGAGTTACAGCCGCAGTACTTTCGGAACATGTGACCCAATGTATTTGTGTGTATTGTCCATCACTGTGCACAATTGAGTAACGTCAACACATCGAATAACACTTTGTTACATTCAAACAGACATCTGTTTCTAATTTCTACACACCTTCTGCAGGTCCCACATTCTCATAGGAATTGTCTTGGTTACACATTGTTATGGTTACCTAGATCTGAGCATATTGTCTTTGCCTGAACTACAAAGAGATGTGCTTTGTTTTACAAGTTTGCTGTATGGTGCATTTCCCCTTTCATGCATTTTTTTCTTTATCGCCATGTTCTTATTAGAAATGAACATAAGACTAAGCTATAAATCTGAAGGTGCTCTAATACTGCTGTGTCAATCAAGCAGAACTCATGCTGGGTATTACGTGCTTCAGGCACAGATACGCTTGTGATTCTTTTCCCCCAACAAAACTTGAACTTGAGAAGATTTATTTGCATTACAATGGAAGACAGAATGACAATCATCACAATTTAGATTTGAATTGATGGGTTTTGCTGAATTTAAATTCAACCAAACCGTTTTGCACCAATTCTTTTGGCATTGCTGCAAATTAACTTGTGAAGGCAGACTGCATTGAACCAACCTAGATTGGGCATGCAGAAGTCTGTAGTTAGTTGATCTATAGGGATCCTTTGACAATGCAGCACAAACGTCATCTGTACATCAATGTTCCATATTGAATCACTGAATGTAGATTCTTACCATTCTCAGTGCAGGTACATGTGAATTAACACTCACTCTGCTAAAGCCAGCCAAGATTATGTAGTAACATCGCCACAGTTAGTGGGCTGAGACTTTGCGAATGTAATTAAATTGTAACCTTTAATAGCTTCCAGCAGGAGAATGCATTAAGCTCTGTCCTTGGGACTGGATTCAAGTCTAGGCCTCCAACTATGGGAAAACATGAGTTTCTTCTCAGGTGGTGTCCCTCTGCACTGAAAAGAACACTCTGCAATCCACTCCACCTAGTGGTCCATTCAAGAACTCACCAAAAACACCCCTATCTTAGGTTTAAATGTAAGCTGATGTCGAGATCTGAATACAAATCCAGTATTCGAAATGAGCCTTGCACAAGCTCTCAATGAGTTGGAGTGCACGTGGAAAGGCCTAATTTCAGTCAACATAATTGTGGCATGTTACTTTGCTTCCATTTCTTTCATGGAGGAAAGCTAGCAAAGTGACTTATTATCACAAAAATAAGAGTTTCTGATCCAAACGTACTTCATGTGAAATTACCTTTTAATAAGATACAGTTCAAATAACCAGATCATAGGAGGCCTTAGTCCTTACAGTCATGATCTGACTTCAGCCCAATGTGCAATAGTGACTATATCATTAGTGGTTCAGACCTTCTGCTCTCTGAATAGTGGGAAACTGGACGTGACCTCCACC
Organism: Mustelus asterias; assembly: GCF_964213995.1. Taxonomy (NCBI): domain Eukaryota; kingdom Metazoa; phylum Chordata; class Chondrichthyes; order Carcharhiniformes; family Triakidae; genus Mustelus; species Mustelus asterias. Next base: position 92,015,741 of record NC_135801.1, on the reverse strand, counting down.
CCCCCACCACACCCACCTCCCCCACCCACCCCCCCAACCACCCCCCCACACAACCGATCCCCCATCTCCCCCACCCCACCCAACACCCCACCCATCCCCCACCCCCCCCACCCCCCCACCCCCCAAACCACCCCCCAAACCACCCCCCAATCCCCACCCCATCCACCCCACCCAACCACCCCCCCATCCCCACCCCATCCCCACCCCATCCACCCCACCCAACCACCCCCCTATCCCCACCCCCACACCCCTCACCCCCAACCCCCTCACTCCCACCCCCTCTCACTCCCACCCCCTCCTCACCTCACCCCTCTCTCACCCGCACCCCCCTCACCCCCACCCCCCCTCACCCCACCCCCCCTCACCCCCACATCCCCACCCCCTCACCCCCACCCCCCTCACCTCCACACACCCCTCACCCCCACCCCCACCTCACCCCTCTCTCACCCGCACCCCCCTCACCCCCCTCTCACCCGCACCCCCCTCTCACCCGCACCCCCCTCACCCCCACTCACCCTCACCCCCCCTCACCCCCACCCACCCCCACCCCCCCTCACCCCCACCCACCCCCACCCCCCCTCACCCCCACCCCGTCATCCCCACACCCCTCACCCCCACCCTCCCGCACCCCCCTCACCCCCACTCACCCTCACCCCCCCTCACCCCCACCCACCCCCACCCCCCCTCACCCCCACCCACCCCCACCCCCCCTCACCCCCACCCCGTCATCCCCACACCCCTCACCCCCACCCTCCCTCACCCCCTCACCCCCACCCCACCTCAAGCCCCCCTCATCCCCACCCCACCCCTCACCCCCACCCCCTCCTCACCCCCACCCCACCCCTCACCCCCACCCCACCCCTCACCCCCACCCCCCCTCACCCCCACCCCCCCTCACCCCCACCCCCCTCAGCCCCACCCCCCCTCACCCCCACCCCACCCCTCACCCCCACCCCTCACCCCCACCCCCCCTCACCCCCACCCCCACCCCCCCTCACCCGCACCCCCCTCACCCCCACACCCCCCTCACCCCCACACCCCCCTCACCCCCCCTCACCCCCACACCCCCCCCTCACCCCCACACCCCCCCTCACCCCCACCCCCCCCCTCACCCCCACACCCCCCTCACCCCCCCTCACCCCCACACCCCCCCCTCACCCCCACACCCCCCCACCCCCCCTCACCCCCACACCCCCCCCTCACCCCCACACCCCCCCCTCACCCCCACACCCCCCCCCTCACCCCCACACCCCCCCCTCACCCCCACACCCCCCCTCACCCTCACCCCCACACCCCCCCCTCACCCCCACACCCCCCCTCACCCCCACACCCCCCCCTCACCCTCACCCCCACACCCCCCCCTCACCCCCACACCCCCCCCCTCACCCCCACACCCCCCCCCTCACCCCCACACCCCCCCCTCGCCCCCACAACCCCCCTCACCCCCACACCCCACCCCTCACCCCCACACCCCCCCCCCTCACCCCCACACCCCCCTCACCCCCACACCCCCCCTCACCCCCACACCCTCCCCCCACCCCAGGTAAGCCATGGGACCGTCGGAATTCCCAGCACAAATACTCGATAGAAATTGGCCCAAAAGTTTGAATTTCTGATGGACAATTCCCCTGCTCCCTCAGAGTCCCGGGACTGCTCCCTGCAAGGTTTGCTGCAGTGGGTTGAATGTTTCCTTCAATAATTATCAATTAAAACTTCAATAAGCTGTCACCTAAAATTCTAAAAATGTATAGTGCTGTAAATTATCTTACATATCAGATTTAATCTCATCTCAAATTATAACCTTTTTATGAACTAAGTGGCATCTAAATCATTGAAATTTGTAATTTTTTGAAGTGTTCGTATTCCCTGTTTAATTGGCACAATATCTTATTAAACCAATTAAGTCACTATGTGCTCAATTAGTAAGGACAAAACCTCTCTGGTATTGCTGTGAATGAGATTTGCAGGCTAAAGTGTTGCTGAACACTATCAGTGATTGATCACAGAGCCTAAAATATAGGCTCTTCCATGAGTTCTGGGTTCCAAAACTTCAAAACTGTAGGCAAGCTTCTCGACTTACAGGTTTTTTTTTGTTTATATAGCCAATTCAATCCAATCAAAGTCCAATTCAGAGTCTCAGTAAGTGAGACATTCCCGATCCAAGCTGACAAGACAGGCCTCTCACCCCCTGTCTTGGGCTTGATCTACATGATTCAAGCTGATTGGAGTAGGCATAGCTCCTCCTCCAGGGCTTGATCTAATTTGCATCTTAGCCAAAAGGCTGAGATGCCGCTTTTAAAAATTGTTCCAAAAGAAGCCACAGTGTAACCTTATAACTTCAACCAAGTACAGCATGTCGATTGGTTAATTTTCAACCATTTTCCACTTCTTCAGCTCTCTCATTCTCTCTGATTCACTCGGGCCACATCAACACTGACACACCTCCAGCTGAAAGTAGCTGAACTGGACCCAGAAGTAAAGAAGCAAATGATTCAGTGCGTTGCTTAGAACAGGCAGACTCAGGGTGGGAAGTCTCTGTAGAGATTTAGAGTTGGAGTCAAATTGCTCAGCACCAAAGACTGCTACATAAGATAAAGGTGCACGGTGTTACGGGTAATGTATTAGCATGGATAGAGGATTGGTTAACTAACAGAAAGCAAAGAGTGGTGGTAAATGGGTGTTTTTCTGGTTGGTGATCAGTGACTAGTGGTGTGCCTCAGGGATCAGTGTTGGGACCGCAATTGTTTATGATTTACATAGATGATTTGGAGTTGGGGACCAAGTGTAGTGTGTCAAAATTTGCAGATGACACTAAGATGAGTGGCAGAGCAAAGTGTGCAGTGGATGCTGAAAGTCTGCAAAGGGATATAGATAGTTTAAGTGAGTGGGCAAGGGTCTGGCAGATGGAGTACAACGTTGGTAAATGTGAGGTCATCCATTTTGGTAGGAATAACAGCAAAATGGACTATTATTTAAATGGTAAAAAATTGCAGCATGCTACTGTGCAGAGGGACCTGGGTGTCCTTGTTCAGGAATCTCAAGGAGTTGCTTTGAAGGTGCAACAGGTAATTAAGAAGGCAAATGGAATTTTGTCCTTCATTGCTAGAGGGATGGAGTTTAAAAACAGCGAGGTTATGTTGCAACTATACAAGGTGCTGGTGAGGCCACACTTGGAGTACTGTGTACAGTTTTGGTCTCCTTATTTGAGAAAGGATATACTGGTACTGGAGGGGGTGCAGAGGAGACTCACTAGGTTGATTCCGGAGTTGAGAGGGTTGGCTTCTGAGGAGAGACTGAGTAGACTGGGGCTGAACTCATTGGAATTCAGAAGAATGAGGGGAGATCTTATAGAAACATATAAGATTATGAAGGGAATAGATAAGATAGAAGCAGGGAAGTTGTTTCCATTGGCGGGTGATACTAGAACTAGGGGGCATAGCCTCAAAATAAGGGGGAGCAGATTGAGGACTGAGTTAAGGAGGAACTTCTTCACACAAAGGGTTGTTAAATCTGTGGAATTCCCTGCCCAGTGAAGCAGTTGAAGCTACCTCATTGAATGCTTTTAAGGCAAGGATAGATAAATTTTTGAACAGTAAAGGAATTAAGCGTTAGTGGAGCTGAGTCCACAAAAAGATCAACCATGATCTTATTGAATGGCGGAGCAGGCACAAGGTGCCAGATGGCCTACTCCTGCTCCTAGTTCTTATGTTCTTATGTATTATAGTAACAAGAGGATATTTATATCTGTTCATCTTTCTCATCATCACTCCTGTTCTCTCAATTTCCATGGTGAATCTGGAAGGAAGGAACATATAAGCTAAAATGTTTGAGCTCTGTAAGGAGATAAGAATGGGATGAAAGCTCATGACGCTGTGCTACTTCACAGGGATGCTATGGTGACAGTATTGGTGTTCAACCGCAATTCATAACATTTTATTAATATTAATTCATGGGACATAGATGTTGCTGGTTGGCCAGCATTTACTGTTCATCCCAAGCTGCCCTTGAGAAGGTGGTGGTGAGCTGCCTTCTTGAACACCTGAGTGGTTTGCTAGGTCATTTCAGAGGCAGTTGAGAGTCAACCACGTTGCTGTGGGTCTGGAGTCACATGTAGGCCAGACCAGATAAGGACTGCAGATTTCCTTCCCTAAAGGACATTAGTGAACCAGATGGGTTTTCATGTCAATTAACAATGGTTTCATGGTCATCAGTAGATTCTTAATTCCAGATATTTTTATTGAATTCAAATTCTATCAGTTGCCATGGCAGGATTCGAACCTGGGTACTCAGAACATTAATGAGTTTCTGGATTGATAGTCCAGTGAGAATACCACTAGACCATCGCTTTCCCTAACTATATGTTGCTAACCTTGCCACCTCCTACAGCAAGAGCAGAAGTCTCCGATTTTCTTTTCCAGCTCCTAGGGTGTCAGGTCTTTAGTTTGAGGATACTTTTCATGGCTATAGCATGCCACTTCCTCCGACAAAATGTAACAGTTTTAGGTGAGGGGTGTGTGTGAAATGGGCTGGGAGAACTGAAGGAAGAGATGTGGTGGTATCATCTTGTTAAAACGGAGGAAGTGGTTTCAGGCTTGTGTGTGCAAACAGTTGCTGAGAGGGAGGACAGAAATTTGGAGTTGATGCCTGCCCTGGTCCCTCTACCAACCCTCTAATAAGAAAGCATTATGAAGGATTAGTTATAGAAGTGATGTAGGGTGTGCAGGTACTCAAAGGAAAAAGAGCAATTGGTCAGTATGGTACCTGCCCTGAACTAGCCACTGAATATTGTGCAGAACTATTCTGAAGTCCTGGGGTGAGAACATTGCCACTCAGTGCTGGTAGTGAGATTCGATCTTCAGGTAAGCGTTCTCCAAGGCGGCCTTCACGACACACGACAGCGCAGAGTCGCTGAGCAGAAACTGATAGCCAAGTTCCGCACACATGAGGACGGCCTAAACCGGGATGTTGGATTTATTTCACATTATCAGTAACCCCCACAGCTTGCCCCTGGTCTTGCATAATCTCACCAGCTGTTCTGTCTGGAGACAATACACATCTCTTTAACCTGTGTTTAATGTTCCCTCCAACCACATTATCTGTACCTTTTAAGACCTGGCTGGCTGTAGAGATTTGTATTCTAATTAGTATTCTGTAACTTGATTTCTGTGTCTGTGCACTGTTGGAGAACAGAGACCACTCCATCTGATGAAGAAGCAGCAAGCTCCGAAAGCTTATGGTATTTGCTACCAAATAAACCTGTTGGACTTTAACCTGGTGTTGTGAGACTTCTTACTGTGCTTACCCCAGTCCAACGCCGGCATCTCCACATAGTGAGATTTTTAACAGGTTTCCTGCCACAAAAGGTCAGCAGGAGTCTTATTTCCTATGCTCAATTAAGGAGTGCCTTCAGTACAGAGTCCATGAAGTAACGGTAGTCAGTCATCTTCACTGAAATAATATATAGAGGAGTTTGATGTTGGTGCATTAATGTGTTCATGTCCAATATCTATTGGCCCGTGATATTGCACCCACATTTGCCACGAGCACAAATGCCAACGTGGGCACAAAATATCACGAGACAGAAAATGAGAATCTCGCTGGCAAGATCTGGTTTTCTGAATTTTCCCACACCGCGCAGAGATGTAATGAGGTTCTCTCCCTTCCATACATTTTAATACATTTTAATATGACTAGCGGACTTCCCCACCATATCGTGCCCCCCACCTTTGGAACTTTCCTCTCACTGATGTGACCTCATCTCGGGCAAGGTTGACAATTGCTTTTCACAAACGCGAAGCAGTCGAAAACAACCCACTGGGGGGTAGGTGGGGGAGGGGAATGTAAGTATAGTGCCCAGGGGGAGAGGGACATGCCCGTCAGTGCCCTGTCACTGCCTGCTGGCACCCTGATGCTACCCTCTGGCTCTATTGGGAGGGAGGATCTGTTGGGGGTGGGGAGGGGGGGGGGGATTCCATTTTTATATTGGAGATTGGGTCACCCTTTAAAAAGGGGGCCGGGAACTCGGGATTCCAGCTGCTGGCTTTTTGTGGCCCCGCCCCATCAGTGTGACAGCGTGAGCTACACCTCCACCATTTCTTTTCAAAGTGTTTAAAAACATGGTGGGAAAAGCGGCACCGCAGCCGGCAAGCTACACACCACTTTACTCACCTGAACCAACACTTTGAAAGGTAAAAACGGAAAATACCATTACCTCCCCACACAAGATGACAATGTCTGAACAGCAACAGAAACCTCAGCAAACCCTGTCATAGATAAATGACTCAGTTCATGCTAGGTATGAATCTCACTGTAGTTCAACCCAATAGAAAGCAATGATCAATGACCAGAAACATGACAGGAACATGTAAGAAAATTTTATATTTGATTGGGATACTGAGGTGGGAAAGAGGTCAGCGAGGAACAGGTTTCCAAGATAATCTAGTAACAATTTAGTTTTGTTACCATCCGAGTCCCATGATTTGAGAAAGTCCAGTTACTGTTTACAATTCATGTGAGAATTTTAAATGCAGCTTCCAATATTTCAATTCCGTGGGATACTTTGACCCTCCTTTTGCTACCAATACTTCTCTGCTGCTGATCTGTTCAGCTATTCCCTCATCTCCCACTTTAAAGTCTTTGCCTGCACCAAAACTTTCACCCTGTTCCATACTGCTTATTCCCTGGTTACATAGTCCCCATAGCCAAAGCATCTTCAGAAATGGCTTCACTTCCAACCATTAGTGGGGTAGGCGATGACCTAGTGGTATTGTCGCTGGCCTATTAATCCAGAAACTCAGCGAATAGGGAACCGAGTTCGAATCCCACCACAGCAGCTGGTAGAATTTGAATTCAATAAGCAATATCTGGAATTAAGAATCTACTGATGACCATGAAACCATTGTCGATTGTCGGAAAAACCCATCTGATTCACTAATGTCCTTTAGGGAAAGAAATCTGCCGTCCTTACCTGGTCTGGCCTACATGGGTGGCACGGTAGCACAGTGGTTAGCACTGCTGCTTCACAGCTCCAGGGACCTGGGTTCGATTCCCGGCTTGGGCCATTGTCTGTGTGGAGTTTGCACATTCTCCTTGTGTCTGCGTGGGTTTCCTCTGGGTGCTCCGGTTTCCTCCCACAGTCCAAAGATGTGCGGGTTAGGTTGATTGGCCGTGCTAAAATTGCCCCTTAGTGTCCTGGGATGTGTAGGTTAGAGGGATTAGCGGGTAAATATGTAGGGATATGGGAGTACGGCCTGGGTGGGATTGTGGTCGGTACAGGCTCGATGGGCCAAATGGCCTCTTTCTGCTCTGTAGGGTTTCTATGATTCTATGTGACTCCAGAGCCACAGCAATGTGGTTGACTCTCAACTGCCTTCTAAGGGCAACTGGGGATTGGCATGAAATGCTGGCCAGCCCATTTCCCACAAACAAATAAAACAAATTAGCGCTGGGAACCCTCCCCCACTCCCCCAATCTCCCAAGGATCAATCCTCCTATCCTTCTAATCTTCAACTCTTTTCTGGCTTCAACTGCATAATCCTTGGAGAATATGGTGAAAATTGTGTAAAGGACTTTAACATAATAAAACATCCCAAGGTGCTACACAGGAGCATTATGAATCAAAAACGGAGTCACATAAGGGGATATTAGATGAAAAGCTTGGCGAAAGACGTAGAGCTGGATTTAATGCAGCCCGTCACAGCAGGAAATTCTGGCTGAGCCTAAGGATGTGGCTGCTGAAAGCTACTCCCTGATTGTGCTGCCGACCCCTAGCTCAAGACCCCATCCTGCCTTCATTCACTTTTGGCCTGGGTCCCTTGGCGAAATGAAATCTTTCTATGAATGCAGTACCGAGAGCAGCCACAGCTCCCAGTGGCGCTGTTATTAATGGAGAGCTGCCAACCTCTGATTGAATGGCAGCTCTTGCCAGGGGCAGGATTACTGACCCTGGGGTCCTGAATCCTGGGGTAAGCCTGACCATGGCCAATTTTTCCCATGAACCCATTCCTGACTCCAACTTCATCGCAGAAAGTTTTCCCGCCACTGGAAGAATGATATGAGACCTCTCCTGTGGCCAGCAGTCACATTTCCCACAAGGCTGAACACACAATAATTAGATTAAATTCTACCCATAGTTTTCAAGGTGTGCCTCAAGGGAGGCTGTTGGGAGGGAATTTCAGTGCTTCGGGCCCTGGATGTGAAGTGCAAATTTGATCAATGTGTCTTGGATTTTTATAGGTGATGCACACTGGAATGCAACAATTGTAACCAATCCCTCAAGACAGAGGAACCAAATCATAGAAATTGAGGCTATTTGGCCCATTGTGCCTTTCTGAACAACAGACTTTATTTGCATAATTGCTATGGTTGTAATGAAGCTTTCATTTGCTGAAAGCATAGCCTCTGATAAAATCCAAAATTCTTCTTCCTGAACTGAGTGGCCCTGCATGTCAGACACATGGGCCTGTTGGCTCAGGTTTGTAACTGTTTTTGTGCTGCACTCTAGCACAGCTTTGGAATATCAACTCTATTCTCTTCTTTGCTGCACTAATTAATCAGGGCTGTTTGGATCTCAGAGAGTAGATCTGTCGTGTTTGTTTCTCATCCCAAAGTGATGGGCATTGGTGTTGAAGAATGGAAGACATTCCTTTTATAAACATCCAAGTCAACATGGTGCACTCCGGTCATTTCAGCCACCTTTTGGACATGATTACATTTCATTGTTAGTTTGTACCGAAATCATGGGCCATGTTTTCATTGTGGGTCAATGCCAAATGGGAACAGAGCGGCAATTTCCCAAACTCATTTCATACAAAAATCACTAAAACTGGCAGGAGGGAGTTTCCATCCAGCTCGTCTGCTTCGAGTTTAAGCCCAGATCTCTCAATGTTGGAGGAACTCTGAAATAAGATCAAAGTCACCTCTGCATTGCATTTAAGGCAACTAATGGAGGAAAGAACAGACTAAACCCATGTTTATTAAGGTAGGTAAAGATGAATGACAGGCTGGTTGCATGCCAAGTATTCATTGTTTTCCAACTACACTGCTCGCTGGACTCAATTTATTTTATGACTTTTCTTATAAAGAGAATCAAAGTGAATCGGACTATTATTTTATTCAAGCATTGATAAGCCTCTTTTGCTGTTTCCAACATTTTTTCTAATTGTTGGACTGATTGCCATCCTTTGATATTTTTCCACGGTGACACACAAATGACCCAATTTACATCGAACATTACTGGGCAGATCTGATGATTTCTCTCTCTTTTAACTCCACAGCTGAGCATGTCTCTGAGCTCCAGTTCTTCCTGTTTGATCAGGTGGAAGAAACCATGCAGAAAGTAGCTAGCTCTTATTTCTCTGAGGAAATTGCTCAGTTGTTGAAATTTTTCCAGTTAAGTCAGAAATTTCCACAATTTCTCAAATCTGCTATGTCTCATTTATGTGGTATTAGACACATGTTTATATGTAATTGGAAACAGCTGTTACACTATGACAATGTACATTTATTCCTGTGATAAAAACCCATTGATTTTTTTTTTAACGTTTGATGAGAGAATAGGAGTTCACTGGAACGGCTGTCTCGAATTTTACTTGTTTGGAAAACAAACTAAAAAGATTGATTATTTTTTTTCGTTATTGGCAAACTACAGAGCGTTGTAATTGGTTGTTTAACAAATTACCACCAGGAAATTGTTCCTGCAGGTTGGCAAGTTGGCTTTAAGTACCTCATATTCATTGGATGTTGACCTTGAGAGATTTCAAGGATCTTACCCATCGCAGCAATTGAATAATTATGTAACAGTGCAACCTGTAATTACTTACTGTTTATTCAAATATTCATTGAACGGTTTGATGAATGGTGTCCGATGGAGGAGGATAAGTGGTTCAGTTTGTGATAGATTCGTAGCTTGCGTTAGAAATACAAATCTCACCATATGCTTGGTAACATGAATATGTATACATAAGTTAAATAACCTTGATAATATTATTTTAACTACACGCAATAGGGACAGAAGACTGAAGGGTATTGTTGGAGGGGACTGGGTGCATTGCTCCAGCGCACATTGTAGAAAGGTTTGGGTAGGTTTTCTTTAAACAATATCTTCATTAGGTTATTAAGTGCAAGAAGCAGAAGTAATGCCTACTGTAACATATTCCATATAGAGGTAATATTACATGATATTAGAAGGTAATTCATAATTACACGAAAATATCCTTATTTCACAGCAGAAAACCAATACAGGGTAATGGCCTTGTCTGGCAATGAAGCCTAGAAGTCAAGTCAGCAGATTCAACATAATTATATTTTGAATTGTAGAATAGAACGATTCAAAACTCCAATTTCTGAATAACTGCTTTCTGTTCAATTTGATGGTATCAAGCCTGTACATAGTCCAGGCCAGAAATGTGCACCCACCGTATTGATGTGGGCACTTCTAGCCATCCTAGTAGAAAAATTAGACTGTTTTAACATGCACACAGGGCCTAAAGCCTGTTTGAGTTCTGTTTTGCAAAGTTAGATAGTGATTGGCCACAGTATGCACCATGCATGCTGCATTGTTTCTTTACCCTCTTTGCGGTCAAAACAATAATCCTTTAAGATGTAGGCTGACACTGGAACGGTAGGTTTTGCCATTCTTACTCACTTAATTATAGATTTGGGAAGAGTAGGAATGCTGTTGCCTGCAATTGCTTGCCTCCTGCCTTTGGACACTTTGAGACTCTAACCTGTATCTTGACTTCGCCAAATTTGTGGCTCCTCTGTGACTTGTGAGCTGACTCTTGAGCTGTGACTTAAGTCAACTGTTAGTTGGTAACAAATAGATGAGGCCAGAGGACCAACTGACCACGGTCCAGTTGTTGCCCCCATTAGGCTATGCAGCATTCACAGCATCAGGGCCATACTCTGATTCAGGTACAATCCAATTTCTAGACTCTCATCTTTCATCGCCTATTTCGAGCAATTTGCCGCTGATTTCATTCCCCACCGAGCCACTTTCTCAGATTGAATTGAACTCTTCGTAACTTTGGTGTCCTATTTAATCCACAGTGGGCTTTCAGACTCCACATGCTCTCCATCTTTACAAAGAACACTTACATCCATCTCTACAATATTCTCTACCTCCAAGATTCTTTTCCATTAAATTTCTTGAACATGCCTCTGTCATCTCTGGACTGAAATAGTACTATATTATCCTTACTGCCCTCCTAATCTTCAATCGTATTACACTCCAACTCTTCAATAATTTCTTCAGCTAGTTGCTGATCAACCCTATTCTTGCTGCCTTGCATCCATCTTAATTTATTTTTTTGCCGAAGTCTTTAAATCTCTTCATGGCTTCACAATGGAAAATTAGGTGTGTTACAAAGTGGCTGTCATGAGTTTTCACTATCACACAAAGCCAAAATCTAACCGTGTATCAGTGTGATCTAATCGAGTGCTATACCCTCTTAAGCACTCCATTCCTTCTACACTGAATTTCTGCGCAGTCCCTTCCAATTTGGACTTTAACTGCTTGGGTCCCACTGTGGAGATTTGTGATGATTGTCCCTTTAAGGGCAATACAGCAGAACAGGATCATCTGGTTTGGAGAGTGGGTAATCACCCCAGGGGCTGGGGTCCTCTCTTAGGCAGAAGACATGTAAGGACCAGGGCAGGGATGGGCTGTTCTAGGGCAGCCATGGGGCTTCTGGATTCTGTAGTTTTTCTTTTAATAAATTCCTTTTGTATTTCTAATGAAGCCTGTGAATGTGTATCATTACACCTACTCCAGAATTCCCTGAAACATGCCCATTTTTAATCTCTCTTTGTTCCTTTAAAAATTTTCAGAAAATCTCTCTTTTCAATCAAACCTTTGGACATCCCTTGCAACCTCTCCCTTCCTGCCCTGTCTTTCATCATCTTGATGCCTATCTGTAAAACATCTTGGACTATTTCTTGCATCAAAGGCTTTATATAAAGGCAAGTTGTTGTTCACTTATGTATTTATTGACTCAGTAATATAGCTGTTAAAAACTTGTGAACATGTGCACCATTTCTTCAAAGCTCAACTATCTACAGTTATTCATTTTTCACCTGCTGGATGTGTATTTATGTTAAACATGTTGTCCAAAACTTGTAAATACTAAAATTACTTCTTGGTATTTCTATATTTCTAAATTTCCATACAAGCTCATATTGTAGTTTCATTGGCAGAATTATTGATTTAGTTTCAGTAGTACCAAAGATAGGATTACTAGCTTACCCTTTGATGATCTTTGGCAGACAGAAAAGAATAATATAAAAATTAGGGGAGATGTTTTGTATGAGCCATTGAACCACAGCCACACATTATGAAAATTAAATTAATTCTTATATTGCTGGTGTTTCCAGGGGCATTAAAGACCAAAAGACATAGGAACAGAAATAGGCCATTCGGCCCATCAAGTCTGCTCCACCATTCGATCCTGGCTGATAAGTTTCCCAACCCCATTCTCCCGCCTTTTCCTTGTAACCTTTGATCCCCTTATCAATCAAGAACCTACCTAGCTCTGCTTTAAATGCACTCAATGATCTGGCCGCCACAGCCTTCTGTGGCAATTAATTCCACAGATTCACCACCCTCTGGCTGAAGAAATTCCTCCTCATCTCGGTTCTAAAGGATTGTCCTTTTACTCTGAGGCTGTGCCCTCGGTTCCTAGTCTTTCCTACTAATGGAAACATTTTCCTCACGTCCACTCTATCCAGGCCTGTCATTATTCTGTAAGTTTCAATGAGGACCCCCTCATCCTTCTAAACTCCATCTAGTCATCAAGCCTTTCATTTCCGGATCATTCGCGTGAACTTCCTCTGGATTTTCTCCAAGACCAGTGTGGTGAACCATCGTTGGTTCCCACTAGATAGTACTGAGCCAGGGTCTGGCCAGTACTACAAGTATGTATATATGTTGCTGTTGGGGTTAGGGATGGGTTGTTCTACTTGTTGCTGTTGGGGTTAGGGTTGGGCTGTTACACCTTGTATTATAGTTATTATGGTACATCCCAGTCGGGCTCCGCCTCCTGGGAGAGGTATAAAGGTCTCTGCTCTGTCTGGGACCCCTCAGTCTGGGATCGTGTATATAATTAGTAGCTGCCTTGTTACAGCAAATAAAAGCCTTTATTTCCTGAGCATCAAGCCTCGTGTGTGATAACGCGCATCAACCAGCAAACCCTTCCTCAGATACAGGGCCCAAAATTGCTCATAATATTCCAAATAAGTGTCTTGTTGGCCTTTGTTTACAGTTTTCAGCAAATGCTAATTACAGTTAAAAGCTCTAAACATTAAGTGTGCTTGATTTATTGTAATATTAACTGTGTATTATTAAAGCAAATACTTGAGATATAATTTTTTAAAATAAAATGCTTGTTTGTGATACATTCTGACTAATTTTCTGCTGTAGATTCATAATCTTTGGGGACAGAATTCTTGAATTTTTAATGCATTTAAAAAGGTTCCTGAAAAGCCACAAAACCACAAAAGATCAGGACATTCACTCTATAAATGGGCTCATATTTAAATCTAGGTTCCACAGATAAAGGCATGAAATGCTGTATCCTAATAATGGTTACTTATGTGGGCATTTAACTTAATTCTCAATTGTAAAATGACCCCCGCAAACTGGCTTAAATCACTACTGAATGATGCATTTGAACTTTTGAACATTAGAGTTAATTTCACATGAAATACTCCAGCAATTAAACAATGCTCTGAGGGAACATCGTTCCCTAAACTATCTGCAAGCATAGCCCAACTAAGGCAATGCAGAATCTTGGAAATAGCCTCATGACAACACACTCCATAAATATGAGGCCCATTTACCCTGCAGATTGTTTTCTATTGAAATATGATACCACATTCATATTACAGAACCACTTTTACACTTACAAAACTGCTTCCATCAATGTTTGTTAAGTGGTATGTTTTGATTCCCTTGTTGCTAATTTTGCGCCCCCCCCCCGCCCATTTCCCCATTTCCATTTCCATTGAGTTCACTTGAGTAGTAATGGATATGTGTGAACATATAAGAAGGACTACAAAAGCTGGTATTGTGAAAATAGTGTGAGATTCCAAACCCTATCCTCTCTAATTCGAAGATGCCCTAGACCTGTTTGTCCCTGCTACAGCCCATCTACAGTGGAAACTTACATCCATATTTTGTCATCACCCGATTCAATTTTTCCAATGTTCCCTTGTCTAATTTCCTATTTCCATTCCCTGTAAACCTGAATCTAAAATTCTGAGGTCTACAACCTGTCCTGCACCACATCCTGTTCACCCGAAACATTCCATTCTTGCAGACCTACATTGGCTCCAGTTCACGGACACCCCTAAAATTTAAAATGTTCATCTTATGTTGAAATCCTTTCTTCAGCCTCACGTTTTGTTAATGCTCTCTCCTCCAGCCCTACAATCCTCTGCATTCCTTCAACTTTTAAACATCCCTAATCCTTTCACCTCACCATCGGTAGCCATGGCATCAACCATCTGGATTTTAAGCTTTGAAATGTGCTCCCTAAACCCCCCATCTCTCTCTCTTTCTCTCTCTCTCTACCCCTGTCTGCTTCTCCTCCTTTAAGATCCCCCTTTTTCAGCAAGCTTTTAGTCACCCTTCTTATACCCTTTTTTGATTCAATGTTTTTATCTTATTTCAGCTCTGTGAAGCAGCTCGATGTTTTCCTTTAGGAAAGCTAAAATAGGAGTGAAAATTGGTGATTCTGACTTACTGCTTCCTGTGGTCAGGCCAAAAATAGTGAACTGCACCATAATAGCATTAGAAACCTTGTGACAAGAACCATCAGGTCCATTATGAGGTATCCTGGTGCCATCATTGGTATCAACCTAGCTCTGTTTACTTTCTAGCGATGCTACTGATAGATCTTGTCAGAAATTAAAGTTGGAATTTTATGTGAAATTGTAAGATCGCAGATGCAGCTGGTGAAGTCGTTCCTACTCTGTCCTCTTGTTAATCACTCTACTTCGAGGGGAAAACCTTGAGGCGGCAACTATGCCATTACCTGTCACAGATGGAGATGCTGGCACCACATTTAAAAGACCGCCAGCTCCCATGCTCTAATCAAGCACTGGCCAGCTGGAAGCTTGCAGTATGGGACCAACCCTACAAGCCTGAGACCAGCCCCGATCAGACTGAGACCAGCCCCAATCAGACTGAGACCCAGCCCCGATCAGACTGAGACCAGCCCTGATCAGACTGAGATCAGCCCCGATCAGACTGAGACCAGCCCCTCTTCAGACTGAGACCAGCCCCTCTTCAGACTGAGACCAGCCCCGATCAGACTGAGACCCAGCCCCGATCAGACTGAGACCCAGCCCCGATCAGACTGAGACCCAGCCCCGATCAGACTGAGACCCAGCCCCGATCAGACTGAGACCCAGCCCCGATCAGACTGAGACCAGCCCCAATCAGACTGAGACCCAGCCCCGATCAGACTGAGACCCAGCCCCGATCAGACTGAGACTCCCAGCCCCGATCAGACTGAGACCCAGCCCCGATCAGACTGAGACCAGCCCCGATCAGACTGAGACCAGCCCAAAGATCCCGTCAGCTTCAGAAAATCAGCAATAAAATATCCAGCCAACTGGGATTACAGTTGGGACCCACTTGTGGGCATGGCAACAGCAAACTTAAGGATTGTCTGCCTTCAGGTTCTCAGGCAAGGGGGGTGGTCCACTTCCCCAGGGGCAGGAAAAGGAGACCTCCCTGCTTAAGCAAGCAGGCCTGGAGGGATGTTGCGGAAGAGGTTAACAGCGGAGGATTGATTGGAGAAGGTTGTTGATTGCAGTGCTGCAAGTGTGTCAAAGGCCTTCCACACTCTGTCCAGGGAACCTCAGTACTCTTTGGGGGGGGCGGGGGGGGGGGGGGGGGGGGGTCCGTGTGATAGTGCAAATGCTTGGGGTGGAAGAGGCCATAATGTTGGTGGTTATGATTGGAGGCTGCAGCATCCTCTGGGAAAGAACTGATAGTATCTCAGTCACACTCGCCTGAGCAGCTGTTGGAGGCTGGGACTGCCAAGGCCATTAATATTCAGAGGTGTGTGGGAGGCCAGGCCTATGCTGTGCCCCAGGCTGAAGACATGCCACTGGGGTAATACATGAGGTTGAAAATGCTGGAAGTTTAATGTGAATTGAATGAAGATGTGGTGGAGCTTCTGGAGGGTATCCATGCCCTGGTTATAACAGTGGAGGAGTCTATCCAGGTCACGGGTGCAATGATCTCCCTCTCGTTTGTGCACGACCTCCTCCATTGAGAAATGAGTGACTCTCATGGAGAGCTACATCTATCTGCCAGTGGATGCTAGAGATGAATGCTGATCCACGTGCCATCGTCCTGTCAATGAGCTCAATAAGTCATTGAAAAGGTGAGAAGGGTTGAGGTGTCTGGAATCTCCCCCAGCTCCTTGCCCCTGTCTGATCAGCATGGAAATACAAGCATGCCTTACAAAGGAGGAAGAGCGGCTGACGTCTGCTTCTCCGAGTTCCTCTCAATGAGCTCTCAGTGTGGACAGTAGCTCCTCGGCCCCTCTGCCAGTGACATGTTGCTGCAATGATGGAGGAGCACCCTGTCCCCATGCAGGACATCCTCAGCAATGGCTTGCCAGGTCTCAATCAGCCAGAAGATCTCTGCCAATCCAAGCCAGGGAGAAGCGAGGTCAGCAACCTGCCTCCACCACAATTGGCCCCAAAGTGTAGAGGGCCCCTGAGGAGCAGTTGTAAGGGACTGAAGATGCACCTGAGCTTCAGGTGCTCATAACAATAATGATTCTTTGCCTATGTGCTGTGATTATTGCAATCATTAGTTTCTGAATGTTGCAGTGTTGGCGACAGAGCAAGACACAGGGACGAATGGAAGTAACCATTCTACATGTGCACTCATCACTTTCGCTTTGCAGAGCAGGTACTAGTGGACATGTCCAGCAGGGATGATTGGGTTTCATATGCATGGAGTGTGGATTTTCATGTGGCGGGATAGCTGAGGTGCTATGGGTCAGCTGAAACAAGTGAGTATAAGTGCCTCCTGCCTTGCTGTGGCATCCTGGCTGCCCTCCAAGCTGCTCCTTACAGGATGATACAGCTCCTCGAGAATTGAGCTAACATTTTGAGTCTGGTCTCTCTCCACAGATACTGTCAGACCTGCTGAGATTTTTCAGCATTTTCTGTTTTGTTTCAGATTCCAACATCCGCTGTAATTTGCTTTTATCTCACCTCTGTACCAGCTGCTGAGGCAGCAAAACCAACAGCCAATGCCCCACTGTCACCCCCTGAATGCTACTGCGGTTTCGAGCCCCACCTCCCCCCTGCTCACCCACGCATGACTATGAAACTTGAAAGGCACATAAAATCACTTTCAGTCACTTCTCCAACCTTCTTAATTATCTCAAAATCCCCATGCGACTTGCCATCTGCGAAATTCTGTCCTGGTGCGATGGCATTGGCGATCTGATCCAATACCATCTCTTGTGAGTTTATAGCTGCCCACCCACCCCACCCTTTCCATCGCCCTCCACTCTCCCGGGGTAAAATCCAGGCCTAAATCAGTGTCTCGGGAATTGAAATCAGGACTAGTACTCCGTGGTTATGAGAATACAACTTCCTAATTCTCACATGCAACACAAATATTCCATCATTAAGCTATCAGACCGACAGCTAGATTGAATTGTTAAACTATGAAATAAACAACTAAATTAGATTTTCTAGACCGCAAACTCCCTGACTAAATTGGATTTCCAAAGCTTTCAAGCACATGAATGAACCAGATCGTCTACGGCACATTTAAACACTAGGATCCCATTTCTAGCAGTCTGTTTTCATACAAGGCCAGGCTTTCCCCATCTCCTGTCATCCTGCTTTGATCATGCGTTGTCTGGCTGCTTGATAAATTCATCAGTGGCTGAAGTTAAAAGAATTGGCTCTGTTATTTTAAAAAGATTAAACTTTATGTTATTGAGGTTTGTAATAAAACCACAAATAGGAAAACATTGAAATAAAACAGAGAATAATAAACATGAGGGAACAGCAGAAAGAAGACATTAAAACCAAAGGATCGAAAGCAAGATAAATAGGAAATGACCTACTTTAGAAGCCACGAACAACTTAATTCATGATTATATTGCTCTCTAAATAAAAGATTTCCAATCCTAAACAATGTATTCATGTTGTCTTTTTGAAACTTTCTGGGTAAGTGCATTCCACACAAAATCATTCTGTATTTACTGTCGCTGATAAAATTCTAAGATTACGTTTCCATGTTTAGGATTCTCCTCCTCAAATGGAGATGCTTCACTATTCACATCCATTCTTATTTATGCCATTCTTTAATGGATCACTAAAATATTGCTTCACACTACCCTGAGGAACTTTACATTATTCAGCATCTTCAAGCACACAAAATGTTGGTCTTACTTTCACCTTACTGTCTGAAACCTCCAAATCCTGTGGTAAGAAAGGCGGTCAAAGAACAAAGAAAATTACAGCGTATAAACAGGCCCTTCGGCCCTCCAAGCCTGCACCGACCATGCTGCCCATCTGAACTAAAACCCCCTACCCTTCCAGGGGCTATATCCCTCTATTCCCATCCTATTTATATATTTGTTCAGATGCCCCTTAAAAGTCACTATCATATCTGCCTCCACTACCTCCCCTGTCCTGACAGCTCTCCCAAGCCTTGATTTGAGGCTGCAGTCACTCAAAACTAGCTCCACTGGGCAGGACATGTCATTCATGTACCCGGCAGTAGATTCCCAAAGCAACTTTCTTCTCGGAGACTCCCAGGAGGACCATGGAAATCATGCAATCATGGAATTGTTATGGAGCAGGCGGAGGCTATTTGGCCCATCATGTTGGCACAGGCAGACACTTTAGGAATGTCCTCAAAGCATCCCTAAAGAGGTCAAACATCCCCACTTACTAAGGGGAAATCCTGGCTTTTGACTGACCAAAATGGAGAAGGCTCATTTGGGAAGACAACAAACACACCGGGAGACTTTATCGGGAATGTGAATAGGTAAAGTTGAAGCATTGGAGAGAGTGCACTAATCTCTCAATAACTTATCCACCTGACCCTCCAAGCACCACCTGCCTGACATGTGGCAGAGTCTGCAAATTGCCCATTGGACTTATCAGCCATCTTGGAATCCATTGAAGCAGAGTGTGAGCCAGTCATCCTCAATCCTGAGAGACTGCCCTATAAGAGAATTGGTACATAAAGAACAACCTCATGATCAGCCACACATGATAGAAACCATTAGGGCACTGATCCACAATGCCAGTTTTATTACTACATGATCGGTTGAAAAATCCACCTTAGTGATTGCTTTCATTTGTCAAAAGCTTAATGTTTTGTTGGTATGGGTTGTGCCTATATGCACAAAAGTCACAAACAGACAATAAGAGGCGATGGTTGAGTAAGTAACAAATCTAGAAGAGAAATCTCATCTAATCCTCCTTTTTCCTTCTCACTTATATTCCCTGTATAGCAAATAGCAGCTTGTTTCACCAGCTATTCATCACTCTTTGCTGTGTCTTCACTGTAAAAGCTAGTCCTTAACCCTTCCTTTCACTTCAAGTGCTGAAATTGATAAGATCTGACCACCACCTCAGAAAGAGGAGGCCAGCCTTCCCACTGATACACTATCACTCAATCTGGGTATTACAAACTCTCGCTCAGAAACTGAAACCACGGGGTACCTTAAAGAGCAGTCTGGAGGAGGGGCTTTCACGTGGCTTCAGCTCCACTGGACAGGACATGTCATTCAAATGCCTGACAGCAGACTCCTAAAGGAACTGCTCTACTCGGGAATTCAGTCATGGCAGGAGACTCCCAGGTGGGCAATGGAAATCACAGAATCGCTGAATTGTTAGAGTAGTTACTGAGTCCCTGCCACCAGCCATAGTGTACAGTAGCTAGGGTGGATGGTGGGGGAGGTAGGTAGGATGCCACAAGTGTCAGTTCACCAGATAGTTAGATGACATAATGGGGGGAATCGTAGTGGGCAGGAGGCAGACGATGTAAAGGTCTGTTGACTTGGGTGGGATTTTCTAGTTTTGGGTCGAGCGCAACCAGAAAATCCCACTCAATGACTCTGCTACAGAAAACTCAGATACTTTTTCAAGGGTTGAAACTACTGAAAGCTGCTGACTTCCCAACAGAGCATGCAACATGCACTGGATGTCTTGCCAGTGAACTGGACAGTATGAAGATTTCCAGCTCCATCTTGTGTTGGGAAATCACACAGAAATAGGAGACCATTCTGTCTAACACTGTGGTCAGTTACGTAAACATGATGATGTTGTCACAGCTCAGACTGCATCTATAGAAGCTCATACCTTTTGCTCTGTATGCTCATCTTGCCACTGACAGCTTCTTGCAGGGTTTTAAACTTCCTCTGCAAATAAAGCTAAATTAAATTGGCATTCCTGCTGGTGACCAGAATAGGAATTTTCAAATAAAGTCAAGGAAAACAGTAAATCACCAACTGCCATTAAGAACGTTCTCTCTCCAACATGGTAATAGTTCCAGCTTTTGAAGTAATAATCGCTGTACAGCTGCTAAAAGACTTTTTTAAATGCCCATTCTTGGCACAGTTTTGCAGACCAGAGTATCAAGGACCCTACAGCTAAGGTAAGGGTGCACAAACTCAAAGGGCAGGTTTTTCCCCTCCATGGACTAAGTGCAGTAGCGGACAGCAAACATGGTACTTTTTCTGTTGGCTGTAATGGTGGGTTTTGGTGCTAGTTCATCTACATTTCACATCATTGTAAATGCATTAGCAGGAAGGACATTGGGTCTCGTGGCATCCAAACTACCATGATCTCATTGGACCATTTTCCCGGGTGCTACATTTAAACCATACCCAGAGATAACGTTCACTGTCTGGAGCCCAGGACTACTGGAAGAGAGAGATGGCCCCCAAGGTGAAGAAGAGCAGTACTCCCAAGTTTAGTAACAGAAAGCTGGGGATGGTGGAGGAACGCTGGGATATCCTCAACACCCATGCTGGGAGAAGGAGGTCCACAAACCTGTCCACAATGGCTAAGTAACCAGTGCGGTCAATGCCAACTCAGCCCAGAAGAGGTCAGTCATCCAGCATGGGAAGAGGATGAATGATTTCATCCGTCCCACCAGGATAAGTCAACCTTTTCATCACTCTCAACTCACACTCTCACAAGTCTACATGCATTCACAGCCTGACAATCCACAGGGACCTCACACGCTACCAGCACAAGGGACATCACTGCTGATTCTCTCATACACCTTGACATTTGCATCTGGTCTCACATCATTTGCATCTTGCATCCTCAGCCCTGACACAGGTTCCACTCAGCACCCACACAAGGCCGGCATCCTTATCATCGGGCCTTGGCATCCTTCTTTCTCACAGTCTCGCCATCTGTCTTGGTGCAGGACAAGCTTGGGCAAAGTAAGAGGGAGGGATCTCCAGCGGTGGGCAGATGCTGCAGCTCAAGGCCCTCAATCAGTATGAGGAGTGTGCTATTGAGTGGACATGACGCTGGTAATCTAGTGATGGGAGACAAGGAAATAGCTGAGGAACTTAATAAGTACTTTGCGTCAGTCTTCACAGTAGAAGACATGAGTAATATCCCAACAATTCAGGAAAGTCAGGGGGCAGAGTTGAATATGGTTGCCATCACAAAGGAGAAAGTGCTAGAGAAACTAAAAGGTCTGAAAATTGATAAATCTCCGGGCCCAGATGGGCTACATCCTAGAGTTCTAAAGGAGATAGCTGAAGAAATAGTGGAGGCGTTAGTTATGATCTTTCAAAAGTCACTGGAGTCAGGGAAAGTCCCAGAGGATTGGAAAATCGCTGTTGTAACCCCACTGTTCAAGAAGGGAACAAGAAAAAAGATGGAAAATTATAGGCCAATTAGCCTAACCTCAGTTGTTGGCAAAATTCTAGAATCCATCGTTAAGGATGAGATTTCTAAATTCTTGGAAGTGCAGGGTCGGATTAAGACAAGTCAGCATGGATTTAGTAAGGGGAGGTCGTGCCTGACAAACCTGTTAGAGTTCTTTGAAGAGATAACAAATAGGTTAGACCAAGGAGAGCCAATGGATGTTATCTATCTTGACTTCCAAAAGGCCTTTGACAAGGTGCCTCACGGGAGACTGCTGAGTAAAATAAGGGCCCATGGTATTCGAGGCAAGGTACTAACATGGATTGACGATTGGCTGTCAGACAGAAGGCAGAGAGTTGGGATAAAAGGTTCTTTCTCAGAATGGCAACCGGTGACAAGTGGTGTCCCGCAGGGTTCAGTGTTGGGGCCACAGCTGTTCTCTTTATATATTAACGATCTAGATGACGGGACTGGGAGCATTCTGGCCAAGTTTGCCGATGATACAAAGATAGGTGGAGGGGCAGGTAGTATTGAGGAGGTGGGGAGGCTGCAGAAAGATTTAGACAGTTTAGGAGAGTGGTCCAAGAAGTGGCTGATGAAATTCAACGTGGGCAAGTGCGAGGTCGTACACTTTGGAAAAAAGAATAGAGGCATGGACTATTTTCTAAACGGTGACAAAATTCATAATGCTAAAGTGCAAAGGGACTTGGGAGTCCTAGTCCAGGATTCTCTAAAGGTAAACTTGCAGGTTGAGTCCGTAATTAAGAAAGCAAATGTAATGTTGTCATTTATCTCAAGAGGCTTGGAATACAAAAGCAGGGATGTACTTCTGAGGCTTTATAAAGCACTGGTTAGGCCCCATTTGGAGTACTGTGAGCAATTTTGGGCCCCACACCTCAGGAAGGACATACTGGCACTGGAGCGGGTCCAGCGGAGATTCACACGGATGATCCCAGGAATGGTAGGCCTGACATACGATGAACGTCTGAGGATCGTGGGATTATATTCATTGGAGTTTAGGAGGTTGAGGGGAGATCTGATAGAAACTTACAAGATAATGAACGGCTTAGATAGGATGGACGTAGGGAAGTTGTTTCCATTAACAGGGGAGACTAGGACGCGGGGGCACAGCCTTAGAATAAAAGGGAGTCACTTTAGAACAGAGATGAGGAGAAATTTCTTCAGCCAGAGAGTGGTGGGTCTGTGGAATTCATTGCCACAGAGGGCTGTGGAGGCCGAGACGTTGAGCGTCTTCAAGACAGAAATTGATAAATTCTTGATTTCTCGAGGAATTAAGGGCTATGGGGAGAGAGCGGGTAAATGGAGTTGAAATCAACCATGATTGAATGGTGGAGTGGACTCGATGGGCCGAATGGCCTTACTTCCGCTCCTATGTCTTATGGTCTTATGGTCTTATGGACAGGAGATGGCCAGGACTGTGTGTGTGCCAACAGTCAGACCAACATCTCTCAGTAAGGAGCCTACATTGACTCATTGTTCACCCAGTGATACTGTGAGCGCATTGTAATGTTGCTGAATATTCGGCCATTCCCTAAATATCTCTTCCCTCTTTGACAGGCATCAATGCCAAACACAGAAGAGACAATGGGAGTCAAACCCTCAGATCCAGTCTCACATGATCATGGATGAGGATCCTGAGAACACACCAGCTGAACACTGTGATCATCCACACCCTCCACCAACGCAGAGACACGCACCTCAGTGGGACCTAGTTCTAGACCAAGTTTGGGGTCACCAAATTTTGGTTGCATTTATCTCCACACTCCTGATCTTTGGTCACCCAGTGACACCTCAGCTGCCTTGCCATCATCACCCTCAGCCCTGCCAATGTCCTCCTCATCAGAGGAGGAGTACAGCTGCTCTTTCTCATCATCTAGCAATACACCACCCCTTTGGAGTGCCAGGTTGTGTAGGGCACAGAGATCCAGGATGATGCCTGAGACCCTCTGGGGAGTGTACTGCGGAGCCTGACCTATTGAGACATCAGAATTACATCTGTGAGCTGCCAATGGTCTGTGCTATCAATGATGGTGTTGCAGCATGAGCAGCATTATACCTTTCCTCAGAGGCAGTTTCTGGATGCTGAATGGTGGCCATAGAGCATGCATTTTGCATTTGGCTTTGTCACCCAGTAGCCAATCCTGGATGCGCTTACGTCCCTCAAAGAGTTGCGGGATCTGAAATTGACTCTAGATGTATGAGTGGCGGCAGCATCCCGGATATTTGGTGCATACTGGCATGATGTGTGGTTGCAGATCGGCTGCACATTGGGAGGGTGGAACCCTTTGTTGTTGATCTATTAGATTGGCTGCTGCCAGGGAGCTCTTCAAGACAAATACGTGTAGTCGATGGCACTGTGCACCCACGGATGTGATGGGCTTGTGAGTGTGTGAGTTAAGAGTGATGAGATGGGTGACTTACCCTGACAGAATGGAAGAGATAATTTATCCTCTTCCTGCAATGGGTGGATGCGTTGGCACTGACGATCGCTGCTCCTGCCTCCCAAGCTGGATTAGTCAATTCGCTTACAGTTCAGAGCAAGGGTAGAGGACATCAGGATGGACCTCCACTGCATCCTACAGGTACTCCAGTGAGGCACCACTAAATTTGGTCACTGTATGTTTCCTTCTTTTGTCTGCCAATTGTTTTCCCCAGCTTTCCTAAGCTGAGAGAGTGTAAACACTTTGCCGTTTATAAATATGGTGGCCAGAATTAAGGTCACAGTGAATCAGAGGCTGTCCACCAATGATACAGCTTGATCCCCACAGCTTATTAATTATTTAAGCTGGGAGTATGTGATAAAAAGCAAACACCCGCCATGACGGTCGGTAGGCGTGACACCGAATTTTACACTGGCTAACGGACTTTGCTAATTTCAGGGAAAATCCGGCCAATGTGTTTGTAACTGTTTCAGACTTCACACAGGATACTGATAATATAGGCTTCTGCTACTCCTCCCTTCATATCGCAGTTATATTGGCAATGAACCAAGCGGAATAGTGTCAGATGAGGAAGATCTTCGGGGGAGAATGGAAACTATTAAATCTTCTTTCAGTGTCCCTTTGCAATTTATTTGTGATGATATTGTTGATCGGGACTTGTAACTATCCACCAAAATCCACAAGGAAGCTGTTTTCTCAAATTAACAAATTAAAGTTACTGGAGCTTCAATATGTGAATTTAATGGGAAAATGAGGGATAATGCATTCTAACTGGTGAGACTGTTTCTGTGGATTGTATTTACAAAGGAGACTCCTTTCAGTTTCAGAATGTCATGGATAACTATGGAGTTACAAGAGAATCCAACATTGAAGTAAAAGGGCATATAGGATGAAAGGTATGATAAAAAATAAAAGAGAATATGAGAATATAAGAGGTTAAAGGTAAAGGAGGGAATAAGAGAGGAGAATCAGTAAAGTATTCTTCACACGTATCAGTGAAGAGAGAATGGTCAAATATAAAGTGGGACCTCTGAGAGGAGAACTTAGCGAGTTAGCAACTTGATGAGAATATTCAATTACTTTACATTCTTTTAAAAAGAGAGGAAGAGGTAAATCGTGAATTGTTTATAAGTGACATTGGAGATAACAACATGGAATTTTCTGTCAGTTGGTTCCATAATAAAGATGTAATGATAACATGGATATTTATTCTATTGCAGGAAGTTGAGTAAATAATGAATTGTGCAGTTGTTTACAGTGCGCCATAATTCCATAGATCCTTTGCACCACTCCAATGATCCTTTTGCCAGGCATGGTCTGCAAGATACTAAAAGCAGTACCTCAAGTGGATAAAGTCAGAAGAAGATTAATGGAAAATTGGAAGAATAAATCATTGCAACGTCATGTGGGTTTCTTCAGTGATATGAATGGTGACTGCCACGTGAGCCATGCAGGTAATGTACCGAGGTGCTGTCTGCTCCTGGGGAATTTCAAGCATTGCTAATCAAATAATTATTTTGTCTTTTTGAGTTTTATGACAAGAAACTACAAAAGTCAAGGTGTAGTAATGAATAATATTCAATCTTGGTTGAAATACTGCATGCAGTTCTGGGCTTCATGCATTTATATAGTGCCTTTAACATTGAAAAACCTATCAAGACACTTCACATTAGCCTTATTTGTATAATAAGTCAGAAAAATAAAAAAGAGCTTGCATTTATGATATTTTTTCACTTCCTGTGCCTGGAGGTGCACAAGGCAGACATTGTCAGATTCTATGGCAAACAGGTCGCTAGTCTGTCACCAGAGACTTAAACCTTGAGGGGCACTATATCGAGCATGGCTGAACAGGAGTTTCTCCCGCTCTTACTGCTTGCTATTGGTGTGTGTTGGAAGGATTTTACAGGTTGATACTCAACCTGTTTGACCACATTATGAACGCACTTTCCTTGACCATCAAGCCCTGGCGGGGACTTGAAGTGGAGATGCCGGTGTTGGACTGGGGTAAACACAGTAAGAAGTTTAACAACCCCAGGTTAAAGTCCAACAGGTTTATTTGGTAGCAAATACCATAAGCTTTCGGAGCACGGCTCCTTCATCATTGGGAGCAGTGCTCCGAAAGCTTATGGTATTTGCTACCAAATAAACCTGTTGGACTTTAACCTGGTGTTGTGAGACTTCTTACTGGGGACTTGAACCCAGTGCTTCTGGATCTGAGGTAGGGGCATTACCCACTGCACCACAAAACCACCCTTGCATTTGTGTAGTATCTTTTTTATCATTTTTCCAACAACAACAAACTTATGTCTTGGATTTAACTTGGAAGCATCTGGTGATGTGGTATATTATAGAAGTGTCATCAAACAAAAATGAACACCAGCCAAAGAAAGGTATTATTTGGGTGACCAAAAGCTTGAACTCATAAAATCCTAAAACTACCTTGCAACCAATGAGTTATTTTTGAAGTGTAGTCATTGTATTTATGTACTTAGCTGTCGATTGCACATAGCAAGATCCCAGGAAAAGAACAATGCGATAAAAAACACGTTAATTGTTTTTGCTGGTATTGACTGATGTTAACCAGAACATTGGAATAGCTCCATTTTCCTTCTTCAAACCACATCATAGGATCATTTTCATTTACCTGAAATGGCTGAAAAGGGCTTTAGTTTCATACCTTATTGTTTTTGCCTCTTTGCTACATCCTTTAGGAATTCCCCACCATGCAGTCTCTCTTAATGATTGTAAAAGCCTCCAAAAGATTGACTTTACATTTCCCCTACCACTTTCACCGCTTTGCACTAAGCCGATTCATTGTCCACTACTTTGTAATGCAAGAACCATCTCTCCCTCCGTGAGGAACAGCACGGAAATTAAGTTGTCAAAGTTTCTGGGTACCCCTAAGATAAGATTTACCCCACAAAATGATAGCTCAGTCAGCAACATTATAATGGATCACGCTTAGCTGAGCATCAGTAAAACATTCATTTCATACCTTATATTTCAGAAACCCTGGCCAGGGACATAAGTGGCTGGGGGAACAGGACATCTGGCAAAGGGAAAAAACATTGTTTGTTGTGTTATTAGCTGGCCAAAAGTTCAGTTATATAAAATACAGAAACCAGCGTAAACCTGGGGAAAATTTAACACTCAATTATTACATTCTATTTGTAGGCCCGTTATAAAAGAAGAGTTAAATGCACCTGGGAAAGAAAGCAAGATTTCAATAATAACTTTCAATTTCCCTTGTATTCTGAGAACTTTCCAGAATTTACTAATTATCATGGACTATATTTAGAGTTTTGAGGTTGATTATAAATAACAGAATATTATTTACCAAAAGGGATTTCTTCGTGGCTCCCACAGACTGAATGTTTATTTTATGCATCCCTGAAGACTCGCCTTACTTTGGAATAAATGTGGAGAACCTGTAAATGTAATATTGCATAGTATTACATATTAGTTACAACACAGGAACAGGCTATTTTGGCACAATGTGTCCATGCAGGTGTAAATGCTCCACATGAGCCTCCTCTGACCCTTCTTCATTTAACCCCATCAACATATCCTTCTATTCATTACCCTCTCAAGTATTTATCTAGCTTCCCCTTACATGCATCTATGTTACACACCTTGTGGTGGTGAATTCCACAATCTAACCACTCTCTGGGTGGATATGTTTTTCTTGAATTCCTCGGTGGATTTATTAGTGTGAGCTAATAATCACTGTTCCAGCTGTTCCACCTCCTCTTATATATAATCACATTTTCTCCACTTATCAGTTCTGAAGAAGGGTCATGTAGACTTGAAACATTAACTCTCGGCACAGTGGCTGTGGTGAACCATCGTTGGTTCCCACTGTGGGATAGTACTAATGTTGTTGTTGGGCTAGGGTGGGATTGATACACCTGTGGTTGTTACTGTTGTGGCACATCCCAGTCGGGCTCCGCCTCCTGGGAGAGGTATAAGACCCCCTGCTCGGACGGGACCTCTTCAGTCTGGGATAGTGTGTTAAAGTTCTCATAGTTCCATTGTTAGTTAATAAAAGCCTTCTTTTACCGAAGCTTTGAGCCTCGTGTCCAATTGATGCGCATCAGTGGCACAGTGGTTAGCACTGCTTCCTCGCAGCGCCAGGGACCTGGTTTTGATTCCTGGCTTGGGTCACTGTCTGTGCGGAGACTACAAGTTCTCCCTGTGCCTGCGTGGGTTTTCTCCCACAGTCTGAAAGACATGCTGGTTAGGTGCATTGGCCATGCTAAATTTTCCCTCAGTGTACCTGAACAGGTGCTGGAGTGTGGCAAGAAGGGAATTTTCACAGTAACTTCATTGCAGTGTTAATGTAAGCCTACTTGTGACACTAATAAAATAAACTTAAAACTCTGTTTTTCTCTCTCCACAGATGCTGCCAGACCTGCTGAGTTTTTCCAACTACCTCTGTTTTTGTTTCAGATTCCAGCATCTGCAATGCTTTGCTATTTTGGATGTATTAGTGACAATCATATTTATGCCCCTACTTCTGGTCTTCCCATAACTGAAAACATCTTCTCTACATCAAGCCTCTCAAACCCTTTCATAATCTTGAAGACTGTGTCGAGTCACTCCTCGACCTAGTCTTTTCTATTGAAAGGAGTCTCTGTCTATTCAGTCTTTCCTGATAATGCTGAGTAAATCTTTTTTGTAGTATTCTGGTGACTCTATAATCTTTTATAATATAGAGACCGGGGTTAGATTCACTGGCTGTGCATGCCCCAAGAATGGAAATTCCTGCCCGAGCTCAGCAACATTGAAATGGTTCGCTGAATTTTCTGTCTTGCCTGCTGCGGGCAAGGTGGGAGAATTTCGGCCCAGAATTGTTTACAGTACCCCATTGTGGTTTAAATAAGTTTTTATGCAAGTTTAAGCTAACCTCTCTACTTTTCAGTTCTATCCTTGTAGAAATGAACCTCAGTGCTGAGTTTGCTTTTTTAAGGCTTCATTAATCTGTATTGTGACTCTCAATGATTTTTAAAATTGTGAGATGGTTCACCTTGTTTATCAGATAAGTTCGAAACAATGGTTCAATAGCACAAAGGAGGATAATCTCTGACTAGAAGTCCTCTCTTGATCTGCAGCCTCTCACTTTAAGTCCTATTCACCCCTTCTCATGGTGAAGCATGCTAACCTCTACCTCAGATGTTGAAAGGGCAAAACAAAGTCCATTTGTATAGAATCCCTACAGTGCAGAAGAAGACCATTCGGCCCATCGGGCCAGCACCAATCACAATCCCACCAGGCCCTATCCCCATCACACCACTTATTCACCCTGCTAATCCCACTGACATTACTGGGCAATTTAGCATGGCCAATCAACCTGACCTGCACATCTTTGACTGTGGGAGGAAACAGGAGCATCCAGAGGAAACCCACGCAGAAATGGGGAGAATGTGCAAACTCCACACAGACAGTCACCCAAGGCCAGAATTGAACCTATGTCCCCGTGAGGCAGCAGTGCTAACAACTGTGCCACCATGCCACATGAAGATGGCATTTACAAGTATTTGGTACTTGGTGCAGATGCAGTGCAATGCAATGGAGTTTGGACTGTGGCAAAGACTGAAAGGAGAGAAACACTCTGTACCAGCTATCCACTGCAGCTTCCAAGCTACCCAGTCGTCTTGACTCCTCACCTCTGGGATCATACAAAAATCATACAAAAGCAGCTGAGAGACTGCACCCATCTTTCTTCCAATATAATCAAATTCCTTCGCACTATAAAGTGTCACTCTTACTATTACATCATCTGCTTCCCAACCCCATTCAGATATTTATTTTCCAGGGAGTTTGTTGCATTCTTATTCTTCTTACTAAAATGTATAACCTCATTCTCACCCGTAGTGATTTTATTTTCCAACTATACACACTTTCTATGAATTTGTCAATGGTTTCCTGTATTTTGAAGCAGTCCTCTGAGTTAACATCTCATCCCTCCCCCCAAATTGGTGTTGTACGAGTGGCTGGAGTGGGCTGGTCAGAGTGGTGCGGGTGTAGAACATACGGTAAGGCATCCACTCCCAAAGGGCTTCTGTTCACCATTAAAAGGGAGAGGAGTTTTAGTTGTGGCAAACTGGTGCTGATGAGGGGAACATGAACCAGTGCAAGGAAAAAGGCTAGAGATGCACTATTGAAAATATTAGGCTGAAGAGCTGTGAAGAGAATTCTGCTTTTTTCTGAGGGGACTTCAGTAGTTAGATGCAGCAGGTACAGGAAAAGAGAGAGCATAAGTCCATTCCCCTGTCAACACAGACAGGTAAGCTGTTTGGATGGAATAAAATACAATTAAAGGATAGATCTATTGGATCTAAATGAGGAAGTTTTATTGCTTTAGGAGTACCATCATAGAATCATCGAATCCTACAGTGCAGAAGGAGGCCATTCGACCTATTGAGTCTGCATTGACCACAATCCTGCCCAGGCCCTATCCCCATAACCCCATAACCCTCTGCGTTTATCCTAGCTAGTCCCCCTGACACTCAGGGGCAATTTAGCATGGCCAATCATCCTAACACACACATCTTTGAACTGTGGGAGGAAACTGGAGCACCCGGAGGAAACCCATGCAGATGCGGGGAGAATGTGCAGACTCCACACAGACAGTCACCCTAGCCGGGAATCGAACCCAGGTCCCTGGCGCTGTGAGGCAATAGTGCTAACCACTGTGCCACTGTGCTGCCATCGATATGCCTACTTTTGCAGATTATTTTACTGTATGGTTTATACGGTATCAGTTTAAACTATAGCACCCTAAAGGAGTTTACATTTAAAGCATGGAGATAGCTTTTCCTGCATGTTTTACTGTAGAGAAGGTGCAGGGCACAGACTTTGCTGCAAACAGATAGCTTTCACTGTGGAATAAAAATGTTGCTGCAGCGTCCGAGTGCCAGCAAGACTGGACATGCTGCATTGGAAATATCTCACATGAGGCGGGATCCGGAATGGTATCATGGTGACCATTGGGATGCTTGTACCAGCTTCTAATTCTCAATATCTCTCATGTCCTTCAAGGAGAAGGCTGCTAACAACAGGAATGATCTAGAAAGAGACCTCCTAATGTTCGGCAACTGTCCCCATCCAAGGAAAGGGTGTTCAATTTTAAATTAAGTGGGGGCGCTTGTTTCAATTTTATATGTGGTTCATGAGGCTACTTGGTAAGCAGCCTGCAGACAAAACACACTCCTGCATTAGAGGTGGTGCTGTGGAAATGTAGCTTTGAAATATATCTGCCCTTCTATCTACAAATAGAAATGAATCAAAAAAAGTGAGGAAGGATATTTCAATTAGACCCTGATATTTACATGGAGGTAGGGAGAAAGCAGGGGAGCCTGGTAGCTGAGAGTAGGGAAAAGCTGGATATCCCAGATTAGTGGGTGATATGCTGAATATCACGGCAGGAGCTCATTATTATTTCCTCTGGCTCGTAACACTGATGTAAAACCCAAGCACATGTGAGCAGCTGCATATAACAAGAGCTCTTTTACTGCATGGAATGCCATCGATCATTCCGTAATGCTTCCCCTGCCTGGATCACACTGGAAAAATCCTGCAGTACTCACCAGCAAGCATGTCGGGATTCATGTTGGTCACGTCAAACCTCAGTATCAGGAAGGCACAGCTCTCGACACCAGGTATACGGTGAGCAGCTGAGAAGGAGGACAAGGAAGCAAGGAGGTGACCAACGTACCCCCTCTCCAGCTGGGCTGTCTGTGATTTCATCCAACCACAACCTCAATTCTCATTCAACAACATCCCACACCTCACCTTCAATCTGTTACCGACCACTAAAGTTTATAGTTTATTTATTAGTTTATTTATTTGTGTCACAAGTAGGCTTACATTAACAGTGTAATGAAGTTACTGTGAAAATCCCCCAGTTGCCATACTCCGGCTGTTCGGGTGCACTGAGGAAGAATTTAGCTTGGCCAATACATCTAACCAGCACGTCTTTTGGATTGTGGGAGGAAACTGGAGCACCCGGAGGAAACCCATGCTGACACAGGAGAACGTGCAAACTCTGCACAGACATTGACCCAAGCCGGAAATTGAACCCAGATCCCTGGCGCTGTGAGGCAACAGTGCTAACCACTGTGCCACTGATTACAGCATCACCTAGGCCAGAATGCTGAAAGAAAATCTGAAACAAAATATACATTCCTACCAGATTTATCAAACAAATTATTCAATATTCCACATGAAAAGATCAACTAATCACTCTTGTGCATTCCATTAAAGCCTGCCTCTCGTGTTATTTTGCCTGTAAAAGTGCTCCTGTCCCGTGTTACCTCAGTGGCTGCAATGTGGCCAACAGAAAGCTTTCACTGCGGAAGATTACTGGTTGCCTTGGGGACAGCTCCGTGCCAAGAAGGCCTGGCATCGGACGGCACCAACTTGAAGTGGGTGACAGCAGCCTGGGCTGACTGGTAAATAGACAACAGCAAGGACACTGGTGGAGTGGAGTTGATGGGAGGATGAATGCTGTCATCATGAGAAAGGACAGCAAGTTTGTTCTCCTCAGCAATCCTAGGAATCTGTTGAAGACCAGATTGCTGGACCGCTGTGACACTCTGCTATAGAGGAAGTACAGTGAAGGTTTACCAGGCTGATTCCTGGGATGGCAGGTCTGTCATTTGAGGAGAGACTAAGTCAGTTAGGATTATATTAATCTGAGTTTAGAAGAGTGAGAGGGGATCTCATGGATATTTATAAAACTCGAACAAGATTAGACAGGATAGATTCAGAAAGAATGTTACCAATGCTGGGGAAGTCCAGAACTAGGGGTCATAGTTTGAGGATAAAGGGTAAACCTTTTGGGACTGAGGTGAGGAGAAATTTCTTCACCCAGAGGGTGGTGGATGTGTGGAATTTACTACCACAGAATGTAGTTGAAACCCAAACATCATCTGATTTCAAGCAGAAATTAGATATAGCTGTTGGGGCCAAAGGGATCAAGGGATATGGGGGGAAGGTGGGATCAGAATGTTGAATTTGATGACCAGCCATGATTAAAATAAATAGTGGAGCAGCCTCGAAGGGCTGAATGGCCTACTCCTGCTTCTGGTTTCTATGTTTCTAAATCATAAAGTAAATAGTTGAAAAAAATATGCAAAGGAAAAAAGACTACTTTTTAAAACCAAAATGAGATGATGAACTTATTGCCCATCTTTGAAGTGGATTGTTACTGCAAAGGTAAGTCCTATAAGTCTCAAAAGCTTCATCTTTAAAATATGTCATGGTTTTCAGTATTTAATTGCAGAGTAAGTCTCTATCACGACAAAACAGATGTGAAAATCTGTCTCTTAAGTTTTATTCTGTATCAAATGCATTGAAAAATATTGATCATTAATCATGATTAAGGCACCCATAGATTGACTGAATATTTGGCAGTAAGGATTAATGATCCATGATATTGTTTTAAAAGGTAACCAATGCCACGAAAAAATATTCTGCTCATTATCTCATACCTCATTGTTGTTTGTGGTACGTTGTTGTTCATAAATTGGCTGCTACATTTCCAATACAAGGCAGCCTACACTTCAAAAATTTTTCATTAGTCTATCCTCTTCCCCATTCTCCAAGATGTACTGCGTAACCTTCAGTTCATTCATTCAGTATGCTAAGGACTGTATATTGGTGTGTGTAACTGACATGTAAAAAGGCCAAGTGTCGACCATCTTGTCTGTTTCTGTTTCTGCCTCTGTCAGTACCCACTGAGTATTTCCTGAGTTCCGGATAGTGCTTGATGGATATTAAGGGAAGCTTGAAAAGACAACTTAAAATTGGTCAGCAGACAGAGCGATGATGATGACAGCCTGATGTGAAACAGAGAAGCACTTGGGAAACTCTTTGGCATGCATCATGCCAGGAGGTCCACTCCACTGCTGAAATAGAGATTACACAGAGCACCACAGAGGAGCCATGTAAATAGGAATATTTGTAAAATTAATTGCATTTTAAAATTAAAGTACCTGGAACTCCTTTAAGGCTAAGCACATGGCCCCATATTGAAGTATCTCTTTGTTGATTAGGGTTCAATTTTATATGCTGAAGTCATAATGGAAAGTCAAACATATTAGCCTTTTGCCTGAGTGAGTCTTTAATGAATTCATTTTCCATCTGCTTGTTCGGATCATAAACTGAATTTCAATCTTAAATATTTCCAGGTTACAATTCTTGCAAATAACAAATTCATTGTTCTAATATTTAAAATACAAAACTAGGTGGAATAAGATGAAATTTGAAAAGTACTGGATAATTGGTTTCCTCCCACAGTCCAAAAGACATGCTGGTTAGATATTGGCCATGCTAAATTCTCCCTCAGTGTACCTGAACAGGCACTGGAGTGTGGCGACTAGGGGATTTTCACAGTAACTTCACTGCAGTGTTAATGTAAGCCTATTGTGACACTAATAAATAAACTTTAAACTTAATTAAACACAGCAGGCACCTTAATGACTCACCATAAGTTTTTCTCCTCTTCTACCCAATTTATTTACCTGTTTCTGATGTTGGCAATATTGCTACCCACTCACATCCCCTTTTATTCCACCAAGTGGATTTTCCAAAAGGCTGTATATCTTAAACATGATATCTTGGGGTGAGGAATTAATTAATGTAATCTCATTTCACTTTATCGCTTTACGAGTTGAGGTTCACAATGATTCTGTCAAGTTTCCTTTCTCAGGAGAAAGTTTCATCACAATTTCATATTCAAAGAGTATCGGACAGATCTGTTGAAAATTGTTTGAAGGTATTTACAGTGAGAGCAGTAACATTGGGGAAGACAGATTTCTGACACTGTGTAAACTGTTGCTCTAAAGGGAGCAATTGTTAACTTAAAAGATTTTCTTGGAAGGACTGATAGGCCTCAATGTTTCTAGGCTACATATTCCACCTGGAGGAATGACTGGAACTGATGAAAGGCAGTTGTATAACTGTTCTAGGTATCAACTGCTCCTTTCAGGTAGTTATATATGGTGGAGGATGGGAATATGGATGGGATCTTATTGCTGATTGATCAGGCTATTGTACTCATAGTAGGTCAGTACCTGTTGACATGCTTGCTGCTGATTGGCCACTCCGTAGAATGGATGATGATGTGTGTCTTAAGTAAGGGTAACGAGATGTCATTGATAAGAAGGACGCTACCTTGGGGGATGGTGTGGTGTTGGTAGATTTCTATGGGCTCCCTTGTGTATCTGATAGACGTGTTAGAAGAAGCATAAAAATAGGTGCCCGTACAAAACCTCATACCCCTTTCTGATTATCACCGACAGTAGGTGAGGGGGGAGTCAGAGGTCCAAAAATGTGACAGTCTTCCAACTGCTTTGAGAAGCAGATAGAATCAAGCCCAAGTATTTAAAGCAGACCGTGAAAGAAAAACTTTTTCTACCTTCAGAGATAATAAATAAAAGATCTCTAGCCTTTCTATTTCAGGAACTCCTCGTTTCAAGAATGTAACAACATAATGAACAGGAACAGGAGTTGACGGTGCTGACCATCAATAGGATCATGGCTGATCTCCTGCCGAACCGCAGTTTCCCACCTATTCCCTAATCTCTTGATTCCCTCAGCGATCATCCATCTCAGCATTAAATATGCTCAACGATGGAGCATCTATAACCCTCTAGGGTAGTGAAATTCCAAATACTCACAACCTTTTGAAGATAGAAATTTCTCCAAATCTCAGTCCTAAGTGATCAGCCTCTTTTCCTGGAGCTTTATTTGCATGTCGTGGATTCCTAGCCGGGGAAATAATCCATCAGTTTATATCCTGTCAAACTCCTTCATAATCTTCAATATTTCATTCTTTTAAGGTCCAGCAGTATAGGTCCAATTCACCCAGCCTCTCATTATAGGACAGTCCTCACATTCTCAGGTTCCAATCTAGTGAATGTGTGGCTTGGTGGCACAATGGTTAGCATTGCTGCCTCACAGCTCCAGGGATCTCGGTTCAATTCTGGCCTTGGGTGACTGTGTGGAGCTTGCACATTCTCCTTGAGTCTGTGTGGATTTCCTCCGGGTGCTCCCACAGTCCAAAGGTGTGCAGGTTAGGTGGATTGGCCATGTTAAATTGCCCCTTAGTGTCGCAAGATGTATCGGTTAGATGGATTAGCCATGGGAAATGTATGAGGCTACAGGGATAGGATGGGGTCTTATAGGGCTTAGGTAAGATACTCTGTAGGAGAGTCAGTGCAGGCCCGATGGTCCGAATGGCCTCTTCTGCATTTAGGGATTCTATGAGCCTATGAATCTTTGCTGTACTGCACTACAAGTATATCCTTTCTTAAATATGAATTCCAAAACTCTGCATAGTACTGCCGGAGTGGTTCAATGAAGCCCTATAGCAAGACTTCCTTATTCTTGTTCTCCAACCCTCTTGCAATAAAGGCCAGCATGCCATTTAACTTCCTAAGTTCTTGCCATACCTACACATTCAATGTTCTGAAGAAGTCATATTTGACTCAGAACATTAGCTTTGCTTCTCTCTTCACAGGTGCTGCCAGACTGCTCAGCTTTTCCAACACTTTCTGTTCCTATTTCAGATTTCCAGCATACATAGTTATTTGGCTTTCACAAAGAACAAAGAAAAGTACAGCACAGGAACAGGCCCTTCAGCCCTCCGAACCTGTGCCGATGATGATGCCCTAACTAAACTAAAAAGAATGTTCTGTCCTTACTTGGTCCGTCTCCCTCTATTTTCTTCCTATTCATGTACCTATCCAGATGCCTCTGTTATCCGGCTTTTAATTTAAACACCTTGCAAGCATTCCAGTTTAATGAGATAAAAAAGGACAGTAATTCAACTATTTTTTTATTTAATACTTCTGGTACGAACTCAAACATAAACAGTTGCAACTCATCAACTCTCAACTGAACTTTAACTCTCAACTGCACATTAACTTTAACTGAACATCAACTTTAATTATTTAACTGAAAATAGATACTACCGAACTTAGGGAAAATCTTGGCCAGGAAATATCCTCGATGTAGAATCTACCTCCTTCTTCCCTGAGGCATCCTTCAGGGTACATGCCTTGCGATGGTTAGTATCTTCTGAGTTATTATTGCCAAACAAAGACTGCAATGCCATTTATCTACAAATCCTCCACTAACTTCCAGCAGATTCTCTGTCATCCATCCAACTGTGCAACCAGAAACCAACCACATGGCTCGAACAGCCAATGAAATTACTTGCGAACGACGTAATTATGCTTATTTCATTTGACATGTTCCACACATAACAGTAACAAATCGAAGCCACAATGTCTGAGCCAAATGTAAACAAATTCCCTTATTTGGCCAACACAGGAAGTTTCCGATCATAGCTCCTAGACCAGAGCAACTTTATGACCCGCATCTGGTTTTAATTATAAGTTGACCAAAAATCCCAGCATGCTTAACTGTCAGCCAGAATAGCCATTTTAAAACCACTATTGCCATTATTGTTGTTAAGTTATTGTTTTAACTGTTCTTTCTCCATCCACGTCCCTTAAATGTTGCTAATGTGCCTGCATCCACCACCTCCTCTGGCAGCGTGTTCCAGGCACCCACCACTCTGTACATTCAAAACTTCCCCCGTACATCTCCCTTAAACTATTCTGCTCTCACCTTGAACCTGTGCTCCCTTGTAATTGACACTTCCGCCCTGGGAAAAAGCCTCTGACTATCCACCCTGTCTATCCCTCTCATAATTTCGTAGACCTCTATCAGGTCTCCCCTCTATCAGGTCTTTCCAGTGAAAAATATCCAAGTTTATTCAATTTCTCCTTTTGTTTTATGTTCACTTTCTATTCCTTGTTCGGGTACACCCAACCTCTCTCAACATAAACATTTAGAAGTTTCATACCTTTTAAAAAATATTCTGCTCTTCTATTCTTATCAACAAAGTGAATAACCTCTCACCTCTCAAATTTATGCTGCATCTGCCAACTTGTTGCCAATTCACTTCCTGTCTATATCTCTTTGCAGCCTTTTTGTGTCCTCACAGCTTGCATTCTTACCTATCTTTGTATCATCAGCAAACTTGGAAATGTTACTCTTAGTCTTTTTACCTGAGTCATTAGCTGAATGTTCAGCACTGATCCTCGAGACACCCCAATGCTTACATCTTTGCCAACGTGAAAATATCCTGTTGATCACCATAATCTTCTGCCTCTTTGTTAACCAATTCTTTATCCGTAAACATCCACAGCATCCCCAGCCCCATGAGCCCTTTGATGTTAACCTTTTATGGGGAACCTTCACGAATGTCTTTCTGGAAATCCAAGCATTCTACATATGCTGGCTTCCATTTATCTTCATAAAAAAACTTCAAAGATTCAAACACAATTTCCCTTTCATAAAATCATGTGAGCTCTGTCTGATTATGCTATGAACATCTAGCTGAATTGTTAAGATTTCCTTAATAATGTTCCCAGCGATTCATGTCAGTCTAACTGTCATTCCCCATTTTCCCTCTCCCTCATTCCTTGAGCAGTGGTGTTACATTTGCTAACTTCCAATCTAATGGGACTGTTCTAGAGTTTTGGAAAATTCTAACTAGTGCATCTACAACCTGTGCAGCTATTTCTTTTCGAACCAAAGCATGTAGGCCAGGTCCTGGGATTTCTCAGCTTTTAGTCCCTTAAGTTTCTCCAGTACTTCTTCTTTGCTGAAGTTCCTCATTCTTATTAGTCCCTTTATTACCCTCTATTTATGGCCTTAATTTGTGTCAATTGCAATCTTGCCCTGTGTTGTGCTTCACTGAAAGAGATTTAATTTATTCCAAGTACACTACCAGAATAAATTCAGGAAAAACCAGTCCAGCAGTGGCTACTAGTGATGGATTGCAGAACAGCTCCAGGATCGAGTGAACATTAGGGAGCTGACCGTTCATGGTGCAAAATCACTGAACTAGTTTCACTCCTTCAGTTGAAAAAATAAAGCAAAACCAAAGACGGTGAAAAGTGCAAGAAAGTCCACCACCTAAACCCTACACCAACCCTCACAACAAGCTCTGGAATGTTTCAGGTGAGAGGACACTACTTTGTATCTAGAAAGGTGTAAATTGTAAGGAAATTTGATTGAGATTGTTAAAATAACAAAAGGAATAAGATTCTGTCCATGTGATTGTACTCTTTGACTATTAAATGTAAAACAAATTACACACTTCGTAGAAGTCATGTAATCATAGAATGGTCACAGCACAAGTTAGGCGGCGCGGGGACACAGTGGTTTCCACTGCTGCTGCACTGCGCCAGGGACCTGGGTTCAATTCCCAGCTTGGCTGACTGACTGTGTGGAGTTTGCACAGTGAAGGTATTAAGGCTTATGGT
This sequence comes from Mustelus asterias, assembly GCF_964213995.1. Lineage (NCBI taxonomy): Eukaryota > Metazoa > Chordata > Chondrichthyes > Carcharhiniformes > Triakidae > Mustelus > Mustelus asterias. Next base: position 91,976,044 of record NC_135801.1, on the reverse strand, counting down.
GAGCAGGTGGGTAAGTGGAGCCGAGTGCACGAAAAGATCAGTCATGATCTTATTGAATGGCGGAGCAGGCTTCCTACTCCAGCTCCTAGTTCTTATGTTCTTATGTTCTTATGCACATTCTCCCCTTGTCTGCATGGGTTTCCTCTGTGTTCTCCGGTTTCCTCCCGCAGTCCAAAGATGTGTGGGTTAGGTGGATTGGCCATGCTAAATTGCCCCTTGGTGTCAGGGGGACTAACTAGGGTAAATGCAAGGTATAATGGGGATAAGGCCTGGGTGGGATTGTGGGCGGTGCAGACTCGATGGGCTGAATGGCCTCCTTCTGCTCTGTAGATTCCATGGTTCTATCCATTTGGGCCATTGTGTATGTGCCAGCTCTCTGCAAGAACAACTCTGCTAGTCCAACTCCGAAGTCTATTCCCAGTAGCCTGGCAAAGGTTTCCTCTTCAGCCAATTATCCAATTCCCTTTTGAATGCCACAGTTGAATCTGCTTCCATCATCCACTCAGACAATGCTTTCCAGATCCGAGGCGGTGCTTCTCCCAGCCTGTTGCACTGCTCTTGCAGCACAAAGGGCCATGAGACATAAATGGAGGCTGTTTAGCAGGCTTCCCACTGGGCGGCACAACCTCTGTGCATCTCCGAGGCCCAGATTTCCGGCATTGTCAGCTCCGTGCTAGGAATTGGAATGGAGCTGATTTAATATTAAAATTACCATTACCATTTCATTAGCGGGTCTGAGCCCACTAGTGTCTCCCCCCGCCCCCCCCCCCCCCCCCCCCCCGCCGCACCCCCCCCCCCCCCCCCCACCACTAATGGGAGCTGGCACCTGACCCTGCTAGAGTGAAGGGAGGGCATGGAGGCCACCCAGGAGGCTGGGGGTAAAGGGCATTGCCAGCTTTGGCAGTGCCAGCCTGGCCCCCTGGCACTGCCCATGGGCCCGCTGCCACTCTTCAGTCAGGATGAGTGGCAGAGGGGGGGAAGGGGCTGACTGTGGCTGGCCATTGGGGTAGGGGGGCTGTCGGGGGTGCCGGGCTTCCAGGGGGAATGTCGCTGGCGGGGGGAGTGAGGGAGATGGGTGCTGGCGGGGGGGGGGGGGAGGCATCTGGGAGGCCAGCGATCAGGGGGTGTGGGTTGCTGCATTGACCAGTGATTAGGCTGGCCAGTGATCAGGAAGCTGGCAGTGTGAGGCTACTGCGCATGGCTGATCTCCGCTATGTCAGATTGGCGCAAGTGCAGTGGCCCGCTCAATGCTATGCTGCCGGCTTCTCTAGCGGGAACCAGCCCTGCCCCCAGGTTTTCAACGTGAATCTCCCTGAGGCACTCTGCTGCGCACAGATTGTGGGAAATTCATTTTGAAAATCCTGCTAAAAAAAGCCAGCAGGTGTTACTCCAGCTTGTATGTGAATCTGGCACAGTTTTTTTAGGAGAATCCCGGCCCAAACCTTTGATTGCATAATATGATTGATTCATTTGGTTGTTTTGCTAATCCCCTTAATGTGTGTCTTCTTGTTCTCGAATTTTCCATCAATGGGGACCATTTCTCTCTATCCGTCTAGAGTCTCCTCATGATATTGAACACCTCTATCACATATCCTCTTACCTTCTTTTCTCTAAGGAAAGCAACCCCAACTTCTCTAATATATTCCAGGTAACTGAACTTCATCATTCCTGCAACCATTCTTGTAAATCTTCCCTGCATTCTCTCTAATGTCTTCACGCCCTTCCTAAAGCGTGATGTCTAGAATTGGAAATGTAATTCCAGTTGAGGACAAACCAATGTTTTCTACAAGTTTATCATAGCTTCCTTGCTCTTGTACTCTATGGGGTAGATTTTCCAGTCCCACCACCATAAGAATTGTTGCAGACGGGACAGAAGATTTGGCAGACCATTCAAATGTCCGTTGACCTTGCATGGAAATTTCCGGTCTCAGGCAAGCACAACCACCAACTCCCACCCTATGCCCCTATTTATAAAGCCTAGAATCCCTTAAGTTTCTTTATCCATTTTCTCAACCTGCCAACAATTTGTGCACATAAACTCCAAACTGTCTCTCTTCCTACATCCTATTTAGAATCTTCCGCTTTAGTTTCTGTTGCTTCTTCTCATTCTGTCAACCAAAATATATCGTTTCACACTTTTCCATCTCAAATTTCATCATTCGCATGTCAACTCATCCTATGAACCTATCTATATCTACCTCAAGTTTTTCACTATCAATTCAGAATACATGCAAGTTTTGTAACGCATTGTTTAGGCCTTAGTTAATGTGTACAGTTTTGGGTATTCCATTAAATTTATCAAGAACCAACATTGCAGATTTACTGGGGATGATGTCAGTGCTGGAAAATACTTAATAAGGAGAGAGTAATGATTTAATGTAAGGGGATTTTCCTGTCCCACCTGCTTGGGGTCAGGAAATTCCTGTCTGAGGTCAACTGGTCTTTTAATGATCTGTTAAATTGTCCGTTCCACCTATGATAATTCCCATGGTGGGCGGGATCGGAAAATTAACCGCATGCATGTTTATTTTGAGTGAAGCCTAGCAGGAGCTGTAAATCTTTTCATAATTTTCAACACCTCTATTGATAAAGTCAAATGGGAAGACTATTTCCTTGAATTGGAGAGTCAATAAGTAGGAGGCATCAATTTCAGATTATTCTAAATTGAGTGAGGAAAGAGGATAGAAGAAATTTCCTTACATAGATGTTTGTTGGAGTATGGAATGCTTTGTCTTGGGGTATGGTGATGGGACTTTTGTGCATCTTTTAGCACAAAATGGAAAAATATTTGAAGCAAAAGAAAATCCATGGGAAGACAAGAGGGTAATGGGTGTGGTTTTGGACTGCTTTATCACTGTTTCTATTCTTCTATGATTTTATTGTGACAGATACTTGGGTTTTCATCCTGAGGAGGAAGTTGAAAATAGAGCCTTCAAAAATGAGTATAATTTATGACAACCATAAAATCTACAGACACAGGATAATGGGGTCAAATATATTGCAGAGCATTAGACTGCATGACAGTTACATTTATTCAACCGGCATCATATCTTTGTTCAATATTTCCATGTCTTACCTGATTAATGTAACATGTTATCCTATTGAAGATCAATCATGTTGACGTTGGAACAGTATCTAGAATAGAAATGTTTGTATATGGATGTATTTTTTCAATTTAGTTCCACCCAGCAAAGTCAGAATTTGTTCTAATGTTACAGAAAGCAGCTGGAGCAATATTCTTGTACTTGGCAGGATCTGTGTCTCTCTAGAGAGTACACTGTTGGTTTCAATCCAGCTGGAATATCCAAGACAAATTCATCAATAAATATCATCAACTATTCATTAATAATACACAGGAAAGGAATAAAAGCTGGCTGCAGTTTGATTGAATCAGCAAAGCTCTTGATGGGCACTGTCTCCCGAGGACAGAGCAGATGGACAGCAGTGAGCTTGATGGAGTTCCAGGCAAGCTGCTTGGGTAGGAAGTCATTTGGACAGGCTTGTGTTGTGCTGGGTGGAGCTTTTTTCTTTCATTTCAAGTTAATTTGTCAAGCTAATTAAGATAAACAAATTACTGATATTAAAGGCCAAAAGTAATTTTGACTGTTAAGGCAAGCCACCCAAAATATACAATTGGTTCCAATGCTAACGCCATAATCACTATTTCGAAAAAGGTTCCACCAATAGAATAGTCCGACTGCAAATTTTATTCCAAGTTCTCGAGTATGAAAGCATTTGTTTGCAAAGAAAGTCTAATTTAAGCACTAATTTCGGCTTTAATCCATATGGAACTGATAACATTGGAAGTATTACTTGTACCAATACCCATAAAGATGCATGTTCACTTTGGGTACCAACATGAGTAACTGCTTTACTTGCAGTTGGACATTTTAATGGAATTATGTTATTCCAACTATAGTTTCACAATTTCTTTTCAACAGTCAGAATGTGAACTACTGGGATGTGTTAACCTAAACGTTGGTCCAGTAATTTGCATTCGCAAGCACTTTCTTGTTGAAATCTGGTTCTTAAGAAATAAAAAAAATTATAGATAACAAATAAAAATAAATCAATAAATATATATATATTTTTAATTTGTACACACCCTGAGAGCACCGGACCATGATTGTCTAATCCTATACAGGTTATATTGGAAGTTAACGTGTTGAGTCGAGGGTTGCAATATTAAGTGAAACCTGATTATATACAATTTGTCACATTTAGGTACAGGCACAAACGATCCTGATTTTGTTCGGGTCAACAGTTAGTACTCCACAGGTTGTGTGTGTGAGACTTTTAGCTGGATCTTCGTCCAGAAGCCAACTTGATTGATAGGCTTAGCTCCTTTTTGGTGAGGAACTCTGGAGAAGAGGTTTCAGCCGAGGAGCAGGTAGGCTTCCTGCTGTTGCCGCAGTGGAGATGGTGAAAGGGGTGGAGGATACAGAGTGAGGGAGTGATTACAGGGGTTGGAGAAAGATTAGGTGTGGTGGGAAATATTATGGGGTGGTCCCATCACGGTAAGGGGAGAGGGATGGGCGACATTTGATCCTGGTTGATTGTGGGGGGAGATATCCGCCTGCAGAGAGCGAAGCAAGCCAGATTGAGATCAGGGTGGAGCACTCCAACTTTCCCTGACACACAAGCCACCTAACCCTCCCAAGCAGCAGTGCTCCCCTCTCTTCAGTTTCCAGATTTCCCTGAGTTAAACCTGAAAAGAAGTAAATCTGAGGCATGGAGCCTCAGTAAAATAGTTAAATGAACAACCTGCCTGTGGTTGGTTGCCCATCCCTAAATGCTGCGCTATTAAAATTGGAAATGAGAGAATTCCAGATGGAATGGATATAGGTTAGAGATCTATTTTAAAATACATTTCACCTGACCCAAAGCTACCATTTTTGGGGTTAAAATTCTCTTCCATGCCTTTGAGATCTTGAGACCACCCACAGGTTCAAATATTGCAAAAGAAAATCCGTAAAATTGAATTTATGAAATCGAAGGAATAAGTCTCTTCCCTGATGTGAAGGAAAGAATTGCTCTGGTTGCTATGTGAAGCAACTTTTCAGTGAATTCAAAACTAATGGCCTGCATTTTAACTGCCAGCGCTTTCAGGCAGGAAATCACACTGGTGAATGCTAACAACAGAATGAGACCAGGCTGATTTTATTTCACAGGCTTCAATTAAATGCCAAAGAAGAGGAAGAAAATCATGCGCCCTGGAGTTCATACATCGTCATCAAGTAGTCTGCCCGGACCAGTTTGCAATCTGGGTTATCACTGCGGGACATGTGGAGAGTGGCATTGGTATCCAGTACAAGGAAGGTGTGAGGGACTAAGACCTCACACTGTATATTTTTATCAAAACTATACAGATATCCTCATGGCTATTCCTAAAATTTACAAAAGAAACTGAACAAGGAGCCACATAGAACAGTACAGCACAGAACAGGCCCTTTGGCCCACGATGTTGTGCCACGATGTTGTGCCACATGATGGCTGAAACGATGTCTGTCTGTGACCCCAGCACAAAAGAAGCCACTTTTCAGTTTCGGAAATCTCTAACCCTTTATCTCTAAGGAGATACAATCAATCACCTGGGGACTGCTTGACGGATGATTGCCAACTTCTTGGAAGGTGCTATATTTGTCCAGCACTTCACACACCTTCATCTACCCTTACCCTGATGCCAGCCTTCAGCTTGGTATGGTAGCAGATTACACAGCTCTACTTCCCACCTCTGCTGATCATCAGGCATAGACGCTACATCATCACCAACAGCATGACCAACAGAAGCAGAACCAGCTGCCTTCTGATAGCTGCATACAGCTACACAGGGCAGAGAGGGTGGACACCGAGATCCATTTGGGAAGGAGGCTATGCCCTTAACACAGAGTGTACACACAGAAGATCAACTCTCTCAACATGTCTGAGCACCAGTGTCTTAGGAAGCTCATGTTTTCACAGCAGGTTATTCCTGATATCCTGATTTTCCTGATATAGTCTCCTGGAATAAGACCCAGGGGACCAGGTGGGCATGCATTGCCATTGGCTGATGCAGTGTCTGCCACTGGAGGGCCACTCCCCATCCATCCCCACCCACATCTCTCGCCAGGTTGTGAGCTCTCTTCTGAAAGGAGACAACGCACAGAGATGTGAGTGTTTGTAATGGCTTACGTCCAGAGGCCGGATGGATATCGTTTGTTAATGGGGTCAGTGAGGCATGGATCAAGGGGCTAATGGGTTGAGGGTGAGTGTTGGCTGTTCAAATGAGGTTGTAAAGTGACTGCAGACAAAGGAATGAGTGCAGTGTGTTTTTCTGAGGTATACTGTGCAGGAGAATGCTGGGCAAATCAGAGTGTGGGCCTTCCTAGGTCAAAGCCACTCACCTCTTCTGCTCTCCTGTGGCCCGGGATCCTCTTGGTGTTTTGTCTCCAGGTTGGAGGGATCACACTCCTGTTGCTTACTTCCTTGATTACTTCTTTTTTTCACATGGCACATGGATGTCGCTGGCTGGGCCAGCATTTATTGCCCTTCCCTAATTGCCCTTAAACTGAGTGGCTTGCAAGACCATTTCAGAGGGCTTTGAAGAGTCAACCACATTGCTGTGGATTTGGAGTCACATGTAGGCCGGACCAGGTAAGGACGACAGATTTCCTCTCCTAAAAGACATTAATAAACCAGATAGGTTTTTACAATAATCAACAATGGTTTCTTGGTTATCAGTAGATCTATAATTCCTGAGTTTTATTTAATTCAAATTTCATCTTCTGCAGCAATGGGATTTGAACCTGGGTCCCCAGAACATTGCCCTGGGTTTCTGGATTAGTCCAGTGACAACACTATTACGTCACCACCTCCCCACATCCATGCCTGCTTGAGTTGGAGAGATAGTTCCCTTCCTGCAGTCTTTGGGAGAGCTGAACTCACTGCGGCCTTCCAGATCCTGCAGGAGGATCTCCAGTTGATAATCAGAGACCCACTTAGCAGCCTTACCAGCTCTCCTCTCCATTATGCAGTGGGTGCCTCATGTCATGTCATGATCCCTTTAATCTGAAATCTTCCCTTTAGCAGAATGGATACAGCATCCCTCCCTCCCTAATTGATAATGCCGTTGCCTTGGGAAAGAGTCTGCCCATTAAGAAATCGGGTTTCTGACCTGGAAAGTGTCCCGTGGTTTGAACAGGGACTAAGCGGAGAAGATTTTACCCCATGTTCCTGCTCGATAAACTTTTGTCAGAACTAAAATTGCAGTTGTGTCCCCATCATTGGTACCAGACATACATGTGTAAAAAAAGACCCTGTCAGCTTTGGCGGAGGAAGCATATGGAGCTGGTTAAAATTGGCCCAATTTGTTTATAATTTAGCTGCAGACAGTAATCAGTAGAATGCTTCTCCCATGTAGCAGAACATTGACCTCATGCCAGGAATAAGAGCAGGATTTTCCCACCCCGGGGTGGCAAGCTGAGAGGTGGCTGGGGGAGGCAGCGAGGGAGGGAGGAAAATAGCGGGAACTGCATTATGATGACGCCCATGCATTCCCGTCACCAGGGATGTTTCCCAGCAACAGGGCCGGATGCTCATCAGCTGCCCACCAAATAGAGGCAGCAGCTAATTTCAATAATTAGGGTTGATTCTTGCCAGTATGGAGCAGCCCCCACCACATGGCCACCAGCTTCACGCAGGCAGTTGCTCTGCAGAGCTCGATGGGAGTCTGAGGCTCCACATTCAAAAGACAGGGCAGCAGGCAGGGAAAGCTGCCTCCAGGCAGGGAAAGCTGCCTCCATATGCTTTCAATGGGCCTATTTGATTTTCTAAAAGTATATTTTGATGAGGGATTTTCCATTTTTACAAATAATGCAACACACCCTCAAAGCTAGTCCAGTACAGCTTGTTCATTTCTCCATATATAAATATAGAACAAAACAGGGGGAAAACAATGTAGTTTGTTCAGTATATCCTGCGTTCCCACATATACAGTAAAATAGAGAGGACAAGTAACAGGATGGAGGAAAAGGGGATAAAGCCAATGGAAACATGGCAGAGTGGTGCAGACCTTGTGTATAGTACATTAGAGGCAGTGCTACATGGCCTACGGAAACTTTGTAGGGGTAAATCAGGCAATTACGAACCTGTATGTTGGAGATAGAAGCCCCATACTTTCCGGAATGCATCCGATTTGGATTGGGTCATACAGGTTAGGAATTTCACTGGGATGCATTCCATGATAATTTTATGCCAATTCTGAACAGAAGGAGACATGTTGCTAATCCAGGAACAAAGGATGTTCTACTACACTGCAAATGTTGAACAGCCTTTTCTGATTGGTATCAATTATCTTTTGTCTGGAAGCCCCAGAATCAAGTACAAAGGATCAAACACCAAGACCGTGTCAAATATCTGCTCAAGCTCTTTAAGTAAACCCAAAAATAAAATTTAATTTTGACCCAGGGCCAGACAGGCTGTGATCCTCTGATGTCATTTGTCCCACCACCACTGCCAGCGAGAATGGAGAATTTGGTGCTCAGACAAATCGCCATTCACAGCATCGGGACCAGAGAATCCCAGCTCCGGATGAGGTCAGAGAATGTAGTTGCCTCTCACCCATTTGCATTTTTGGCACGGTGAGGATATAGCTTATGAATGTGCTGCCCTGGTTGCTGTATCCTTTACAGATCTACCAATGTTGCTTTCTGCTAAGATCCTAAAGGAAATTATCCTGTGTCTTAAGGTTGATAGTGTTATATTTTAAGTTGGATCTCCTTTGTTCAATTGTAGATTGAGATTCTATTGAAATTTTCCCCAATACTGCCCCAGGTCTCCTTATCAATATTCACTGTGAGAGATTTTTCCCCAGATTGCAGAATCTCCAGCATATCCACAGAGGACCTAAACATAATGTGTCATAAAATCTGCTGATCAATTGCTTTGTTTCTGTAGATATCAGGATCTTTTCCACTGGGGAGACATTAGCATCAGATGTCTTATTAAGAATTAAGGAGCTAAACATCCCATTAATTTCCTTTAGGACCTTAGCAGAAAGCAGAATTGGTAGATCTGTAAAGGATACAGCAACCTGGACAGTACATTCATCTTAATCTTCATCTGGGCTATCCTGCCCAGCCATGATATCAATATGGAGGGCCAACGATGTAAGTCCCACTTAATAGATGCAGGTAAGGGGTGTGGGAACGTTTACTTTGTATAACTGTCGAAATGAGGGTGTAATGGAAATACCCAAATAAGTAAATTGATTTATAGTTGTCACATGTATTTACAGTGAAAAGTATTGTTTCTTGTGCCTTATACAGACAAAGCATATCGTTCATAGAGAAGGAAACGAGAGAGTGCAGAATGTAATGTTACAGTCATAGTTAGGGTGTAGAGAAAGATCAACTTAATGCAAGGTATGTCCATTCAAAAGTCTGACAGCAGCAGGGAAGAAGCTGTTCTTGAGTCGGTTGGTATGTGACCTCAGACTTTGTATCTTTTTCTCCACAGAAGAAGGTGGAAGAGAGAATGTCTGCAGTGCATCGGGTCCTTAATTATGCTGGCTGCTTTGCCAAGGAACGGGAAATGTAGACAGAGTCAATGGATGGGAGGCTGGTTTGCATGATGGATTGGGCTACATTCATGACCTTTTGTGGTTCCTTGCAGTCTTGGGCAGAGCAGGAGCCATACCAAGCTGTGATACAGCCAGAAAGAATACTTCCTATGGTGCATCTGTAAAAGTTGGTGAAAGCCGTAGCTGACATGCCAAATTTCCTTAGTCTTCTGAGAAAGTAGAAGCATTGGTGGGCTTTCTTAACTATCGTGTCAGAACGGGAGGACCAGGACAGGTTGTTGGTGATCTGGACACCTAAAAACTTGAAGCTCTCGACCCTTTCTACTTCATCCCTGTTGATGTAGATAGGGGCATGTTCTCCTTTACACTTCCTGAAGTCGATGGCAATCTCCTTCATTTTGTTGACATTGAGGGAGAGATTATTGTTGCCGCACCAGTTCACGAGATTCTCTATCTCATTCCTGTACTCTGTCTCATCATTGTTTGAGGTCTGACCCATTACAGTAGTGTCATTAGCAAACTTGAAAATCGAATTAGAGGGGAATTTAGCCACACAGTCATAGGTGTGTAAGGAGTATAGTATGAAATGTCATAGTGCAGCTGCTCAAGTAAAATGTTTAGTTAAATGTTCACGTGGTATCAAAGTATTGTATTTGTAAGATTATTTTTGTAACTAAATGCTTTCCATTAAACTTTACAAAATTCAACTAATGCTTTATTGAAACATTAAAATAAAACATTTAAATATGAAATTATACAAATGCTTTATTGAAACATCAAAGCAGAAGTTAAATACGAGATAATTATAAATGAAGTAAACTAGGCACAAGATTACTAATGATGAACACATGGTGGTTTGGATTTTCCAATTCCCAAAATGTGAACTCTCCTTTGCTCAACTTCATGCAATAACGTATCCAAATCATGGTCCAAGAAGTTCTGACTTCTCTTCTTCCCAGTTACATTTTCAGTTTCCATATTCTGAATTAAAACATACAAACGCTTATAAGCATGCCACATGTAAAGTTATATAATAATATAATGCAGATTTAAATACTCGTTTCATAGGTTTAAAACAAATAACAGAACTGTGATATATTTATATATATTGTATGTTGGGGTTTGGGTGCGAGTTGCCCCTTTAAGAGTGTGGGCAGGTAACCCCTGGGCAATTAGCTTCTCCCAGTGTCGGACCTGATGGGCAGTCTTAGACCTGACTTTGAATCACCTCAAATAAAGAGCTCCCACTGTTCAAATTACTAAGTCTACCTCGTGATTCTTTATGCACTCTTAGTCCATAGGGGCATACATGATAACTGGTGACAAGGCTGCATCATGGCCTAAGCAGCGGGTTCTGTTCTGGCATCACAGATTCATTGCCATTTAGCAGACATTTCAAATGTCACCAGGTGCAATCAACTTCTATCGCTCTGCATCCTGCATGTGGAGAGGGAGAAGTTATAAAAGAGTAATGTTCAGCTGTAACTGCAGTAACAAGATAATGCTGCAGGCAGGTATGAAAGGTTATGGTCCTCAACCAGTAATTAAACTGTAACCCAAACCTGACAGTCATTAAATGGGGGCCGCTGCAAAGTGCGTTTGTTTGGAATGACTCCAACGCAGGTCACGGTAAATACCTATGATGTACACAGACAACAGACATAAGTGTAGCTGCATCAAGTTAATTAATAACTTTCCAACATCTATATCCATAAGGCCACATTATGTGATCCTCTGGGCAAGGCTTACATATGCACTGTCTAAGCTTCGTATTCATATAGGAACTTCCTTTGTCCACATCACTATGTGAAACTAAAGATGACTGACTGAGCTGAGAGTGAGTGAGGCAACATGGAACTCTAAGATCAATGCGGAAAATTGGGCGAAGTCTTACCAAAAAATTGCAGAGCTGGTTTTGGTGAGAAAAACAGTGGCGGCCGGTTTTCTCTCCAGATCTTACCACACTTTGTCACAAAAAAACAGGTGGGTGAGTTGCACGCCGTCATGTAGAGGGGTGGGGCCTCAACACGCTGGCAAAGCCCAGCTGCACTGAGATCAGGGCGTCCCAATCAGACCAAAAAATAACCTCTCCCACCACCTCACCACAGGTCTCAGAGGCTCCCCCCCACCACCTCCCATGCCCCATGATCAGAGCCAACATTCACCACTGCCCCCCAGTTGTCAATGCAGGCCACCCCTCACTTCTCCCCAACATCAGAACCCTTTCTCGCAAACCCCCACCTACACAGTCAATGCTGGCACCCTGCCCTCACTCCCCCGCCGAACATCGAACCCCTTCCCTCTAACCCCCCTGCACATCCCCCCACCCCCAGCCAAACAGCCATTGCTGGCATCCCCAGCTCCCACATCCTCTCCTCCTCCCACCACCCCATTGGGGTCCGCCCTGACACTACCAGTTTGGCATTGCCAGATTGGCATGGTACCAACCTGGCAATGCAAACCTGTGCTAAGGGGTGGTGCCAGACCACTGCCTGGCCATGTGCCTCTCCCCCGGGGGGCTATACTCAGCTTTATGCCCCGAGGGGGATCCCCACGACAGGTTCACATCTGGGTAAAGTTGTTGTAAACCTCGCCGCTATGACATCACGTTGGCGAGGTTTGAAAATATGCCTGGGGCTCAGTATAGGACGAGGGGTGGGGGGAGGTGCTTTAATAATACACTGATGTATGGAGATGTATTAAAATCAGGTTCATGCCCATTGTGGGTGTGAGCCTGATTGCCTCGCTGGCGAGGGGCAGAGAAAATCAGAAGTCGTGATCCCACCAGCAAGATCTGTGACTTTCGGGTTTCGCCGGATCTTAAGCCCCCGCTGGCAATCCCCGCAGACGGCAAGCACAGGCTCAAGTTCGCGCCCCCCACTTCCCCCCGCACGTCCTCCCCTCCGCCGCCATTGTGCCTCTTGGAGGAACCATTCAGTATCTGAAACTTGGAGGGAGAGAAGCAAAATACATTTACAGAGGTGCAAAGTATAGAAAGTGATTGAACACCCGTTCCTGCCGTGAATTCAGAATTTTCAACCTTTCTAACTCGTCCACTATGTTTTGACATCTGCAGCAGAGGTGGAGGCAGCCTGCTGACGGCTCTGCCCCACTGTCAGAGATGGCTTTGGCAGGAGTTCTCTGGAGGCCTGAGGCCTGGAGGGCCCCGGCCTGCTAATGGTCTCCTGCTCAGGTGCACGTTCCTCAGCCTGAGCAGCCGGAGTTGGTGGGTTCACAGGCAGAGGGGATTTGGAGTGCCTGGACCCCCTTGGAGTGTCCTGGGCAGATTCCCCTGGCTTCTCCTTCCAGTGGCTGCCCGAGGGCCACACACTGACTGCTTGAGGAGAAGGGGCACCGAGGGGAAATCGAGGTGTCCCATTTCACTCTTGCTTTGCCACTGTTGGAACGCAGTCATGGCTAGAGTGCTGATGTGCTGATCCAAGTGCAAAACTGGTATAACCTGTGTGTTCTGCTGGACCTGGGTCTTCAAGGCAGCTGCCACTCTCTCAATGGATACGTTGATATATTTACTTATTGAACTCACAACATTGGACAGAACGTGGATGGACCCCCTCCCCCGCCCTCCATCTTTTGTTCCAGTCTGTTGATGACCCTCTGACAACTGTCAGTGAGGTGATCATCAGATTGTGAACCGGAGCCCAATCTAGAACTAGGACTCACTGAGGTGCATGTATCTGTGCTGGTGTAGGGTGCAGGTGAGCACAGTCATGGATCTCCATCAGAAACTTCCTCAGGATCCTCACCTGAGGTGGTCTGGGTGTTGGCTGAGGCACTGGCTGGCAGTCCCCTTCTGCCTTTTCTTGCTGATGGCTGGAATAGAGGAAAGAGATAGAGATGTTTGACTGGACAGGCCTCTACATTATAGATTACTCACAGCCATTGTCCTTATGTGTATGATATATATTGGATGCACACTCACTGGTTTGTTAGGGGAGACTGATCTGGCCTTCTGAACAGAAACGATTGCCCTCATCTTCAGTGAGCTCTGCTGCCTCTTCCTCTCTGGGGGAGAGTGCCCTCAATTGCGGCATTCCCCTCTCCAGTCTGAGATTGCTCCTTCTTGTTGTGGGAAATGTTGTTCTGCATAAAGACAGATGGATTGACTGTGAGCAGCATGGATAACAGAGCGGATCAGAAGCACGCATGCCCGTTGTGTGAGCTGAGTCCTCCCCACTAAGGGATTAAGATGCCTTTTGTGCAGGATCTTACAAGGAGATGGTGATGTTCAAGTGCCTGGCAAACAGTCATCCCTGTGGACTGTAACCCTTAGAATGCCTGATGTCTTCATGAGAGTGTGAGCTGGGAGTGAGGAGAAGGTCCTCTTACCCTGGCAGAGAGAACAAGATCATTCGTCTCTTATCAGCACTGCAGCATGTTTCCTTTCTTGAGTTCTACAGATGCTGACCTCCCTGGCGACCTCCTCCGAGGAAAGAGGACCTCCGGCTTGTCATTCATGGCCTGGAGGAGTCTCTCCAGGGAGGTCTCACTGAACTGTGGTGCAGAGGGTTTGTTCCTTTCCGGGGCTATTGCTTCGCTTGCCCCAATAACTCCCGTCCTGCTGTGAGTGAATGATGTTTAAACATGGTGTCAGGGCCTTCAATGCCATGATGTAATGGTGGGGCATATTAATCAATACATGGTCTTCCCCAATATCTGCCAAGCTCCTCTTTAATGCATAAATAATCAGCTACAAAATGGAGGATCTGGCACGAGATCCTGCCCTATGGCTCAGTGGGAACCAGGCTAAGTTTCCCCCCTGCCAACGCACATAGGGCAGAATTTTCTGTTTGAAGACTAAAAGGGACAAACACTGTGAGCGTGCAGCCAGGCCAGATACTGTGCACTTACATTTTCTTGTGTTCACCAGGCAAAGAGTAAGGTCTTAGTGTGAATATTGCAGGCCCTGGTGCACGGAACCACCCTAGAGATACACAATTTCATTTTCTTAAAACAGTAGTTTTCTTTCCAGTTGCAATCTGAACCAAGTCAAAAATTATACAATGAGCCATTTTATGTTAACTCACAACCATTAGAGCTATACTCCATTTGCAATCTTCATGCTCCGATTGAACTTTCTGCTTAGAAATAATGTGACACATGCATAGAGAAACAAAACATTATCTTATGCACTCAGGCTATCATTTTCATTCTCTGACATGAGATATCCTGTCATCATGGGAGGTCACGGATGAGAAGCTGCTGTCAGAGCAATAATGTTAATCAATAAACAATACATAACACATTCCTGTTCAACATAGCTCATACATAGAGTGCATGCTGTGCAGTATATGAACTTCTTGAGCTTTGTATAACAGCTGATGCCCCCTCTGAGAAATTCCTATCGTAATCACCCTTCCTGAAAATACTTCACTGAAAACCATAAAGAATCCATTCTTATTTGAAAAGCATCTATTTTAATATGTTGGGGGTGATTCTCCCAGCCCGCTGGATGCTTTAGCAGAGATCGAGTCAGGTCACGGGAGGGGGGATGAGGCTTGGGGCTTGCCTGGACATGTCGGGGGGCGGGGGCCAGCGATCAGGGCTTGTTGTGGCGGGGGGGGGGGGGGGGGGGGGGAGGTTGCACGGCCAGCGATGCGGGACTGCGGTCTGGCCAGCGATCGAACTGGCCAGCGATCGGGAGGCCGGCAGTGCAGGGCCACTGTGCATGTGCTGATTTCCACTATGACAGATCAGCGCATGCGCAGTGGCCTACTCAGCGCTATGCTGCCAGCCTCTCGGTGGGAAAAGGCTCCGCCCCTGATTTTTAATGATATTCATGCTAGTGCACTCTGCAATGCAGAGTGTGGGAGATTCAGTTTGAAAGTCCTGCTGAAAAATCCAATGGGATTTACTCCAGTTTTTAACGTGAATTTGACACTTAGAATTTTTTTGGCAGAATCCCACCCATTAAGTTAGAAATAGAATTACTGATTAACTAGAAGCTGATGGTGTAAGAACCATGATTGTTTCATAGGTGCTTCTTTACTCTGGTGATCTATTGTCAATTATGTCCAGTGGGTATCTCATATTTGCTTTCTGTTAGTGTTATTGAACCAGAGTAGATGCAGGAGTGGGGAAGGTACATGCAATAGTCCATGATGTTGTAAAGGTGAGGATCCATTTGTGTAGAACAATTTACGATCAAACTTGATTGAACCTTTAGCTTTGATTACGCAAATCCCAACATTTTGAGATTTCCGCAGATGAGAATAATCTTGAAATAAACTAAGTATAGAGGATCAAAAACAGAAAACGTTGGAAAATCTCAGCGGATCTGACAGCATCTGTGGAAAGAGAATAGAGCCAACGTTTCATGTCTGGTGACCCGCTGGGATTTTCCAGCATTTTATGTTTTTGTTTCAGATTCCAGCATCTGCTGTATTTTGCTTTTATCAAAGTATAGAGAATGATAGTTTAGTAGTTAACCTGGAATTTCTCTTGATTATATTTGAGCAGAGGAATCTGGCAAAAAATCAAGCGTAATTATATTTTATTAATTTAAATAAATGGATGGAGTTCATGGCCCAGTAAATTGTACAGGGTTTCCAGATGGTGTGGACTTGATGGTCATGATGGCCTTTACGCACTTCAGGCTCTTTGATAAAGACTGGATTTATAAAATTACGCAACAATGGGACACACCCACGTCATGAGCTTAGGTCAGGAAATCCCAGGTATGCTCCCCAATATTTTCTTTCTATTCATTTTACCGGACACAAAATTGTTGGGGAAGCACTTGCAATTTCTGAATATGTGTTCCTGACTCGCAAACCTCTGTGCAGGGAGAGTACAGACATACAATCAACTCTATGTTCTCAGTTGGTAATTGTTCCAAATCTAATGTACAATTTAGCTTGAAAATAAAAGTCTCAACAAGCTAATAAAAGTGCAAAACATTAAGACCCTTTGAAGTTTCAAAAACTGCAAACCACAAACACTTGAAACCACTTAAGTTATGTAAACAAGCATAGTGAAATTGATCGCAGAGATCAGGGAGCCTGAGTTGTCAATCAAACATTTTGTTTTTACACATTCCACTTTATGGTGTGGTGTTCATTGATTCTAGCAAGCGTTACAGTGGGTCAATTGACATGCAAACACAGGAACCTGGCACAGGGGGCCTGAAGGAGCATATGGGATAGGTGGATAGTCAGAACTTGCCAGAGCTGGCATGGGGGTGTGAGGTGCTTGAGGATAGGAGAATGAGGCGTCATGGTCAGGAAGTGTTTGGAGAGTGAAGGGGATGTAAGGGATGAGAGCTGGAGGGCCTTGGTTTTTTTTCACTGGGATAAAATCCCACATCACTGATGAGGGCCTTTTACACAGCCTGTCTCAGCATTCAGCAGCCTCCACACTTTCTCCCAAGTCAGCTGCCCAACCCAGCTCATACCCAGCCCCAGAAATGAAGATCCCACTTTGGCAGGCATTTTCCCCCAAAGTGTCTCCCCTACCCACCTCGAGCATGAAAATCCAGGTCTACAAATCTGTTTGGTTCTTTCATTCATGAGGCTCGGATCAGAGTTGAGTGGAACAAAATTCAAGACGCATTGTTGAAATAGTATCATGCCTCCTAAATATAGCATAACACTCTTCAGCATGAATGGAGGAATTGGAGGTAAGTATCAACTGGTGGCTTCATTCTGATCAGTCTAACATTGGCATGACACACGGAAGGGAAGATGTTCTCATTTTTGTGTACTGAAATCCTGAGACTGCTATTTACAAACAGGCAAATTATTTAATTACATAGTCACATTAGGAACCAGAGGAGGCCATTCAGCCCCTCAGCTTATTCCATCCTTTAATTAGATAATGGCTGTACTCCAATTCAACTCCATTTTCCTCACCATTGCTCCATATCCCTTAATACTCTTCCCTAAAAAAATTCTGTACATCTCTACCTGAGCTTGAATTGTCCTAACCTCCACAAAATGGGATCAATTAGGTGACAAATTCTTCTGTGAAGTGAAGGCAGCAAGGACAAGTCTCCTCTGAAGCTCATGTGGAATTGTGTTAAATTTTTTTTATTGTCGTAGGGGTGTGTGTACATGTTACATTTCAGGTGCAACTGTACCTTCTACTCTCATCTTATCAGGAAATTATTTCTGCTCCAGCCTGGACTGTTAAAAAAATATTTAAAACCTGTCCATTTTTGGTTGCTGCCAGTAATAAAGAATGAGAAGGTCTCATCTTCAGTCTCTGGCCTGAAGTGAATTATACAAAGGAGAGAATGGCTGAGATTCTCTGGCCTCCCAGCCACGTGTTTCCCGCCGGCAGGAGGTGGCGCGTTGTCTGTTGGTGGCAGGATTCTCTCGTCCTGCCACTGTCAATAGGAATTCCCAATGACGTCACCCCACACTGGCGGAAAACTTGTGGGCGAGCGGTGCTCCACCTGTGGGACCCGAGATTCCCGCTGGCACGAACGGCCGGAGAATTCCGGTCAATATAACTATCTCACTTTGATGTTCAATGGCATTACCATTACTGAATCCCCCACCAACAAAATCCTGTGAGTCGAGGTGGATCAGACATTTAACTGGAGCAGCCGTATAAATACTGCGACCTGTAAGGTTAACCAGCTTCCGGCTGATCTTCTCAGTTGAAGCTCAGACATAAAGAATGGCTATCTGATGCTCCAGAAAATATGAGTCAGCATCTTCAAGACAAGTAAAAGAAAACTGAAGCATGAGTATGGAAAGGAAGCGTGGCTAGAATGTCTGCATAGAAGAAAATAATGGTTATGCTGGACTTCTGTGACCATTGCTGTAATTGAACTTTTGGGTACTTGTGATAATTGTGGTATCTAAAACCAATATTTTATATCCCACAATGTGAAATATCTTTTGTCAAGCTGATCTTACATTTTTAGTGCACCAAGGTTTAAGGTATGACACTGCAATGTTTCTTACTTGGCACAGCACAAATTAACTTTTGTGTCTCCAAACATATTTCAGTTAGTGTAATGCAAATGTGAGTCTTTTTTCCCCACGGCTCATTCTAAAAAATGAACTCTAGTTTTTTTTTAATAATGCAGTGAAAATTTATAGTACAGCATTTGCTATAAAAAGTGCTTCAGTTCACGTAGCTTAGATTCAGCTTCACGAAGAACAATTAACTAGGATTTCAGCTGTTTCGTTTAGATATATAAGAACCAGCTGTTGTCACAGCTGTAGGTTACTTCAGGCTGAACTAATGACTGAAAATGAGAGTCTTATGCATCAAGTAAGTAGAAGTCCAATCTCCTCATATGTCAATGTCCTACAAAGGCAAATGCACTTCACTCACTTTTCCTTTCAACCTTAAACATCAGTGAGAAAATGCCATTCACCATCTTTCCACTACTGATATATCAGCGAATCTTATTCTTCAGTTCAACAAAATCCCTTTCAGTCTTTGCCATTGTTGAATGATATATTCTTGATGCAGAGCTCAGTATCCCAGGGGCTGACCTTTTTTTAATGACATATTCTTCATATTCAGCAGTGCAATTCTGATATGTTTCTGGAGCATCCAGGTGAAAGATCCTGTGATGGAGAACAGTTCTGTCAGGTGCACTGGGGAAGAGAAATTCTTTTTCCAATACTTTATCAGCAGCTATTCCAAATCTTTGACACCAGGATTCTCTGTTCAAAAGAAAGGTAATAAATTGTTTGCTCGGTTTTTAGTGAACAGAACGGTGGGCAATTTGTCAAGGATTTGATTTCTGTTGTCTTTCACTGTCTTATCTGCAAAATAGTCATCTTAAGCTTCCTCATCTATAATAACAGCATGGACTCAGTCGCAAACTGGTGAACAAATCTGATGCTTTAATATTGATCACAAAGCTGAGATAAATTGTGCCATATCGAAATAGAGTAAGTTCCCCAGTTTTCTCCTTGAAAACCTACTTCGGACATAAAATGGAGACTGCAATCACCATTGACTAAGAGGAGCATGGCTTCACACTTAATGACAAGACAGAAGCCGATAACCATTTGACACAGTCAATTCTACTAGCGTGACCTCTTCTGCACAGTCTACTGATAAGAGTCAAATCAGCCAAAACCAGAAGCATGGCTGTACCACTCAGCCGGAAGTAACACTTTCGCGTGCTAAGCCCTTGTCAGAACTGCTGACAGTGTGCTGAAACTTTGCTGCAGGGGTCTCCATTTTAGCAGTTGCCATTTCCGATGATTGACACCTATGAGAATGCCAGTGCTCTGAAAGGCCAGCAGAATGAAAGCTCATGAGAAGGTCACTGACCTCCTTCCTAATAGCCTGTAGTTGTTAGTGTCACACACTGAAGGAGTATTATTTGACATGAAACCAATGCAATAAAATAATTAGTGCTGTCAACTGTACAAAATCTGTACAAAGCTGGCTATCCATAGTAACTACTTAAAGTTTGACTTCTTTAGATGACCAAAGCCTTATTCCAACTAACAGTTCTCCCTAGTTCTGTTTGAGTTGGGTCTTATAACTCTAACGGCTTTGGGAAAGTAAATATTCTGAAATATACACATAAATAAATAGAAATTTGACTGTATTTTGTCCGGTTGGGTGAACTTAAATTGCTCCTAGCTATTAAGTCCAATGTTAAAATTGGGTCTGAAAGCCTTCCCTCCCCCACTTCTGAAGTCCCATCTGCATTTTGTTCAAACTTGCCAATCTGCCTCAGAGCTAGTTAATCGAGTTGATTTATTCAGTTTATCTTAATTACTCTTGCAGTGTTATAGCAGCTCCCTGTTATGCAGACTTCTTAGACATTCCAACAATATGTCTTGGAACTCAGACGCAAAATTAAGATTCTGTGAGAGTTTCTAAACATTTCCACCATAGCGAAATAAAAAATCTCAGCTACCATCAAAAACCAAAGCCAATTTGCATTCCTGATGTAAATGATTGATCTTGCAAAACGTGCTGTTTATCAGCTTCACATTTGGCGACAGTATTTTCTAAACAAAGTTATTATTATTCACAGTCCTACAAGAAAAATAGGAAGACTGCCAGATTAAACTGAACCACATTAATACGAATTATCAATAGTAAAATTGAACATTCGGATGGGCTTCAAACAATTAAAATTTAAAAGTTAGAAATAAAATGGGCATTAGGAAAGATTGTTTTTAAATGTGTTGGTTCTTTTGATAGCAAGCAAAACATTACAAAAAAAGGTAGGATTCTTAAACATGAGAGGTGAGTTATTTGCTGGAATTTTACCGCCTCGCCCGCCCGAGGCTCGTAAGATCCCGCCCGAGGCCAACGGAGAATGTCGTTCTGCAAGCCTCACCTGCCCCGATTCCAGGGCGGGTGTGCTGGTAAAATTCCGGCTACTGAGTCCTTGGCCTAAACATCTTCAGCTGCTTCATCAATAACCTTCCCTCCATCATAAGGTCAGAAGTGGGGATGTTTTCTGATGGTTACGTAGTGTTCAGCACCATTCAAGTCATCTTAGACACTGAAGTAGTCCACGTCCATATGCATCAAGATCTAGACGATGTTCAGGCTTGGACTAATAAGTTGAAAGTAACATTCATGCCACAAAAGTGCCAGACAATGACCATCTCCAAAGGGAATCTAACCATCTCTCCTTGACATTCAATGGCATTATCATCGCTGAATCCCCTGCTATCAACATCCTGGGGTTACCACTGAGCAGAAGCTTAAGATGACCAGCCAAATAAATAAGATGACTTCAAGCAGGTCTGAGGCTGGGAATTCTGCAACAGCTAACTCATCTCCTGACTTCAATTTGAAACTGGCAATAGAGATAGCACTGGCCATGAAGTGTGCTGAAAAAAATTCACGAGAGCTGCAGAGAGCACAGAAGAGTGCCATATACCAATTAGGGTGGGAACCTGCAATTAGCCACAGTGCCAAAACTGTCAAAGCAGCTGCAAAGTGGGAAACATTTTCATTCACTCACAGAACATAAAGCTATAGCAAAGGCAACCGGATAATGATTCTTAAGGTAAAATGTTACTACTGTGGGGGTAACTTGCTCCTGAATCATATAATTTTAAGGAGACTGAGTGTCAATAGGACCTGTAATTTATGGGTAGAAGTCTGCCCCTGTTCCCATTAATAATAGTGACAGATGAAGGACCAAGCCTTCTGGGCCATGATTGGCTTAAAGAAATCACATTGAATTGGTCTGAGATCTTTCGAGTGCGGGCAGGGGGACTGCTGGAATTGTTAAGAAAATACGATAACATTTTCTGTGATGAATTAGGCAAAATCAAAGACTTGCAAGCTAAGATTTGTGTTGATCAAGAAGTAACACCCTGATTCTTTAGGCAGGGCAAGACTGGTGCCATATGCCTTATGATAAAAAGTGGATGCTGAGTTAAATAGATTGGAAGAACTAGGCATCATCCAGTCAGTGCAGTTTTGAGAATGGGCAATACCTATCGTTCCCGTATTGAAACTGGAAAAGACTATCCGAATTTGCAGGTATTATAAGCTAACAGCTAATCAGGCTACCAAACTGGATGACAATCCAGCTTCAAGAATTGAAAACCTATATACAAAGCTGGCAGGAAATCAATCTTACACAAAGGCATGTGTAGCAGCAACTTGAATTGTATAACACTTCCCGGGGGTATGTCACAATAACCATACACAAAGGCCTATTCCAATATATATTTAAGTTTAAGTTTATTTATTAGTGTCACAAGTAGGCTTACATTAAGACTGCAATGAAGTTACTGTGAAAGTCCCCGAGTCGCCACACTCCGGCGCCTTTATGGGTACACTGAGGGAGAATTTAGCATGGCTAATGCACCTAACCTGCACAGTTTTGGACTGTGGGAAAAACCAGAGCACCCGGAGGAAACCCATGCAGACACAGGGAGAACGTGCAGACTCCGCACAGACAATGACCCAAGCCGGAAGTTGAGCCAGGGTCCCTGGCACGGTGTTAACCACTGTGCCTGCCTTTTGGCATGTTTTCAGCATGTGCAATATTTTAAAGGATGATGGAGTTGCTATGGGAGTTGCCACGGGTTGTAGTATATCCTGACAACGTCCTTATAACTGGATCAATAGAGGCCAAGCATCTAGCAAACTTGTTGGTGCTAAACAGGTTTCACAAGGCTGGTGTCTGCCTTAAGAAAGAGACCTGCACCTTTCAGACCACTGCGGTGACCTACCTGGGGCATCATGTAGACTCAGAAGGATTATACCCCATGGAAGAAAAGGTCAAGGCAATAAAGAAGGCACCTTCCCCACAAACATAACTAAACTCAAATTATTTATGGGGATGGCAAACTGCCATGGACAGTTTCTTATTGACTGTACTTGCATATTCCGCTAAAGAAACACCATCATCATTGTTGGAAGGCTCCCCAAAAGGAGACTTTCAATTGGCTACATAGAAACATAGAAACTAGAAGCAGGAGTAGGCCACTCAGCCCTTCGAGTCTGCTTCGCCATTCATTATGATCATGGCTGATCATCAAATTCAGTATCCATTCTCCTCACCCCCATATCCCTTGATCCCTTTAGCCCCAAGAGCTATATCTAATTCCTTCTTGAAATCACACAACGTTTTGGCCTTAACTACATTCTGTGGTAGTGAATTCCACACATTCAGCACTCTCTGGGTGAAGGAATTTCTCCTCACCTCAGTCCTAAAAGGTTTACCCATGACCCTCAAATTATGACTCTTAGTTCTGGACTCCCCCACCATTGGGAACATTCTTTCTAGATCTACCTTGTCTAATCCTGTTGGAATTTTATAAATTTATATGAGATCCCCTCTCACTCTTCTAAGCTCCAATGAATATAATCCTAACCAACTTAGTCTCTCCTGATATGACAGTCCTGTCATGCCAGGAATTAGCCTGGTAAGCCTTCACTGCATCTCTTCCATAGCAAGGACATCTTTCTTCAGATAAGGACACCAAAACTGCACACAATACTCCAGACGTGGCCTCACCAACGCCCTATCCAATTTCAGTAAAACATCTCCATTTCTATACTCAAATCCTCTC
Organism: Mustelus asterias; assembly: GCF_964213995.1. NCBI lineage: Eukaryota > Metazoa > Chordata > Chondrichthyes > Carcharhiniformes > Triakidae > Mustelus > Mustelus asterias. Next base: position 91,952,491 of record NC_135801.1, on the reverse strand, counting down.
ACGATGAAAGCCAACATACCATTTTCCTTCTTTACTGACTACTCTACCTGCATGCTTACTTTCAAGGTCTCACTGAGTATCCACTTCTCTCAATTTACACCCATTCAAATAATAATCTGCCTTCCTATTTTTGCTCCTGAAGTAGCTAACCTCACATTTATCCACATTATACTGTATCTACCAGGCATGTGCCCAGTCACTTAGCCTGTCCAAATCATGCTGAAGCACCTCTGCATCCTCCTTCACAGCTCACCCTCCCATGCAACTTTGTATCATCTGCAAATTTGGAGGAAGTACATTTAGTTCCCTCATCAAAATCATCAATACATAATGTGAGTAGTTGAGGACCTAACACAGGTATCTGCAGTACCCCACTAGTCACTGCTTGCCAATCAGAAAAAGACCCATTTATGTCCACTCTTTGCTTCCTATCTGCTAACCAGCTTTCTATCCTTCTCAAGACATTACCTGTAATCCCATGGACTTTAACTTTACGTAGTAATCTTCCATATGAGACCTTGTCGAAAGCCTTCTGAAAGTCTAAATAAACTATATCCACCAATTCTCCCTGGTCAACTCTACTAGCTCCATCCTCAAATAATTCCAGTAGATTTGCATAGTAGAACACTGAAATTTATGATAGATGAAGCTATATATGTGAAAAACTTTGGTAGTAGACCAATATGGATCGCAGGAATGACTGGCTCTGAGACCAGACCCCTGTCATACCAGGTAGACATGGAGGGATAGATCATTCATAAACACGTGACCACTTGAGGAGTAGAGAAACTCTCCAGCAGTCAGTGTTGCCATCAAGAAATGTTTTTAAACCCATAAGCACCCAAGTGGCTGATCGATCAGTTATAGACATAACTGATTTTTCTGTTGAAGAAGATACTAATGAAGTACCTGTGTCAAAAGTGGTACCTGTTATTATCATTCCTGTTAACATCGATTCTGTGGAAGCATCTCAAAATGATAGAATTACGTTGCTCCCCCAGAAAGGAAAACCTCCTCAAAGACTTGATTTTTAATTATTGAACACATGTACATAGTGTGTAATTAGAATTTAAGACTACAGAACAATAGAATCCCTACAGTGCAAAAAGAGGCCATTTGGCCCACCGAATCTGCACAGAGTCTCTAAAGAGCATCTTACCCAGGCCCACCCCCCATTAGATCCACCTAACCCCATACATTTACCATGGCTAATCCACCTAACCTGCACATCTTTGTGATGGTGGAACAAAGAACAAAGAACAAAGAAAATTACAGCACAGAAAAAGGCCCTTTGGCCCTCCAAGCCTACACCGACCATGCTGCCCGACTTAACTAAAACCCCCTACTCTTCTAGGGACCATATCCCTCTATTCCCATCCTGTTCATGTATTTGTCAAGATGCCCCTTAAAAGTCACTACCGTATCCGCTTTCACTACTTCCCACCACCCTCTGTGTAAAAAATCTGCCTCGTACATCTCCTTTAAACCTTGCCACTCGCACCTTAAAGCTGTGCGCCCCCCCCTCCCCCCCCCCCTCCCCTCCCCCCCCCCCCCCCCCCCCCGCTAGTAATTGACTCTTCTACCCTGGAAAAAAGCTTCTGACTATCCACTCTGTCCATGCCCCTCATAATCTTATAGACTTCTATCAGGTCGCCCCTCAACCTCCGTCGTTCCAGTGAGAACAAATTAAGTTTCTCCAACCTCTCCTCATAACTAATGCCCTCCATACCAGGCAACACCCTGGTAAATCTTTTCTGTACCCTCTCCAAAGGCTCCACATCCTTCTGGTAGTGTGGTGACCAGAATTGAACACTATATTCCAAGTGCAGCCTAACTAAGGTTCTATAAAGCTGCAACATGACTTGCCAATTTTTAAACTCAATGCCCCAGCCGATGAAGGCAAGCATGCCGTATGCCTTCTGGACTATCTTTTCCACCTGCATTGCATGGGGAGTACATGTAAACTCTGCACAGACAGGCATCCAAGGCCTGAATTGAACCCGGGTCCCTGGCGCTGTGAGGCAGCAGTGCTAACCATTGTGTCACCATGCTGCCTTCGTACAAACATAATTATTTCCCAAATTTAGATCCTATTTTTTGTTCACCTGTATAAAGTAATTTGGTAAATAAGAATTGTAAAAATCGAGTTAACGGGGGAGGGATGTGGTGATTCTCACTTAACAACCAATCAATGCCTAATGTCAGGTATCTTTCTAAGCGGATGAGATTTCCTAGTTAGAAAGCATGCACCTGATGAAGCAATCTTGTAAATAAAGTTTCTTTGTTCAACTCTAGAAACCTCCGGGAGTACACAGAGTGATTTGCATTAATTCCTTTCCTGTGATGACATGAGAATTGGAGGTGATGGCCTAGTCGTATTATCGTTGGACTAATAATCCAGAAAATCCGCTAATATTCTGGGGACCCAGGTTTGAATCCTGTCATGGCAAATGGTGGAACTTGAATTCAACAAAAAAAATCTGGAATTAAGAACCTACTGATTACCATGAAACCATCGTCAATTGTCAGAAAAACTCACCTCATTCACTAATGTCCTTTAGGGAAGGAAATCTGTCGTCCTCACCTGGCCTGGTCTACATGTGACTCCAGAGCCACAGCAATGTGGTTGACTCTCAACTGCGCTCGAGCAGCTAGGGTTGGGCAATAAATGCTGTCCAGCCAGCGACGTCCATGTCCCATGAATGAATTTTTTAAAAAGTGGTATACTGTTTTTATTCCCTGCTAGCAGCTTTACATGGAATTTAGACAGAAACAGGCCATTTGGCCCACCCCATTTACGTTGGTGCTAATGTTCCACACAAGCCTACTCCCACCTTTTTTGATCACACTATCAGGGTAACCTTCACCATTTTTCTTACCTGTGTGTTATCCACTTCCTTAAATATATCCATACTAGAATCATGTAATGGCTACAGTGCAGAAGGCGGCCATTCAGTACATTCTCTTCGTTCTCTGCAACAGCAACTCAGCTAGTCCCACTCCTCCATCTTTTTCCTGTAGCCAAGTAAATTTTTTTCTGTTCAGAAGATCATCCAATTCCCTTTTGAATCTGTCTCCAGCACATGCTCGGGCATTTCAGATCCAAACCCATTTGTTGCAAAATGAGATTTTTCCTCGTGTTGCCTCTGGTTCTTCTGTTAATCACCTTAGGATTCTTGTCCATCAGCCGAGGGGAACAGTTTCTCCCAGTTTACTCTCTCCAAACCCCTCAAGATCTTAAACACATTAAATAGTTCTCCTCTGGGCCTTCTCATCTCCAAGAAGAACAGCCTCAGCTTCATCAATCTATCCACATAACTGAAGCCTCTCATCCTCTGAACCATTCTTGTAGTTGTTACTGCACAACTTCTAAAGCCACCACAGCTTTCCCATTGAGGCTGAACCAGTGTTTTGCTTGCTTTTGTACACTGTACCCCTATGTATAATATGCAGGATTCAGTACAATTTACTAACTGCTTTCTCAATTTGTCCTGCCACCTTCAATGATTTATGCACACATGCACCCTGGCTCCTAAACTCCTGCATTTCCTGTAGAATAGTACCTATTATGTTATGTCACTTTTCTTCATTCTCTGACCAAAATGTATCACTTCACAACATTAAATTTCACCTGCCATGTATCTGCCCATTCCACCAGCCTGTCTACATCCTCTTGAAGTTTATCACTACACTCCTCACAATTTAAAGTTTATTTATTAGTCACAAGTAAGGCTTACGTTAACACTGCAATGAAGTTGCTGTGAAATTCCCCTAGTCACCACAGTCTGGCCCCTGTTCGGGTCAATGCACCTAACCAGCACGTCTTTCAGAATGTGGGAGGAAACCCATGCAGACACGGGAAGAACGTGAAAAATCCACACAGGTAGTGACCCAAGCCGGGAATCAAACCCAGGTCCCTGGCGCTGTGAGGCACTGTGCTACTGTGTCGCCCACAATACTTCCGAGTTCACAATACTTCAAAGTTTGAATCATTAATTAAACCATTGCATAATGAAATTGAATCATTTTCAAATCTTGAAATTGTGCCACCTACACCCAGGTCTAGGTTGTAAATATAAACCAAGAAAAGCCCCAGTCACAAGTAAATAATGTCTTCTGTAATTCAAGTTTCAGTAGGATTGAATTAAGTAATTAAACCATTGCATAATGAAATTCGAGCTATGTTAAAGACGAGTGTTTCAACATACCACATGGTTTGAAATAAAATGCCTATTGGCAATTATATTTTTCACTTAAAAACATAGTTTTACTGACATTTGGAAATGATTAATACACAGGAAAACAACTTAACAGTAGATTTAGAAATGAAATGGCCAATACATTTTCTTAACGTTCCTACACCTCAAAACTTCCCATTGCACTTCTGGCCAAAATCCTGCCCACCATCAACATGGCACCATTCGCGAGTTGTAAACTCTCTACTTGTCTGGATAAGTGCAACTCCAGCAACACTCAAGAAGTTTGATAACATCCAGGCTAAAGCAACCTGCTCTGTTGGCACCCCATTTAGCAACTTAAACATTAACCTCCTCCTCCACCAATGCACAGTGACAACAGTGTGTCCCGTATACATCATCCCCTGCAGTGACTCACCAAGGCTCCTACAACAGCACCTTCCAAATTCATAAACTTTGCCATCTAAAAAGACAAGGGCAGTAGATGCATAGTAACACCACTACTTGCAAGTTCCCTTCCAAGCCACACACCATCCTGACTTGGGACTATATCATTGTTACTTCACCGAGGCTGGGTCAAAATCCTGGAATCCCTTCCTGAAAACACTGTGGCAGAACCTACACCAGATAGTCTGCAGTTACAAGAAGGTGGATCACCACCACCTTCTCAAGGGCAATTATGGAAGCAAAATAAATAATGACCTTGCTAGTGAGGCTTAAAAAAGCTAGTTAACAGTGGGGAAAGATTTATTCTGTGTACTAGCAATATGATAAGCATGTTCCTTACTAAATTTAATGATCTTACTCTGTCTAGCATATGAAGAAAGCCTTAACACAATATGAGGAAAGAATCTTGAATATACTTTTAAATCATTATCACCACAGGCTTCAAACAGGACTCCAGGCAGTTAAATATAATGATAGAGAATACATTCATGTGGAAATGAGTGGCTAATAATGAAGGAACTAATGAAGAGTACTAACATAAATAAAGATAGTCATATGACATTTAGTGCTAAACATTTTGCAACCTCAAAAGCAACAACAAAATTTAGTTATATTTTAACAGTAATGAATCTGTGAGGCCTCGATACAGTGTTTAGGTCAAATAAATCAGAATAAGCAAGAAACCTTTTATGAAAAAAGAGCTTCAGAAAGTCTAAATTTCTGTGGGAAAATTATTTGTATTGACAGGGTTAACCAGACAAATGTTTTTGACAATAGTTCAGATATAACAAGTCAAAGGTAAAATAATATTAACTACTCAAGCATCCACTGCACATGCCTCCAGTTTAATAAAGAATAGATAGTTAAAGTTGCTATAATACATACTATTAGTCATTTTGGTCATATGCGCTTATAGTAATTTTATTATTAAGCATTTTCTTCTTGGTAATGTTATGATGATGGAGAAACAAACCATGGAATTATGCACAGAAAAACTGAACTTCGAAAAGACCTGAGTTTTATATTTTAAAATGGACACAGACCCTGAAGATGACTGAGAATGTACAACTAGCCACTGACAGGAATGGCTGCAGGGGGGTTCTCGAAGGAACAATCGAATCCCTCCCATCCAAAGTCTGATTATCATGTCCGGTAAAGACAAAGGAATATAACGACTATCCCATCTCAAAGACCCTGGGTTTTTGCCTAGACAAGACTAGTGTATCCAGTTGGAATATACATTGGAGCCAGCTTTTCATTGGCATCTAAAACTCTCTCTGACTGGAGAAGTCAATAGTCCAGTCAGAAGATCGCAGCTGGAAAAATAACTGAAATCTCTCTACTAAACCACAAAACACCTGAGCTGAAGAATCAACTCTTCATCAGCAGAAGTCAACTGCTGGAATCAACTTGTATCAGCCGCAACTCTCATTATCTACTTCTTGCAAATCAAGGACTGTTCCACAATATAGATGCCAGTGTTTTATCATTTCTCCTCACCTTTCTAGTAATTGATAAACTGTTCTTAGTTCAGCAAAGCCTGGATAAATTGGTTCCTTTTTAAACATAACTATTGGGTCAGGGAAAGGTATCCAAGAGAAAAGGAAACTTGTTAAATTAAACCTTTGTTGCTACCAGCAGAGGCTTGGTTGAATAAAGACATAGGCCGGAATTCTCTGACCTCGCCCACGGCTGGGATTATCCAGTCCCGCTGCAACGAACGGAGTTTTGGCTGAGTGCTAATTCTCCGTTCTAACTGATAGTGGTAGTGGGGCATATGGAGAATTCTGGCCATAGAGCCAGTCATCCATCCTCAACTGCTTTTGTAACACTTTGGGGTATCCCAGCTGGACAGTGACAAATTGAGGGGTTTTGCCCAAATCAACAACTCTTGGGGAATCTCATCTGGGCTGGTCGTAACAGTATACACAACAATGGTGTCTAAGCCTTAACATTTGCTCCCTTTTATCCAAACTATTGGCAAATGTATGGAAGAAAATTATTCAGTTGTACCACTTACAGTTGGATTCCAAGTGGATTCTGGAAAGGTCAGGAAAATATTAAGACCAATAGTTATCCCAGTTATGGATCTTGATGATATGGATATGACGTCAGAGGTTCATCTCAAGATCAAAGTTGTGAACAGACTCATTTAGTCTCAGACTCTTTCCAGAGAGAGGGATGAAGTTGGCGACTAGGGAATGGAATGTGTAGTGGAGAGCGAAAACAAAACTTCAGTCTTCCCAATGTTTAATTGGAAGAAGTTTCTGCTTTCTAGCACTAGATGTTGGATGAGCCGTTTAATCATTTAACAACAGAGAGGAGTAAAGAGAGGCGGTAGTGAGGTAGAGCTAGGTGTTATCACAGTACACATGAAAACTAATGCCATGCCTTCAGATTATGTTGACAAGGGACAGCATGTAAATGAGAAATAGGAGGGAGTCAAGCATAGATCCTTGGGGGACACGAGAGGTAACAGTGCAGAAGCAGAAACAGAAGCTGTTGCAAGTCATTCTCTGGCTATGATTAGATAGATGAGAATGGAGCCAGGTGAGAGTAATTCCACGCAATGGACAATAGTGGAGATGCATTAAGGGAGGATGGTGTTGTCAACAATGTCAAGGACTGCAGACAGGTCAAGAAGGGCAAGGAGGGAAAGTTTGCCCTCTAATGTAATGGGCGGAACCTTCATCTAACACTAGCAAGGCAAATGACAGTCCAGGTGTGGAGACCTGGGGAGGATCCAGTATTATAATAGTGTCTGGAACTCCGAATGTACTGAGGCACATCAACCTTGAAAAGAGCTCATCTGGGCATCACTAAAAGAGTGCAAAATATTGTTCGTTGTGGAAGGGCGGGAGGGATGGGTGGGTGGGGTGGACCCAGAATTTGTCAATTCTGCTCCTCCACCATCCAAGAGCAAAATAAGCAGAGGTTTTTACAGTATGGGACCTGTGAGTCCGGATTTGCACCTGAAGTGGGACTTCTGCATGTATACTCCATTCTACAGTATGCTCCCACTGATTCCAGCTGTTAAAAAGCATCTTTAGATGCAATCTCATCAGTTATGCTGTGATCATCTCTAAGCATTTTATGGATGATTGCGCATATTTATGTTAATAGTCCACTGGGATATTGGAGATGTTTAGTTGGTCACTAGCCAACTGTGACAACGTAACTCAGAAACCACATAAGTAACTTGTATTGGAAAATAACAATGGATTATGCAGGAATTGGCCTCTTTGGAAATGTGTTTTTCACTTTGCTTCTTAAATGATCTTCACTATGTCGATAGCTCGGTAAATCAGTAGAGCAAATAGTTATGGGTTGATCTTCTGACTAGATATTTATAACTGTCCCTCTGTTAAATGTCATTTGTTGGAATTCAGAAGTGAACAATAACATAAACTTGTTTCTGTTATTCTATAGACGATTCTATATTTTCTAATGTAGTTTGCAAAGTTCAGTTAGATATTGATAGAATTGTTCTAGCGAGCATTACTAATTAAATTGCGGAAATTATAAAAAGGGTATAAAAATGCTAATTATATCACAACAGAAAAATGATTTTGTGATTGATTGTCATGATGGTATATAACACCTGACATAAATACATTTGAAGCCTATAACACCAATAAGCATATCTGTTGTCCAATAGGAATCATAGAACAATTGGCTGTAAAATGTCTATATACAGTGAATAAGAATGAGTGCCAGACTGATGAATGACTGGTGTTTAGTCAAAAGAATTGCTGGCATTTTGCAAATACCCAAATATACTTGGCAGTTAGCAACTTTATTTTTTTATTACTATCAGGTACTAAATGTTAAAAGCATCTTCTTATTTTAAAAGTCTTCCTAAATGCAAATAACTCATTCAAAGTTTACCCTATTGGATCATACTGGAGGCTCATGAATATAAAGAGAGTGTTGAAAAAGCAAAATCAGTGGGATGCAGAAAACAAATAGCATGTTATTGATTAGATCAGGATGCATAATCAAGGTTGAATGTCCAGAAAGTTGAACAACTGAGGTCAGGGATTCTAATGCTGATCAATATTAGATCGATAACATACTATGATTGCAAAGTTTCATGCTTCATTACTTTACAAATATATCATAGAGCAGATTTATAAAATGCTTCAGAGTTCCTCCAGATTTGAAGCTGCTTTTCATCATAATTCACCTACGTCTCATATTACTTGATAATCTGTACAGACAGCTAAAACTTTGGTGACTAAGATGGATTGGGCCCTTGAAACTTTTTATCTTGTCAATCACACATTGAAAAATTGAAGTACTTACATCAACTGCAAATGTATAAATGTAAATGTTAGAGAGTAAATAATATAGGTAAAGCCGACTTAATGTAATTGCAAGACTGAGCAGACTTAACAAAGGAAAGGAATGGGCTTAACAAAGGAATGGGTGGCACGGTAGCACAGTGGTTAGCACTGCTGCTTCACAGCTCCAGGGACCTGGATTCGATTCCCGGCTTGGGTCACTGTCTGTGTGGAGTTTGCACATTCTCCTCGTGTCTGCGTGGGTTTCCTCCAGGTGCTCCAGTTTCCTCCCAGTCCAAAGATGTGCGGGTTAGGTTGATTGGCCATGCTAAAATTGCCCCTTAGTGTCCTGGGATGTGTAGATTAGAGGGATTAGCGGGTAAAATATGTAGGGACATGGGGGTAGGGCCTGGGTGGGATTGTGGTCGGTGCAGACTTGATGGGCCGAATGGCCTCTTTCTGTACTGTAGGGTTTCTTTCTATGGTTTCTATGAAAGGAAAAATCACAGGCAGCAAGAACTATTATTAAAAACAATACACTTCACCTTTAAATACCACTAGTAAAGTAAAATAAAATCATTATGTCATGTAAGGAAGCATAGCCGGTGCAGCCAAGTCAAACTAAATGGTCACGGGTGTGACAAATTTTGAAGGTTGGTAAAAAACTGAATGAACTATTCATGAAACTACAGAAGTGAAGAAACAAGTTTCAGCAGTGGGAAGGACAGGGGTCTAAATCTACTGATGTGCATCTACATAAATTGACATATGTATAGATTTCCATGTATCTTTCCCATTGGGAAATCTTTGGGATTGCAATCTTGCCCAAAATTTCATATTGTATTTTTCATTTGAATTCCTCATTCTGTTTAGGTGACAGTTTTCACAAATTTGCATATCTACCTCACTATTCCTAAACCGCAAAGCAATAAATATCAAAGAATGTCATTTTACATAGCCCACTCCAAAATAATGATTATTGATTATGTAAATTGCACATAAAAGCATCCAGCAACTGTTGCAGAAACACATAATATTACATCATATGAGCATTATTACACATTATGTTTCTTCTAGTAGATATCCTTTGAAAAGTGTAGAACAATGAGAACGTACAATCAGTATCGTAATATTTTTCTTTATTTTTTCTTTATAAAAAAAATCTTCATACTGGTGCACAATTTTCAATTTTGAAAATTAATTGTGGGAGGGGTGCAAGGCAGACGTTCATCGAGATTGCCTAATATTCTTGCATTGGCCATGTAGATAATAATGAATATGTCTGGGAGGACATCGGAGGTGCTAATGTAATATCATGGTTCACATAAATTTTGTGTCAGGATTTTACATAGTATGTGAACTACTTTAATAATAAATTACTCTTTGCAATTCTTTTTCCAATTTTTCTGTTATGGGATATCAAATAAGACCATGGGCCAGAACAACCCCTTCTCGAGAGGCAAATTGCCACTTTACATATAGTAATTATTCAATGACTTTAATCTTGGGTCCACAAGTTTCCCACGCATCCTGGAAATGATGGTTTACCTCGTAGGGTTTCGACCTCATCTCCCGAGATTTAATTCCCCTGGATTCCTGAGCGTACATTCAAACACCAGCTCACAAGCACAATTTCAGATCTTTGGCCGCACTGTGGAATGCACAATTGCTCCAAAGGGGTACCTTTGCCACAACAGCCTGCAGCATGGAGTCACCAACCTTTGGCTGCTTTCTTGTATCTTCAGGGCTTCTCGTGAACTCTCTTTGATTATTAAAGCTTTCCTTGAGCTCTCTTCACTTAAAGGGTGGTATTTTACCTTTTTTTCTAAGTGCTGGGTGGACTTGAAACTGGGGGAGTTTCAGATCCGTCTTTTGGGCATGTTTTTAGACCCCTCCCATACTCACTCTGGCTGCAAAATTCTGAGCGAGCCTGTGGACGGGGCTTAATGCACCTGAAAGCCTGCAGAGGGAGGTAGTGCGCATGTGCAGGCCTCTGATGCTGCACATGCACATTATTAGTAGCAGGGGTCTGACAGACAAAGAGAGAGCTGTCAGGCCCCGGCTAGTGCAGACAGCCTGAAGCAGCTCCCCCCTGCAATCGCAGGGGCCCATGGCTGTAGATGAACCCCTGCCAATGCCCGTACCGCCCAGACCGATTGCAGACCCCCTTCCTTACCCACTGATCACGGCCCCACTGCCCTCCCCACACCGATTGCTGCAGAGTGGCAGCGGGCCCCCTCTCCCACTCTCTCTCCCATAGATCGCTGCAGAGTGGCAGTAGCCCCCTCCCCCCATTAGCCCCACCCACTGGCCCCTCCCCTACTGGCCTCTCCCCCCATTAGCCCCATCCCAGTGGGCATTGCCCAGGTGCCCCCGGTGGGCATTGCCCAGGTGCCAGTCTGGCACTGCCCAAGGGACACCTCCCCCTTGCCCCCGGCCTCCCCAGGGAGCCTCAACGGCCTCCAGTTCCACCAGCGAACCCAAGTCGGCTGCTCCCTATTCATGGAGAGCATGTCTATTTCTCGCCTTTCCCGGTGAGTTATAAAGGCAGGCGAGCCTGGACGATTGAGCACCGGGCTTGCTAATGGCATGTAAATACTTCTTTAAATAAATTTCAATAAATTAATCTGCTTCTTGCCCATTTATGGCAAGAGGCTGACTGTGCCGGAAATCCGGCACTCGTAAAATGGCGCCGGTCGCGAAAACTGGCATCAATCGCACTAATCACTTTACACCCCATTTTACGACCACATCGCACCCGAAAATGGGCACAACGGGATGGATAACTTCTAGTCAAAGTCTGCTACCTGTAGCCCTTTCCCTATTTGGAACCTTTTCTCTCCGCTCCTCTCACTTTAACTGAACTAGGACCACTCCCTGTCCCCTCTCCCCTTTGGGATTTCTCCCTATTCACTACTTCTCAATGGCACTCCACTCCTGACTCAGATTTTTGCCTTTGATGATCAAGACCAGTCAGAATGAACAGGAGCTTGGGTTTATGGCTTTTACTGGCTTCCCACAGGTTCGGGGAGATATTGGGATGAATTTTCCCGTTCCACCTGCGGCGGGAATTGTAGTGGGCAAAGGGTGGACCATGGAAAAGTCTGTTGACCTTGGGCAGGATTTTCCTGTTTCAGGGCAAACGTAGCCAGAAAGCCCTGCCCATTGAGTCTGTAACTGCTCCCATTCCATGAATCTGCAGCTTGTTTTGCAGCTACAAAAATATCTTGATGCAGTTGTTTGCAAAATTCCTGGGCAGCCACATGATGCTTTCAGTCTGCAGCAGTCTAACCTTCCTGTTGTTTTGGCACCTTGAAGCAGACTGTTTGCTTGGAGACAAGGGTTACCCATGTAAAACATGACATGATATCAATGACGAACCCATCAAATGAGGTCTAGGAGTGCTATGATGAATGTCATATGAGTGTAGTTGTGTTTTGAAACAAACCTGAAGCATGCTGAAGATGTGCTTTCCATACTTGGACAATACATACCAGCCCTGGTCTCCAACAGGGTTGTGATGTGCTACACTCTGCATAACATTGCACAGCAGCTGAACTTGGACCTGTCAGAGGACTACAGGATGAGCATGGTGATTCTTCAGAGTATTTGAAAGTGGATTCAGAGATGGATGAAGATGCGGAGGTGAAGGCAAAGCGGGCAATGCCAGTACCACTGACACCAGTAGTGGGGAGCACAAAATGCTGTGGGTGGAGGAGGGGGAGCAAGTGAGTGGTTCACATATGAGGAGCTTTAGGAGGTTAATGTGAAAGGGCAATGCAATAGTACAGCATGGCAATACGGGGACTGATAACCAGAATACAACATAACAGCACACCAGCAAACAGGGAAAAATTGTAAGAGAACAGATTAAAGGCTCTTTATCTAAATATACACAGCATTCATAACAAGATTGATGGTTGGTAGCACAAATTTAAATAACTAGAAATGATGTGCTAATCATTACAGAGATGTGGGTGCAAGGTGACCAAGGCTGGGAACTAAATATGCAAAGGTAGTTATGATTTAGGAAGGATAGGATGAAGGAAGAGGAGATGAGGTAGCTCTGTTTCAAAGGATGAATTGAGTACAGTAATGAGAAATGTTCTTTGTGAGGAAAATCAACATGTAAAATCAGTTTTGTTGGAAATACGGACCTGCAAGGGAAAGAAGTCACTGGTGGGAGTTGTTTATCGGTCCCTAAATAGTAGCTGCACTATAGGACAGTCTATTAATCCAGAAATAATGGGGGATCATAAGAAGGGCACTTCTATAAGCATGGGTGATTTTAATCTTCAAATAGATTGGACAAATCAAACTGGCAAAAGTAGCCTTCAGAATGAGTTCATGGGCTGAATTTTACATGCCACCATTGAGTGTGTTTTTGGCAGAAGCAACATAAAATAAGGTGGGTGCCCATTCCACCACCTTCCCACCCAACTGTGAGCTCACCCACATAAAATGGAGATGGGTGATGGTAAGTGGGTGGGCGCCGAAATTGGCACTCATTCACCATATGTAAATAAATGTAAATATGTAAATAAATAATTACAGGTCAATTGACCAATTGACCAACAAGCCAATTGACCCCAATAATATGCTGTACGTGCCATAATACATTTAGCATGATCAGGCGGGCAGGAGTGGGCAGGCTGGATTACCCTTGATGTGTCTAAAAGAATGATTATAAACCCTTCCAATAATTTTTGAGAAGGTTTGGTGCCATATGAAGTGTTGGGTGTGTTCAATTCAAATATTATTGTGCGTTTGGAAATTCATTGTGGGTACACTGTCATGAAAAATTACACACAAATAAATAACTAACAATGGAAAAGAAAAGCTGGATCACAAACAATGAACAACTTAAAATCTTGTGTCAGGTGCAGTGCCAGTTTATGGCTGGGTACATGAACAATACACAAATTCCTCTTCATGGTGAGAGGGCTGGGAGAGGGGAGTAGGAAGGTGAAGGTTTTCCAGGGGGAGTATCCTGTAGGTGCTAAGAGCAATGAACACACACAAGCATTCAGTCTTTGGTACCACCTACTTGAGTTTATTTCCTCTTCCCATGATCTTTGTCTTGTTCAGTGGGCTTGCCTTTTCCACCTTAGGAGAGGATATAGGCAAGTTGTCATTCACTCTGATACAGAAGAAATGCTGCAAAAGGTTTCTCCAATGCATTTGATTCTGCCTTTCCAATGATGCTCATGGACATCATCTGGTCAGGCTGTTTGATACTGTCCCATCTGTACCGGAGCTGGTAAGCACCAGTGTTGGATGAGGCTGAGCCGAGGGACTCTGATGATGAGTACCACTGGACCTTGGAGGAGAAGTTCTGCAAGGTGTCCCAGCTCTTCTTGAACTGCTGGCGTTCCTCATAGTGATTTCAGGAAGAAGGGGAGGTTCCGTCTCCAAGTGGTGAGGTAAGTGACAGAGGTGAGGGGGATCTTGACATGGTCTGGTCGTTGGCCTGTCAGTGGTTTCCACCATAGCTACATAACTTGAAGGAGCGCTGCACTGTAAGAGGGCCAAAGAGAGTCACAACTAGAGAGCCTGAGCTGAGGGAGCACTACACTGCTGAAAAGGGCTGCACTCCTGGAAGCACACTGTGCTACTTGCTCATCTCATCAGTGACACAAAACTGTTATCAAGGGAAATGACCAGACACATTAAAAACAGAAAAGAACAGTACAGCACAGGAACAGGCCCTTCGGCTCTCCAAGCCTGCACTGATCATGATGTCTGCCTAAACTAAAACCGTATGCACTTATGGAGTACATATCCTTCCATTCCCATCCTATTCATGTATTCATCTAGTTGCCACTTAAATGCCGCTATCATAACTCCCTGGGCAGCGCATTCCAGACGTTCATCACCCTCTGTGTAAAAAACGTGCCTCACACATCTCCTCTAAACTTTTCCCCATACACCTTAAACCTATGTCCCCTGGTACTTGACTTTTCTACCCTAGGAAAGAGCATCTGACTATCCACTTTGCCACCCCTCAACCTCCATCATTCCAGTGAGAAGAAACTGAGTTTATCCAATCTTTCCTCATAGCTAATACCCTCAGACCAGGCAACATTCTGGTCAACCTCTTCTGTACCCTTTCCAAAGCATCCACATCCTTCTGGTAGTGTGGTGACCAGAGTTGTACACAATATTCTAAATGAGGCCTAACTACAGCTGCAGCATGACCTGTCATTTTTTATACTCAATGCCCTGACCGATGAAGGTAAGCAGGCTGTATGCCTTCTTGACTAACTTATCCACCTGCGTTGCCACTTTCAGTGATTGGTGGACATGTACACCTAGATCTCAAAAAAGAAAATGCAGGAAACTCTCAGCAGGTCTAGCAGCATCTGTAAGGAGAGAGAAGAGCTGACTTTTCGAGTCCAGATGACCCTTTGTCCTGTCAATACTCCTAAGTGATTTAACATTTACTGTATAATTTCTACATGCATTGAACCTTCCAAAATGCATTACCTCACATTTGTCCGCATTAAACTCCATCTGCCATTTCCCTGCCCAAGTCTCCAACTAGTCTATATCTTGCTGTGTCCTCTGACAATCCTCTTCACTATCTGCAACTCCACCAATTTTTGTGTTGTCTGCAAACTTACTAATCAGACCAGCTACATTTTCTTCCAAATCATTTATATATACTACGAACAACAAAGGTCCCAGAACCGATTCCTGTGGAACACCGTTAGTCACAGCCTTCCATTCAGAAAAGCACCTCTCTACTGCTACCCTCTGTCTTCTATGCCAAGTCAGTTCTGTATCCATCTTGCCAGCTCTCCTCTGACCCTGTGTGACTTCACTTTTCGTACCAGCCTACCGTGAGATACTTTGTCAAAGGCTTTATTGAAGTCCATGTATACAACATCCACTGCCTTTCCCTCATCTATCATCTTTGTTCGAAGACTATTTGATTGGCCAAAACATCTTATTACACTGCACCAAACTCAACTTGCCCAGTGATGGATTGATTCTAGTTATCCTCAATCGATTCAAACTGCAGAGGGAGGTGTATGACTACACATCCTCCATTGAGAATCACGGATTAACATTGCTGATGTTTGAACTGCTGAACTTCGAAATTATGGGGGCAATCTTGAGCCCGCATTCACCATCCGTGCGGATGCCGGCGGGGGTTCAAGATCCGGAAGTCACAATTTTTGCCGGCAAGGACGCATTTTTGGATCTTCCCCACCCCTCATCATCAGGTTCATGCCCCCCCACTGTATATTGATACCACAACGATGTGACCCTGTCATGGGGTTCTCCCTGGGGTAAGTATAGCCCCTGGGGGGAGAGATATGGCCAGACAGTGCCTGGCAATGCCCCCTGGCGCTGCCCTTTGGCACAGGTTGACACTGCCAGTTTGACCCCATGCTCATGCCAACCTGGCAGTGCCAACTTGTGCCAAGGGGTGGACCCCAATGGGAGCCTCATTGGATGAGGGGGGATTCATTTAGATGTGGTGGTGGTCGGAAGTGGACAGTGGAGCTAGGGATGCTGGCGATGGCCATTGGAGGGGTGGTGGGGGTGTGGAGATGGGTGCTGGCTCAGACTGTGGGTGGGCAGGGAAGGAAGGGGCCAATGACTGTGGAAAGAGGAGAAGAAGGGGCCAATGATTGAGGGGGTGGGAAACAGGGTTGATTATCATGCGTGCGGGGTGGGGGGGGGGGAGGAGATGGGGCTGATGAGTGGTGGCAGGGGGAGAAGGAGCCAATGATTGGGGTGGGCTTGAGAAGTGCTGTCTCTAATCAGGGGTGGGGATTGGAGCCCATGAGACCTCTGTGGTGGGTTGGGGGGGAGGTTTACTCAGGTTATGATTGGGACAGTCTTTAAAGATGGCACCCCGATCTCTGTGCAGCTGGGTTTTGTCAACATTTTTGGGCCCCCCATATGACAGTGTGAAACACGCCCCCTTGACTTTCTTTGGCAGAGTGTCACAAGATCTGGAGAGAAAACCAGCTTGTTTCTCTGGAGAGGAACCCACCAGTTTCCTTGTCGGAAACAACACTGTGCCATTTTTTGGTAAGATTTATGCCTATGATCTGATCCAATTGCCGTTTATTTGGTAGCTATTTATAATCCAAACCCCGTGATATTACATTTGGTTTGGTAACCCAAAATGAAGGTGACCCTTTATATCCCTGCCAGAGTCAGACCTGTAGGCAGGTCTGCTCTTTGTTAGTTCACATACCACAAGACACAATACTCAGTGAAATTATCTGACTAAAACACACGCTGATGCTTAACTCCCAAGATTAAACCCTGGGGCATTGACATGAGGCCTGTTCAAAAAGCTGATATAAAGCTCACACTTGAATAAATGCAGGAGGAAGAAGTGGAAGTTTATACTCTACAATGCAATTGCAGGCTTGGCTCCCTGCTGTTCAGCCTGACAGCAATAATGAGCGCTGTTTTATAAAGCAAACTTAAATTTGCAGAACTAGTATAAATTGAGTGCGCTGAGAATTACAGACGTATTAGTGCCAGCTCTAACCTAGTCAGTAATTGGTGCAATTTCCCTTTAATCGGAATAAACTTCTTGTTTCCCTTGAATATACCTAAGACATAAGATTTCCATGCAATTATATGAGTATTGGATTGCCCTTTAATATGTTAGTTCTGCTAATATAAACAGTGTATCTCATAACATAGAAGTAATGTTATTTCCCTATAACATATACACAGTTGTTTATTTTTCGGCCTACAATATACAACATTTGTCATTTTCCAGACTTTACATATATATGGCATGTTAATTCCATACTACACAGACAAATTCGCAAGTCAGCTATAAAATAGTCAATGTATGTTATTCTTACATATACATTTGTTCTGCAAATTATAAAAAGAATGTTACAAATGTACAGCCATCTTTCCACTACTTACATAATATATATATATGGATCATCTTTATGGTTCAGTTATACATTATAAAACAGATGTTGGTCCTTTATATCATGTCATGTGGAGTAGTATGTTGTAGTATACACAATGCTGAGATAATATTAGTGCATTAGACATGTTGCTTCACATAATCTTAATAAGTTCTGGTCATATGCGATGAATTAGTCCAGGTGTACGCATGAGTTAGCGAGATGACTGTAGCATTCCTCTGGAGTGAATTTCACTGTCAGTTTGAGGGGTGAACTGGCAGAATGGATTATCCTCCCATTGTTCAGCTAGCAATATTTTTAATCCGACTGAAGTCAGTATAAATGAGAATTGGTCAGGTTCCAAAATGGGCAGGTGATGCCCACTTTCATCATCAGAGTGTGTAGATATCAATTATCTCCACTGAATTTCCTTTTCATATATGCAAGCATTCCACTGTATTTAAATCAAGTTATAAGGAAGCCTCTGACATTCAGACAAGACAAAATCCCCATTTTCTTTGACAATGTTGGAAGGATTGATTGTGTATAGGCGAGAACTTTCATGCAGAAGGCAAGACTCCATCTGCTCAAAAATGCCAGCAAAGGCCAGGATCTTGAAGTCCTGCCCCCGAACCGGTCTCTAGAATTTTCATGGGTGGGGGGGAGGGGGGCGGGGAGGAAGAATGGGGGCAGCTTCTAAATTGAATGTCTGTCATTCTGTGGTCCATGAAGGCAGTTGCTCTCATAAATCAGCAGCTGCCTCTATTCATTTGATTTTGGTGAGTTTTGTGCCTGAAAATTGAAGTGTGGAAATTAGACCTGGTAGGAGCAGGCCTGAAGCGGGTGGATTTGTTTGGATGGCCAGGGTAACATTTTAAAGAGGTAAAGAACCCTTTTGGCAGAGCTCAGGTGCCCTTTGGGATTGTTAAAATTTGACAGAAATGTGTGTATAAAGTACTTAAACTCATTGGAACAGTTTAAGCTTTCAAAGAACTGTCAAACTGCCAAAGAACTGTAAATGTTGTCAAAGAACTATCAAGCTGTCAAAGGACTGGCAAATTGTCAAAGAATTTTCAAAGCTGTCAAAGCATTCAAAGGCTACCAAAGAATGGTCAAAACTCATTGGAACTGTCAAAGCTCATTGGAACCATCAAAAGTGTTAAGGGATTTAACTCTACTGGGACTTAGAAGTTTATGTTTGCCGACATAAGCCTGGGGTCTATTATTATAGGATTTGTGCTGCATGGCTGATTTCATAACCAAACAGTATCACAGTGGGGTGCCTGTTAAGTGCGGAGTTTGATTGACAGCTCCAAGTGATTGTAGAATATAGGTATTTGTTTTCAAAAGAGATTTAATATTTAAGTTAACTGTTTGTTTCATAAGAGGTTAGAGGATTTTCAATGTATTGAATTTATTTTAATCAATATAAAGGTAAAATACTGCGGATGCTGGAATCTGAAACAAAAACAGAAAATGCTAGAAAATCTCGGCAGGTCTGACAGCATCTGTGGAGAGAGAGCGTTGCTCTGATGAAGGATCATCCAGACTTGAAATGTTGGCTCTATTCTCTCTCCACAGATGCTGTCAGACCTGCTGAGATTTTCCAGCATTTTCTGTTTTTATTTTAATCAATAATTGTTTTTTTAATAGTGGTGTCATCAAAAAACAATTTTATTTTATGTCTGCATGGCTCTCGAGGTTTATCCTAATGAGTTGGCATGGAAGGGGTAAGGGCAAGTAATGATGGGTAGAGTGTATCAGATGGCATGGAGGATATGAGGAGCTGTGGAAAGTGATTAAAGGGGCTTTGAGTGGTATAAGATGTATAAAGCGTGACAGGGTGGGTAGAGGGATGTAGAGTGGAATAAGATGTATGTGGGTCAATGGAGGGTATGGTTACAGCGGCATAGGTTGGCATGGAAGATATGGAATCCATGGGGTGGGTACAGGGTTGGCAGCTGACATGGGTTGGTATGGGGAATATACGGGGTTGGGGGGGGAGAGCTGAACGGATGTTTTGACCGGAATTCTCTGGCCGTTCACGTCCCACTGCCACTGCAAGTGAGGGCAGAGAATTTGGCGCTCAGTCAAATTTCTGTTGACTTCAGTGGGACCAGAGAATCCCAGCGTGAATGGCCAGAAAATTCCAGTCATTGGGCCTGATTTTACCTTCATGTTGTGCCTGTTTCTGAGCGCAAAAACTTGGTAAAGTCGGGTGTGAGGCAGGTAGCACGATCCGCAACCGCCTCCATGCATTTGCATGCATTTAAATTGACTTAATGGGCTGGATGCCCATACTTATCGGTACTTCCCTCTTTACCACCACATTCATCTGTCCAGATTCAGCGTGAAACAGGCATGCTCAGCAAAGGTCCGATTCGGGCGCTCCAGCTGCTGAAGAGGTAAGTTCAGAGCTTCCAGCGGCTCTCTGACTCAGTTCGGCGGTGGTGGTGGTGGTTGTGGGGAGGGGGGTGAGGGGGATGGTCAGATTGCTCTCTGGTGGCGGGGAGGAGGGAGGCAGGTCAGATGGCTCTCTGGTTGCGGCGGAAGGGGGGTTCGCTGCCACTCTACGGGCCCGATTTTACCAACAATTTGCGCCCATTTTCAGGCACGAAATCATGGTAAAGTCGGGTGTGAGGCCTTTATCGTGATCTGCACCCATGTCCGCGCAGATCGCCACTTTACCGAGACCCACGAATGGCGGGGATCTGTTCCGCGCCCAAATCAGGTGCAACAACGATTTAAATGCATTTGCATGCATTAATGAACTGCCCGCCCAGCTCAATCAGCATTTCCCCCTTTACCACCGCGTTTACCAATCCGGTACCGCGCTTTTAGGGACCTGCTGAATAAAAGTCTGAATCAGGCGCTTCCTCAGTGAGGGTTGGCGAGGAGGTAGGTGCATGGCGTCCGAAAGCTCTCCGCTACTCATGGGTGTCCAGTTGTTGCGGCCATTTTGCTGTCTCGGGTCAGTGGCGGCTCTGCGAGTGTGTTGGGGGGAGGGGGGACTGTTGCTGTGCACGATCTCTGATGTTTGTCTGGCAGCACGGACCCGGGTCTCAGCACTGACCTTGGGTCCTGCAGTGCTGCTGGGTCCTAGCACCGCAGCTCACTTCAGGCTGAAGGATGTGCACAAAGCACTTGCAGATAGCACTGCTGCAGCCTCTCAACATTATCAGGGGCTGTGACTGTGTGGAGCATGTGGCTGGGAGGATTGGGGGGCATGGGGGGGCTGTGACTGTGTGGAGCATGTGGCTGGGGGGATTGGGGGGCATGGGGGGGCTGTGACTGTCGGTGTGCTAGGGGCAAGCAGCGTTGCATGACTCCAACATTTGTTCATCTCCACCCCCCCCCGCACCCCCCCCCCCCCCCCCCGCCCCCCTCCTGCTTTCAGAGTGACGAGATGGCTTTTGCGATGCAACCAATCGATCTTGCTGTTCTTCTGGTTGCTGCTGGAGCTGAGGAGGAGGACATGGAGGAAGAACTGCGGGCTCAGGAGGTCCGGGCTGTACCACTTGCAGGACTGGAGGGAGATGACCATCAGAGGCAGGAGGTGGCCGCCATTCACCCAGAGGGGGGGGCTTCGGAGAAGGAGGGAGCAGAGACCCCGGCACTTCCGTACACGAGTGTCCTTCGAGGAGATGTCGGACACCATGTGCCGCCGACGTCTCCGACTCTGAAAGGTACCGTGCGACACCTGCTCGACCTGTTGCAGGATCTGGTGCCGAAGGGCAGGGGGCGGGGGGTGGGGGGCCACCTACTCTCAGTGGCTGTCGGATTGACGGCTGCTCTGAACTTCTATGTGACTGGCGCCTTCCAGAGCCCGAGCGGAGATGTCTGTGGCATCTCCCAGTCCTCAGTCCACACCTGTGTCAAGCAGGTCACTGAAGCCCTGTATGCCCGGGCTGGGCAGTACATCAGATTCAACCTGGACCAGGCTCATCAGGAAGCCCGGGCTGCAGGGTTCACTGCAATTGCGGGGATGCCGACTGTGCAGGGGGCAGTCGACTGCACCCATGTCGCCCTCAGGGCCCCCCTACAGAATCCACGATGATTTGTTCATAGGAAGGGGTTCCACTCCCTGAATGTACAAATCATCTGTGACCACAATATGACCATCATGCACGTCTGCGCCAGACATCCAGGCAGCGTGCGTGACAGCTTCATTATAAGGAGCTCGGACGTCCCGCAAGCATTTGAGGAGGAGCCCAGGCTGTGGGAGTGGCTCCTGGGTGATATGGGTTACCCGCTTCGGACATGGCTGATGACGCCTGTGTGGAGGCCTGTGACTGAGGCGGAGACCCGCTATAATGAGGCCCATGTAGCCACCCGCGCGACAGTAGAGAGGTGTATTGGGCTCCTCAAGATGCAGTTCCGATCCGGAGGGGCTCTCCAGTACAGCCCCCTGATCTCCTCCGGCATAGTGGTGGTGTGCTGTGCCTTGCACAATCTGGCTCTGCAGCGAGGTGACCTCTTGGAGGAGGAAGAGGACGTGGAGAATGACTAGCCGGGCGTCACTGGAGAGGATGACCAGCAGGAGGAGGAGGAGGAGGAGGAAGAGGAAGAGGAGGATGAGAACGCCTTGGAACACCAGCCAGGTGGTGCAGGGCTGGCATCTCAGCTGAGGCATGCCACCACTGAGGCATGCAAGAGTGGCTGGGAAGGCTCTGCTAACCAGGCGGTTCAGTCGCTAGGGGATGGCGATTGTGGGTTCCATTCCCCCGCCCCCTGAAAAATGCCTTCCATTTATCCTGCACATTGTCACACCAGAGTGCTGGGCCTGGGTACTCTGTGCTCGCGATATTTTTTCCAGGCAGGAGGGTGATGACGACTCGCTAAGCACCATTCTGATGATGCCCTGGTGCAAAACAGTCTGACTGCTGCCTGAGATCCACATGCACGCTGGCACCTGGGCCCACGCCTTTCTAATGGGTAAGGGATCCGAAACCTCCATACAGGGCCCTGGGGCGGGTGGGTTGGGGGACGGGAGGTCATCGCTCATGGGGTACAAGAGACCAATGGCTTCCTTTTCTCAGTGACACCGCATTGAGGGGCCACCCTGACTGACCTCACCATGAGGCATCCATCGGGTGATCGTCAATGGGGCAGGGATCCTATTCGAGACAACCTATTCGCAGGTGGTTGTGGAGAAGAAACATTTATTTACAATAAAGGTGTTCAGATAAGCTGGTGAAACTCAAATACTTGTGACAGGAAAACATTAAGCTGCCTACAGTCCTTTCTAACTAGTGCAGCCCTTCACCCGTGCCATCCCAGTGCAACTACAACTTCCTCACCTTACACTGCCTCGCACTGTGCCTCTGTGACTCCCCAGAAAGTACATCGGAGGTGGAGGGGGACAGCTGCCGACCTCGCCCCATGGCCTGTGATGCACGTGGCGGTCGTCCTCTGGAGGCCCTGGACCTTGAGTGCCCTGGCCGGCTTCCAGGCGTCTGGGATGTTTCCATGACACCTTCTTCATCCCGCTGCCCCTGAGATGCCCCAGTGTCAGGAAGCGGGGAGTCAGAAGGTGTTGCCATAGCCACAGTCTCCTGGCTGGAAGGCCCCGGCGTGGGCTCGCGCCCTTCCTCCTCCCTTGGGGTCCCTTTTGGCCCCTGGGTCACCCCATGGGACACTGGTGCTTCTGCAGTGAGCTCCAGAAGCTCCGGCGTCACCTGGCATTGCCAGTCCTGGAGGACCACCTGCATCCTACCCATGGTGGTCGACCCCTCCGCGATGGCCACTTGAGTCGTGGGCCATCTCTCAATGGCCGCAGCAAGTGCCCTCTGAGACTGGGCCAGGCTCTGCAAGCCCTCAACCGTGGCCCTCTGAGACTGGGCCACCTTCTCAAGGGTTGCTGCCATTGCCCGCTGTGTCTCAGTGCTGTCCCTCTGCGTCTCCTGCAAGCTCTCGAGCCTCTCAGCCATGGGCCGCAGAATCTCAAGAAGCCTGCTCAGTCCCTCCGCTGTGGCCTGCTATGACTTGTCCATTGTTTGGAGCCTACCACCCATAGTGAGGATCCCCTGCCCCAGGCTTTCCACTGCAGACGCCACCCTTGCAGTGTTGGCCTGGGAAGCACGCATGACAGGCAATAGCTGGTCCGACTGAAAGCTTTGGGATTCCTCCCAGCAGCCTCGCAGTTGGTCCAATGTGGCTGTCAGCCCCTCCTGCATTCCCTGGCTCTGTTACCGCCTCTCCAGCAGCTGAGGGAGAAGTGATCTCAGAGGCCCAGCATGTAGCCTGGGGCCAGCTGAGTCCTCGCCTCCAGCAGGCCCCCGCATGCCAGAGACCTCGGACGTTTCCTCCTCCATCTGATGTACATCAGCAGATGTGTCGTGCTCACCAAAGAGTGACCCACCGACGTGTCTGTTTCTGCGATGGTGATTTGTGAGGTAAAAGCTGACGGATAAACGGTGCCACCCTCGGAGGTCCCTTCACCCATATCCTCCAGGGACTCGTCTGAGCTATCATTCTCATGATGGGTGGGAGCTATAGCCGGGGCCTGCGATCCAGAAGGCCCTGGGCGTCAGGATCTGTCCCTGAAAAACAGGACACGAGGTTAAGTGCAAGCGAGGGAGAGGAATCCGGGATGCCGAACACATGAATCACATGTCTCCCTTGAACATAGAACACTGAACCCAGACAATTACATCACAGGGACAGGCCCTTTGGACATCCAACCAGGTAGTGACCAGGCTGCCCAACTGATCTGTTTGCCCCCATATGCCTCTGTTCCCATCCCATTCAGATAGCTGTAGACATGCCCCTTAAATGTCCCTGTAGTTTCCAGTGAGTTCCCGGCACCCACTATCCTCTCAATGCAAATAAAATGCCTCATACACCTCCTTTACACCTTGCCCCTTGCACCCGAAACCCATGCCCCCAAGAGGTTGCCTCAAAGTGAGTGTAGGAATGACAGCTGCTCATGTCTGGATGGCAGACCGACCATGCTGTCGCTGACAGCCCGCGTCTCCCCTTCCCTGGTGAGCTTCAGCTCCTCGAACGGGGTGAGGACCTGGAGGTTTGGCTCACCACCCCCTGTCTTCGCCCTCTCACGAGTGTTGTGCTCGGTCTTCCTCCGTGGAGACAGATGGAACCATGAAATAAATGGTGGCGTGACTCATGCAGAGAGTCAGGTGGTGACCCTTAAAGAGCAAACACAGTGAGGCTCATTGGGGGGAAAGGAAGGAGGTGCTTGGGGGTCAGGAGCTGGAAGCATGCAGGGTGCTGGGAATGGGAGGATCTGGGGGAGATATAGGGGAGCATGCTGACTGGGGTTCAGCACTCACCCTTGCTGCACGGATGAGGTCACTGATTTTTTTCCGGCACTGCCTCGCGGTTCGGGGGGCCAGTGCCCTGATACTGACCGAGGCGGCGACTGTCTCCCAGGCCGCATGGCCATCAGCCCCCCTGGTTCTGCGTCCTCCTGGGAGGAAGAGGGTGGCCCGCCTCGCCTCTGCTGCATCCAGCAGCCTCCCCAAGTCATCATCAGAAAATCGGGGGGCTGGTCGTGCGCACATTGTCCTGTACTGCCTGCCTGTCCATTCTGGGGTTTCTGATGGACCTGCCCTTCGTTAGGGCCGATCAGCTGCAAGCAGTTTGACAGAACATTCCAGCAAGTTCCATGCAGCTTGCTGTTAGCTTTGAGGGGAAGGCAAGTGAGCACTTGCAGGTGTGCTGCTGGGGAGGGGGGTGGGTGGCGGGGGGGGGGGGCGTGGTGGATGAGTGCCTCAATGATTAGCGACAGGGGAGAGAGAGGGGGCAGTCACACAGCCATCAGAGTGTAAGTGGGATGGGGCCTTGTGCGGGATTATCCGGCCCGGCAGTGATGTGACGGGTGCGCTTTTTCGATGTTTTTTCAAACTGCGCATGCGCGGTTCAGAGCTCCGATCGTTCCGGCAGCGCTAGGCCCCGCCCACAGCGCGAATCGGACTGGAGATGGCTGAGAGCGTATGGGGGCGCCTGAAAGCGGATTTCTAAGTCGGATCTGCACTACGCCCAGATTCAGCACTCAGAATGAAAATGGTAAAATCGGGCCCTACGTGTGATCGGTGGGAGGGAAGGGGGGTAGGGGGCCGCAATCGGTCTGGGTGGTGGGGGGGGTGGGGAGGTGGAGGGATAAGGGGGACAGTTATGTTGTGGGGGTGGGGCAATGTCTGTGGGGGACAGGGGGAGGCATTATTGGGCCCAGGAACAATGTGGCAGGGGAGCGTTTTTCTATCTGTTTTACTGCGCATGCGCAGTTGAAGGCTCTGATCGGAGCAGTCATGTTTCTGGCGTGATAAGCCCCACCCACAGACCTCTGCAGCGCAATTCGGAATCGTTGCTTTTTTTTCAGGCAGAGTGCGTATGGGGGTGCCGGAGAACGGGTCTAAAAGTCAGGTCTGAAACACTCCCAGATTCAGCACTTGGAATCAAAATGGTAAAATTGGGCCCATTGTGTTTCATTGTCTTTTTTCAACCTTTCACATAGGTGTACAGAGGCAAGCCTTCTGCCCAGTCTGTCTCCACCCTTGGCAGCCTCTGCACTCATTCCAGGGATGACAGGCCTGGCTTCGAATCAAACCCCCACCCTCAGAATGGAAATCCCAACTTCTAGGCCTCCTTTTCCTGGCTCGCTTTTGCAGAGCTGGAAAATGTCCCAACTCTGCACATCCAAGCCAGCAACCAAATTCCAGGCCATAATATCAGCACAAAGGAAGAGATTTCACTATGAATACCTTTATTCAAAATGCATTGAAATTTCTGTTACTTTATTGAAAACTGCTAATTAATTGGAAAGACATATTTAATGTGGCATCAACTACATCCTGCCAAACAAAGAAAAAAACGTGTTAAACTTTGCAATTGCCCAGAGGGTAGTATTTAAACTGAAGAAATACACATTTCTGGCACAAAATTCTGTTCAAATTGGTCTTCTGTTTGTACAAAGTACAGCAGTAGCGAACTAACATCTCATTGCAAACAGCCAATGTTCTAAGAAGCAACAGGTAATTTGGTTTAATGGTTTAGAAAATGTTTAGTGTCATCTATACTGAGTGAACTTTGAAAAGCATTTGTTAAACCTTTACTGCTTTTAATACATCTATTGGAAAAGAAACCTACATTACCTGATGAGTTCCATCAATCACAGCCTGTGTCATAGAGTCATAGAGGTTTACAGCATGGAAACAGACCCTTCGGCCCAACTTGTCCATGCCGCCTTTTTTTTTAAACCCCTAAACTAGTCCCAGTTTCTCGCATTTGGCCCTTACCCCTCTATACCCCTCTAACCCATGTAACTGTCTAAACACTTTTTAAAATACAAAATTGTACCTGCCTCTACTACTACACGGTACATACACATGCAACTCGGCCAACGTTGTCTACCTGATACGCTGCAGGAAAGGATGTCCCGAGGCATGGTACATTGGGGAAACCATGCAGACACTACGACAACGGATGAATGAACCCCGCTCGACAATCACCAGGCAGGAGTGTTCTCTTCCTGTTGGGGAACACTTCAGCGGTCACGGGCATTCGGTTTCTGATCTTCGGGTAAGCATTCTCCAAAGCGGCCTTCACGACACACGACAGCGCAGAGTCGCTGAGCAGAGACTGATAGCCAAATTCCGCACACATGAGGACAGCCTCAACCGGGATCTTGGGTTCATGTCACACTATCTGTAACCCCCACAACTTGCCTGGGCTTGCAAAATCTCACTAACTGTCCTGTCTGGAGACAATACACATCTCTTTAACCTGTGCTTAACCCTCTCTCCACTTCCATTGTCTGTACCTTTAAGACTTGATTACCTGTAAAGACTCGCATTCCAACCATTATTTTGTAAATTGAGTTTGTGTCTTTATATGCCCTGTTTGTGAACTGAAATCCCACTTACCTGATGAAGGAGCAGCGCTCCGAAAGCTAGTGGCTCTTGCTACCAAATAAACCTGTTGGACTTTAACTTGGTGTTGTGAGACTTCTTATTCTGTCATCAAGCCAGTTTTGTATCCATTTAGCTACCTCACCCTGGATCCCGTGAGATTAACTTTTTGCAACAACCTACCATGCGGTACCTTGTCAAAGGCCTTGCTAAAGTTCAAATAGAAAACATCAACTGCACTGCCCTCATCTACCTTCTTCATTACCCCTTCAAAAAACTCAATCAAATTTGTGAGACATGATTTTCCACTCACAAAGCCATGTTGACTGTCCCTAATCAGGCCCTAACTCACCCATCACAGATGTGAGGCTCACCAGCCTGTAATTCCCAGGCTTTTCCCTGCAGCCCTTTTTAAACAAAGGCACAACATTTGCCATCCTCCATTCTTCAGGCACCTCACCTGTGACTATCGATGATTCAAATATCTCTGCTGGGGGACCCGAAATTTCCTCCCTAGCCTCCCACAATGTCCTGGGATACACTTCATCAGGTCCCGGGGATTTATCTACCTTGATGCACTTTAAGACTTCCAGCACCTCCTTCTCTGTAACATGTACACTCCTCAAGACATCACTATTTATGTCCCCAAGTTCCCTAACATCCATGCTTTTCTCAACAGTAAATACTGATGAGAAATATTCATTTAGGATCTTGCCCATCTCTTTTGGATCCGTACGTAGATTACCTGGTTGATCCTTAAGAGGTCCTCCTCTCTCCCTAGTTATTCTTTTGGCCTTAATGTATTTGTAGAAGCTCTTTGATTCTCCTTTGCCTTATCTGCCAAAACAATCTCATGTCCCCTTTTTGCCCTCCTGATTTCTCTCTTAACTCTACTCCAACAACACCTATACTCTTCAAGGGATTCACTTGATCCCAGCTGCCTATGCATGTCATGTGCCTCCTTCTTCTTCTTGACCAGGGCCTCAATATCCTGAGTCATCCAGGGTTCCCTACTTCTGCCAGCCTTGCCTTTCACTCTGAGGAATGTGCTTACCCTGAACCCTGGTTAACACATTTTTGAAAGCCTCCCACTTACCAGACTTTCCTTTGTCTTCCCACAGACTCCCCCAATTAACTTTTGACAGTTCCTGTCTGATACCATCAAAATTGGCCTTACCCCAATTTAGAATTTTAACTTTTGGGCCAGACCTATCATTCTCCATCGCTATCTTAAAACTAATAGAATTATGGTCACTGGTCCCAAAGTGATCCCTCACTAACACTTCTGTCACTTGCCCTTCCTTATTTCCCAAGAGGAGGTCAGATTTTGCCCCCTCTCTAGTCGGGCCATCCACATACTGAATGAGAAATTCCTCCTGAATACACTCAACAAATTTCTCTCCATCTTTCCCTCTAATAATATGGCTGTCCCAGTCAATGTTGGGAAAATTAAAATCTCCGACTATTACCACCCTATTTTTCTTGGAGCTATCTGTAATCTCCTTACATTTTTGCTCCTCAATTTCCCACTGATGATTTGGGGGCCTATAGTACAACCCTATCAAAGTGATTTCCCCCTTCTCATTTCTCAATTCTATCCATATGGTCTCAATGGCTGAACCCTCGGATATATCCCCTCTCAGTACTGCCATGATGTTTTCCCTAATCAAAAGTGCAACTCCCCCTCTTCTCCTACCTCCTGTTCTATCTTTCCTATAGCATCTGTACCTGAAACATTGAGCTGCCAGTCCTGTCCCTCCCTTAGCCATGTTTCAGTAATTGCTATAATATCCCAGCCCGACGTACCCATCCATGCCCTGAGTTCATCTGCCTTGCCCCGTCAGGCCTCTTGCATTGAAATACATGCAGTTTAATCTGGACTTTCCTTGCTCTCTGTCTTGCTTTTGCCTGATCTGTCTGGTACTAGGATTACTGACACTGCCTTTACTACTTAATGTGCTCTTTAATTTCTGTGCTGTCCTCAACCTTCTCTTCTGTCTCCCTACTGCTTTGGATCCCACCCCCCTGCCAAACTAGTTTAAACCCTCCCGAGTGGCTCGAGCAAATCTCCCCGCCAGGATATTAGTCCCCCTCCAGTTCAGATGTAACCCATCCCTCTTGAACAGGTCAATCCTTCCCCAGAAGAGATCCCAATGATCCGAAAATCTAAATCCCTGCCCCCTGCACCCGCTCTCAAGCCAAACATTCATCTATCTAATCTTCCTATTCCTACTCTCACTAGCACGTGGCACCGGTAGTAGTCCTAAAATTACTACCTTCGAGGTCCTGCACTTTAGCCTTCTGCCTAACTCTCTATATTCACACTTCAGGATCTCATCCCTTTTCCTACCTATGTCCTTGGTACCAATATGTACAACGACCTCTGGCTACTCACCCTCCTCCTTAAGAATGTCCTGCAACTGCTCAGAGACGTCCTTGACCCTGACACCAGGGAGGCAACACACCATCCTGGAGCTTCGATCGGGGCCACAGAAACGCCTGTCTGTGCCTCTAACTAGCACGTCCCCTATTACCACAGCTCGCTTGCTCTTTGCCCGACACTGCTCTACAGCAGAACCAGGTGTGGTGCCACAGGCCTGGCTGCTGCTGGTACCTTCCCCTGACAGGCTATCCCCCTCAACAGTATCCAAGAAGGTATACCTGTTTGAAAGGGGAATAGCCACAGAAGACTCCTGCACTACCTGTCTGCCTCTCCTGGCGGTCACCCATTTACCTGACTGAACCTGTGGTGTGACAACCTCCCTGTAACTAGTATCTATCACACTCTCTGCCTCCTGTATGCGCCGCAATGCATCCACCTGCCGCTCCAACCGAACAATGCGGTCTGTTAGGAGCTACAACTGGACACACTTCCTGCAGACAAAGTTGTCAGGGAGACTAGATTGCTCCCTCATTTCCCACATCTGGCAGGAGGAGCATACCACTGCCCTAACTGCCATACTGTCCTAATATAGGTAAAAGGATAAAATAATCTCAACTCACCTTTCCCTTGCTTGTGGCCCTCCCGATGTCCCTTTACAACAGCTCCACCACAAACCACCTTCTGGTCACAGTGACTGCACCAATGCAAATCCTCCCTGCAACAGCCAATCAGCTCTGCCGCTCTGCTGCCCTCAACTGGACACTTACCTTCACACGAAGATGGAAGGTGCCTTCCGGACGTCCACCTTCTATTCGCAGTGACTGCACCGATGCAATCATCGATGCAGGAAGTGATTAGTTCCTCTTGCATGGATCTTTTTCCATAAAGAAATAACCCATAAAAAAACACATGACAGTCCCCGTTTCCTATATCTTTCCAATTCTCCTATCCTTTTTCTCAGTCTACCCCAGAGAAACACTTGAGGCAGCTTTTTACAGGGGAGGCGATGGTCTAGTAGTATTATCATTAGACTATTAATCCAGAAACTCAGCTAATATTCTGGGGTCCAGGGTTTGAATCCCCTACAGCAGATGGTGGAATTTGAATTCAATAAAAAAATCTGGAATTAAGAATTCCACATGAGCAGCCTGGGAATGGAGGGAATGGAGGAATGGAGGGATACAAACGATTGGTCGAGTTGGACCAAGGAGCGGCACAGGCTTGGAGGGCTGAAGGGCCTGTTTCCTGTGCTGTACTGTTCTTTGTTCTTTGTTCTTTGATGACCATGAAACCATTGTCGATTGACGGGAAAACCCATCTGGTTCGCTAATGTCCTTTATGGAAGGAAATCTGCCGTCCTTACCTGGCCTGGCCTACATGTGACTCTAGAGCCACAGCAAAGTGGTTGACTCTCAACTGCCCTCAGGCAACTAGGGATGGGCAATAAATGCTGGCCAGCCAACAACACCCATGTCCCACAAATGGATAAAAAAAGGTAGATTCGGAGCAGTACTTGATAGTGCTGTGAGATTCTAACCTTAGGTTAGGCACAGTCCTTGGCGATCTTGGTGAGATGGGATCAAAAGCATCTTTCTTCAGTGACGGTGAAGTCCAGGTGCAGGTTTCGTTTGTGGAACACTTGGGCATGTTTCCAGTACCATTTTCTTCATGATCAGATCTCTTTGAATTAGTAAAACCTACTCTAACCCAGGGACAAGCTGTAAGATAGGTTTGTATCAAAAGGAAGAAGTACTTGGAGAGAAAGAAAGCTGTTGCCCATAGTGACCAGTCACTGAGTGACCTGGATGATCCATCAATCTCCTAATGGGCATTTCTCTCACAGCAAGAACTGGGTTAAGCAATTGATGGTGAGCAGTACGTGGCAGTGGACTGGCACATCTGGAACATTAAGCTAGCTGGCATGATTAGGCTGCCCAACGTAGCTCCTTCACCATGTTGTAGGCTTATGTACATTTAACTGATAAAGAAACTCTGAAAGCTGGGAGAAATTACTGAACAGATAGGTATGGAAATGAATGTTCATTGTTCCAGGCCCGAATGCTTATTGTTATTAGTAATGCTTATCCTTGTGCTACTGAGGCTATTAGCTGCTGCTGAAGCCCCAGTTGGTGGACTAACCATTCAATGGGTCTCCATGCTTGTTTCTACACACATCTCTGTCCAGTTCAATGCTGCCTTCTGGACTTGGGTCATGTGTTATTTTAACTCACACTGTGGTTGTGGTTGTATCCAATCCCACATTAACCATTTCTATGCTAGACCTTTATACAATACAATTGCCCAAAGTCTTTATCTAAAGCACTTACAGTGCAGTCATGTTTATTCAACATTTGGGATGGGTTGTCCAACATAATACAAGGCCTGCTCTTGTATCCAGAGTATTCATATGGCTGACTCAATTCAAAATCTGGTTAATGATAACCCCAAAGGAGGTTGATAATGGGGATTCAGCCATGGTACTGCCATTGAATGTCAAGCAGAGGAAGGAGCTGAAACCCTACCTGGGGAGAACAATGTTTTGTTGACCTCTGCAGCTGAGATTAATGCCACAAATGATGAAGGGACTACTGAATAAACTTGTGAAAGCTACCTTTGTTGTATCGGCCTAAAGTATTATTTTATAGTTTCTACGGAATATTATTTGCCTGTTAGTTTATGTTTAATCTATGTTGATTATAGTTTAATTGCTACAGTAAAAGTTTCAAAAGATGAAATGTTGCCCATCAGGTTGTCCTGTTGGGGTTGTTCTTTCACATTATTGGTCTCGAAGGGGATTATGCTTCAAACATATGACTGACAGTTCTTTGGTTAAGTACAATGCGCATCAGCAAGAATTTCAATTCTTTTAAAAATACACCTAGTTTAAAAAATGATCTTTTTGAAATTACCCACCTCAATCCTTTCCATAGTTGACTTACTGATTTTTGAATCCAATAGCCTGCTCACTGCCATCTCCAAGGATAATGACTTTGTAATTGATGCACTTTGCACCATTCTAAAAATATAATCAATTAGAATAGTCAATAACCATGATCGGATGGGATTTACGACCATTTAGAAAGATGCGGATTAATCCGGGATAGTCAGCACGGATTCGTGAAGGGCAAGTCGTGCCTCACAAATTTGATAGAATTTTTTGAGAAGATAACTAAGTATGTTGATGAAGGTAGGGCAGTTGTTGTCATATACATGGATTTCAGTAAGGCGTTTGATAAGGTCCCCCATGGTCAGCATATGATGAAAGTAAGGAGGTGTGGGATAGAGGGAAAGTTGGCCGATTGGATAGGTAACTGGGTATCATCATATCTGATTGAAGACAGAGGGTGGTGGTGGATGGAAAATTTTCGGACTGGAGGCAGGTTGCTAGCGGAGTGCCACAGGGATCAGTGCTTGGTCCTCTGCTATTTGTGATTTTTATTAATGACTTAGAGGAGGGGGCTGAAGGGTGGATCAGTAAATTTGCTGATGACACCAAGATTGGTGGAGTAGTGGATGAAGTGGAGGGCTGTTGTAGACTGCAAAGAGACATAGATAGGATGCAAAGCTGGGCTGAAAAATGGCAGATGGAGTTTAACCCTGATAAATGTGAGGTGATTCATTTTGGTAGGACAAATTTAAAAGTGCATTATAGGGTCAAAGGTAGGATTCTGAAGACTGTGGAGGAACAGAGAGATCTTGTGGTCCATATCCACAGATCTCTGAAGGTTGCCACTCAAGTGGATAGAGCTGTGAAGAAGGCCTATAGTGTGTTAGCTTTTATTAACAGGGGGTTGGAGTTTAAGAGTCGTGGGATTATGCTGCAACTGTACAGGACCTTGGTGAGACCACATTTGGAATATTGTGTGCAGTTCTGGTCACCTCACTATAAGAAGGATGTGGAAGCACTGGAAAGAGTGCAAAGGAGATTTACCAGGATGCTGCCTGGTTTGGAGGGTAGGTCTCATGAGGAAAGGTTGAGGGAGCTAGGGCTGTTCTCTCTGGAGTGGAGGAGGCTGAGGGGAGACTTAATAGAGGTTTATAAAATGATGAAGGGGATAGATAGAGTGAACGTTCAAAGACTATTTCCTTGGGTGGATGGAGCTATTACAAGGGGGCATAACTATAGGGTTCATGGTGGGAGATATAGGAAGGATGTTCGAGGTAGGTTCTTTACTCAGAGAGTGGTTGGGGTGTGGAATGGACTGCCTGCAGTGATAGTGGAGTCAGACACTTTAGGAACGTTTAAGCAGTTATTGGATAGGCACATGGAGCACACCAGGATGATAGGGAGTGGGATAGCTTGATCTTGGTTTCAGATAAAGCTCGGCACAACATCGTGGGCCGAAGGGCCTGTTCTGTGCTGTACTGTTCTATGTTCTAACCATTAAATGACAGCATTGAGATGGCAGTGAAATGCCACAGCTTGACACAGACCCTCTAAAACACTCCCCCAGCAGCAAGGAAATGTTTCCATTTGTGAGAGATGTCCTGGGCTTTGGTTTCACAAAGGAAAAATGACAATCCCACAGTGCCGTCCTTCCATCCCAATCTCACATCGCAAACTCATGCACAGGGCCCAATGATTTCTCAGATGGAAAAACATATTGGGTTGGGAGAGGATGGTGGGATGGGGGAACCCAAATTAATTTGCTTTATGGGTTCCTGAAACCAGAGGAAT
The DNA here is from genome assembly GCF_964213995.1 of Mustelus asterias. Lineage (NCBI taxonomy): Eukaryota > Metazoa > Chordata > Chondrichthyes > Carcharhiniformes > Triakidae > Mustelus > Mustelus asterias. The sequence continues at coordinate 91,917,738 of NC_135801.1, read as the reverse complement.
AGATTGTAAAATTGCCTCTATGGTGTATGAAATACCCTACACTCAGACAGATTTTGTTTAGAAAATCAGAGATGATGAAAACAAGTATATGTCATTGTGTTATCTCCAAAGATGTGCGGGTTAGGTTGATTGGCCATGCTAAATTGCCCCTTAGTGTCCTGGGATGTGTAGGTTAGAGGGATTAGTGGGGTAAATGTGTGGGGTAGTGGGGGTAAGGTCAAGGTGGGATTGTTGTCAGTGCAGACTCGATGGGCTGAATGGTCTCCTTCTGCTCTGTTGGGTTTTTATGATTCTATGATTTCTATGTTATAGACAGTGTAATGGCTCCAATTACCTAATTTTTATGGGGACTTAGTTAAGAAAGTCCACACAGGCTACAAGTTGTAGAGGGTCAATTTTTTACATTTTGTCTTCTTGAATCACGGTACAATCGATTTGAACCTGCGCCTGGGTGCTTAATCTCAATCGTGAGAGCATTTTTAGGGCTGCAATACCAACAGATAAGACATTCAAAATATTGGGCTGAATTTACTGAGTGGAATGTGGATCTCAGCCATCAGTTGAAGAACACAGTGGGAATGCCATGTCACTTTTATCCAGACGCTGAAAACAGTTGGATTCTTACCCGGGCAGCATCAGGCCTCTCTCTGAATTAAGGCCCCAGTAAGGTGGGAATGGTGACTTAGAGAACTGCTAGCCAATCAGGAGCAGTGGACATTGACAGTATTATAGTGGGGGTTATCTTAAGGATGAGTGTGGGTGGGATGCGCGTTATGGAGGATAGGGTGAACAGTCAGGGTCAGGGGAGAGGTGTCAACAGCAAGGGCAGTGAGGGATGGATTCCTGTGAGGCCTCCCCTTCCCCATACTGGGTCTCTTGATCGGGCATAGAGAGCTTGTGAATGAGAAACCCACCTGGCTGCCTGCAAGCTTTCCCTCCCAAATTTGATTGGAGTGAGACAAAAGGGCAATGGGATCTTTACCCAACACCGTTCCACTTGGACCCCCCACCTCTGAACACTCCTCCAGGGTTTAATATTGTAAAACTTTTATAATATCCCTGTGAAGCATCTTGGAATGTTTAACTATATTAGGTGTTATATTCTGGTAAAAGGATATACTGAAGTTGAACTTAAACTTTATTAAGACCAAATGCATTGTCTCACGAACACCCTCTTACTGATGTTTAATTCAGCATAAACTAATTGTCATAGGCACATGAGGAACATGAGTAAGCCATTCAACCATCAAGTTTGCTTTATAGATAATAGTTGATTAATTAGATCATAGTTGATCTGCATCTCAACTCCATTTACCTAATTGTGACCTTGTTAACCTAAATAATACAGTGCTACCACCAAAAGCTGTATTTTCCCAACCCAGTCTTTAGAGATGTTTCAAACCAAATATTGACCAAGATTGCTTCATATTGCAAACTTGAAAAGGGGCTGGTTCTCATTAGGCTTTCTTTTAGAAGTCTCATTTTCCAATCTACTGCAGAAGCTTCTCTATGATGGTTTCGTGTTAACTACCAAAGGGAAAAATACACATGCCTGCCAATGGATACAAGATCTATTGTGGTGAAAGTTTCTATTTTAATGTGTTCAAGCAAAATCCCACCTCACCTCCCCCCATTCAAATGCATTTGCATTCATTTAAATTGAATTAATAGGCTGCCCGCCCAACTTTACCAGCATTTCCCTCTTTACCATCGTGTTCACGCGTCCAGATTCGACGCAAAACAGACATGGTCAGCAAAGGTCTGTTCCGGGTGCTCCAGCTTCAGAAGAGATAAGTTCAGAGTTTCCAGCGGCTCTCTGACTCAGATCGGTGGTGAGGGGAGGGAGGCGGGCCAGGTCATTCTCTGGGAGGCAGGGGGGGTGGGGGGGGGAGGGAGGCCAGATTGTTCTCTGGTGGCGGGGGGAGACCGGGTCAGATGTATCTCTGGTGGGGGTAGCAGGAGCAGGGGGGTCCGCTGCCACTCTGCAGGAAATCGGTGGTGGGGAAGGGGGGCAGAGGGTCGCAATTGGTCTGGGTAGCTGGGGGGGGGGGGGTGGTGGTGGGTGGATAAGGGGGACAGTTATGTTGTGGAGGTGAGGTGATGTCTGTGGGGGTTATCGCTCCCGTTTTTCACTCCTGGGCCGCTTTATCCACTTTTTGCGGCCCGGAAGCGATGTGACAGGGAAGCATTTTTCAATTTTTTTTCTCACTGCACATGCGCAGTTCAAAGCTCCGATCAAAGCTGCAGCGTTTCAGGCGTGATAAGCCCCGCCCACAGCGCGATTCAGACTTGCAATTTCTTTTTCAGGCTAAGTGCGTATGGGGGCGCCGGAGAGCTGTTTTCCAAATCAGATCTGAATTGCGCCCAGATTCAGCACTTAGAATCAAAATGGTAAAATCAGGCCCAAAGAGTTCATCAAATTCATTCTGAGTCATCATCGTACGAAACCCAATCTAGATTAGATTTGTCAGTTTTGGTTTCTGAATCATCTCTCTGCAACAAATCACCCTCCTCCCTACCCATTGGATTGGATATTCTGTGTTTTTTGAACAGTGACAGTTTGTGCATTAATAGCATTCCACAATTTGATGACAAAACCACACAAAACATCAAATAGGGCAGCATGCATATATTCTTTGTGACGATTCTTTTCTCCTTCAGGCATCCACCTATTCCATTTAGCATGAACATGATTCTTGAGTGGCTTGTTGAGGCAAACAAGATTGAACTATTTATGTTAGGTGCCTTGGTGTAACTGCAATGTGTTATTTCTTTGCAACCCTCTTGATCTTATTGGTTATGTAGGAAATGAACATATCCCACACTAATAAGCTGCATTCTTTCCATAGGCCACTGGGATGCCAAATGCAGTTTCACTCCATCCTCATCTATCCAACCGTTGTCATGGAAATGCTCAAAGGGTCCTGCAGGGAACTTGATTTCTGGCACGATTTCACATTTAAAGGTTACAAGAGTCTTTAGTTTTGTTCTTTTGCCCTTGCAGGCTAGTGGCATTGTGAATCTTATCTTTGTATGTCCTGTGGTTTTCACTAGAACTGTTTGGAAACATTTCCGCTCTGTACTTTGGCTGCTGGGTTTACCAATAGTTAAGGATGTTTCTTCGATGGTACCAATGTGACATAATGGGTACTCGTGGCTTTGTCACTGTCTGATGATGAATCATTGGAAATTGGTCATTTTGGCATCTGGATCTTTTGATAGTCATGATCAATCTTTTGCTGCAACATAAGACATTTTCAATAAATCCATAATGCAGCTGCACCAATTAGCTGCTGCTCTCAAATCATTGCTGGTTTGATTAGGCCCACTTCAGTGTGTATATAATGCATTGTATTTCTGGCGACTATGTCACCATTCTAACCACTCTCAACGACCCATTCCAATACATGCTTCACAAGACCAGGTCAATAACTTCTTAGTTAGTTACATGGGTAAGATGGGTATAGAGGGATATGGGCCAAATGCGGGCAATTGGGATTAGCTTAGGGGTTTAAAAAAAAGGGTGGCATGGACAAGTTGGGCCGAAAGGCCTGTTTTCATGCTGTAAACCTCTATGACTCTATGACTGACCCCTATACTGACGGCACATTTAGCCTCGGGCAATTTAATCAAGCCGCAGGGTTCAGTGCTGGGACCCCAGGAATTTCTCCCATTCTTGAGCATGTTTACATGAACACCAAATTCTCTTACTGCAGCACAATTATTTGATTATTTCAAATGTTACAACTTTATAAGCTTCGTACTTCGTTCTTTTTGCTGGAGGACCTATTTCTGTCTGTTGTTTGTGACGCACGGTCGAGCATGTGTGGGTGTGTCTTATACTCTAATGAACCTTCTTGGCAAGGTGGCCGATATGACCTGCTTGATCCTAGATGATTAGAATATGTATTTCTAAGATGAAAAGTAGATGATGCTGACTCCTAATGCGACTATTGTATTTCTTAGCAGAAGAATGGGAGATGGGGGAGACGTTAGACTTATATGGCATGATCTACATTATCCCTTTCTAATTCCACTCTACAACATATTGAACATCCAAAATTTACAGAACCATGATAAGTAAATGGATGTTTCCTTCTCAGAGTACATAGAAACATAGAAAATAAGTGGAGGAATAGGCCATTCGGCCCTTTGAGCTTGCACCATTGTTCAATATGATCATGGCTGATCATGCACTTTCAGTATCCCATTCCCACTTTCTCTCCATACCCTTGATCCCTTTAGCCACAAGGGCCACATTGAGCTCCCTCTTGAATATATCTAACGAACTGGCCCCAACAACTTTCTGTGGTGGAGAATCCTACAGGTTCACAACTTTCTGAATGAAGAAGTTCTTCCTCATCTCAGTCCTGAATGGCGTACCCCTTATTCTTAAACTGTGACCCCTAGTTCTTCCCCAACATTGCGAACATTCTTCCTGCATCTAGCCCTGTCCCTTCAGGATTTTATATTTTTCTCTGAGATCTCCTCTCATTCTTCTAAATTTCAGTGAATAAAAGCCCAGTCAATCCAGTCTCTCTTCATATGTCAGTCCTGCCATTCCAAAATCATCTGCTGGGCTCCCTCAATAGCAAGAATGTTCTTCCTCAGACTGGAAGACAAAAACTGCACACAATACCCAAGGTGTAGCCTCACAAAGGCCACTGCAGCAAGACATCCTTACTCCTATACTCAAATCCTCTTGCTATGAAGGCCAACATGCCATTAGTTTTCCTGCTGTATCCGCATGCCAACCTGCAACAATGTTCCACCATAACACCCAGGTCATGTTGCACTTCCCCTTTTCCTAAACTGTCATTCATCACATTTATCCACATTATACTGCAATTGTCAAGTATCTGATTACTCAGCCAGCCTGTCCAAGTCACTCTGTAGCCTCTTAGCACCTTCCTGATAGCACACACTGCCACCTAGCTTAGTGTCTCTGCAAATTTGAAGCTATTGCATTCAATTCCTTCATCCAAATCATTAATGTACATTGTGAAAAGCTGGGGTCCCAGCACTGAACCCTGCGGTACCCCACTCTGAAAAGGACCCATTTATTCTCACTCTCTGCTTCCTGTCTGCCAACCAGTTCTCTATCCATGTCAATACATTACCCTCAATACCATGAGCTTTCATTTTGCTCACTAATATCTTGCATGGGTCCTTGTCAAAAGCCTTTTGAAAGTCCAGATACACAACGTCCATTGATTCACCATTGTCCACTCTCCTGGCCACATTCACGAAAAATTCCAGAAGATTTGTCGAGCATGATTTCCCTTTAGTGAATCGATGTTGACTTGGGCCGATCCTGTCACCGCTTTCCAAATGCTCAGTTATTACATCCTTAATAAATTGACTCCAGCATTTTCCCCACCACCGATGTCAGACTAACCGGTCTATAATTCACTGTTTTCTCTCTCCCTCCTTTTTTAACAAGTGGGGTCACATTAGCTACCCTCCAATCGACTGGAACTCTTCCAGAGTCTATAGAATGTTGGAAAATGATCACCAATGCATCCACTATTTCGAGAGCCACTTTCTTGAGTACTCTGTGATGCAGAGCATCAGGCCCTGGAGACTTATTGGGTTTTAATCCCAGCAATTTCCCCAATACAATTTCCTGACGAATAAGGATTTCCTTCAGTTCCTCCTTCATGCGAGACCCTCTATCCCCTAGTATTTCCGAAAGGTGACTAGTGTCCTCCTTAGTGAAGACAGATCCAAAGTATTTGGTCGGCCCATCATGAATTCACCTGATTCTAACTGAAAGGGACCTCCATTTGTCTTCACCAGTCTTTTTCTCTTCACATATCTATAGAAGCTTTTGCAGTCAGTTTTTATGTTTTCTGCAAGCTTACTCTTGTATTCTATTTACTCTCGAATTCAATTTTCCACTTCCGAATCAAACACTTTGTCCTCCTCTACTGGTTTTTAAATTTCTCCCAGTCCTCAGTCTGCTGCTTTTCCGGACCAGTTCATATGTCTCCTCTTTGGCTTTAACACTATCCCTGATTTCCCTTTTAGTCACGGATGAGCCACCTTCTTCGTTTTACTCTTACACCAGGCAGAGATGTACAGTTGTTGAAGTACATCCATGAACATTCATTTGAGAAGCAAACTCTTCTTTTAGTTCCAGCTTTGACGAAGGGTCATCTAGACTCGAAATGCTGCCTCTACTCTCTCTCCACAGATGCTATCAGACCTGCTGCGATTTTCCAGCATTTTTCTGTTTTTGTTTCTTCTTTTAGTGCAGGCAGTTGAAAACGAGCCTATTCCATATATTTCAGTAAAATTTATTCAACCTATTTGGTCCATTGGTGGACCTCATACAACAAGTCTTTACCCTGGGCACATTGACTGTAAATTGGAGATATGTTTTCCTGGAGCTATTTTTTTCTGTCCTACGCCGCAGGGAAAGCAATCATCAAATTTTACTGTTAAAACACAAAGCCTGCGAGCATTTCCTTTGCAAAATAACATTTTATGATGTCTTTAACTATACCGCTAACATTTCATGCGATTCAGGAGGACATGCAGATTGAAAGCATATGATTGTTTTTCACCCTCAGGAGGTCATAATTAAAAAGAAAATCAAATGGGTTGTCAACAAATGACATGTAAAGGTAGCTGTGCACAAAGGCCTTGGCACAGAACATGGTTTGAAGCTACATTCTCCATAAGCAGGTTTATTGTTTATTTCCGAAGTGCTTATTAAACTCCTAAGATCTTAAAGGAGAAAACGTCAGCCAAAGTCATTTTATCTCCGCAAGGGTTTAAAGTCATTTTAAAAATGATATCTGATTGAATGTCTGATGCGCGATAAATCACACGGGAGGCAGGATGTACCTGGGAAATAAAGGCTTTTATTGCCAACAATAACGGAGCAACTATATACAATATACAATCCCAGACTAAAGGGTCACCAGGCAGAGCAGTGACCTTTATACCTCTCCCAGGAGGCGGAGCCAACTGGGGTGTACCATAGGACTATATTAACAGGTAGAACAGCCCAACCCTAACCCCAACAGTAACATATCTACAGACTCATAGTACTGGCCAGACCATGGCTCAGCACTCCTGGTGGTAACCAACAATGGTTCACCACAATGTCAGAGCCCAAATATATGGTCACTGCCTAACCTACACAGGCCTGAGTATTTGTAAGGCAATTACACACAGAACGGGAAACCACTCTTTTGAGTTGAAAGGTAAAAATGAAGCAGAGGGAAAGCAGTAGCCACGTTTTCCCCACATGCTACCTATGGAGTAAATGAAGTAGTCTTATAAACCCTTGAGTGCAAATAAGTCAGATTCAACAGTGAATAGCTTCAAATAGAAACTTGTTTCCCATCCTAAGTACAATGCCTGCATTTATACACACACCTCATTTTAGGAAATCGATTTAGGATTTATTCCTGTGCACTTGTACCTTCTACTGGGAATCTTATTCCCATCTGAAGTTGTGCTTACAACTGTACTGTCAAACTCCTAACCACTTAGTCTTTGGCCCACCATTCATTACAGTACTTCCAGAGAATTTGATTTGCTCAGATACTCTCTCACCCAAAAACAATAATCAAATTCAAAAGCTTTTAAAATGTAACTGTTCTGCTCAAATAAAGGCATATCATATTCCTAATCTTCAAGATACAAATTGTATTTCATGTAGACTCTTTGAAATTGGTCATTTTTAAAAAGAAAAGGCAATTTGCTGCAAAACTGGCCTCCGAAGATCAGATTACCTGGTTTGTGCAAACCCAAGGCCGCCACCTTACTTGGAAGAGGAACTGCAATTGTGAGGAGTCACATAGCAAGGTAGCCACGTTTGTCCCTTTGTTTTAAAAATGTTGACTGCAGAAAGTAAGAGACAGCAGCAGCAGAAATAACAATAACATCTAGGTCTTAAACAGAGGCTGTAACACTCAGATTTCCAAGCCTGTTCCTTTTCAGATGCACCAATACAGCAAACTGGCCTCTTGGTTACATTGTTAATTTAATATTGTGACCTGCAGAGTCCACCCCTTTAAGAGAATTCTGAATGGACTTTGACATTGGACTTTGGCTGCAGAATCCATTTTATCCACCCTTCAGGAGTGATGACATCTCAGTCAGGTCTGCAGAATGTGCTTTCCAAAACAAGACAATCACATGAATTATTTACAATTCTTTCACTAATAACAGGTAAAACTAGACTCTTCTCTTCAATTATACTTTCCTTGAGTGTGTGTTATGTGTACGGCTGAGTGGGTAAGTGTTTCTCCTATCCGGCTATGCTGCTTTTGTAGCTCAGTGGGCAGGGAGACTCCCGGGCTTCCTGCTGGGCGCCATGGCCTCTGCGAGTCTCGGAGCGCCGGATTTCCGGCACCATCAGCTCCATGTCGATTTCTGCATAATATATGTTGCTTCCAATTTAAATACAATTTAAATCCAATTAGCGGGCCCAGGACTAAAATCTCTGGGCCTGCTAGCCTCTCACCACCCCCCACCCCCCCCCCCCCCCTCTTCCTAGCCAGGAGTGGTTCACTCGAGCGGGGTTTAGTATAGCTCCCCACCTGCGAGGAACTGATGGCCTGACCGTGCTGGATTGAAAGGGGGCCATCGAAGCCCCTCAGAGAGTTGGGAGCCAGGGTGTGGGGGGGGGGGGGGGGGGTGCGGGGGGGGCGGCCTCTGGGCATTGCCATCTTGGCAGTGCCAGCCTTGCCCCGGCACTGCCCAAAGGGTAAAGTGCCTCAACAAATTCTTACTGGTCTACAGGAGCATCACACATGTCACAACTAAGACCTTTCCTGCGTTACTCATGATGAAAATGCAGCTGCATTCAATCTTCTTAAAACCTCCAAAGACCAAGGAGATTGTGTGACAACAATAACAAGCACAAGGGGAATGCTGTGAATGCAAAGCAAAGCACAGAGTTTTCCATGAGGGACAAGAAGTCTTGGCTCAGAATTGCTCCTCAGGAGAGAAATGAGTTCCTGCCACAGTCCTTGCATGAATTGGACCCCTCCCCTATACTTCACAGCCCTCAGATAACATTATCTGGAGGAGATATGCAGACCAGTTACTGGCTGGAAAAACAGATCCACTAAGATTGGACCCTGTTGAGAATTAAGGTTCAGCCTTCCCAAGACTGGACTTTCCTGCGATCCCTACACCGCCAGACACCATCGAGGGAGTCAATGCCTCACACTCTGTTCAGGCACAAAGACAACCTCCAGTTCCCATGTCAAAGCTGGTTAAACCAGCCACCGCTGATGTCAGTGTGAAGATGAAAATGCCAGAGGTTCACCGTCAACCATTCCAAGAGTGATGACCTCCAGACCACCTGAATTTATCATAGTTATAGAGTCATATAGAGTCATAGAGGTTTACAGCATGGAAACAGGCCCTTCGGCCCAACTTGTCCATGCTGCCCTTTTTTTTTATCGTCTAAGCTAGCCCCAATTGCCGATGTTTGGCCCATATCACTTGATAGCCATCTTACTCATGTAACTGTCTAAACGCTTTTTAAAAGACAAAATTGTACCCGCCTCTACTACTACCTCTGGCAGCTTGTTCCAGACACTCACCGCCCTCTGTGTGAAAAAAAACCCTCTGGACCCTTTTGTATTTCTCCCCTCTCACCTTAAACCTTTACTCTCTAGTATTAGACTCCCCTACCTTTGGGAAAAGATGTTGACTATCTTGATGATCCATGTCCCTCATTATTTTATAGACCTCTATAAGATCACCCTGAAGCTTCCTACGCTCCAGAGAAAAAAGTCCCAGTCTATCCAGCCTCTCCTTATAACTCAAACCATCAAGTCTTGGTAGCATCCCAGAAAATCTTTTCTGCACTCTTTCTAATTTAATAATATCCTTTTTATAATAGGGTGACCAGAACTGTACACAGTATTCCAAGCTTTACCAATGTCTTGTACAACTTCAACAAGACGTCCCAACTCCTATATTCAATGTTCTGACCAATGAAACCAAGCATGCCAAGAATGGCTTCTTCACCATCCTGTCCACCTGTGACTCCACTTTCAAGGAGCTATGAACATGTACCCCTAGATCTCTTTGTTCTGTAACTCTCCCCAATGTCCTACCATTAGCTGAGTAAGTCCTGCCCTGGTTCGATCTACCAAAATGCATCACCTCGCATTTATCTAAATTAAACTTCATCTGCCATCACCAGCCCACTGGCCCAATTGATCAAGAACCCGTTGCAATCCGAGATAACCTTCTTCACTGCTCACTATGCTACCAATCTTGGTGTCATCTGCAAACTTATTAACCATGCCTCCTAAACTCTCATCCAAATCATTAATATAAATGACAAATAACAATGGACCCAGCACCGATCCCTGAGGCACACCGCTGGTCACAGGCCTCCAGTTTGAAAAACAACCCTCCACAATCACCCTCTGCGGCACGGTAGCACAGTGGTTAGCACTGCTGCTTCACAGCTCCAGGGACCTGGGTTCGATTCCCGGCTCGGGTCACTGTGTGGAGTTTGCACATTCTCCTCGTGTCTGCGTGGGTTTCCTCCGGGTGCTCCGGTTTCCTCCCACAGTCCAAAGATGTGCGGGTTAGGTTGATTGGCCATGCTAAAATTGCCCCTTACTGTCCTGAGATGCGTAGGTTAGAGGGATTAGTGGGTGGGATATGAGGGTAGGGCCTGGGTGGGATTGTGGTCGGTGCAGACTCGATGGGCCGAATGGCCTCTTTCTGTACTGTAGGGTTTCTATGATTCTATGATTCTGTCTTCTGTCATTAAGCCAATTTTGTATGACCAAGGCATCAATATTCCTGGTGGTGATGAATTACTAGGCTGCTGCTATGTCATCTGTCCAGTTGAAGAAGGGGGACTGGCTCATCACACTACTAGCTCAATCAGAGAGCCCACAACTGGACAGTGACTAACCCATTGACGATTGTTCATGATTAACTTGTTTTGAGGATGTTCAAATTAAGGGGGGAGGAAATGTTATATATTTGTTCTTTTTGGCTCATCAGAGAGCTCTGCTGTAGTAATGTATGCAAGGAAGTGATGTAGAGCGGGAAACAAAGAAGCAGCGGTTATGAGAGAGAACACACCGCAAAACAGTTACATTTGTTTATCGAGTGCTCCTGCGTGTCATTCTCCAAATACACAACACTACTTCTTGCACCAAGTCTTTTTGTTTTCCTGCTCAAGTATCTCCTGATATGTTGCAGTGTCAATTTTTATTTGGTAATGCTCCTGTTAAGTGCTTTGGGCTTTACTGCTTTACACATACTATATAAATACAGCTGCTTGTTGTTAGATTGAAGTTTCTAACACTCAGTTGTTTTGTTTTGAGTATCCAGGCTGGGATTTTGCTGGCATGGGTTCAGTCCCAACATCAAGAAAACATAAACATTCCCAGCCCAAACGGGTAGCTCACTGGGACCAAGGCATCAATATTCCTGTCGGTGGCCAATTACTAGGCTGCTGCTATGTCATCTGTCCAGTTAAAGAAGGGGGACTGGCTCATCACACTACTAGCTCAATCAGGGGGCCCACAACTCTGCAGACTCGGCAGCCCTACCAAGAGAGGTAGCCACTGTGAGGATGCACAAAGGATAAGAGGATGCTTCCATTATGGGCTCCTTTCAAAGGAGAGGTAGGAGATCTGTTGCTATGGTAGGTCAGATACCTCAACTATCAGAGGGGTAATCCGTCCGCTGGATCAGTCAAAATAATTTCCATCCACCCTACCAAATACTATCCAACTAAAGATCCTTAAATTAAATGAATTCATGAGAAGCTTGACACTTTCCAACAATAGAGTCAGTAATTTTACACACCAGGCTGGATTTTCTGACCTCACCCACAGTTGGGATTCTCCAGTCCCGCTGCAGTGAATGGAGATTTGACTGAGTGCCAAATTCTCTGGTGGGGTGGACATTGTCACTATGGAGGCTCCTTTTTGGTCCATGGAGTCCCCAGAAACCAAGAAGACCTGCAAAGCTGCTGGAGATCTGGGAAAATGGCTGTCAATCAAGACTTTAATTATTTAAGTTGGCAATGTGTCTCCAGTTGGAGTGTGGCCAACCATTGTTGTTTCTCCCACTGGACAAATGGCCGAGTGCTGGGACTGCATCAGACAGCCCTCTCACCATGGGTACCCAACCTTTTACCAGCCTACCCCATTCCGAGCAGACAGTAAAATCTCAGGAATAGTCTCACAGACAGCGCACCCATTAAGCTTCAGAAATCCTATTCTGTTTATAGGGAATGAATCACAATTGAGCAGTTTTTTAAAAATATGTCCAAAGGAAAAGGAAACCAGTAATTTTCTAACTTCTGTAACCTTGGGATAGCATGGCTTTGCCAAGGAGAAGAGTCAGTAGTTGTTCTGAATTCCTCGATCAGTCAAAAGGTAATTTCCATCCACCCTACCAAATACTATCCAACTAAAGATCCTTAAATTAAATGAATTCATGAGAAGCTTGACACTTTCCAACAATAGGGTCAGTAATTTTACACACCAGGCTGGATTCTCCGACCTCGCCCATGGTTGGGATTCTCCAGTCCCGCTGCAGTGAATGGGGATTTGACTGAGCGTCAAATTCTCTGTTTGCATTGGTAATGGCTGCAGGTTATCAACGGCCAGAGAGCTCCGGCCATTAAGTTTATATCTTATGAATTTTGAAATGGGAGTGTTCCCACTGTTTTGTGGGATAGTTTTTCACACTGAAAATTTACATGTGGCAATGCAAGAAAGGTCATTAAATGAAGGCATAAGTGTTCTTGAAAGACCACCTTGTCGAGTTTCTAGCTAATGAGACACAAGGGACAAGTTTTGGGCACTGTTCAGGGAAGAACTACACAACACCAACCCCTAACGTTAAAGAATCAAATTATATGGAGGGACAGGAGCACTATGGCTTTTTCAGCCTTGGAAGGAAATGACTTGAGAGGAGAGCCCACTGGACCCCATAACTTGAGGAGTAATTTGACAAGGAAGTATTCAATGAATGGTAGGACACTAGGAAGTTCTGTGGAACAAAGGGCCCTTGGCGAGTTTGTCCATAGATCTCTGAAGACGAAAGGACATGTTAGTAGGGTGGTGAAAAATACATCTGGGACACTTGCCTTTATTAGTCGAGGCATAGATTACAAAAGCAGGGAAGTCATGTTGGAGTTGTATAGAACTTCGGTGAGGCCACAGCTAGAGTACTGTGTGCAGTTCTGGTCACCACATTATAGGTAGGATGTGATTGCTCTGGAGAAAGTGCAGAGGAGATTCGCCAGGATGCTGCCTGGGTTGGAACATTCAAGTTATGAAGAGTGGTTGGCTAGGCTTGGGTTGTTGTTGTTGGAGCAGAGAAGATTAAGGGGCAACCTGATTGAGATGTAGAAAATGTTGAGAGACATGGATAGAGTGGATAAGGAACAGCTGTTCCCCTTAGTTGAAGGGTCAGTAACGAGGGGACATAGGTTCAAGGTGAGGGGCAGGAGGTTTTGGGGGGATGTGAGGAAAACCTTTTTTACCCAGAGGGTGGTGACGGACTGGAATGCGCTGCCTGGGAGAATGGCAGAGGCGGGTTGCCTCACATCCTTTAACAAGTATCTGGATGAGCACTTGGCCCATCACAACATTCAGGGCTATGGGCCAAGTGCTGGCAGATGGTGTTAGGTGGGAGTTCAGGTGTTTCTATTGTGTCGGTGTGGACCCAATGGGTCAAAGGGCCTCTTCTGCATTGTATGATTCAATGATTCTATGACTATTCAAAATATTGGTGTGGAAAAGAAAAATCCAGAACATTGCTTCAAGTCAGACCATGACTCTGGGATATAGCTGCTACAAGGCAAGTTTAGGACCAATATCATGAAGTTTTTTGTTCAAAGAGTGATCAATATGGTTAATGGACTTTAGAGTATGTTGGAGAAGGAAGAAGTCTGGAATCATTTAAGAAACAGCTGGATACTGCAGTAGGGAGAGTATACATTTTGTTCTGCATCAATATCTCATATGTAGAAGTAAAAATATTGCCTTAACATGATCACTCAGGCAGACTCTGGGGCCAGGGGGTCCCTATTCAGATTGTCAGCTGGAAAAATACTTTCGATAATTTGGGGCATTATGAAAATAGAATAACTTCTGAAATTCTTATTCAAATCCACTCAGGCTAACTTTTGTCTTGTAACACCTGGGAATAAGGGATCGACTGATGACTGTGTAAGGACAGAAATCTGACCAATTGGACTACATGTCCAGGGACATACTCATCCGACTTTCTATCCATTACTTCAAATGGAAATGTGGTGGGCTTCATTACATAGCTGCTGAGCAATCATTCCTGCTTGATCTTCTTCATGGACGTAATGCTTGCAGTGACTTCATGAACTGGTCAGTAGCATGTTAGTCAAAATGGTTCACATTTACTGATTCAACGAGCAGAAGCCATCTGTGCAATTCAAGCAAATGAAGTATCTACTGGTGGCAGTAAGAGCAGAAAACACGAGCTATATTCTTCAGATAAGAGATTGGGAAGGCAACACAGATGCTTTCCCTGAGTCTGTATTATTTGTGTTAATGAAAGCATGATAGAGTCTAAGGGCAGGTCTTATGCTCATTATTGCATGTTTCACAGTCCTGCACTTTCCTCTTCAGATTTTCAATATCAATGTTCAACATCACCATGGAAAGGAATAGATAAGGACCCTTTCCATCGCTTTCCTAAGTGTGCTTAAAAAACATACAAGTCCTCCTCCTGAAGGATCCTCCTCTGCCCTGTAAGCTGTTGTTGCTCCTTGAGATTCTAACTCTTCTGCCATCGCCTCCAAAAATTGGCTCATTCTGCTTTGCTTGCCATGGCCCATATAACCTTGAGCATGAAACCTTTATCTGGGGCTATGGCAGACAGCCACCAAGGCCTCAAGTGACCCTGCTACCTTAGTCTGCACAAAATGACAAGTAATGTCGAGTAAAAATATTTAATTCGAGAGGGACCAATTTCAGTGAGGTGAGAATGGATCTGGCCCAGTTAGGAATCAAAGATTGACAGGCAAAACTATAAAAGCACAACAGGCTGTCTTGAAAGAAGAAGAGTAATACGGACTCAAAACATTTGCCAGAATTTTACCGCCTCGCCTGCCCAAGGCTCATAAGATCCCCCCCTAGGCCAACGGAGAATGCTGTTCTGCGAGCCTCGCCTGCTCCAATTCTGGGACACGCATGCCGATAAAATTCCGGCCATTTACTCTGTTTCTCTCTCCATCTGCTGAGATTTTCCAGCATTTCCAGTTTTATTTGCCTTTAAAGATGAATCAGGTATAGTCAAAGCACATTCCCATTACTGGGACAGGCAGGGCAACAAAAGCCAGAACCTTCTAAATGACAAAAGAAAAAGAGAGTTCGATGAAGCAGATAAAGGCTGCATCTGACTGATGGCAGGCTGATAATACAGTTCAGCACCAGGCTGAATATAGAAAGTTCAGAGGGGAAGCGAAAATTAAATAAGAGAGTTGAAGAGAGTAGGGGAAGAGACTGGCAGCTACCAAGTCATAAGCACATATATAGTAAAAGGGTGTTAAGAGGCGGGGTGGCCCCAATTAAGGGCAAGAAGTGGAATCTACATATTGAGGCAGAGGGCATGGCTGAGGTACAAAATTAATATTTTATATCTGACTTTGCCAAAGAAGAAGTTGATCTAAAGACATAGTGATAGAGGAAGTGGTTGAGGTACTGAATGGGCTAAAGATTTTAAGAGGAGGTAATAGAAAGACTGGATGTACATAAAGTTCATAAGTTACCAGTATCTGCTGGGATACATCCAAGGATATTGAGGCAACTAAGTGTAAAAATTGCAGAGTTATTGGAATTATCTTCCAATTTTCCTTGAATATACAGGTAATAACCTTCTTCCCTTGCATTAAGTTGATGGTTCTCTACATCCTAGCTATGACTGTAACACTATATTCTGCACTCTCTCATTTCTTTCTCTATGAAAGGTATGTTTTGTCTGTATAGCACGCAAGAAACAATACTTTTCACTGTCTGTTAATACATGTGACAATAATAAATCAAATCAAAATCAAAACAGAGTTAATTGTCACTTGGGCAAGTGTAAATTAATTCAGGAAAAGGCAGCACAGATTGTTAAAATCAAATCATTTTTAACTAACTTTATTGAGTTTTTGATGACGTAATGGAAAGGGTGATTAGGGTAATGCTGTTGCCGTGGTGTACATGGACTTCCAAAAGGCATTTGAGAAAGTGTCACAAAATTAAGCTTACAACAAAGTTAAGGGCTTGTGGAATAAAATGGATAATGGCAGTATAGATATGAAGTTGGTTGAGTGATAGAAAACAACTAGACGATTATATATAATGGGGTTTCTCAGGGTCCGTATTAGGACCACTGCTTTTGTTGACTGGGATGCACAGGGCACAATTTCAAAAGCTGCAAATGGTACAAAATTTGGAAGTATAATGTACTGTGAGGAGGTCAGTGATAAATTTGAAGAGAACATGTTGTCCACACAGACGTGGGCAAATGAAATTTCATGCAGACAAATATGAAGCAATGCATTTTGACAATACGGACATGGAAAAGCAATAAAAAATGAAGGGTAAAAATCTAAAGGATTGCATGAACCGAGAGACCTTGAGGTTATTTGTGCAGAAATCATTGAAGATGTCTTAGCAGGTTGAGAAAGTGTTTAAAAAGGCATATGGGATTCTGGGCTTTGTCAACAGAGGCATAGAGTACAAAAGAAAGAAAGTGATCATGAATCTTTATAAAACACTGATTTGGCCTCAAAGTGTGTCAAATTCTGTGTACCAGGCTTTAGGAAGGCAATAGTGATATTGCAGAAAAGAATGATTAGGGACTTCAGTTGCCTGGATAAATTAAAGAACTGGGGTTTTCTCCTTAAAGAAAAGGTTGACAGCAGATTTGATAGAGGTGTTCAAAATCATGGGGGGTCGCACAGAGAAGATAGGCAGAAACTGATGGGAGTGTCAAGAATCGGAAGGTACTTGATTAAGGTGATTGACACAAGAAGCAACAGTGACATAAAGAAGAAATGTTATAACACAGTAAGTGGGTCAGATCTGGAAAGCAGTATCTGAAAGGGTGGTGGAGGCAGATTCAATCGTGGCTTTCAAAAGGGAATTAGATTATAGAAACATAGAAACATAGAAAACTACAGCACAAAACAGGCCCTTTGGCCCCACAAGTTGTGCCGAACATCTCCCTACCTTTTAGGCCTACCTATAACTCTCCATCCTATTAAGTCCCATGTACTCATCCAGGAGTCTCTTAAAAGACCCTATTGAGTTTGCTTCCACCACCACTGACGGCAGCCGATTCCACTCGCCCACCACCCTCTGTGTGAAAAACTTCCCCCTAACATTTCCCCTGTACCTGCCCCCCAGCACCTTAAACCTGTGTCCTCTCATAGCAGCCATTTCCACCCTGGGAAAAAGCCTCTGAGAGTCCACCCAATCTATGGCTCTCAACATCTTATATACCTCTATTAGGTCTCCTCTCATCCTACGTCTCTCCAAGGAGAAAAGACTGAGCTCCCTCAGCCTATCCTCATAAGGCATGCCACTCAATCCAGGCAACATCCTTGTAAATCGCCTCTGCACCCTTTCAATCTTTTCCACATCCTTCCTGTAATGAGGCGTCCAGAACTGAGCACAGTACTCCAAGTGGGGTCTGACGAGGGTCTTATATAGCTGCATCATTATCCCTGGACTCCTAAACTCAATCCCTTGATTGATAAAGGCCAGCACACCATACGCCTTCTTAACCACCTCCTCCACCTGCGGGGCCGATTTTAGAGTCCTATGGACCCGGACCCCAAGGTCCTTCTGATCCTCTACAGTACTAAGAGTCTTTCTCTTAATATTGTACTCCTTCATCCCATTTGACCTGCCAAAATGGACCACTACGCATTTATCTGGGTTGAAGTCCATCTGCCACTTCTCCGCCCAGTCTTGCATCCTATCTATGTCCCTCTGTAACTTCTGACATCCCTCCAGTCTATCCACAACCCCACCAACCTTCGTGTCGTCGGCAAAGTTACCAACCCATCCCTCCACTTCCTCATCCAGGTCATTTATGAAAATGACAAAGAGCAAGGGTCCCAGAACAGATCCCTGGGGCACCTGAAGAGAAATAATCTGCAGGGCTACAGGGAAAGGGCAAGGATGTGGGGATGGCAGAGTTGTTCTTGCAGTGGCCAGCATGGGCAAGATGGGCCAAATGACCTTTTTCTATGCTGTAACCATTATATGGTTCCATGATACCTTTACCTGCAGCACAGGGACAATAAAAATTATTGACATTTAATGTGTTTAATCCTATTACAGAAAAATTGCAGAGAAGAATTAATCAGCTCAAACATGTGACAGAATGTAAAATTGTATATGACCCAGGCCAATAGCAGAAGAAAGGCAGAAGGCACCGAAACAGTATTATTCAGAGGGTGGAATTTCCTCTGCTTTATGCCCATGGCATTCTCAATCCACCAAGTCGCCCATCACAGCCGACCCCTGATATTGCCACCGTATATCTGAGATTTTCCTTCCATTCACCGCCATCACTGAGGGTGAGCCATGACTGATACCTGCTCCGCCCAGCAGTGTAAAGTCATGGCCTGCTGGAATGACAAGAGTTTAAAGTCTACTTACTGGAAATAGAAAGCTTTGTTGAAAGGTCCGCTGGCTGGAGTTGCTTGGATCCTCGCCCCTGAAAGTGGATGGGTTGAATATATATTTTTGAGACCTTATCAGTATCGTGGCAATTACGCTATGAAAGTAGTCCATTCGAACCATACCCCTTCACTGAGGTTAGTTATTTGATTCAAGTTATTTATATTAATTCAATTTCCCTGATTTCTTTCTGAATCCATTAATTAATTTCCTATTCAAATTGGAATCAATTAAGGGTGAAATTTTCAGCTAACGTGCTTAGTAAAAACAAGGTGGGCAATTAGAAGTGCCCTGGGGGATAATCTAGTGAAGTCTTGCTTTCTGCCCACAGTTTTTCATTTTAACTGACTTCCTGATGAGGCTGGAAAGTCAGATGCTGGGAAGCAATGGGTTCTTCTTTAAATATGCAGATTGTTTAAAGTTTATTTATTAGTGTCACAAGTAGGCTTACATTAACACTGCAATGAAGGTCCTGCGAAAATCCACTAAATTGGGCCCTGATAATGTGATTAGTATCTTAGCCATGTGGTTGAGCAAGAAAACCCAGTAGGAAGAAGAAACACAAACCATAAAGTCTTTTCCATCCCCTTAGATAGTGCTCTTCCAGGTCCTGTGAAGAAAAAACATGCCAGATGGGCTTCCATCACACGGATCCCAGAGCCCTCTTGAAATGGCTACCAAGCAACCCACTTGTGTGTCAGAGCTGTTTGTGTAGTCCTTGGTACCGATAGTGCCACCCAACAGCATGGTCCCATCCGTCAACCAGCTGCCACCTTCTGCCAGTTTCAAGCTACAAAGTGACCGGACGCATATAAATGAAGCCTGGGATTAAAAGCTGTCTAGGCAGCACAATGCCCTGTATAGTTTGTCAAACTCCCGAATTCTGCCCCAAACTATAATCAGGGCAAACCAAAACTGACTGAATTCTCTATACCATTGTAGAAAGGTAGAATGAAATCTTTGTATCGTATTTTGCAACTTCCATGTATCTAGGTAACTGTAATAAACTGTCATTATTTGTGACAATCGAAGCATCAAACTGGTGAATTTAAGAAATTGGTGAATAAGCCACCTATAATCACTGAGGCAACACTATAACTATAACTATAACTTGTCACACTCCACTAGTCAGAGATAATTAGAATATTATATGCACCAAATAAACAGTGCTAGCCAGAATAGTTAAAAATAAAACATATGCTCAAACAGTATTATTATTGTTGTTACAGTGGTTACTTGTTTCTTCAACAGGAAATAGAGATGCCATTAACAGTGTAATCTGGTTGATTGTCAGATGCAGACGACCGTTACCTTGCCAGTAAACTCGGACATTTGCACTGCTTGCAAATGCAACACTGATAAGTGGAATGATTTGTGAAAAGCACGGCCATAAAAATTTCTGCAGCACCATGAAAAGTCTAATTATGCTGGGATGTAACTAATGTAAAACAGCAGACTCAATCAGCTGCAGTGTACTGAGGCTAACCTGGGGTAGTTTACCTTTCAGCAGCTCAGTCATTGTAAAGAGGCTGTGGCTGTAGCAGGGTGGTAAACTGCCGCGCACACAACCTTTCCTCTCCTCCTCCTCACTCACAGGCAGCTCTGTGCTTTAACATGAAATGCTGGGAAAAAAATCTGGATTATTCTGAAATGAAATTGAGTTTATTTTAAGCTGAATAAACTGGAATAAGAAGCCATACAAACTACAGATACCACAGCTATCTGAAAGGATAGCATCTTAACAAAGAAAACGTTGATGAAGCTGCACAGAACCTATCAAGCTTATTGTCATTTACAAGACTGCATTGCTTATTTGTATGACTACACCTAGATGCTTCTGAATCCACTTTAATTCTCAAACCTTTTGCAGAACTGATGACAATAGTTAGCCAAAGGCACAGGATATCAGTATTATTTTTTAAATACTCACAATATTCCATTACAATTTGGAAGGTTAGGAATTTCTACATTATTCATTAATTATTCATCGATACTTTTAATGGTTTTCAGTGAAAATGTTTGCTTGAAGCTCGAATGTTCGTGATACATCAGAAGATAGATTTTCGTGTAAATTTTGCTTTCAGTCAGTATTTATAATACTTCTACTGAAATCTTATTCCAAAAATTAGATGGTGAATTCTGAGAAGCTGGGGTGGATTTTCATCTTATTGGTGCCTGAAAAATGCTTACTTTCTGGATATAGAATCATAGAATCTATGGCATGTTGACAGGCCCTTCAGCCCAAATTGGTCCATGACAACCAAAAAGTATATCTAAGCTAATCCCATTCACTTGCATTTGGCCCATATCCCTCTAAACCTTTCCTATCCATGTATCTTCCAAATGCCTTTAAATGTTGTCAATGTCCCTGCCTCAAACACTTCCTCCAGCAGCTCATTCCACATACATACCATTGTGCAAAAAAGTTGCTGCTCAGGTTCCCATTAATTCTTTCCCCTTTTAACTTAAACCAATGCCCTCTAGTTCTCGATTCCCCAACCCTGGGAAAAAGACTGAGTGCATTCACCCTATCCATGTCTCTCATGATCTTATACACCTCTATAAGATCACCCCTCAATCTCCTACGCGCCAAAGAAAAAAGTCCTAGTCTGTCCAATTTCTCCCTATTACTCAGTCCCTTGAGTCCTGGCAACACCCTTGTAAATCTCTTCTACACTCTCTCCAGTTTAATAACATCTTTCCTATAGCAAAGCGACCAAAACTGAACACAATACTCCAGGTATTGCAGCCTCACCAACGTCCTGTACAACTGCAACATAACTTCCCAACTTCTATACTCAATGCCCTGGCAAGCATGCGAAAAGCCTTATTCACTGCCCTATCCACCTAATACTCCACCTTCAGAGACCTGTGCACCTAAATTCCAGGTCCCTCTGTTCCACGATACTCCCTAAGGGTCCTACCATTCATCATGAAAGTCCTACCTTGATTTGCCTTTCCGAAATGCAACACCTCACACTGACCTGTACTGAACTCCATTTGCCATTTCTCGGGTTACTTCTCCAGCTGATCAAGATCCTGCTGCAATTTTTGAGAACCTTCCTCACTGTCTACAATACCACCTATTTTAGTGTCATCTGCAAACTTACTGATCACGCCTTGTACATTCTCATCCAAATCGTTGATATAGATAACAAATAGCAATGGGCCCAGCACTGACCCCTGAGGCACACCACTAGTCACAGGTCCCCAGTCCGACAAGCTTCCTTCCACCATAACCCTTTGCTTCCTCCCATCAAGCCAATTGTATATTCAATTTGCTGGTTCTATAAAGAAGGCAAAAAGAGGCAGAAGCTGCTATGTCAGGTCTTCACTCTGTTGTCTCACTTTCCTCTTCGATTGATCATTAGGCTCTCCAGTGAAAGGCCACCTGAAGAAACCTGGATGGTAATTTTGACTTGGATGATACAATGAAATGGACAATCTGCCCAATATATATCTTGCTTAATTTATTTCAATAGAACCAAGTGTCCTTCCCCAGTTATAAAAATGGAAAATGCTAGAAATACCCAGAAGGTCAGGTAGCATCTGTGGAGAGAGAAACAAATTTAAGATTTTAGGCCTGTGACCTTTTCACAGTAACTTCATTGCAGTGTTAGTGTAAGCCTACTTGTGACACTAATAAATAAACTTTAAAGCTTTTGACTTTGAAATTTAAAACTTTAAACTTTCATCATAAATGTTCTGAAAGAAACTGTACCAATCATCACACAACCTCCATGATAATTATACGTTTCTCTCAAACTGGATTGTTAAAATGTACTGAAAAACAAGTCACAAAGTAAATAGATAAAATGTTGGTGATCATAGAATCCCTACATTGCAGAAGGAGGCCATTTGGCCCATCAAGCCTGTAACGACCACAATTCCACCCAGGCCCTATACCTGTAACCCCACATTTTTATCCTGCTAATCCCCTGACACTAGGGTCCATTTAGCATGGCCAACCAAACTAACCCACACATCTTTGAAATGTGGGAGGAAACCAGAGCACCAGGAGGAAACCCACGCAGACACGGGGAGAATGTGCAAACTCCACACAGACGGTAACTCGAGGCCGGAATTGAACCCGGGAATTGAACCCGGGTCCCTGGCGCTGTGAGGCAGCAGTGCTAACCACTGTGCCATCATGCTACCCTGATCAGTCCAAGATTTGTTTTCTGAATCCCGCACCCATTTGAAATGAATAGGGAAGAGTGATTCACAAATGTAGTGTGTTGGTGCTGTTATGTTAATATTGTCACGATTAATATATGATGCAGAAAATTTCATAGCCACTCTCTCTGTTGAAGAAGCTATGTTGCCTTATTAGATGCTTTTGGACCTATACACAAAATTCACAGTTGTCTTCCTTTACTTTTGCAAATGGTGGCTCATGAGAGGACGCCATTTCTTGGAAACCCACAGCCCTCCTCTACCTTCCCCAAGACTCCATTCTTTGTACTTTGTGGGAAGGCTACTTGATTGGAGAGATCATGTTCCTTACAAACAGCTCCACCATCTTGTACTCTGTAGCAGCAGTTATTCTTTTAAGAATAAGCACAGTAAAATTATAGTTTTTATGTTTTATAGAATATTGGCAATTTAGAAAAAGACAGAGGTTGTGTGTGATGAATAACAACAGCACTAGTATTTATATAAAGCCTTTCAAATAGAACATGGTGCTTCACAGAGGAAGAAAGAAACAAATGACAAGTTTTTGACAGAGAGTTGAGAGAAAGAGCTGAAGGGTTGGTCGAAGGGAAGTGTTTATATAAAGCATTTAAAAGCGGAAGGAAACATAGAGAAGACATTGTGAGATGGATCCCCTGGAATCACTTTAAATTCCCCAGCATACTGAATTTGGTAGAGCTAGAGTGGACAGAAGGATGCACAGGAGAACCAGGGGGTAACCAAGGAGACTTGACACAGCCAAATTAGAACAGGACAATACCATAGATGAGAATAAGGAACTTAAATTCAATGTTCTGAGGAATATGAAGCAATTGAAGGTAATGGATGTGCAGGATTTAGTCCAGACAGGATGCAGCTGCACTGTATTGAAGTTGGAATTTGTAGACCAGTAAAGGCCAGGAGGCTGGCTGAATGAAAAACGCATGGATAAGGTTTTTGATATAAGTGAGAATGAGCCCAGGGAAGCAAACCCCACGGTTACAAATGATGTTACTGCAGGGCAATATGTAGATGAGGAGAAGGAGTGGAAAAGGTGGCTCATTGGGAAGCTATGTCTGTGACAGTGTGTGGGTGGAAACAAGATACAGTGTTAGAGTTGCCATGGCTGAATTAGGTCAGGCAGGAGTAAAACTATTCAAGGATTGTTGCATGATGTAGTGTAGCTGATGGAGATGATGGCTTGGCTGGCATTGTTTAATGTGATCATCCTCCGCAGTTGCAGTCACAGCCTGTTGGTGATCCTGGCCAGCATGTGTGAGTAATACTCAAAGGAAGAAAGCAGTGCTGAAAGTAGAATAAGGGTCAACATACTTAAATTGGTGTTTCAAAATAGTGATGGAAATATTTTTGATAAAGGAGTCATGATACAATCCAAAATGCTCTCTGACACAACAGGAATAGAGACAAGATTTAATTTTAATTTAATAGTGTCACAAGTAGGCTTACATTAATACTGCAATGAAGTTACTGTGAAAATCCCCTAGTCGCCACACTCTGGCACCTGTTTGGGCACACTGAGGGAGAATTTAGCATTGTCAATGCACCTAACTAGCACGTCTTTTGTTCTGTGGGAGGAAACCGGAGCACCCGGAGGAAACCCACACAGACACGGGGAGAACATGCAGACTCCGCACAGACAGTGACCAAAGCCGCGAATTGAACCTGGGGTCCCTGGCGCTGTGGGACAGCAGTGCTAACCACTGTGAAAGAACCAGTAAGTTCCATCAAATAAAACATTTCGACAGAGCAAAAAAAACTTCATTGGAAAAGAATGTTGAGAAAACAAAGGGAAATAAATGCTGGGGAAGCAGGTGACTGGCATAAAAATTCTATAAAATAAACAGTTATTGTGAAAAGCACTATTCAAGTCACTTAAAGGCATTTTTTACTGGATTGAATCCAATAGTCAAGTGTTTGTGTAATCCCTTAGTTCGATTGTAACTTTATCTAATATGGAAAATCATAGGCAGTTTTCCTGTACAAAACCAGTTTCCAACTTTCCATTTGATAGAAGTTTTGCATGAACCCTGCATCATGACAAAACGGAAGAATGACTTTCGACCATCGTTAACCGAATTTCCCCCATGGTGCCCAGAGAGCGAGTTTGGCTGGGGAATGGAAAGTTCTCTTAATGCTTTTGGATGTCGGGGTGGAATGAACTTTGCTGGTCATAGCCTGTTCTCCATTGTCGCAAATTGGCAGCACAAAACTATCGACAATTCATCAACTCCAGACTGAAGAACTTTATAATATTGGATGGTCAAATACAGTGAAGAAAATCTTCCAATTTAATCACTGCCGAACCTTATTGTCACTCCAATTAAAAGATGAAGTGAACATTGAGGTACAGTAAAGTATCCCAGAATTTACAGATTACAATTTAGAATCCCAAATAAATGTTTTTGAAGCCAATAAAAATCCCACAGGATTTTTGAATAGATCATTTAATTGGCTATTTGATGCGGATGTTTGGGGTTTGGAGGTTCAGAGGAGAGGATTTCATGTTATTATTGTTGCCACTTATTAACTTTCAAAAACTAAAATGATAGCTTTTTTAAAAAATGCTCCCATTTCATACAGTGATTGTAAAAAAAAATTTAATTTAGCACAATACAGCTGAATTGAGATTAATGGAAATTCTAAATGAAGAATATTCCAGTGAGAAGCAGAATCTCTTACTATTGCATGACTTTTATATTGCTGTGCCAATTACCCCAGGAAACAACTGCTCTCAGGCTAATGGTTCGAATGCAAGGGCAGGATGGTTCTGTCATCACTCATATGACATTAATGGACACACATCTGTTTCCTATTTTGATTTATGCAAAGGCGTAGCTATGTCTTCATTAAAGGAAACATTTCAGAATTTAATAATTATTAGCATGAGTGTTTTGGGGACAGTGTCCCAACTGTGAGCATTTGGCCAATTTAGACAATTATCTGGCAATAAGTACCTTTACTTGTTGCTTCTGTAGGATCACTGCAAATTCTATTAAACAGCTTCCTAACTTATTGTTGAGGTAAGTTAAGACATTCAATAGTCACGCAGCTGCAATAAATGCTGTTTATCACCTAACCAAGCAGGAAATGAAGTACTTGACCCATTTAAGTCAGAGTGCAGGAATTATGCAAGTATGGCTGATTGGAATGGAAAGTATTAATCCTGATAGCATGGAACAAAGGCCTAACTTTCTGAACAGGATGTGGATCTGATGATGGAAGAGGTCAGTAATATTTAGAAGTGGCCTTTCTTTTCCCTCCCACCTACATTTGAGAAGGGAAAAATGGAAGAAGTTAGAATAGTAATTGAATGTTGTCTATATGATTGAAAAGGCCTGGCAAAAGATCTGCAAATTATTTGGTGAGTTGAGTCATGTAAACTGTTGAGGAAAAGGATGTTGAACAGCCCAAGAGAGCCACTGGAGGGTGTCCACAATAGCTGAAGGAACTTAGAATTTCAGAACAGAAAGTGCAAAGTGCTTTTCCCTGAAATAAGTTGAAGAGATGACAGCACATGTTAATTCAAGCATCCATTATTAACTCTTAAAGAACCACTCCTGCTTCTGCCTTCAAGAATATCTTGCCCAGTTTGAATGTTGCCATTCATTAAGGTTATAGGCCTAATGCTGAAATTCTCCATCATATCCTAGAGTATCTATCTGTTATTACAGAGGTACACTTATTACTATCATTGTTACATTTTTTAGATTTTACTGTTTGGTCACTCCATCTCGACTCCCTATGCGTTCAAATGTACCTTCATCAGCCATGATATCTGTAAGAATTTAATAAAACATTAACAGAACAACCATTCTGTTAATAGCTTTAAGCTACTGAAATTATCTATGTCTACATACTTACTTCAGTGACCATTGGATCATCAGTACTTCAATCCTGACCTTTGGTTAAAACTTACTGTTAAGGGAACTCATTTTACCAGAATTGAACAATGTTGCACAATGCATATAGATCTCCTTGAAGTAGAAATGTTTCTATTTTTTTACAAATAAGGCAATAAAAGACAACCCATGTATGAGCTATTGCTACGTGTAGCTCGCTATGGGAGCTTGATGCAGGCTTAAATTTGTTTCTGGAGAGTACCAGGCTGACTCTGTTATACCTATAGTTCAATCTTGCTCTGATTTTGGCTCTACTGTTTTAAATATCTATGATAGTTACCAGCACCTTTTGGATTATAAATAACCAATCATTCAAAATGGAAAAGATGCATAGAGCATTGCTTAAGTTCCAGTTATAGAGTTTAGTTGCTTTTTGAGTCTGTGTTCATGGAAATAAGCCAAACAAAATCTTACAATGTTGGCTTGATTTAAGCTTGTTACAAAAACGTTAGCTAGTCGTTTGTGTAAATATATTATTGCTGCTAATGAACATGTTTCTGGCCTGGTTTTTCCTCTGCAATTCCATCCATCAAATTCTCCTGGATCCACTCCTCCCTACAGTGCAGTCCAAAGCTGGATTTTGCTTTATGGGTCCTCCAAGCTGATCATACAATGAAGTTGATTTATAGACAATCTCTGCCAGTCAAACTTTAACTTTCAACTGTTTGATATTGGGCATAATTCTCAAAAAAAATCAACAAAGTGCTGGTGCCAGCTGGAAAATTGGTGCATTTTCCATTGGCCCTGGCAGCGCAAATGAGGAGCGATTCAATGTCACTTGGAAATTTGTTTGAATAGGGGCAAAACTTATGCACTCGTTGAGAGAAGTGGAGCCTAAGCACACTGACAGGTCGTCCTGCTCCTCAGAGATTTCAATCTCAAAGAACAGTGACAGGCCCCCGTTCTCCACTCCTGCAATGCTCATCACAACCTCCAACACATAGGGGCAGCCTCCCCCATCAGCAAATGCTCAGGTCACACCGCATTGCCCCCTCTCCCCCCAAACACAGCCCTGGCATCAGGATGACCTGAACAACCCTTGCGCACCCCCCCCCCCCCCCCCATCCTTGCCGGCATTATTTCCCCTTCCAAGTGAGCAACATTCTGCTATAGGGTGTAAAAGCTCCCCCTGCCCAGCCCTTCCACCTGTGCCCCCCACTGTTGACAGAGCCAACCTGGGACTGTCCTCTCACACACCCTGACATTGCCAACCTGCTACTGAAAGGTTGGCAATGTCAAGGTGCCAGGGAGCAGTACGTGGGAACTCTACAGCCATGTCCCTGACCACTCGGGGGCCACAAAGGCCTCCGAGTCCCTACCTGGCATGTTCATGACATCCATCCAGAGATTTGTATCGTGGCTGTGACAAGGTCCTCATTGAGGAACCTCTGCACCTCAATGTTTTAAGTGGTGCCAGCTGCTTGCTAATAGAGCACCACCTCCAGAGCTGGCATTCTGTTCAGGCAGAGGAGGTTCTGAAATTTCAGCTTTAAAAATAATTGTGGTAAACTGGAGTATCTGCTTATTGTAATCCACTTCAGGAATGAAACGTGCGTGCGTGTGTGTTAACCAGTTCAGATGAAAAGGGTTCTCCCTTTGAAAAAAAACAGAAAACATGCTCCGAAGAGGAAGTACTCCATTGTTAATGGAGCATGAAAGAATTTGTGCAAATAAACAACCCCTTTGCCTGCTTTGAACTAGCCTGGACCTGTCCAAATGAAGGTGGGAGGAAGTGGCATTGCTGAATCCCCCACTATCTATATTCTAGGGGTTGCCATTCACCAGAAATTAAACTGCACTAACTATATAAATACTATGGCTCCAAGAGCAGGTCAGAGGCTGGGAATCCCACAGATTCACTGATGGTAATGACATTGAATGCCAAGGAGTGATTGTTAGATTCTCTCTTGTTGAAGATGGTTTTTGCCTGGCACTTCTATGACACTAATGCAATTTATTATTTACCAGTGGGAATTATGTGGCGAGTACTTGCCTCCTGACTCCCCAAGCCCTGTCCACCATCTACAGGACACAAGTCAGGAGTGTGATCGAACACTCATCCAGGTGAGTATAACTCCAAAAACCTTCAAGAAGATCGACGTCATCCAGTGCAAAGCAGTTTGCTTGATTGTCACTTCATCCACCACCTTAAACATTGAATCTCTCCACCACCATTGCACAGTGACAGAAGTGTGTACCATCTACAAGATGCTCACTGGGGCAATATCCTGGAACTCCATCACTAACAGCATTGTGGCTGTACCTACACTGCATGGACTGCAACGTTTCAAGGTGGTGGCTCACCACCATCTTAAGGATAATTAGGAATGGGCAATAAATGCTGGCCTGGCTGGCATTCTGCAAAGTTTTTAAGTGGAGAATATTTTTGTTAAATTTCTTTAAATGTTTCTCATTATTTAATTACTGCCATATTTTTTAGTCTCTTTACCTCCTTGACCTTTTGCCAGTTCTTCCTTCATACCCTTGGAATTGGCTTAAACCAATTCCAATTAATTCCTTAAGTTTAAGATTCATATTTTGGATTTGAGTATGCAACTTTCATATGGAGAGGCAATGGCATAGTGCTATTGTTATTGGATAAGTAATCCAGAGACCTGGGGTAATGATCTGAGGACCTGGGTTCAAATTCCACCTATGCTGGATGGGTGGTGAAATTTAAATTCAATAAAAAGTCTACTGATGACCATGAAATCATTGATTATTATAAAACCCATCTGGTTCACAATGCCTTTTTGGGAAGGAAATCTGCCATTGTTACCTGGCCTGTCTTACATATGACTCCAGATCCACAGCAAGCCATTCTTTTCAAGTGTGATTAAGGATGAACAACAAATGCTGACCACTTCGCATGAACGAATCAAAAAAAAATTATGGAATTTCATTGTATTATCACTTTTTAAAAGTGCATCTTTTACTTTGAGATAATTAATTAATCCTCCTTTATTACAGAAGCTAGATCTAAAATAATTTCTTCCCTATTTGGTTCCACAATGCATTGTTCTAGGAATAATATTGTTCTAATTACAAAAGCATTCTACAAACCCATATTCCAGACGATCTTTGCCAATTTGATTTGCAGAAGGTCCTGCACAATTATATTTCTTTTGTTTCAAGCCTCAATCATGTGTTGCTTGATGTGGTAGGGAACACCCCCTTAAAAGGAGTCATGCTGAGGACCATTTGGTCAGGCCAGATCCTATAGAGTGTCGGGGCAGGTAGTTGAGCCAATTGGGTGTGAGGGCACACATACTGGGCTGGGGGAGATTCCCCAGTTGGAGCCAGGAAGGAGTAGAGTACAATCGCATAGTTTTTCCATCTGGCCCGTGAATGGATTGGGGGGGGGGGGCACGATTGGGCCATGGGGGGTTTGGGGGGGTGGCAAAATTATGGGGGTCCCAGGCTGGCCAGTGATTGAGCTGGGCAGCAAACTACAGGCTGATAATTTGGGGCCACTGCATGCACAGAGGCCTGGAACTGTCAGCCTCCAGTGTGAATAGCCTCCCCCCCCCCCCCCCCCCCCCCACCCACCCTGAGCTTTTAATGATATTCACGATTATGACCTCTGCATTGCACAGAGTGTGGGAGATTTGAGTCTGAACTCCCACTGAAAAAACAATTGTGATTTACACTAGTTTTCCTGCGAATTCAGCACTTAGAATTTTTTTGGGAGAATCATGGCCATAGTTATTTGTTAGTTGGCAATAAAACTTTTTGTTCTTTAGTCTCTGAGTCACCCTTAATTTATTACACTGGCAATGAGGAAAAACTTTCCAAGTCCTTGAGGATCACAGTGCATAGCTAGAGGGGGAAGAGCAAGGCATGTTAGAATGCCTTTGATCATGAAATTAGAACAATTTGACCCCAGAATAGAAAACTGGAGGCAGTATATTGAAAGGCTATGCTACTTTTTAGTAGCAAATGAGATGATAACTGAGGAAAAGTGGAAGATTATACTGCTCAATTTGTGGCCAACAGACTTGCAGCTTAATCAAAAGTTTAACATTGCCTGATTCTCCAGACGCCATCTTTTGATCTGATAGTTGAGTTGGTTAAAAATAATTTCAATCTCCGACCCGCAATCATTATGTTAAGGTACAAATTTCACTCAGCAGTCCGGGAGCCAGGGGAGACCGCCTCGGGCTTTGTAGCCAGCTTGAGAGGATTAGCGGAACATTGAGAATTCAGATCAGCTTTAGGAGAAATGTTAAGGGACCTTTTGGTCTGTGCCATAAACAGTCTAATTATACAAAACAAAGTTATTGGCTGAGATCAAAAGCTCTGGAACTGGCCTAGGTGTTTGAATGTGTGGAACAGGGTCTGTGCAGAACAGGGTGTAAGCAAGTTGTAAGGCATGCCAAATGAGGTAAGCTGCTTGTGGCAGAAGGAACTGTTGTGTAGGGCAAACCGAACGTGGGTACTGAAGAGTCCAATAAAAGGGATACAACATCGAGGGCAAAAGTTTGTTTTTGGTGTGAGGGAGAACACTCCCAAGAAGCGGGCCAACGTAGGAATTATGTGTTTGAGGTGCAACAAGAAGTATAATTACCAGCGCGGTGCAGCGTAAAGCTGTCAGGACACCACAAGGGCTAGTTTAACTCTTAGAAAAGAACTAGAACAAGGGATCTGAATTGTTTCCCCTTAACCAGGTCCAACTGAGCAAAGTGCCTCCTCCTTGAGAAAGCCTTGATGGTAAATGGCAGATCTCTTAAAATGGAAATCGATACAGGGGCTGTGGCTACAGTTATAGGGAGCAGGCATTTTGTTATCTTCTCTGACCAGTGAGATTGAGCCAGGAGCAATCTCATCCACACATACCGGAGAAACTTTGCAGATTTTAGGGGCAGCAACAGTCACCGTTTCCTATAAGAGTCAGACAGTGCAGTTGCTTGTCTTGGTAATTAAGGAACATTGACCTTGTTTAATGGGACATGATTGGCTCAAACAGATGAAACTGAATTGTTTAGAGATGTTGGGTGGAATTTTACCACCCCACCACACCTGACACAAATGGCAGCGAGCGGCAAAAATAGCATGCAAAGCTAAAAATCCGAATTGTGCCTGGCATTTGGTCTTGCCGGCCCCTTTCGAATGATGTCAATTGCTTTGTGTCCAGAAAGGGCATGAAGTTTATTAATATGAAATTGATTGGATTTCGATATCATTAGTAAACTCGGCTCACAATCGTTCCCCCCTCCTGGAGGCTTCCCATCTCTCCGGTGCGACATTGCGCCAGCGCCAATTAGTACAAGTCTTTAAAAGTGTGGTTCAGATGCAGCAGTAGTGTAGGAGAGTGAGGAGGTGAGTACTGCTTAGCACCAACCTCAAGGTCAAATGTTGCCATGATGTGGGATGGGGTGGGGGCTTGCATGTTTGGGCGGGGGGAGGGTCTCGGGCTTGTCTGGGTGCCCACAGGTCAGGGGCTGCTGCTGGCTTGGGGCTCGTATTGCGCCCATTCACCCTCGCCACTGAATAATCCCCAATGAGGTTGTATCCCAACCCCACTAATGTCGCTCTGGTTACCCTGCCATCTGTCTGCTAGGCAAGCACTGTGGTTTATTGCTGGCTTTTTATCCTAGGCCCCACTAATAGGCACAAGCACCAGGCCTGGCAGTTGTCACTCTTCCTATTAAAGGAGCTCTTCAGGTGTTAACACGGCTCCAACTCTGCAGTGCTCCCTACAATGGCCACCCGTCACATGAAAGTCACCAGGCTGCTTCCCACTATCAGTCAGTCTGAACTACACACCACTCCCGGAGGCCACTGCACCAGACATCCAAGTTAGTGCACACAGGTCTATATTCCAAGGGTTCCCAATTAGGATTTCTTCACAGCCATCCTTGTGCTTTGTGAGCGGTGCAGCGTGGAGTCCAGCATGCTACATGTTGCTGGCAATGGCTGGTCATATTGGGGTCTGTACCGGGGAGAACTGCCCATCTGGAGGGGTAGTCTCACACCGTGACCACGCAACTGCTCTGGGGTGCAGAGAGCATCATGCCGCACCATATGAAAGGAAGGTACAGCCATGCGGGAGGCCATTGGCTAGTGGAGACCAGTAGTGATTCTTGTTGGTCTTATGCCATGCCGGGAGTTGGGAGAATCCGGCATTGAATGGGCTAATCGTATTTAAATTCTACTTTAAATATGCTAATCGGCCCCAAGTTTGCACCAATAGAAAGGGCTGGGATGATTGCAAACTATATGGCGCTGCGTGCAAAACCGATTTTTGAACCCACAAGTTATTCTCCGGGTTGGCGTGATCTGCACCATTGTGCAGTTATTAGGGGAGCTCCAAGATTTTGATCAGTCAGAATGGTCTGTGACTGAATTTGCCCGTGGTAGTGTTTCTCTGCGCTCAGTATCCTTACTCTAGGTGGTAAAAAAACAAAGGCTTGAAAACCATAGAATCCCTACAGTGCAGAAGGAGGCCATTCAGCCCATCGAGTCTGCAACCACAATCCCACCCAGGCCCTATCCCCAGAACCCCATGCATTTACCCTACTAGTCCCCCTGACACTAAGGGGCAATTTAGCTTGGCCAATCCACCAAACCTGCACATCTTTGGACTGTGGGAGGAAACCAGAGCACCTGGAGGAAACCCACGTGGACATGGGGAGAATGTGCAAACAGTCACCCAAGTTGGGAATCAAACCCGGGTCCCTGGCACTGAGGCAGCAATGCTAACCACTGTGCCACCCTGCAAAATGCTACAGTGCCTCTCATAGGTGTTATACAGAACAGCCTTATTGCACCAGAGGTGGTGAGCTTAAGGTAAAAGATGAGGTACCAATCAAGTAGAATGCTTGGTCCTGGATCAAGTCCTCCCTTAATATAACTGCCTAGAGACTTGTCTTGGTGGACATATGACTGATTTGTTCTTCAGTCAGCTTTCCTACTTTGCAGATGAAGCTTTTTAAATGCATCACCATACGCCATTGTCGATATTAGTATGCTAATGACTGGATGCATCCTTTTGATCATTCCTAACCTGATGACCTGCGTAAGTCCAGTGGCTGGCTGTTCTTACTATTCCAGAATTTTACACTCTGGACTTTGACGATTCTCTTCACATTCATACTGCATCTTTTTTCTCCTTCAGTCTAATGTAGCGACTGAGTACATCACCAATTTTTGCATTGAACCTGCGCAATGTGTACTTCAATTGACATGAAATATATTGCACTGAACTTGTGTTTCGTTCAAAGCAAACATTTCTGTCAATCAATTTGACAGTCCATTGAACATAATTTTCCATTCTCACGCTCAAACTGATCTTCCACACAATGAACTTGTTTGTTTTATCTGATAATGATTGTTTTGTTTTTGCAAAATAATTTCATTTCTTTTTACATCACACACAGGTCTTGCTATTCACTGGACATTGCAAGAGAGGAAACAAAAGGGCTAATTTTCCAACCTTTACTACTGAGTCTCTTTCCACCATCCTTTCAGAAAGTGTATTCAAGATCATAACAATTGACTACAAAATATTCTCCCCCATCTTCCTCTGGTTCTTTCACCATCACCTTCAATTTGAGCCGGAATTCTCCCATCCTGCCCGTCACTGGAATTTTAGCGGGCGGGTTGCGGAGAATGTGAATCGCCA
The DNA here is from genome assembly GCF_964213995.1 of Mustelus asterias. Classification (NCBI taxonomy): domain Eukaryota; kingdom Metazoa; phylum Chordata; class Chondrichthyes; order Carcharhiniformes; family Triakidae; genus Mustelus; species Mustelus asterias. Next base: position 91,883,341 of record NC_135801.1, on the reverse strand, counting down.
TTGACAGTCGGGCAGAAATTTCTGGCTTTTAGACCAGCGCTGCCAAAGAATACCGCCCCAGGTTACTGACTTTCCTGCCACCTTGAATTATTTATTCTACAGAAGCTCCTCCGTACCATGAACAATTCCATTCAATTTCCGTTTAGCATTCTTTACTCTACAATGAACAATTCTAGCTTCTATAATCTATCCACCATGGTACCATTCTGATAAATCTCCACTTCATAACATTCAGTCAGTCCAAAAATCTGAATATTTTAAATTCCTCCTCCTCACTGATGTGTTAACACTGAAAGCCTTCAAAGGTTTGGCATAATTGCATTTGACTTCAATAATCATCTCAATTGGTAAACTATTTACCATACCATTGGTGTATTAACCTTACATTGTAATATACAAACGATATAATTGTAACCTTAATACCTAGACTGCCATTTTTCACATGGCAAAATACTATTAGTTAGAATATCATTCACTTTATGAAATGCATGTGTCCCACTCCTATGGTTTAAAGATGCCATCTGAATACATCACCAAAAGGGAATCATTGGGATTATCAGCATATTTGGACTGGTAGGCTGAGTACCAAATCCTTAAATATGCAGGTTTTTTTTACTGGAATGAAACTTTGTGATTTTTCCACTGACCACTGTGCCCTAGCATGCACTTTGTTATTTTAAGTCAAGACTATTTTCACATTAATAATGTCAACCATCAATCGCTATCCAAATAGACATAACACAATGCTGTTCATCTTCACCAACGCAAAATCTGTCTGGTTACTCCAACTTTAACCTTGCAGTTAATTTATCACTTCACTGTCTTTTTAAAAACTGCAAAATTGTCTTGTATACAACAACAAAAAATGGAATTATTCAACACAGAAGGAAAATGCCAACAAACAGCCATGGTAAGAATGTGCAGAAGGGATTTGGCACTCAATGAAGGAAAGAGCTTGATGCTTTGCACCAGAGAAGCAGAATTAGGCCAGATGTCAGCTGGAGATTTTACACAAGGAAAACGTTGTTAATTTGAGCTATTTTTCTATAACAATGGTAAATTAAAGGATCTGATCAAGTTTGACCATACCTGATTAATTGATTGGTTTCTCTTATTATTTTAGCTTTGTGTTTGACCGAGTCAGCATTTGAGAGGAACAATTTTAAATCATTTGTGTAGTAAATTACCGGCATGGGTCAGGTTTTCTTCTGATATCTCCCTTTGCTCTGTATATTTTTACACCAGATTTATTCCTTATTCCACTTCTCTCCCCATTAAAGTTGATGGTGTTTTCGACAGAGCTCCCTTTTCTCACCCATTAATCACATAAAGAGAGATTTATTTTGTATCAAATAAAAATGTGCATTGCTGAACTAGTCACATCTAATGAAAAGTAATTGTTGCTTGGGAGTCTTTGTGACATTTCTGCCCCCACTTTTCAACAGTAATTCTGGGAGGGTAAAAGCTAAATTCTGCATATTTGTCCAGACATATGAGTAAATTTTCTGAATTAATACTTCTGCTACGGTATGTTGTGGGAATACATGTCAGGAAGTGTTTTTGTCCAATCACAGCCTGTATGATCCACTGCAATAATTTCAAATTTTCTTTCGGCTTTTCCACCAGTTGTCTCTTTTTTTAAAATTCCAGACATATAGTAGCAAAAGGAAGAATTATATCCAGTCAGTTGGTTCATCAAATCCATTCATTCTCCAGTGGCAAAGGGTTACTAATCATGACTTATGCGAGCAAGGTAACTTGTCATAATCATTAATCAATGCATTTAAAAGTGTGCTTGGAGAGATTTTACCCATGTTTATTCACTCTAAGACATGGGGTGGTATCTCCCAACTTGCTTGTAGCGGGTTTAGTGGCAAGCAGAAGTGGAGAACCTAATGAGGCAAATTGTCATAAACTTGCTGTGTAAAATCACAATGCAATTCTCTCAATGGAGAGTTGCTCTTCCCATTGGTAGGTGGCACAAATGTTATTTGCATCTCATGAATGCTCATTAATAAAGCTGGCTACTGGCATCCCATCAGACCTTGCAATCTTGTGTCACACCAGTTGGAAATTACATTGGCGTCAGACCTAATTGATAAGAGTATTTTTTATTTATTATTATCACAAGTAGGCTTACATTAACACTACAATGAAGTTACTGTGAAAATCACCTAGTCCCCACAGCCTGGCGCCTGTTCAGGTATACTGAGGAAGAATTTAGCATAGTTAATACATCTAACCAGCACGTCTTTGGCATATGGGAGGAAACCGGAGCACCCGGAGGAAACCCCCACAGACACGGGGAGAACGTGCAAACTCCACACAGACAGTGACTCAAGCTGGGAATCAAACCTGGATACCTGGTGCTGTGTGGCAGCAGTGTTACCATATGGCCCTCAGTTCACCGGAGACTTCAGGGTCAATGCAACTTCTTTCTGCCGTAGTGCTGCACCACTCCTAATGTGCTGTTCACCACTCTCAGGACAGACTGGTTCCTTCCCTCCATCTCCATGCTGAGTCGGTCTTCATGGACAGCACCACGATGCTGGGCCAATGGATCCTCACAACACTATCTGGACAGCACTCATGTAGCCATCACAACAAAGATCTGAAGTTCAATAGGAGGCAATTGCAAGATGAAGCTGGGGTTTGTGGCCTAACAAAGATGAGGAATGCCACGAGGATGGAGGGTTGGGGCTGTGCAAGACAAGTGGAGAAGGCGGGGGCTCACAATGGTAAGCAGAGGGGCAAGGAAGTGGATGAGAATGACTAACGATGGAAGGTAGAGGGAAGACCAAGGGGAGGGAAGCTGGACCCCAACAAGGCTGCTTGAAAAGCAAATAAACAATGGGTCAAAGGGACATCACATCATTTATTGAAAGGAGATGGATGAAGATTCCAGATGCAGTGGGTATAGGCCCAAGTGGGCATAGGTGCCTTGCAGGTGATGGGCATGGGGGGGGTGGGGGGGTGCGGAGGGTTGAGAATTGAGGAACAGACTTCTTCTTGAGGCTGTCAGCTTTTTCCCTCTGGGTTGGTGACATCCTGCATGGTCTGGTGAAGGCAGGTGGGCTGGAGAGATTCATATGACTGTGCTGGACTAGTGTTTGAATATGGCGGCAGGACCTACAAACCCGCCAACGTCTGTGCGTAATTAAACAGATTCCGAGAGCAGACTCTGGCGCTGATCGCACTATTCTGGTCAGCTGGACAGATGCCACATGATCTTGCACTTGATCCTATGTTTGAGTTCAGCCAAAAGGTTGAGAAATCCATTCTTGTTAGAAATCACAATCTAATCAAAATCAGTTCCACATTTATGTGGCCATTCAGTCCATAGTTTCAACTACTTCACCCCTTCAAAGAAATAATCTCCACAAACTGAGCCAAACCAGGGGAGTCATTTCCTTGTGAAGCAAACAGAAATTGTCCGAGACAATTGGAACCTGATTATAAATCGTCTCTTGTTTAATCCAAGTTCTGAGACTGACCTCTCCACATCTACATTTAGCAGAAATGCTACTGGAACACAACAATCAATTGGACAGTTTGGCAAACTGCTGATTCTGTTTTACATATTGCATTCTTGCTCTTTTTACCAAGCAGACTTTATTAAGGTCATCAGTATTTTTCACGTCCTATTCCTGTGCTTTCTCAGTTTTCTTTCCAAGGATGGATTCTCCTCATTGTTGCCAAGCTTCCTGATTTAGCTTGTCCTTTATACATTAACATGAGAGAATCATAATATTCTATCCTAGCTATAACTGATCCTTTGTTTAATCATTAAATTCATCTCTTCAGGGTCTAGTCGAGCATTTCAAAATTTCACTTGCACGGGATACTGAATCATTGGGTGGAGTCGTGTGGAGGCATTGGGAGGCTCGGCCTGCCGGCTGGAGAGGGACCTGTGCTGCCTCTTTTCAGGAAGGCCCACTGAGCCACTGGCCAATCAGGCAGTGACCAGGCCGAAGGAGGGCCTTCCCCTGAAATCAAGACTCGGAGTGGAAGTCTCGCCTAATGAGAGCTAATGGCCAATCAGATGGCAGCAGTTCTGTGCTCAGCAATGCCACGAGGGAGGTCATGTCTCCTGCCAGAAGGACAGGCACCAGAGTTCCAGAATCATGGAGTGACCCAGGCCACTAAGTTTTAGGAGGAGTGGGGTGGTTTTGCAGTATGGGGGTCATGCAAGGGTAGGAGGATAGTTTTCAGTAGGCCCCTCCTTCCCCATGTTCAGTCCCTCAACTGAGTGTCTTTGATGAGGGACCCTCACCGGAGGTGAGAAGCTGGCTATGTGGTTTTAGCTGCCATGCACAGGGTTAATACCAGTACAGTGGGCTGAGGCCCTTGTATGGTCATTATTTAGCCACATTAGGGCCTCAATTGGCAGTCTTCTCACCTAGAACTTAATCCTGGCAGAGGTAGGAATGCAAAGAGGTTCTGGTACATCACCATCCTGCCTAATTGCATACCCTTCCTGTCTCCAAGCTCACCATCAACGAAAGCAGCAGATTGCGTGGACTCATAGAGTAAGATTTTTTTTTTATCAGTTATGACCCAGATATCAGACACTGCCTTTTGTTTGTACTCTTGCAGGGATTTATCTAAACACAACATTGCATACCATTCTACCAGGTTATTTAGTAACAAAAATCTTGCCAAGAGCAGTCCAACGCCATTGTTCCTTTATATAACTGTGTTCAATGTCTTGCTAAACTGAACATACTAGATGTTGGATAAAAGTCATGCTTGCAGGTGCAAGAATTGATGTTCCCAGTTTGGATCATACTTGCTTCAGTTACAAAGTCTGTACACTGGTTTGGGATTTAAGTGACAGATGGCCTGTGGGCATTGTTCCCAAGTTTACAGAGGATTTGGTCCTCGAAATGCTCTGCTATCAGAGCTATCTATCAGGGGGAAAAAATGCCAATACATTCTCAAATTGCAATAAACATTGTTTTAATATCCATTTATTATATTTCAAGATGCAATTTAGCATGGAATATGAACAAAGAAGCTGTTCAGTTTATTGGTCCTAAATTTCCCCAACATAGAATCATAGAAACCCGACAGTGCAGAAGGAGGCGATTCGGCCCATCGAGTCTGCACCGACCACAATCCCACCCCCACATATTTACCCGCTAATCCCTCTAACCTACGCATCCCAGGACTCTAAGGGGCAATTTTTAACCTGGCCAATCAACCTAACCCGCACATCTTTGGCCTGTGGGAGGAAACCGGAGCACCCGGAGGAAACCCACGCAGACACGAGGAGAATGTGCAAACTCCACACAGACAGTGACCCGAGCCGGGAATCGAACCCGGGACCTTGGAGCTGTGAAGCAGCAGTGCTAACCACTGTGCTACCGTGCCGCCAGTTTAAAATGTATTTATTAGTGTCACAAGTAGGCTTACATTAACACTGCAATTAAGTTATTGTGAAAATCCCCTCATCACACTCCGGCACCTGTTCGGGTACCACTGAGGGAGAATTTAGCATAGCCAATGTACCTAACCAGCACATCTTTCAGACTGTGGGAGGAAATTGGAACACCAGGAAGAAACCCACGTAGACACAGGGAGAACATGCAGTCTCTGCACAGACAGAGACCTTAGCCGGGAATTGAACCTGGGTCCCTGGTGCTGTGAGGCAGCAGTGCTAACCACTGTGCTCTCTGTCGCAGCTCTTCCTTCCTTGGCTATTGCAATTAGTGAATGAAATAACGTTCTTTATCTCAGTGCTCTACTCATTCTTTGATTTCTTGGTGAAATGTTTACATGGTTCAATAGGATATCATATTTATTCAACTTTGGATCCAAATGACTATTCGATCCAGTTTGATCAGTATTTCCCTTCACTGATCTGGGTGTAATCAACCCAGCATTTCCATCCGAAGGAGTGTTAATTTTCAACATCTGAATTGACCTTTTAGAATTTGCTCATTATCATTTTCCCAATTGCCATGTTTTCCTATATGATATAATGCTACCTTACTGTTGCTGGCTGTGTCTAATGATTTCACCCTCACTTAATTAATCAATTAGGAAAAAAAATTACATGGTGGCCTTTATTGCAAGGGGATTGGGATACAAGAATGAAGAAGTCTTGCTACAATTGTATGGGCCTTTGGTGTGACCACATCTGGAATACTACATGCAATTCTAATCTCTAAGGAAGGATATATCTGAAGCAGTACAGAAAAAGTTTGCTGGATTGGCCCCAAGGATGAGAGGGTTGTCATGTGGTGAGAGACAAGGGTCTATATTCTCTGAAGTTTAGAAAAATGGGAGGTTGAAACATTGAAAATGATAAAGAGCTTTAACAGGTCCGAAACTTGGTATAGTTCCCCCTGGTTGGGAAACCTAGAAGAAGGCACAGTCTCGAGATAAGGGGCTGATTGTTTAGGATTGAGATGAGGAGAAATTTCTCCACTCAAAGTTGTGAATTTTTAGAATTTCTACCTGAGATTGTGGATGCATTGAATATATTTTAAGGCCGAGATAGACAGAGTTTTGGTCCCTCAGGGACTCAAGGCCTATAGGGAGCAGATGGGACAGGGGAGTTGAAGCCATGATTACACTGATCAAACAGGCTTGACGGGCCATATCTTTCCCTGCTCCACTTTCTTATCTTTTTATCATCTTATGTTCACCTGCATATAAATGCACAGACACACTCTAATGCAACATAAATGTGAAGAATCATTAGGGTGGTTAGTGTGGCAAGTGCGATGATTCACGCTGGCCATTGCATGGCAGATGGCGTTTACTTCAGATAAATGTGAGGTGATGCATTTTGGTAGATCGAATCGGGGCAGGGCGTACTCAGTTAAAGGTAGGGTGTTGGGGAGAGTTACAAAACAAAGAGAGCTAGGGGTACAGGTTCATAGTTCCTTGAAAGTGGAGTCACAGGTGAGTAGCGTGGTGAAAAAGGCATACGGCATGTTTGGTTCAATTGGTCAGAACATTGAATACAGGAGTTGGAACTTCTTGTTGAAGTTGTACAAGACATTTGGAATACTGTGTACAGTTCTGGTCACCCTATTATAGAAAGGATATTATTAAACTAGAAAGAGTGCAGAAAAGATTTACTAGGATGCTACCAGGACTTGATGGTTTGAGTTATAGGGAGAGGCTGAATAGACTGAGACATTTTCCCTGGAGTGTAGGAGGCTTAGAGGTGGTCTTATAGAGTTCTATAAAATAATGAGGGGCATAGGTAAGGTAGATAGCCAACACCTTTTCCCAAAGGTAGGGGACTCTAAAACTGGAGGGCATAGGTTTAAGGTGAGAGGGGAGAGATACAAAAGGGTTCAGAGGGGCAATTTTTCACTCAGAGGGTGGTGAGTTTCTGGAATGAGCTGGTAGAGGCAGGTACACAATTTTGTCTTTTAAAAAGCATTTAGACAGTTACGTGGGTAAGTTTATAGACAGTTACATGGTAAAATGGGTATAGAGGGCTATGGGCTAAATGTGGGAAATTGGGACTAGTTTAATGGTTAAAAACTGGGCGGCGTGGACAAGCTGGGCTGAAGGGTCTGTTTCCATGCTGTAAACCTCTATGACTCTACAACTCTGAGTCTTTATTATGGCTGATCGAGGTTGAGGAAAATTGCTTTACCCTACGTGTTTGAATTAGAATCTTTCAGGTTGGTGCTGTATAAAAATAGAAACTTGCCCAAATTCCCAATCATCAACATCCTGCATCTTGTTAAACACCAAACTAAAATGATAAGAAAGGTATCTTTTATTTTGGTGAATGCAGGCGCCAATTTTCCACCTCTTCTTGGCATAAGGATGTCGGACAGAGCCTAGCTGAAGGGCACTCCACCTGACCTAATTTGTGTTTACGGATTAAGATTATTTCCTGTAGCCTGGGCTGCATCAGATAGAGGCCCACCTCCTAATAAAACTCTTATACTTGAACATTATGGGTGGGAAATGCGAATCGCTATTTTTAAACTCGACCTGCAGCTGCAATAGTGGCTGCCAACTGCTGTTCGAAATAGGAGCCAGAAGGTTGCCATCTGGTTTAAGACAAACTGGGAACTGAAAAGGAGGCTATACTTACCTATTGTTATACTTCATGTTCCCTGCCTTTACCTCCTGCACCTCTCAGTTCCAGATTGGGTGCAGATACTCAGCAGTTCAGCAGCATCTAATGCAAGATCATTGAACCAAAATTTTACCTGTTTCTCCCTCCACAGATGCTGCCTGATTTGCTGAATATTCCCAGCACTTTCTGTTTTTATTTCCGATGTCCAGCATTTGCAGTATTTTGGTTTTGCAAGGGCTTTCCTCGTTCCTTGCAAATGTAATGCTTTGGTGGAAGAAAATTAGATTTGAGGCTCCTGCCTCATAGACCCAGTTTGAATGCTGGAACCTGACCCAAAGGCAGTAGAGAATGACACTTTTTTTCCCCTTTGCTTTGAATCCAAAAACTGAGGATGGAATTCTCCCATCTGGGGACTGAGTCCCACGGCGGGGGTGGGAACGTGGAGTGTTTCCGTCTGCGAAGGCTGGTGGAACAACATGACTGGATGATTTGACATGACCTAATTAATTCTGCAACTGGGTGTTTTGTGCTGTATTCTGTGGAGGGGCAGGCCTGATGGCGCATAGTTCGCCATGTTATCTGGCTGCCATATTGAAAAGGCACCACTGACCCACTACTGAAGAAAGAAGCTGAATCTACAGGAACATTTGAAGGTTGGAAGATGGACCTTCTCCAGGACACCGAATCTGGAAGATCCACATGTAGATGCTCCTCCCAATCAGCTGCTGTGGTGTTCCAGGGTCCAATGTTGCAGGCAACCACCATCCTGAGCTCTGGAGGTAGCACCAGGCATTGTTCAGGTGAGTCCCGACTTCTACAAGTCACGTTGTTATAGACATGTTTCGCACCAGTGTGTTTTCTTGCTGGCGCCACAGAGAATTGAGCTTGAGTGGTCAGGCTTTCACCTGCATCCTATTAACGGGATACAAATCCAGTTTCACATCAGTCTCCAGCAGGTTTCCTGATGTACCATGGCGGGGACAAGCGAAGATCCCATGGGAAATTCACTCTGGCATAAAACAAATGTTTGGGGCCCATCGCCTTCCCCCCCGCTACCTGCTATTGAACCCTCCAACATGTCATCGATGAAAGTGAACATCTCGCCAAGGCCATCCCCACACCCCCACTTCTTGCCTTCAAACAGCCGCACAACCTCAATTCTTACTGTGTTTACCCCAGTCCAACGCCAGCATCTCCACATCATTGAACCCTCCGGTCAGGGCTTGGGAGAATTCCATCCTGAATGTCCACTAAACACTTCGTAGAGACAAAGCAATCCTGTAACTTTTAAAACCTCCAGATTTAAAACCTAGGTCTGTTTTGACTTTCGTATTTTCCTGTTTCTCACCACTTTTACCCCATTTATATGCTATCCTCTTGCTGATAGTAAAAACAGACATTCATTGCCCAGCCTTAGTTAATGGTGTTATTTAATAAGAGTTTTAACTTTCTCTCTGGTTACTATAATGATACCACCCTGTGACAGATTATCTAAAATGAGTAATTTATCAAGTGATTGAGTCACGGGTAAAAAGCCACATTCCACATGATAATCCATTTTCAGACCATATCATATGCTTACAACTTCTGATGTTTGTGTTAATTATTGGCTAGTTATTGTATTTTCTGTTAATGTAGCCAGCAGGCTAAAAAACCTTCCGTATCTAATAACACATCATTAGGGACACAGATTTTTTGCACTTCTGTGCCTCCAGTTAGCCAAACACAAGAAAGAGCTTGTATCTGTTGGGTTTGAGTAGATTGAAAATAAGTGATTTATGAACTCAGACTGGGAGTTGGAATGTAGTCTGTTTGCTCCAGAAGTCCTGGCATGAATAATTGTCTTGTAGAGACTAGACGCTTGTCAGTTTATTACACTCTAAAGAAATGCAAATTGTGGCGTTAAATGAGGGTGAAGACAAATTTTGGCTTTGAATGAGGTTAGCCAAAATGTACATCAGAAGGGATGGTTAAATTAACAATATGTTGCTTTTATATGACTTTTTCCCTCCCTATCTCAGTACTCAAAAGGCATTTCTCCAAATAGTGGGACTGGAGATTACAGTGGCTTACCATAATCATGATCTCTGAAGTCACCTTTGATTTAAATAAAGGATTGAGGTAGAAGCCAGCTTACCCATCGCATGGTGGGTAGAGTGTGCATTGAATGAATTTTGATAGCTCTAAGAAAGCCAGCTACTGTAAGAAACAGCAGAGACTAATTAAAACTTCAGTCTGCAACATTGACTGCTGAGAGAGTCGGTATGGCTTTGAATATTCCAGTACTTGCTCCGATAGAGATAAAGGCAAATTTGAGAATAAATTGGAAATTCTTCCAGTCTCAATGGCAGAATATGAAATTATCAGAGTTAAAGAAGAAATCCAAACAAGTAAGAGTAGCAACTCTGTTATCAGCGCTGGGAAAAGAGTGCTGCGATTGCCCCTGTTATGGTTCTAGTCAGAAACTCAAGTGTTTTATGGAAAGCACCTGGATATAAGTTTTGCATTTTGAATTTGGGTGGGATAAACATGATAGATTTCACTTCGGGTCTGATTTAAATGACCCACTAGGGAGCTTTTATCAAACACAGTTTATTTAAGAATATAGTTAACATGTATAATAAGAGTATTAGCAATAATTTCTATCAATTACAAACAAAACAACCACGATAATGTATAACCCTTAACAAATATAGGAGCTGTCCCAATCAAACAAATCCCATAAACAAGACCCTTGAAATGGGTTTAATACAGCACAGACTAATGCTCACATGATCCTGGAATTGAAACCTTTGGATTAAGTCTGCAGTTCTGTGGATAGACTCAGAACAGTTTGAAGTCAGAACAGCCTCCCAAAACACCAGGGGCTCTAGACAAGCAGATTCTCCCCTCCAGAAAAGCAAGACCTTGCTTTTAGATAACCAGCAGAACTTCCAAAACCCAGGGAGAGAGAGAGACTTCTTTTCATGTTGATGGCTCTTCTAAAACAAAAAGTCAAACTGCAGCTCCAAAGTGAAAATGAAAAAACTCCTATCACCTGACCTGCCAACCAGTTTTTTTTCCCAACAATGCAGAGTCATAAATATCCCAGAGTAAAAATAAACACACCCCATTTTAAGTAGCAATAAAAGGACATCTAGTAGACAGCCTGGCAACAATGAGAAAAACAAACTGAAAAAGTTTGCTCACAACTGCAGAGTACATGATTTTGAAAAAACACTTCTTTAAGGTGCACTAGCGTCACACACCTTAGACCTCAAGAGGAGTTGAAAAGCCAGTGTCGTGAAATTTTGGAGGCCTTGAAGACTCACTTTGAAACTACTAATAATGTTATTTAGGAATGCTACTTGTTCAACACCAGAGCTCAGGAAGAAGTGGAGAACCTTGATCAGTGTGTGACTGCACTGAGACATCTAGCTGAATCTCTGAGTTTGAGCAATTGAAGGATGATCATAACTGAGACAGGGTTACCTAAGAATGAAGAGATCCCATCTTATGAGCGTGTCTGCTGAGAGAGAGAGAGAGAGAGAGAAACTTGCTCTCAAGAAAGCAATTGACATGTATAGGAGCTCTGAAGTGCTTTATCAGCTGAAGAGTATTGAACTGACAAGATTGTGCACCATGTTGAGAAGCAATTCATGCCTTCAAAAAATAAGACAATGGAGAAAAGAAAAAACTATTTGCAAAAGAGCCAGCCGAAAGATCAAGGCCAAAATACTGGATGTGAATGCTATGGAGAACATCACGCAAAAGAACAGGAAGTATGTCCATTGTGGGGAAAGCAGTGCTCTAATGCAAGAAGCAATACCACTTTGCATGCATGTATTTTGCTGGAAAGAGTAAACGTATAAAGAAGGCGACTGGAGTGATATCGAGCCATGATTTTACTGAATCACTCTATACCTTAGAGCAGGTTGGCTTTGTCTCAAGGTAAAAAATGTTTTGCCTATTGAAAGATGACTGCAGAAAGAGATCATTGATGTGAAGTGTCAGGTAGATATCGGTGCTACAGGCAACATCATTAGCTTTGCAGTCCCATTGAAGTTGCTCAAGGTGGTGACCTGAAAATGAAGCTGTGTCAGGTTGAGGCCCCATGATGACAGGATGCACACCCCAAGAGGACAAACTAAGCTGAAAGCCCAAAGTAATGGGGGAAAAAAGAAATTCTGCAGTTCCAGATAGTGTACATTAAGCAAAGTCCCCTCATCTCAGCTCAAACAAGTCAAAAGCTCAGAGTGGTAACCATCACGTACCAGAAGAGATTTGCAACCTTTCATGTGGCACCTAGCCACTGGCTGCTGAACAGATCCTGACACATTACAAAGTTGTTTTCACAGATATTGGATGTTTTCCTGGTTAATATCATCTTGAAGAAAGTTGGAGTGAGACCAACTCAGCATCTTCTGTAAGCATTCTAGCTATCCTCCAGTCCAGCTTGAAAGACAAGAGAGAGGAACTTATAAAGAAGAGAGCACAGGGGTTGGCAGTGTTTAGCCCTGCTGCCTCACAGCACCAGCCCGGGTTTGCTTCTGGCCTTGGGAGATGGGTGACTTGTGTGGAATTTGCACATTCTCCCCATATCTGCGTGCGTTTCCTCCGTGTGCTCCGGTTTCCTGTCACAGTCCAAAGATGTGTATGTTAGGTTTAAAGTTTTGGGCCAGAATTCTCCCATTCCACCCGCCACTGAAATTTTAGCCGGCAGGTTGCAGAGAATGTGGAACGCCACTGACGGTCGAGCGGGAATTTCTGGCTTTTAGACCAGCATGGCCGGAGAGTTCCACTCTTAAAGTTTATTTATTAGTGTCACAAGTAGGCTTACATCAACAATGCAATGAAGTTACTGTGAAAATTCCCCAGTTGCCACACTCCAGCGCCTTTTCGGGTACACTGAGGGAGAATTTAGTCTATCCAATGCACCTAACTAGCACATCCTTTGGACTGCAGGAAGAAACTGGAGCACCCGGGGGGGAACACATGCAGACACAGAGCATGCAGACTCCGCACAGATAGTGACCCAAGCCGGGAATCAAACCCGGGACCCTAGTGCTGTGAGGCAGCAGTGCTAACCACTGTGGCACCAATTGAATTAGCCATAGTAAATGCACAGGATTACGGGGATTGGTGGTGGCGGGTGGGGGGTAGGCCTGGGTAATATACTCTTTGGGAGCTCGATGGGCCAAATGGCGGCCTCCTGCACTGTAGGGATTCTATGATGATTTGTTATCAGAGCGTGAAACTATATGCAAGCTTACTGCAAAGGGTGGTCAGTGATATTGGGACATAGAACGAGAAGCAGCTTCACTCATATCAGACAATGCCAGTGTGAGGGACTACGGTGTGAATGGCGCGGTAACCCTGCAATGTGATGCCAGCAGGACAAGAACATGGGGCAACCCTCGTGCAGTTTGTGTTTTCATCCAGAGTGTTAATGCAAACTGAATGACACAATGCCCAGATTGAGAGAGAAGACTGGTTATTTTGTCTTTGCTGGTGAGCATTTTAATCCGTACCTGTTTCAGAGTAGAGTCTGACCCCAAGCCTATTGTAGCATCTGTTTCAAGCCACTTCTAGCTGCTCCAAATCCATTGTAAAGTTTATTAGTTTGCTTGCAGACATATCATTAGTATGTGAAGCTCAAACTAGGGAAGCAGAAGTACATTGCTGTGTGCTTTGAAGGAACAGTACAGTGTGTGAATTCTTCCCAATTCAACAATACAACATGCTCTAGAAGTCAGCAACCCAGCGAAGACTTTGACTGGAATCTTCAGTTCTGGAGTCTAAATTCAGGAGTGGGATTGGGAGTGATTTCTGCCAGGTGCAAACACACAATCTTCTGTTGTTCAACTCACCCGCGAGGATCTTCTAATTCTCCTGGTGGGGATGGGCAGGAAGTCACTGTCCCTGTATTACCTCCTTGGGCCATATTTAAAGGGAATGCAGGCAGTATGCACTACCCTGTCCACCTTTCACCCGGCTCCAGCCGCTAATCCTTCCTCCTTTGATCATCCCCCAAGTAACTTGCCCTGCCATCACCCACTCTCAAGCATAGGCTGGCATTTACCAGTGCCCTCCAAAGAGGACAATGCAGTGGTAAATCTCTATTACTCTTGGAAGAAGTACCTCACCAGGTGCATGCCACTTATATTAGTGTTGTCAAAGTGAATGTTCTAATTTCTCACTGGCAGGGAATCTAACTTGGAGGAAGTTAATTCCAGTAAGGTAGTCTTTTAATGAGTGTGTAAGACACATTAATGCATGGAAGAGGACTTCCCCATCTTGTTCATCAAGAATCTCAACGTACCTTTAAAATCCTAAGAACTTAATTGCTCAAATGTATCCCGTCATTGAGAAACTGATTTTTGGCCTCATGCCAAATTACGTTCCCCCGCCTGTCAATCTTCCCACTGATGGAGGGACCAGAAGATTCTACACAATTAACACTGCAATGAAGTAACTGTGAAAATTCCCTTTTAATCCCCAATTAATCTTACAAACGACTTGCTCAGATTAAGGAAACAATGCAATGTGATGTAACTATCCAAATGTTACAGGAAGTAATGAAAGGATGGTCCTGAAACAATCGAGGGTACATCTGTTGTTATAAGAGTATTGGCCAATCAGAGGTGAAATGATTGCCTAAAATAATATCTTGAACAAAGAAACTAGAGTCTCTAAAAGAAATCCTGAAGCATATCCATGCAAACCATCAAGGAATTGATTCCACTCTGAGATTCTCTTGCCTTCCTATCAACTGGCCAAACTTGAGCAATGAGATTAAGGACCATATCAGCCTATGCAATGCTTTCTGGGAACGTGAAGCTAATCAAGCTAAAGAGCCACATATGATTCATGACATTCCAGAAAAAGGCGTGAAAGAACAAACACTTTTTTTTGTTCATTTGAGATTACTTTCTTTACAGCATGGATGTGAGTAACTTGTGACTGCGAATGGTGGTGTATGCAATTTGTGTTTTCTTTTAATGAAAAGATGGGTATTTGGTGAAATGCCTTTGTGCACTGTTGTCTTTTTCAGTACTGTGGCTTGCCATAGTGATGAGACATGTGAGGTCATCATTGTGAAACAAAGCATTGCGACAGAAGCCATCTTGTCCCCCACATGGAGCACGCACAACTCTCCAAGAGATCTGAGCTCCTTTAATCCTGGTCTTTTGTTCCTTGATTTTAATTGCTCTACCATTGGTGACTTCAGGTGCCTGGGCCCCAAGCTCTGGAATACTCTCCCTATTCCTCCACCTTACTACTCTCTTTCCTCCTTTAAGACACTTTAAAATCCTACCTCTTTGACGATGGATTTGAACATCTGATTTGAAATTGCCTTATGTGACACAGTATCTTGTTGTTTTATAATGCTTCTGTGTAGCACTTTAAGACATTTTATTACTTTAAAGGTGCTATAAATAAGTCATCACTTATGTCATGGTTGTACAGTTTCTTACCTCGTTTTAGTTGAAAAATACAGAATTAAAGTGGGGAGCAAATACTAGACAATGGTGGTTTTGGATCAGCAATCCATGAGAAACCTGATCCAACATTCCTTGGCAAGCTGATTGTGTTTATCAAAATTCAGTTGCATATTAATCATTAAATTATATCGTTCATCTTTCTTAATGAATCATTTTTCACCACATTTTAATCAGATTTTTAAATGGGCCACCACAAAATAACGTTTGAAGATTAGATCTCTTGTGATTTTGGCTGTCTTTGGAAAATCCAAAAGAACTCAAATTGTTAAAACAACAGAAGGAAAGATTGGTGAGAGAGACACAGAACATGGTAAGTGGCTGAAAGAAAGGATCACGTTACAAGTGACAGGAGCCAAGAATACTGAAGTGTACTTAAACTGGGGCCTGAAACCAAACGGTTCCAAGGAGAAATTTGCCCCTAACTTGAAAATTCCAAGCAGGAAAAAAAAGACTTGCTTTTCAGTACTGAAGAAATTTCCTGTCTTCTGTTTATATTTGATCCTCTCTTTAAGCCACATTTCCACATGCAAGCCCCTTTTTAGCTCTAGATTTATTACAAGAATTGTAATAATTTACAGCTGGGAAATGGAGTGCATGCTTTTGGCTTTGCTATTTTTTAATGGACCTTCTGTTCTGCGTATAAGCATTAATCTCTGATGGATAACAATGAGGCTAAGTCGCTTATACCAAAGTGTTTCATTTATAATGTGTCACAACTGTTAAAATAAGGGAGGACATATAGAAAAGCAGGACTACTTTATTGTCCGATTAAGTAGGATTGGGAAGTTATTGACTCTGTGAGGAAAATAAGCAGAACATTTTTGAAATGAGACTGGGAAATATTGATTTTCCGAAGGATGTGGATGTCCCTGTACTGAACACTAATCACGGAAAGTTAACATGCAAGCCCAGGAAGCAAGCTGGAAAGCAAATGTTGTGTTAACCATTATTACAAAAGAATTGAAGTATAAAAGTGCAACTGTACTCGAACTCAAACCAGACTCTGCTGTGCAGAGATTTGGTCTCTAACCCAACTTGTCTTACAGGAAAATGAACTAACTTTCATTCAACTGATTCCTGAGATCAGAGGATTGTCCTGAGGAGCAGCACGCCTATCTTCCTCAGAATTTAGAAGAATGAGAATTGATCTCACTGAAACAAACAGCAATTTTAAGGTGCATTGTAGGATAAATGTTGGGATGATGTTTCCCCTGTCTGGGAAGTCCAAAGGATCAGTCTCAGGATAAGAGTTGACCACTTAAGGCTGCGATGAAGAAAGATTTCTTCACTCAAGTGTGACATTCCAAGTCTTTGGAATTTTCTACCCCGGTGGACAGTGGATGCTAAGTGGTTGAATGTATCCAGGACAGAGTTCATTAAATTATTGCCTGTCTACTAAAGATAGTACAGGATCTAGATGGTGGGAAGGCAAAGGCGAGGTTGAAGTCACTGAATGATGGAGCAGGCTCGAAAGATTGAATGGCCTATTTCTGACCCTATTTCTTATGTTCTAATAGGTCTTTGTGAGTTTGTGGGTATTGTTATAAAGCGGAGGTTGAACCCCACCACCTCTGAGAACTAACCCCGAAACACCCAAAGTGGAGTATCTCACCTCATAATCTGTAAAAAGTGTGTGTGAAGCGATGTGATCTGTTCTTCAGCAACTTCTAGTGGTTAGATACAAAATAAATTCCAGACACTCAAATAAATAATTAGTTCTGTATTGATTTTATAAACAGTGAAAAAATTAACTAAACACTTACACTGAATAAAACACAGTTCTGCTGGAATGCTGGTCAGACATATACAATTCCCACTCATTAACAGAATAGAATTTAGTCACTCAAAATTACAACCGGGTTTGGTGTCTTCTGGAAGATTTTGGGCCTTTTCTGTTGGATCTTCTTTCTTCTTTGGTATCTTTGCTATCTTTCTCAAGACGTATATAAAGCTAAGGGAGCTAGCAAGTCAGTCTCTCTCTGGAGCTGTTATCTCTGGCAGTTGCTCTCTCTTTTTCTCTCTGTCTCTGTTCCACTGCCCCTTTCTTTTATACTCCTGATGACATATCAATATTTCCCACAATAGGATTGGTCCCAGGATGTTAAGACCATCAGACTTAAATTTAATAGGTTCTCGGTATCTAGGTGCCTGATTCAACTTGATTGGCTAAGTGCAAAAGCCTGTTGTTTTGGTCAAACTGCTGCTTGGCCTTTCCTGCACCATGTTCAGCACCATCCCTGACTCCTCAGACACTGAAGCAATCCATGTGCAAATGAAGTAAACACAGTAAGAAGTCTAACAACACCAGGTTAAAGTCCAACAGGTTTATTTGGTAGCAAATACCATAAGCTTTCGGAGCGCTGCTCCTTCGTCAGATGGAGTGGAAATGTGCTCTCAAACAGTGCACAGAATCACAGAAATCAAGTTACAGAATACTGATTAGAATGCGAATCCCTACAACCAGCCAGGTCTTAAAGGTACAGACAATGTGGTGGAGGGAGCATTCAACACAGGTTAAAGAGATGTGTATTGTCTCCAGACAGAGCAGCTAGTAAGCTGTGTGAGTAAATGAAGTAAGACCAGGACAACACACTCAAGTTTGGGCTGATAAGTGGCAAGTAACACTTGTGCCACACAAGTGCCAGGCAATGACCATTTCCAACTAGAATGAATCCAACCATCTCCCCATTTCATTTGATGGTATTACCATTGCTATCCTGAGAGTTATTATTGACCAGAAACTGAACTGGACAAGCCATGTAAATACTGTGGCTACAACAGCAGGTCAGAGACTGGGAACCCACCTCCTAACTGCACCACCTCTGCAACCCCCCCCCCTCCCCCACCCTCCCACAAAGTCTGTCCACATCTACAAATCACAAGTCAGGAGTATGATGGAATACTCTCCACTTGTCTGAGTCAGTGCAGCTCCAACAACACTCAAGAAGCTCAACATCATCCAGGACAAAGCAGCCCCCTCGATTGGCATTTTATCTACCACCTTAAAAAAAAGTCTCTCTTCCCCGGTGCACAATGGCAGCAGTGTGTATCATCAAGATGCACTGCAGCAGCTCACCAAGGCTCCTTTGAAAGCCCCTTCTGACATCATGGCCTCTACCAACTAGAGGGAGACGAGGGGACCAGCTCCACGGGATCATCACTATCTACAAATTCCCCTCCAATTCACACCCCATCTTGGCTTGGAACTATATTGCCGTTCCTTCACATTCACCTGGTCAAAATCCTGGAACTCCCTTCCTAACAGCACCGTTCTTACGCCACATGGACTGCAGTGACTTAAGAAGGCAGCTCACAACCATATTCTCAAGGGCAATGAAGGATGGGTAATGGGGCTAGTAAGTGATACCCACATCCCATTTAAAAACAAATAAAGACTTTTGAAATCTAGCTTTCCTTACAGGAAATGTGACAGGCAGCTTGTGCGTAGCAAGTTCCCATGAACCGCAAAAAGATAAATAACAGGCTGTTGTTTTTTTTCAGAGACCACAAGACGAGTAAGGGAGGTTGTGCAGACATATTTATCCAGCATGGGAAACGTACACAATCTGTTTGACGCCCTCACCAGCTCTGGGTCGCCAGCACAGTAACAACCATGAAGGTCATTGGCAATCAAGAAAATTAGTTAACTCATTTCAATCACAACCTATTTAGAGAACAGAAATCTTTTTTAAAAATTAATTTCTGGGTTAATAGATAATTAATTGAAATCGGTCAATTAATTGAAAACCAAGCAACGTAAAATTTATAATTAATTGTGCTAAATCCGATGGGACTTCTATTTTATTTATTCTTTCCCTTTAGGTTTTGTTTCCAATCTATTTAGACTAATTGCTCAGTCCATATACTAATTTTGTGATGAATTTGAGGTTTTATTATATGATTATGCTTGAGACTATATTTTAAGTTCAAGGTAAAATGGTATGTGTCAATGGGCTATGAATTCTGCCCGACAACCAGCTCGGTGGCTATGCTGTGGGGACGGAGACCCAGGGTGAGGCTCACTGAGAGCAAGGTGCAAAATCTTCACATTTGAAACAAGGACAAGAGCAGCTGGGCTAACTGTGGCAGATTTCCAGTTTCAGAGCTTTTTTCGACAGGGAAGAGGACTCTTCGCGAGCCAAAAAGGCTGCAACTAGTGTGGTCTACAGAGAGGATTGTGCTGCCTTTCTGTGGATTACCAGGCAGAAAATGACAGGGACCACTGTCTCTGTTTGAAGAGATGGATCCCATAGGGATGCTGGAAGGTTCATCTTTGTGTAGCTGGGGGAGGGAATCCAGCAGAGTAGGTCTTGTTGCTGGTAGTCAGTTTAGGACTCCTCTGGTAAACGAGACATGCACCTTCTACCTGTCACTCAACATTATGATGTGACAAAATGGGGAAACATGAAAACACAGATAATGGGAGCAGAAGAAGGCCATTCGGCCCTTTGAGCCTATTCTGCCATTCAATATGATCATGGGTGATCCTCTAACTCAAAACCATACTCCCACACTTTCCCCATATCACTTGACACCTTTTTAGAGTCTAGAAATTTAGCTATTTCATTTTAAATATATTCAGTGACTTAGCCTCCACAGCCTTCTGTGGTCAAAAATTCCATAGGTTCACTGCCCTGAGTGAGGAAGTTTCTCCTAAATGATCTACCCCAAATCTTGAGTGGTGAACTTGTTGGAAGCTGGGAGTGCTGTTGGACTAATTCTTGTAAAAACCACAATTTTGCGGAGGCTGGGCAGAAATGTATTGTTAAAGCGTAAGGGTTTCAATCGTGTCAAAGAGGAGAGAACTTTTCTGTAGTTCAGAGTATTAATTGCCTACTAAGTAATGCTTAGTCAAAGTTGATTTGATTTATTATTGTCACATATATTAGTATACAGTGAAAAGTATTTTTCTTGCATGCTATACAGACAAAGAATACTGTTCATAGAGAAGGAAAGGAGAGAGTGCAGAATGTAGTGTTACAGTCATAGCTAGGGTGCAGAGAATGATCAACATAGCACAAGGTAAGTCCATTCAAAAGTCTGATGACACAGGGAAGAAGTCGGTTGGTACGTGATCTCAGACTTTTATATCTTTTTCCCAACGGAAGATGGTAGAAGAGAGAATGTCTGGGATGCGTTGGGTCCTTGATTATGCTGGCTGCTTTTCTGAGGCAACGGAAAGTGCAGACTGAGTCAATGGATGGGAGACTGGGTTTCATTCACTGTAGTTTCTTGCAGTCTTGGGCAGAGCAGGAACCATACCAAGCTGTGATACAACCAGAAAGAATGCTTTCTATGGTGCATCTGTAGAAGTTGGTGAGAGTTGTAACTGACATGCCAAATTTCCTTAATCTCCAGAGTTTGTTAGCTTCAGTAAAAGTGTCAAAACTTGGAATTTTGTTGTTCAATTCCTTTAAGTTGGTCACTGGGAATTCAGATGTGTCTTCAAAAGTTGTTAGTCTCTATGGGGATCATAACAATGGATTTGTTTTTGCCCCTCTGTTATGTACTTGGATATTAGCAATATTTAGCACTGGCTCTCAACAGAAGGAGATTTATTTGTGCTTTTTAAAAAGGGATGCTCGGTGTAATTTCTGTGCCGCTTGATGTTGGGGTGAAGAGGTATATCCATCCATTGCACCCGCAAGCAGAATTTTCAGGCCTTGCCCAACCAGCGCTTTCTGCTGCAGGCTCAGGAGGAGCCCAGCAATGGGTGAGAGCAGTATATGTTCCAGGTGGCCTCCAGCTCTTAAAGACATTCTACTCCACTTAAAGGCAAACTGCACTGTTGCAGATTGCTATTGGTGCAAATATAGAACCATAGAAAATTACAGCTCAGAAACAGGCCTTTTGGCCCTTCTTGTCTGTGCTGAACCATTTTTTGCCTAGTCCCACTGACCTGCACTTGGACCATATCCCTCCACACCCCTCTCATCCATGAACCCGTCCAAGTTTTTCTTAAATGTTAAAAGTGACCCCGCATTTACCACTTTATCCGGCAGTTCATTCCACACTCCCACCACTCTCTGCGTGAAGAAGCCCCCCCTAATATTCCCTTTAAACTTTTCTCCTTTCACCCTTAACCCATGCCCTCTGGTTTTTTTCTCCCCTAGCCTCAGCAGAAAAAGCCTGCTTGCATTCACTCTATCTATACCCATCAAAATCTTATACACCTCTATCAAATCTCCCCTCAATCTTCTACGCTCCAGGGAATAAAGTCCCAACCTATTCAATCTCTCTCTGTAACTCAGCTTCTCAAGTCCCGGCAACATCCTTGTGAACCTTCTCTGCACTCTTTTAACCTTATTTACATCCTTCCTGTAACTAGGTGACCAAAACTGTACACAATACTCCAAATTCGGCCTCACCAATGCCTTGTATAACCTTACCATAACACTCCAACTTTTATACTCGATACTCCGATTTATAAAGGCCCATGTACCAAAGGCACTCTTTACGACCCTATCCACCTGTGACGTCACTTTGAGGGAATTCTGTACTTGTATTCCCAGATCCCTCTGTTCAACTGCACTCTTCAGAGTCCTACCATTTACCCTGTACGTTCTACTTTGGTTTGTCCTTCCAATGTGCAATATCTCACACTTGTCTGCGTTAAACTCCATTTGCCATTTTTCAGCCCATTTTTCTAGTTGGTCCAAATCCCTCTGCAAGCTTTGAAAACCTTCCTCACTGTCCACTACACCTCCAATCTTTGTATCATCAGCGAACTTGCTGATCCAATTTACCACATTATCATCCAGATCATTGATATAAATGACAAACAACAATGGACCCAACACCGATCCCTGCGGCACACCACTAGTCACAGGCCTCCACTCAGAGAAGCAATCCTCCACAACCACTCTCTGGCTTCTTCCAATGAGCCAGTGTCAATCCAATTTACTACCTCCCCATGTATACCTAGCGAATATGAATGAAGAATATGGAGCACTAGGCCCAGGAAAGAGTTTCCACGTCCGCAGTTGCACTGCTGGTGGCATTAGTGATCAAGGTGAACAGAAGAAGAGAAGCTATGTTTCCAAGGAGATCCTCAAGGCAGACCCTCTGAGAACAGGTGTCCAGTGCTGCATCTGTGAACATAGCTTAACATTTAGATCAAAGCAAAATACTGCAGATGTTGGAATCTGAAACGAAAACAGAAAATGCTGGAAAATCTCAGCAGGCCTGACAGCATCTGTGGAGAGAGAATAGAGCCAACATTTTGAATCTGAATGACCCTTCGTCAGAACCTTTAGATACTCCATCTCATCCGTGTACACCTTCTAATGATGCCAGCCTCATCTCCGTCTCTTGCTGCCTCCACATGCCTATAACTATTCGACTTTAGCAGGCACATCACCCAAGCAGAATACAAACACAATGAATTCTGCCCTCTCTTTTGCAGGAAAGATTGCCCATAACAGGAGAGAGCAGCAAGGAGCTGGCAGTGAGCAACATGGCTCCATGTAAGGAGCCCAAAATTGAAGATAGTGCTGCAAAATCATGGGACCAGTGTTGCAGAGACATTTGAGGATAACGTAAGTTACCCTTAATGCCCCTTCACAATTCACTCATCGCGCTCATCCTGTTATCTTGCATGAAGTAAACACAGCAGATGATGTGACAATTGATTGCCTACTTTCCTCCCCACCCCCACCAATTCTCCCATCCTGTTTACAGATAAACGAGCTGTTGCCTGCCCTGCCAAAGCAAACCCGAGAGGGAGATACAAAGCCAGCCCACACCAGTGCTGAGTAAGCACGGTCACTTTATCTGTCACTCACAGTCACCAGCTCGGATACTCTCACATCACGTAACTTAGTAGCTAATGCAGCATCTGGATCAGCATGTGGTGAGTTACTGGGCGTGAATGGGTTTGCAGCCAGGCTAGGGGGCAGAGAGAACTTGTGTACGAGCTCACTGGAGCGCAGTATCTCAGATGGGTTCTGCTACATGGATGAGGACCTCAGTGGAGCAGCACACAGGAAAGCACTGATGATGATGTGCACAAAGATGTAAGATGCATTGACAAGCCTGCCAGACAGGCTCCCGTCACCGTCCAGGATCACGGAACACTCTGGTTCGAACAGCACACAGCAGAGCAAGTCTCCAGATGGGTAGTGGGGAGCTGCATCCTTTACTTCATCCCTGTTATGAAGGTACAGCTATTGGTTGCAGGAATTTAAAGTAAAGTTTATTTATTACTGTCACAAATAGGCTTATATTAACACTCTGATGAAGTTACTGTGAAAATCCCCTCGTCGCCACACTCCTCAATGTTCGGGTACATTAAGGGAGAATTTAGCATGGCCAATGCACCTAACCAGCACATCTTTCAGACTGTGGGAGGAAACCTCAGCACCCGGAGGAAACCCATGCAGACACGGGGAGAACGTGCAAACTCCACACACAGTGACCCAAGTCCCTGGCGCTGTGAGGCTGCAGAGCTAACCATTGTGCCACCGTGCCACCCCATTGGAGACCAGGAGGAAGGATCAAGGCAGGGGTGAGGCATCCTGGACTCCTTCATTCGGGATGGGATGTGAGAAAGCACATTATCAGCTGCTGGCAAACTTGAAGATCGTATCCTTTTCCAGTGTAGAAGTGGTGGCCAACTCCTCGCCAGCATAAACAGACCCACCCATTATGGAGCATCTGGTGGCTGTTGTCTCAGTTTCCATTCTCAAACAAACAGAAGCCACCCAACATTGCAATGCTGCTGTGCAAACTCCAATTGAGGTCAGGACATTCTCGCTTGCTGCTATGCAGGCTCCGACTGCTGCCTTTCTGATTGTGGATCTCAGAGCGCAAACAGGTAGATGGGCTCTCGCACCAATCCAAACATCTGTCCTCTAGCAAAGTAGAAGCATTGTGAAGTCACCACCCAGAGAGTACCAGTGGCCCAGAGCTACTTGGGTGTCCTGCAAAGCCAACTGCAGTCTCCCCCAGTGAAAGTCAGCAATGTTCACCCAACCATGCAGCCACTGGGGTAGCAATTCATAGGAACATTAGGCAAAGGCACAAGATGGGTACCAAAGAATCGCACAAGCATAAATGCTTCATTTCTATTGATACAATTGGATGTGTTGTTGGGTAAACGTATTTAAGAGCAGTTTTTTGTAGCTGCCCTTAATTGGTGGATGGTGGCCAAAGGGACACTGATGGGGCTTCTTTGATAGATGTCACTATGGAAAATTATGGATTCATGTTGATCAACGGAATTAATGATAAAGTGCTCTCTGACATCCCGTCCAGAATGTCTCTCCTCTGTTCACCCTGGCCTGTGAATTCCTGCAGGTGAAGGCTGTATCTTCAGAATAGAGAAGAAGTAAAGGATGCAGCTGACTACCACTAATTTTGAGACCGGTTCTGCCACATTGGGTTCCCTGCTAGCTGATACGGCATCACAACTGTAGTCTCAGCAGGCTGACTGCCTGCTCTACAGTGTTCTGTGTGGCTCGGTGGTTTCCATTGTGCATGCATTCTCATCATATGGTAGAGGAGGGTCATCATACATGTGAAGAATGGAAGACAGCCTCTATCCCTGAGCAGCCAGTTTCTGGTTCCTCTAAGAAGAACAAAGGTGGTGGTCAGGGCTGCCTGGTACAGGATGAATGCATCCTGGCTGCTGCCAGGAAAACGGGCATTCACCAAAATGTGTTCTTGCCTGGTCGCACACAAACTCCTCATTTATGGAATGGAAGCCTTTGCAGTTTCTGTATCTCTCCCTGTTGACATGGGGTGCCCTGAGTCATGGGTATGCAGTTAATAGTACCCACCATCATTGAGGATTCCAATATCCTGGCAAAACCGCATATACACTCAATCAGTTTGTCCCTCTTGAGCAAGAAGGTGATGTAATGTTCCTATCTGGAGTAGATCGCCTCTGGGACCTCTGGAATGTTCTGATGAATGGCAAACAGATATGTTAGGAGATATTTCCCACTTCTCTCTAAGGATTTGGGCACATACAGCCATTGACAGGGCTATTACTGCCCTAGTGTGAAGCTCCACTCCAGATCTGGATGAAGGTTGTGGTACACGTCAGTGATCTTTCCCTTGCTGAGTCTTAAGCACTGCTTCTCTGTCAGGCGGAGCTAAGAGGAGTGCTCTCAAGAACCAATGGTAGTTGGGGTCCTCTGTGAGGAACCCTCCCTCTCCCTTTTCACAGAATTTCTCTGCTCTGTAATCTCTGCTCCATCTCAGGTTAGGTTGCAGATGAAGAGTTGCTGAAATCTCAGTCCTCCACTCCTCCATAAGCAGCACTTCCTATGTCTCCCTGATTTTAAGCACCAGTTCTCAAAAAAAACACCTCCAAAAACACAGCATACTATTTCCTTAACCGCAGTCTAAACAGAAGTGAGCTAAAAGCACCACACCTGCAAGTTGTTACAGGTAAAATACCGCGGATGCTGGAATCTGAAACAAAAACAGAAAATGCAGGAAAACCTCAGCAGGTCTGACGGCATCTGTGGAGAGAGAATAGAGCCAATGATTCGAGTCAGAATGACCCTTCATCAGAGCTGAAGATCAAGCTCAGACCTGCAAGTTGTGGTCTGACCGTTTAAAATAACGCTAGGTCTATCTTGCAGCTTAATGCATGCTCTGTGGTGAATGACCAGGCTTGAATGAGCTTCATAGGCCAAATTCTCAAATAGTGTCAAATTGGCTGTTAGGCTAAACAGCAGCACTAGTTCAGAGTCTTCCGGCTCTCGGGGATGTTGGGTGCCGTGCACAGCGCACTCCCCTCGGAGGGCCTCTATCTTCCGTAGCACCAACTGGATCGGTGCTATTGGCTGATCTGAATTTCCTAACCTCATCCAAGGAACTCCAGTTTTGAATGGCCTTCCTTTCACCCTCGTGTGAATGCGTGTCATGTGTAACAAAATCATCTCTTTAAAGCTGCAATCCCAGACTAAAGCCACAGTAAACAAAAGTTTCTCCTCCAAATTTTAAAAATTTAATTAAACTCTTGATTGCAATGCCTACATGGTGGTCCCATTGGAGGTATCCAGTTGCTGGCGGTCTAATGGGAGTCATCTGATTCCTGTCATCACCAGTAATAAATACATCTGATATTTTTATTGTGTTATTTCAAATGTTTGATCCCAACTAATCTAGTGGTGTGTGAGGCATGTGCCTTATGGCAGTGCTACCCCAACATGACCTCTATAGTCTTTTGGGAGGAATCTGGTATGTAGCCTTCTGGTGGTCAATTCACCCATTCAATCCCCAGTTGTCTATTGTTGGACCAAAACCTTTGTTAAAATAACACAAAAAGGAATTTTGGACAAATATGTTAAACATTTGTGCTCTAATGTTCCAGGGTTTAATTTTAAGGCTTATGAGTCAGATAATGTGTTGCAGTACAAATTGAACACTTTGACTTGATTCTTTTTATCTCCCTTAAAACTTAATGAAAAGATAGATTTGTAAAATTTAGTTGATTTATTCGGAACTGTCGTGACCCAGGATTTTTTACTTTTTGGCTTTGCGAGCATTGTAGTTATGATGTGTATCTGGCATGAACTTAAATGAAGGAAATTTTATTCTGTAAGCTCTGGCAACTGTGACAGAAAAACAAAGAGGCACCATTGAGACAAAAGAAGAACTTAGTGTGTTAATGAGCTCACTCGGAGTTAATGAGCCAGCTATGGAAAGTTTTACAGTCGGAGACAATAGCGAATTCATTATCTGATTTTAGTCTTCAAAGTGGACATGCTCACATAAGAGGATGGGAGAAAATGTGTGCTAGTGTGCTCATGGTAATCGAAGGACGGTATTGGGAGATTGGGCAGTAGCTGGTTTAATTGTTGGCCAATCCCTGGGCAGGGAAGGAGATGTGTAGATGCCAGCATTGGACTGGGGTAAGCACACTAAGAAATCTCACAACACCAGGTTAAACTTGGACTTTAACCTGGTGTTGTGAGACTTCTTGCAGGGAAGGAGATGGCAGTTATACTGCTAAACTCATGACTAGAGAGGCCATAATACAACAAAGGCCTACTTGTTCAAGGTTCTGAAAAAGGCAGGTGAGGTGATTTTAAGATTTGGTCCAGACTAGGCTTGTTTGATTCAGTGATGAACTTGGCCAAAAGTAGTTATAATTTAGTTTACTAATGGGAATATGGTGATGTATTCTTATTGTTATAAAGAGGGACTGAAGTCGAGATGAAGCAATGACTTGGTATAATTGTCACTCTGTATATTAAACAGCTTAATGTTCACACCTGGTCTCCTCTCTCTAAAGTACTCATCGGTCCATCTTTCAGAAGGTTTAAAAAGCCCACATGAGAAGCGGATTCAAGGATTACAATAGTCCATTCATATAACAGGCAGTCTTATTATTGCTCTCCCTGTGTTCCACTATCATATTACTAGACCTTGGGCAGTACCAAGGAACTCCAGAGTGTACAGGATGCAAGCAATGAACAGTGCTGCTGAAATTGAGAGAATATCTGAAATAAATCTAAACTTTGTAACGCTTACCTTTTCACAATGGACGTTTATTGTCCCTAATAAGTATAGAATTTTCCCAATGCTCTCTTAGCCTGCTCCTCATAATGGGTCTGAGTGAACGTTTCACCACTTGCCCCAAGTTGTTGGTCTTGCATGGTGCAGAGCTTATTGTTTGAAAAATAATTAAATGAATTGTAACATGAATAGCAGCATTTTTCTAAACAAGATGATTTGCAGTACTGCATACAATGTTGTGCTAAAAATACTGACCATGATGAAAGCAAGGATGGTCATGGAAAATAATAATTATATGAAATCTTGGAAATCATTAGTAAAGTAAAGTTTATTTATTAGTCACAAGTAAGGCTTACATTAACGCTGCAATGAAGTTACTGTGAAATTCCAAAGTTCGGCACCTGTCCGGATCAATGCACCTAACCAGCATGTCTTTCAGAATGTGGGAGGAAACCGGAGCACCCGGAGGAAACTCACGCAGAACTTGCAAACTCCACACAGACACAGGGCGGCACGATGGCACAGTGGTTAGCACTGCTGCCTCACAGCTCCAGGGACCTGGGTTCGATTCCCAGCTTGGGTCACTGCCTGTGTGGAGTTTCCACGTTCTCCCCGTGTCTGTGGGGGTTTCCTCCCACAGTCCAAAGATACGCGGGTTAGGTTGATTGGGCAATTTAGCATGGCCATAGTGTCCCAGGATGTGTAGGATAGAGGGATTAGCAGGCTAAATGTGGGGGTTGTGGGGATAGGGCCTGGGATGGGATTGTTGTCGGTGCAGACTCAATGGACCAAATGGCCTCTTTCTGCACTGTAGGGTTTCTATGATTCCTATGATATGACAGTGACTCAAGCCGGGAATCGAGCCCGGATCCCTGGCACTGTGAAGCAGCAATGCTAACCACTGTGCCACCGTGCAGCCCCATGCTGCTCATTAAAGCTGAACACATGGTGTGTACTAACACCTCTATCATAGAACTATTCCACTATTGACCCATTTTACTGGCACTGTTACAACACGGGGCTGATATTTCAGACAGCTTCACATAATTTGGAGCTGGAATATTGTACCGCAGCCAGTAAGCCTGGATACCAGAACAATGGTATCAGAGCAGGCCTATTAATAAGACTTCTTTCTTTCATTGTTTCCAGATGCTTTATTGATTTATGTTTTATCAGCCATTCTTATTTACATCAGCATAATTTTTGTTATCCCATTTCTTTTTTATTATTAGATTGTTTTTAAAAATTCAATGCATTACTTCAAATAAATCATTAAAGAATAGAATATAGATATGTATTGAAGAGGATAAAGCATTTAAACATATTTTTGGGGTGTTGAAGCTGGATATATTCATATGTAATGAACACCATGGTGTGATTTTATTTTTTAAAGCTCTAGAGTTTCCTATTTCATCAATGCTACCCTCTGCGCTGGAATGTTATAAAAGTTTAGGATGTTTTCCAAACTTTGAACCATAATAAGGCTGATCATGGTGTCAGATCTGCTCAAACTCGTCAACTCGTGCCTGATCTATTGGCAGTGATTAATTTTTTAAAATTTGATTGAAATTCCAGACAAAGTAATCCACTGCATTCCATAGAGAAGTAAATGAGTGGATACATTTCACAATACCAGCTGGCAAGGACACTCAAAAACTTTACTGAATCTTTTATTGTCTGCATGACATTCTCCCTCCGCTCCTTTTAGACATGCAGACTTTGAAAACGATATTGATTTGTTACTCAACAGTTTTCATTCATTCCTTATCTGAATAATATAATCTTTGGTATGCTTTGTCTATATAGCGCGCAAGAAACAATACTTTTCACTGTATGTTAATACATGTGACAATAATAAATCAAATCAAATTAAATCTGTTGATGTTTAAAGAAACATTTAACACAATGCAGAACCAGTTTATACCCCTGACAAGGAAAAGCACAACTTCACAGAAAAAACAGCCAGCTTATAAGAGCTCCTTATAGGGATTATGAAAGGAAACTTGCAAGAGGCAACAAAATCAATAAGAAATGTGAAAGTTACATAAAGGGTAACTGGGTGGTCAGGAGCAATGTACACCCACTAAAGACTGAAAGTGGGATATTGTCAATGACTGGTGCTACAGGTAGGGCATGCCTAACAAACCTCATTGAATTTTTTGAAAAGGTGACTAAGGTAATGGATGCTGTTTATATGGACTCCCAGAAGGCATTTGATAAAATCTCACATAAGAGACTGTTAACTAAGGTAGACGCCCAAGTAATGAGGGAAAATTACTGACATGGCTGGAAAACTGGTTGAGTGACAGATGTGGAGATGCCGGCGTTGGACTGGGGTGAACACAGTAAGAAGTCTCACAACACCAGGTTAAAGTCCAACAGGTTTATTTGGTAGCAAATACCATAAGCTTTCAGAGCGCTGCTCCTTCGTCAGGTGGAGTGGAAATGTGCACATTTCCACTCCATCTGACGAAGGAGCAGCGCTCCGAAAGCTTATGGTATTTGCTACCAAATAAACCTGTTAGACTTTAACCTGGTGATGTGAGACTTCTTACTGAGTGACAGATGACAGAGTAAGGATAATGGGTAAGTACTCAAAATGGCAGGATTTAACTAGTGGGGCAGAATTTTCCCAAATGAAAAATGGTGCGAATCCCACTAGTCTCTAGGCATACTCTGCATTGCAATCTTTTGACACTCAGCCACTTCTTTGGAGAGTTATTGATTTTGTTGCCTCTTGCAAGTTTCCTTTCATAATCCCTATAAGGAGCTCTTATAAGCTGGCTGTTTTTTTCTATGAAGTTGTGCTTTTCCTTGTCAGGGGTATAAACTGGTTCTGCATTGCATTAAATGTTTCTTTAAACATCAACAGATTTAATTTGATTTGATTTATTATTGTCACATGTATTAACATACAGTGAAAAGTATTGTTTCTTGCGCGCTATGTAGACAAAGCATACCGTTCACAGAGAAGGAAACGAGAGAGTGCAGAATGTAGTGTTACAGTCATAGCTAGGGTGTAGAGAAAGATCAACTTAATACAAGATAAGTTCATTCAAAAGTCTGACAGCAGCAGGGAAGAAGCTGTTCTTCAGTCAGTTGGTACATGACCTCAGACTTTTGTGTCTTTTTCCGGACAGAAGAAGGTAGAAGAGAGAATGTTCGGGGTGTGTGAGGTCCTTAATTATGCTGGCTGCTTTGCCGAGGCAATGGAAAGTGTAGACAAGGTCAGTGGATGGGAGGCTGATTTGCATGATAGATTGGGCTACATTCATGACCTTTTGTAGTTCCTTGCAGTCTTGGGCAGAGCAGGAGTCATACCAAGCTGTGATACAACCAGAAAGAATGCTTTCTATGGTGCATCTGTAAAAGTTGATGAGAGTCATAGCTGACATGCCAAATTTCCTTAGTCTTCTGAGAAAGTAGAGGTGTTGGTGGGCTTTCTTAACTATTGTGTCGGCATGGGGAGACCAGGACAGGTTGTTGGTAATCTGGACACCTAAAAAGTTGAAGCTCTTGACCCTTTCTACTTCGTCCCCATTGATTTAGGGGCATGTTCTACTTTACGCTTCCTGGAGTCGATGACAATCTCCTTCATTTTGTTGACACTGAGGGAGAGATTATTGTTGCTGCAACAGTTCACCAGATTCTCTATCTCATTCCTGTACTCTGTCTCGTCATTGTTTGAGATGCGACCCACAATGGTGGTGTCGTCAGCAAACTTGAAAATCGAATTGGAGGGGAATTTGTCCACTCAATCATAAGTGTATGAGGTGTATAGCAGGGGGCTGAGAACACAACCTTGTGGGGCACCGGTGTTGAGGATGATCGTGGAGGAGCTGTTGTTGCCTATCCTTACTGATTGTGGTCTGTGGGTTAGGAAGTTCATGATCCAATCACAGAGGGAGGTGCCAAGGCCCAGGCCACACAGTTTGGAGATGAATTTTGTGGGAATAATGGTGTTGAAGACTGAGCTGTAGTCAATAAATAGAAGTCTGACATAGATGTCCTTGTTATCTAGGTGTTCCAGGGTTGAGTGCAGGGTCAGGGAAATGGCGTCTATTGTGGACTGTTGCGGTGGTAGGCAAACTGTAGTGGATCCAGGTAGTCCGGGAGGCTGGAATTGATTTGTGCCATGACTAGCCTTTCAAAGCACTTCATAATTGATGGATGTCAGAGCCACCGACCGATAGTCATTAAGGCACACTACTTGGTTTTTCTTAGGTACCGGGATGATGGTCATCTTCTTGAAGCAGATAGGGACCTCAGATTGTTGCAAAGAGAGGTTGAAGATGTCTGCGAATACCTCCGCCAGCTGATCCGCGCAGGATCTGAGTTCTGTTCTTCAGTTTCATTAGCAGATTTTCCCAGTTTACTGTGGACAAACTCTGTCTCATCTCATCTGAAGTCATCCTTACCTAAATCTAAAATACTAGTAGCTGATTTGTGCTTTTCACTTCCAAAAGTTACATTGAACTCGATCATGTTATGATCATTATTTGCTAAATGTTCCCACACAATTATGTTACTGATTAAATCTAGCTCATTATTCATTATTAAATCCAACATTGCTTTTGGCCCCTTGTTGCATCCAGGACATATTGCTGTAGGAAACTGTCCCAGACACTCCAGAAATTCACTACCTTTCTGACAGGTGCTTGTCTGCCTCTCCCAAATGATAAAATTAAAATCCCCCATTAATACTACTCTGCCTTTGCTACACACTTGCTGAATTTCTACATTTTATACAATCTAGCAATTCAGAGCTGCTACCAGTGGGTCTATAAACAACGCCTATTAAAGTTTTAGATCCTTTACCATTCCTCAGTTCCACCCATAAAACCTCCACTGGATGCTTTCCCCTCATTATATCCTCCCTCACCATCGAAATGATTTTATTTCTAATCAGTAAGCCGACTCAACCCCCCTCTGCCATTTTCCCTATCCATCCTGTAAACCGTTTAACCTGATATATTTAATTTCCAATCCTGACCATTCTGCAGCCATGTCTCAGTAATAGCTACTATACCATAATCTCCAATTTAAACTTGTAACTACAGTTCATTTAATTTATTCCTTACACTCAATGCACTTGTATATTGAAATCTTAGGGGTGATTCTCCCATCCCAACGCATTAATTTTTTAGTGCAGCGAGTCGGGAGAATCGCACGTGGGCCAAATCGCGAGATTCACACGTGTTCCCGCCGCGCATGCATCTCTGAGCGCCGGATATCTGGCGCAGTCGCGGCCACCCTGGAAACCGTCGGGAACACCAGGTAAGTGATTTAAATCTTATTTTAATGTTATTTAAATGTGATTAGCGGGCCTGGGACTGAAATCTCCAGGCCTGCTAGAATCTTCCATCCCACCAGTACAATTTCACTCCGGGGTTCAGAGTAGCTTCCCACTTTTGGGGAAGTAGTGGGAGACCCCGTTGGAGTGAAGGGGCGGCAATCAAGGTCCCCCAGGGGGTCAGGTGGCAGGGCGTGGTGCGCCGGACATGGACACCCTGGCATTGCTTGCCTGTGCCCCCTGCCACTGCCCAAGGGGCAAAGTGCCAATGTCCAGGGGGCACCTTGGCATTGCCCACCTGGCATCGGATCGTGCCGAGGGGGTGGGGCCTAGGGGGTGGGCCCTGCTTGGGGCGAGGCGTAGCGGGCGATCGGTGGGGGTTCTGCTGCCACTCTACCATTGCGATCGATAGCTTCCCTCCTGCCCCTAATGATCAGGGCAGGCTGGTGGGGGGGGTGGGGGTGGGTCTTCCTCCTGTGGGGAGCGGGTTGTGCTGGGGGGTCTGCCGGGGGTTGTGATGCGCTATCAATAAGGCGAAAGACTACCGATATGCCAATGTAAGTGTAGGCTTTTATTCACAACAGAATCAGGAGCAGATCCCAACATATAACCAACCTGGACTGAACAAGGGGGAGGAGACAGCCACCTTTATACTAGGTGCTGAGGGGAGGACCCAAACTGGAAGGGGATGTGTCCAAGTATGACAAGCACACACAACGGTGGTCCATATAGGACAAAGGCACAACTGAGGTCCACCACAGGTTGGGAGGATCGTCACTGCTGGGTGGGGACTGGAGATCGGGGCGTTCCAGGATGGGAGGGAGGTCCGGGCTGCCCCGCAAATGGACGGGTGGCCACGATCGGGCTCTGGTGGGGGGGGGGGGGGGCGGGGTGGGGGGGGCAGCACTGTGGGGGTCCTGGGCTGGCCAGCAAACTGCAAGCTGACAGATGGGGGCCACTACACATGCGCAGAGGCCCGGAACAGTCAGCCTCCAGCGTGAATAGCCCCTGAGCTTTTAATTATATTCACCATTGTGACTTCTGTTTGGAAAGAGTGTGGGAGATTAGAATGTGAACTTATACTGAAAAAACAATCGTGATTTTTTTTATTCATTCGTGGACATGGGCATCACTAGTTGCCCAGCATTTATTGCCCATCACCAGTTGCCCTAGTTCAGAAGGCAGTTGAATGTCAACCATGTTGCTGTGGCTCTGGAGTCACATGTAGGCCAGACCAGGTAAGGACAGCAGATTTCCTTCCTCAAAGGACATTATTGAACCAGATGGGTTTTTCCGACCATCAACAATGGTTTCATGGTCATCAGTAGATTCTTAATTCCAGATATTTTATTTATTGAATTCAAATTCCACCACCTGCCGTGGCAGGATTTGAACCCGGGGCCCCAGAACATTAGCTGAGTTTCTGGATTAATATTCTATCACTAATACCACAAGGCCATCGCCTCCCCATTTACACCAGTTTTCCCGTTAATTCAGCACTCAGAACATTTTTGGGGAATCGCCCCCTCTTATTTGGGCCACACATTCTAATCTGTCCCTTTGCACTGATGCTTTATTCACCAGTGTTTTTAAATTTTTATCTCTTCTGGTTTAATCAATATGCTTGTAATAGTTTTGCCATTATCTGCCATGTCTGCAATAGGATTCCTGATTGTTTCTATACTCTTTGTCCTGTTATTTGTTTTTGAAACTGTATCAACTTCCTTTGAGGCCTCCCACATTTACTGGTTTAAAGTCCTTGTGACCGCTCGATTTATCCTTTCCGCTAGGACGTTGGTCCCAGATCAGTTCAGGTGGAGCCCGTCCCAACGGTACAGTTCCTTTCTGTCCCAATACTGATGCCAGTGCCCCACAAAAGGGAACCTCTCTTTCCTGCACCACTCCTTTAGCCACATGTTTACTTCTCTAATTTTCTTATCTCAATGCCAGTTTGCACAAGGTTCGGGTAGCAATCCAGCAATTATAACCCCTGAGGTCTTGTTCTTTCATTCTGTTCCCAACTCTTGATATTGCCCAAACAGGACCTCTTGCCTACTTTTGCCTATATTGTTGGTCCCCACATGAGCCAAAACAACTGGATCCTCCCCCTTCCTCTCCAATAGTACTTCAAGCCAGTTTGAAATGTTCCCCCACCCTGGAACCAGGTAGGCAACACACCATGCAGACTCTCGATTCTGCTTACAAAGGATGCTATCTGTACACCTGATTATAGAATTCCCTACCACTATCACTTTTCTTTTTGCCTCCCCTGCTTGAATAGCCTCCTGTACCACAATGCAGTTGTCAGTTTGCCCAACCTCCCTAGTCTTTTTCCTCATCTACACAGGGATCAAGTACCTCCTATCTGCTGGACAAGATAAAGAGCGGAGGTTCTTCCAATGCTGGATTCAGGATCCCTGAAGCATGGTACATTGGGGAGACCATGCAGACACTACAACAACGGATGAATGAACACCGCTCTACAATCACCAGGCAGGAGTGTTCTCTTCTGGTCAGGGAACACTTCAGCAGTCACAGGCATTCAGCCTCTGATCTTTGGGTAGGCGTTCTCTACGGCGGCCTTCACAACACACGACAACGCAGAATCACCGAGCAAAAACTGATAGTCAAATTCCGCACATATGAGAACAGCCTCAACCGGGATCTTGGGTTCATGTCACGCTATCTGTAACCCCCACGATTTGCCTGGGAGATACTAAATGTTTTTTTTGCATTCGTATTTACTGAGGAAACGGGCATGGAGTCTACGGAAGTAGGGCAAACAGGTAGGGAGGTCATGGAACCTTTACAGATTAAAGGGGAGGAGGTGCTCGCTGTCTGGAGGCAAAGCAGAGTGGATAAATCCCCAGGACCAGACCGGGTATTCCCACAGACCTTGAGGGAAGCTAGTGTTGAACTTGCAGGGGCCCTGGCAGACATATTTAAAATATCAGTATTCACGGGGGAGGTGCTGGATGATTGGAGGGTGGCTCACGTTGTTCCGTTGTTTAAAAAAGGTTCCAAATGAAATCCGGGAAATTATAGGCCAGTAAGTTTGACGTCGGTGGTGGGCAAGTTATTGGAAGGAGTGATAAGGGATAGGATCTACAAATATTTGGATAGACAGGGACTTATTAGGGAGAGACAACATGGCTTTGTGCGTGGTAGGTCATGTTTGACCAATCTATTAGAGTTTTTCGAGGAGGTTACCAGGAAAGTGGATGAAGGGAAGGCGGTGGATGTTGTCTACCTGGATTTCAGCAAGGCCTTTGACAAGGTCCCTCATGGGAGCTTAGTTAGGAAGGTATACATGGGGAGGTAGTAAATTGGATTAGACACTGGCTCAATGGAAGAAGCCAGAGAGTGGTTGTGGAGGATTGCTTCTCTGAGTGGAGGCCTGTGACTAGTGTCGTGCCGCAGGGATCGGTGTTGGGTCCATTGTTGTTTGTCATCTATATCAATGATCTGGATGATAATGTGGTAAATTGGATCAGCAAGTTTGCTGATGATACAAAGATTGGAGGTGTAGTGGACAGTGAGGAAGGTTTTCAAAGCTTGCAGAGGGATTTGGACCAACTAGAAAAATGGGCTGAAAAATGGCAAATGGAATTTAACGCAGACAAGTGTGAGATATTGCACATTGGAAGGACAAACCAAAGTAGAACGTACAGGGTAAATGGTAGGACTCTGAAGAGTGCAGTTGAACAGAGGGATCTGGGAATACAGGTAGAGAATTCCCTCAAAGTGACGTCACAGGTGGATAGGGTTGTAAAGAGTGCCTTTGGTACATTGGCCTTTATAAATCGGAGTATCGAGTATAAAAGTTGGAGTGTTATGGTAAGGTTATATAAGGCATTGGTGAGGCCGAATTTGGAGTATTGTGTACAGTTTTGGTCACCTAGTTACAGGAAGGATGTAAATAAGGTTGAAAGAGTGCAGAGAAGGTTCACAAGGATGTTGCTGGGACTTGAGAAGCTGAGTTACAGAGAGAGATTGAATAGGTTGGGACTTTATTCCCTGGAGCGTAGAAGATTGAGGGAAGATTTGATAGAGGTGTATAAGATTTTGATGGGTATAGATAGAGTGAATGCAAGCAGGCTTTTTCTGCTGAGGCTAGGGGAGAAAAAAACCAGAGGGCATGGGTTAAGGGTGAAAGGAGAAAAGTTTAAAGGGAATATTAGGGGGGGCTTCTTCACGCAGAGAGTCGTGGGAGTGTGGAATGAGCTGCCGGCTAAAGTGGTAAATGCGAGGTCACTTTTAACATTTAAGAAAAACTTGGACGGGTTCATGGATGAGAGGGGTGTGGAGGGATATGGTCCAAGTGCAGGTCAGTGGGACTAGGCAAAAAATGGTTCGGCACAGATAAGAAGGGCCAAAAGGCCTGTTTCTGAGCTGTAATTTTCTATGGTTCTATGGTTCTATCTGTCCTGGCTGGAGACAATACACATCTCTTTAACCTGTGCTTAACCCTCTCTCCACTCACATTGTCTGTACCTTTAAGACTTGATTACCTGTAAAGACTCGCTTTCCAGCCATTATCTTGTAAATTGAGTTTGTGTCGATGTTTGTGAACACAACTCTTCACTCACCTGAAGAAGGAGTGACACTCTGAAAGCTTGTGCTACCAAATAAACCTGTTGGACTTTAACCTGGTGTTGTGAGACTTCTAACTGTGCCTTGCTCATAGTCACACCTTCCTGTCCCTGACCACTATCAAATTTGAAGTACTCGGCCTATGAGATGTGACTGCCTGAAACACAGCATCAAGGTAACTCTCCCCCTCCCTGATGTGCCAGTGTCCGAAGCTCAGATTCCAGCTCATCAACTCTGAGCTTCTAGTTCCTCGAGTTATAAACACTTTCTGCCGATCTGGTCACTGTGACCTGCAATGGGATTCATCAGCTTCCACATACCACAGCTACAACACATCGCCTGTACTGCCATCTTTAATTTAGTTAATTAAGTTTTTTAAATATTTGAAATAATATTCTCAGATCGTCCCTTAATTATAATACACTTTTCTAAATTTTACTGCTATTAGTCCCTATAAATTCCTTACCAGCCAATCAGTTTACTTTCCTATGCTATCACATTTCAATTTTCAGACTTTTTTTTAGCTCAGTCAATGTTGTTCACCCCCAGGTTTGTGCTTCTGCGTTCCATTCCTGCTGCTGCCTGGACTGAGACTCAATCAGCAATTAATGCCAAAGTTCCACTTGCCTTTGTTATACCCGCTGCACCTATATGGGGTGGCACCGTGGTTAGCACTGCTGCCTCACAGCACCAGAGACACGGGTTCAATTCCGGCCTAGGGTCACTGTCTGTGTGGAGTTTGCACATTCTCCCCGTGTCTGCGTGGGTTTCCTCCGGGTGCTCTGGTTTCCTCCCACAGCCCAAAGATGTGTGGGTTAGGTTGATTGGCCATGCTAAATTAACCCTACTGTCAGGGGGATTAGCAGGGGAAATATGAGGGGTTACGTGCATAGGCAGGAACAGGGCCTAGGTGGGATTGTGATCGGTGCAGACTCG
This sequence comes from Mustelus asterias, assembly GCF_964213995.1. Classification (NCBI taxonomy): domain Eukaryota; kingdom Metazoa; phylum Chordata; class Chondrichthyes; order Carcharhiniformes; family Triakidae; genus Mustelus; species Mustelus asterias. The sequence goes on along the minus strand of NC_135801.1, from coordinate 91,844,505 downwards.
TTGGGCCAAATGGCTTCCTTTTGCACTGTAGGGATTCTATGTGCTAACTTTCTGTGATTCATGCACTATGACACCCAGACCCTGTTGCTCCAAAGAAGTTTTTCTCCATTTAGAGAATAAGTTGCCTTTTTATCCCTCTGACCAAAAAACCTCACATTTATCCACTTTACATTCCATCTGCCAAATTTTGGCCCACTCGCCTAACCTATCTATACCCATTTGTAAATTTATTATTTCCTGAATGCTGCAAGAATATTTATTGCTTTCCCAGTGCTTGTGCATTCTATTCCTGCATCCAAGTTATTAATATAGATTGTAAATAGTTGGGGCCTGAGAACCGAACCCTGTGGCACCCCACTAGTTACAGCTTGCCAACCAGAAAAAGACCCATTTATCCCCACTTTCTGCTTTCTGTTCGTTAGCCATTCCTTTATCGAAGCTAATATATTACTGCCAACCCCATGGGATCTTATTTTAGCATGAACTTTTGGGCAGCAACTTATCAAATGCCTTCTGGAAGTCCAGATATATTACATCTATAGGAGCTCCATTATCCACTTTGCTCGTTGCATGTTCGAAGAACTCTACCAAATCAGTCAAACATGATTTACCCTTCATAAAACCATGCTGACATCCAGCAATATTTTAATTTATAACAAATGCATTCAATTATCCATAACTTCTGCATCATAAGAGACCATAAGAAGCCTTTCTCAGAAAAATGTTACTGTTTCTTGTTTCAAATACAAATATGTTTCAACCTCCCTTCATAGGTGATCTATGAGTGACCTGCATTAACATGGTTTGCCAAGTTGATTAAAATTTAAAGCTCCAATTGTGGACATACCGAAACACACAAGTTTAACTGGACAGGGAAAACACACAATGCCTGATCTTAAGTTTACATTTTTAAAAAGATATCAGGTCAATTCTTGTCTATAACTTCTCTAAAATGTAGAAAAATCGTGAACAAAATGTATTTCCTCTTAACTTGTGCCAGATTTCATATCCCAAGGAAATCTGGAATGGGAATCACAAAACTTGAGGCCGTTGGACAGAAAATTTTGGATTTTCCTCTCCAAAAGAGTTCCACACAAACTTTGGGTTGTAATCCCACATGCAAAGCCTGAGAGTGAGAATGACAATGATAGTGATGAGGATTTGGTGGAAGGGAGTCTTTATTTGTTGCTAGGTGAATCGGATATCTGGGATGATTTTGACAACCGTACCACTGTCCATTGATTATGCCAATGTTAAGAACTGCCCAGCCTCTGAAGCCACTGCTCCATAGCAGTCAGACATGCGATGTAGCCCACAACAGGTCCTTCCGAAGTCTCAACTATTAAAAAAGGAAAAGAGTAGCTAAAGTAAATGTTGGACCCTTAGAAGACGAGAAGGGGGATTTAATAATGGGAAATGAGGAAATGGCTGAGGCCTCAAACAAGTTTTTTGTGTCAGTCTTCACGGTCGAGGACACAAATAGCTTACCGAAAATTGACGGTCGTGGGACTGTAGGGGAGGTCCTTAAAAAGGTTACTATTACTAAAGAGGTAGTGCTTAGTAGGCTAATGGGACTAAAGGTAGACAAGTCCCCGGGCCCGGATGGAATGCATCCCAGGGTACTGAAAGAAATGGCAGAAGTAATAGCAGATGCGTTTGTTCTAATTTATCAAAATTCGCTGGACTCTGGGGAAGTGCCAGCTGATTGGAAAACAGCTAATGTGACGCCACTGTTTAAAAAAGGAGGTAGACAAATGGCGGGGTAACTACAGGCCGTTTAGCTTAACATCCATAGTTGGGAAATTGTTGGAATCCATCATTAAAGAAGAAATAGCAGGACATCTGGAAAAAAATGGTTTGATCAAGCAGACGCAGCATGGATTCATGAAGGGAAAGTCGTGTTTGATGAATTTTCTGGATTTTTATGAAGATGTAACGAGTGCAGTTGACAGAGGGGAACCGGTGGATGTGGTGTTTTTGGATTTCCAGAAGGCGTTCGATAACGTGCCTCACAAAAGGTTGCTGCAGAAGATTAAGGTACACGGAGTTGGGGGTAAAATGTTAGCGTGGATTGAGGATTGGTTATCTAACAGGAAGCAGAGAGTTGGAATAAATGGGTGCTTTCCTGGTTGGCAGTTGGTGACTAGTGGCATGCCGCAGGGGTCGGTGCTGGGGCCTCAACTGTTTACCAGATACACAGACGATCTGGAGGAGGGGACCGAGTGTAGGGTAACAAAGTTTGCGAATGACACAAAGATGAGTGGGAAAGCAAATTGCGTGGAGGATGCAGAAAGTCTGCAGAGAGATTTGGATAGGCTAAGTGAGTGGGCGAGGATCTGGCAGATGGTGTATAACGTTGACAAGTGTGAGGTTATCCACTTTGGAAGGAATAATAGTAAAATGGACTATTATTTAAATGGTGAAAAATTACAACATGCTACTGTGCAGAGGGACCTGGGGATCCTCGTGCATGAATCACAAAAACTCAGTTTGCAGGTGCAGCAGGTAATCAAGAAGGCAAATGGAATGTTGGCCTTTATCGCGAAGGGGATGGAGTATAAAAGCAGGGAGGTCTTGCTGCAATTGTACAGGGTACTGGTGAAGCCGCAACTGGAGTACTGTGTGCAATTTTGGTCCCCTTATTTGCGGAAGGATGTATTGCCCTTGGAGGGAGTACAGAGAAGGTTCACCAGGTTGATACCAGAGATGAGGGGGTTAGCTTATGAGGAGAGATTGACTAGATTGGGCCTGTACTCATTGGAGTTTAGAAGGCTGAGGGGAGATCTTATAGAGACATATAAGATAATGAAGGGGCTCGACAGGGTAGAGGCAGAGAGATTCTTTCCACTTAGAAAGGAAACAAGAACTAGAGGACACAGCCTCAAAATAAGGGGGAGTCAGTTTAGGACAGAGTTGAGGAGGAACTTCTTCTCTCAGAGGGTAGTGAATCTCTGGAATTCTCTGCCCATTGAAGCAGTGGAGGCTACCTCGTTAAATATGTTTAAGTTACAGGTAGATAGATTTCTGATCAATAAGGGAATTAAGGGTTATGGGGAGCAGGCGGGTAAGTGGAACTAAACCACTATCAGATCAGCCATGATCTTATTGAATGGTGGGGCAGGCTCGAGGGGCTAGATGGCCTACTCCTGCTCCTATTTCTTATGTTCTTATGTTCTTATAAGATAAGGGTCCCCTCAGGCCCAGGGGCCTCATGCAGCAGAAGCTCAATCAATCATCCCTCAGAATAAAAACTCTGGGGTAGCAACGTCTAGGAATCTTATTAGAAAAGCTTCTCTAGGGATCCAGACAAATCATGGGGATTGGTTTGATCATGTTTTAAAAAATAAATATGATAAGTCTTAAATTGGTTTTGTTTTTTTCAAAACTTATGAAGTCTCACTGGGTTTGGTAGAGGCAGCCAGCAGTTTTTGTTAATGGGAGTCAAAAAAACAGACATTTAAGCATAGACTGATTCAAATTGACAAGATGTCTGGGGAGAGGTTGTAGTGGAATTTTGCTAAGAGTATTTTAATCCATGGAGAATGTTCTAGTCTCTCTAGGAATGTTGCTGATGGCTCACACAGAGAAATTCTGGAATCCTTAGAGTGTTGATCCTTTTGTTTATCAATTTCAGCTTCCTCAGCATCCTTATTCAGCTATTCCCTTTCTATATAGCAAATAAATGAAGGGAATGGCAAGCAGCATCAGGTTTATTATATTTAGGGGGTATAAAATCAACCCCCACCACTATCCCATTTATAAAAACTGTGAAAGCATGCTTTCAAAATTACTGCTATCTTCTCAATGACCCAAACCCACTTCTCAATGACTGAGAAACCCTATTGTCCCCCCAATGTTCCAGAACCCTTATAGTGCTAGCAATAATGCAGAAACTCTATAGTCCTCTCGGTGACACACAAACCCTATACTGTAATCCTCTTAGACCTATAAACCTCGCAATGGCCACTCTGGTGGGTCCATGGGTATCATTGTAAGATTTTCCAAGTAAGTTTGAAATGCAATATATGGTCGAGTCATGGAAGCAAAGAATACAAATTGTCTCCCAGAAACAAATGAAAGTCGCCAAAGTCCCAGAGGACCATTGGCTGCTCTCTCCCTTTTTGAGAGAAAGAGCTGGCTGGTGGTGATTTGACCAGAGGATCACCACACCTCTGATGAGGGGCAAGGTTGAGAATATGGACCTTCACAAATAACCTCAGCCGGCACAGGAATTGAAACCAGGCTGTTGGTGTCACTCCTCATCATGAGCCAGCTTACCGAGCTAATTGTGCACGATGGTGAGGAATTGATTGGAATAGCAATATCTAATGCCATTGATCTCAATTGCAAACAGTGTGTACTATTGAAAAGTTAGGTGGTGAAATTTGGCTGATCTATTAAAAAAAAATCTGGGCCACAATTCTCCCATCCTGTGGCACTAAAATATTAGCGCAGCAGGCCGATTTGGGGCTTGCATCTACTTTCGCACCCCGCTAGTGTCTCCCAGCGCCTGATTTCTGGCGGCGTCTGATCCACGCAGGAAATCGACGGGAGGCACAAAGAACATTTAAATTGTCATTTGCATTGAATTTGAATGCAATTAGCGGGCCTGGGACTGAAGGCTCCGGGCCCGGTAGCATCTCCCCCCCCCATGCCCCCACTCCACCCCTGCCAGTGGGGTCTAGAGAGCTCCCCACTAACAGGGAACTAGTGGCCCAACCCAACTGGAGTGAAGGGACGGGGTGCAATTGGGCCCCCCAAAGGATTGGGCGGTGGGGGGTGCCTCCTGGGCATTGGCACCCTGGCAGTGTCAGCCTGTATGCCCTGGCACTGCCCAAGGGGCAAAGTGCCAATGCCCAGGGGGCACCTTGGCACTGCCCATCAGTCATGGGGGAGTATCAACGGGGTGGGTCCTAGGAGGAGGGACCTGATTGGGGTGGGGCCTAGGGGGCGATCGGTGGGTCGCCCCCCCTAGGCCCCACCGGTGGTGGGTCCCACTGCCACTTTGCATAGGGATTGGTGGAGGAACGAGGGAGGGTAGCAATTGGGGTGGGCATCAGCCAGGGGGGGATGGTCAGCGTACTGGGGGGAGGGTCAGCACTGCAGCAAGGGGGGGGCTCAGGACTTTGGGGATGGGGAATCGATGTGGGGGGGGGGAAGAATTGGAGATTGGGGCCGGCCAGGAGGGGGCATTCGGGGGACAAGCGATCGGGCCCTGGTGGGAGGGGGTGTGTGGAGGGCTGGCGATGTGAGGATCACTGGGCTTGCCAGTGATCGGACTGGCTAACAATCGGGAGGCTGGCAGTGCAGGACCACTGCGCATGTGCCGATCTCAGCACTGACAGGTCGGCACATGTGCAGTAGCCCGCTCAGTGCGCTGTCAACCTCTCCAGCGGGAATAGGCCCCAGCCCCTAGTTTTTAATGATATTCACGCTGGTGGCCTCTGCAGTGCACAGTGTGGGAGATTCTTCTCTGAGCTCCCACTGAGAAAACCAACGTAAATTACTCCAGTTTTCACGTGAAGTCGACACTTTGAATTTTTTTGGGAGAATGACATTTACGATTTTGGAACAGACTATTTCTAAAAACCAACACAACTTTTCAACACCCAGGTTGTTAGTGATTCCTGCCTTCAGCCCATCCCTTCTCCCCACCCACTCAACAAAACCCAGGAGCTGGTAGCTCATGCCAAAATTTTGCACTTTGCTGTATTTTATTGTTAAAAGATTTACATTTACTTTGGTACGAGATGGCAATTTTGAATAGAGATTTAGTAAGAAGGAAAGAGATATATTTTGCATCATTGGTTAAATTGATATTCGTGTAAGCGTTCTTAGTGTTTAATTAAATGCAAGGTCAGGACATTATCAACAGCCTTAACAGAAAAAGACACATGGTAGATGGATATTTTTTAGTAAGCCCGAATAAGTGGGCCTCACTGCCGCTTTTTATCAGTGGTATCAACACATTCCGTAGAGAGAGCTAAATGCTATGTTCAAAAGGGCTCTGACGCTATGAATATTTGTTCCAAATGCTGTCAATCATCTATACATGAGCTGCTATTGCAAGGATTGATTGATTCCCTGAAGGTTTATCTCTTGCATCCTTAAACAACCCGTGATGACATTTAGTTTGAGGGCTGGTGCAGGAATGTCCCAGTGCCTGCTCCTGGAGATCAGTTGCAAAAGTTAAAGCTTTTCCTGCAGTAATCAGAATGAATTGCGATGGGGAGAGTGCTATTTATTTTATCTGTTGCTCCCCCTTCCCCTCTGGCGTGCTCATTTTTTATTGATTATATTTAAGCTGACACAACAGCAGAACTGATAGGCAAACAAAATGTATGGCAGCAAGCTCAGCTGGGAGCCAGTCTCTACCCTGACTGCGTGACCCCATGCAGTTAATTTTAACTGTCATTCCAGCTTTATTTTTATTTAGTTAGTTTTCTTTTTGAAAATGTTGGGGCTTCTACACCAGACGAGGAAGACTGGCCTGTATTTTACTGCAAGGATTGGCACAAGTATTATTTCTGTTATTCTGTGCACCGGGATATATCCAACCTCGGTGGCATTTTGTGGATGATTTTGAACAGACCTGTGTTTTTATCATAACCGGTTCTCAAGTTACAAGTACTCTGTTATTTCATTGTTGTTTTTCATTGAAAGACTTTGCACAGAAACCAGTTCACTCCAATCAAATTTTGCAAGTGGCACAAAACCTGGAGGCCAGAGACATGGAGATGGAGTAAGCTTGCTGTCTTTTGGTGGAATGTGGGCTGCATTGTGAATGAGGATAACTGGAATACATGAAAGTGATGAAGCAATAAATAAATTAAAAAGCTATTTTTGTTTCAACAACGTTTGATGCAACAATATAAGGAAACAATGCTTACACCCTTTAAAAAGTTAAAGTTTATTTATTAGTCACAAGTAGGCTAACACTGCATTGAAGGTATTGTGAAAATCCCCTAGTCGCCACACTTCGGCGCCTGTTCAGGTACACAGAGGGAGAATTTAGCATGGCCAATGCACCTAACCAGCACATCTTTGGATGTGGGAGGAAATCGGAGCAAACCCACGCAGACACAGGGAGAATGTTCAGACTCCACACAGACAGTGGTCCAAGCCAGGAATCGAACCCGGGTCCCTGGCATTGTGAGGCAGCAGTGCTAACCACTGTGCCACCCTAACCATTGATTTGATTTGATTTTTTATTGTCACATGGATTAACATACAGTGAAAAGTATTGCTTCTTGCGCGCTATACAGACAAAGCATACCATTCATAGAGTAGGAAACGAGAGAGTGCAGAATGTAGTGTTACAGTCATAGCTAGAAAGTAGAAAAAGATCAACTTAATGCAAGGTAAGTCCATTCAAAAGTCTGACAGCAGCAGTGAAGAAGCTGTTCTTGAATCGGTTAGTACGTGACCTGACTTTTGTATCTTTCTCCAGAAGGAAGAAGGTGGAAGAGGGAACGTCCAGAATGTATGCGATCCTTAATTATGCTGGCTGCTTTGCCGAGGCAGCAGGAAGTGTAGACAGAGTCAATGGATGGGAGGCTGGTTTGCGTGATGGATTGCGCTACATTCACGACCTTTTGTAGTTTCTTGCGGTCTTGGGCAGAGCAGGAGCCATACCAAGCTGTGATACAACCAGAAAGAATGCTTTCTATGGTGCATCTGTAAAAGTTGGTGAGAGTCGTAGCTAACATGCCAAATTTCCTTAGTCTTCTGAGAAAATAGAGGCGTTGGTGGGCTTTCTTAACTATGGTGTCGGCATGGGGGGAACCAGGACAGGTTGTTGGTGATCTGGGCACCTAAAAACTTGAAGCTCTCAACCCTTGCTACTTCATCCCCATTGATGTAGACAGGGGCATGTTCTCCTTTACGCTTCCTGGAGTCGTTGACAATCTCCTTCATTTTGTTGACGTTGAGGGAGAGATTATTGTTGCTACAACAGTTCACCAGATTCTCTATTTCATTCCTGTACTCTGTCTCATCATTGTTTGAGATCCAACCCACTACGGTGGTGTTGTCAGCAAACTTGAAAATCGAATTGGAGGGGAATTTGGCCACACAGTCATAGGTGTACAAGGTGTTTAGCAGGGGGCTGAGAACACAGCCTTATGGGGCACCGGTGTTGAGGATGATCATGGAGGAGGAGGTGTTGTTGCCTATCCTTACTGATTGTGATCTGTGAGTTAGGAAGTTCAGGATCCAGTCGCAGAGGGAGATGCCGAGGCCCAGGCCACACAGTTTGGAGATGAGTTGCATGGGAATAGTAGTGTTGAAGGCTGAGCTGTAGTCAATAAATAGGAGTCTGACATAGGTGTCCTTGTTATCTAGATGTTCCAGGGTTGAGTGCAGAGCCAGGGAAATGGCGTCTATTGTGGACTGTTGCGGTGGTAGGCAAACTGTAGTGGATCCGGGTAGTCCGGGAGGCTGGAATTGATTCGTGCCATGACTAACCTTTCGAAGCACTTCATAATGATGAATGTCAGAGCCACCGGCCAGTAGACATTAAGGCACACTGCTTGGTTTTTCTTAGGTACCGGGATGATGGTCGTCTTCTTGAAGCAGATAGTGACCTCAGATTGTTGTAAAGAGAGGTTGAAGATGTCTGTGAATACCTCTGCCAGCTGATCCATGCAGGATCGAGGATACATCCGGATACCCGATCCGGGCTACTCGCTTTCCGTGGGCTGACCTTCAAGAAAGCTGCTCTGACATCTGCAATGGTGACCCCAGATACAGGTTCACCCAGGGCTTCCAGGGTGGAGGGCATGCTCTCGCTGATCTCTTGCTCAAAATGGGTGTAGAATACACTGAGCTCATCAGGGAGGGGTGCGTTGGAGCCGGCAATTTTACATGCCTTCATCTTGTAGCCTGTTATGTCTTGCAGTGACACATTGTGCCTCTGTGCTGCCCTTACTAAGCATTTACTTCAAGATGATGCAAACCCACAAAAGATGCACAATGGGATGAGAGAGGGATATCACAAAGTTTCAATTTTTCCTTACATTTGTCTACTTGAAGCAAACCAAATAAAAACATGCACACTTTTGTCCAATTATTTAACATTATTCTCAGAATAGGGCAGAATTGGTTTGCACTGAGGAGTGCTATTATAATTGTTACAGCTTCAACTAATGAGATGCACACATTTTTAATATGATTCTAATATGAAGTAATTTGTTGCTTTTGCATATTATTTGCTTTGGAAATTGTTTTCTGGGTGCACACTTTTCATGTGGCCTCTAAAAACACTTTCCATCCTACTGTAAAAACAACCTTCAACCTTACAATGCAGACACAGTGTAAATGATTCTTTTTAATTACAAAATAGCTTTTGTTGTTTTTAAAGCTAGGAACCCACAATGTTTTCATCACTCTGCTTTGTAAATTATCTGGTGGATGGCTCAACTTAAGCCAGACAATAGTTGAATCAGCTATACATGCTCGAAAGTACAAGCACCATGCACAGGGCATGGAATGGGAGAAGGACATTCGAAAGAGGCTGACTTCAAAAGATAATTAATGATTCAAAAATGGAGAATAAGACCAACAAAGAATGAACTGCTACATCCAAAGAAGATTGCTGATGAAACTTCTTAATCAAATCCATTTTCACAGCACCATATGAGAGGGTTTGTTTTTCTCATTTAAATATACAGAAGCATCCAAATCTGAGAGTCACCTCACCTTAGTGTGAACTTTACCGAATACTTCAGGAATAGGAACCCAAACTTAAGTTAGCACAAGAGCAACTAGCTAAAGGGTCCACATTCCAGCTAATTACTGAGATTGAAAATCACAGATAAACCGAGACAACATATTCAGGTGTTAATATCGAGCATTCCAAAATTTATTCCATGCCTTTTCCTCGCCTTGGAGGTCATTACAAATTTCCAGTTGTAGATCTGAGATACATTGAATGAACTGCCAGTGTATTTATGCAGTATTGGTTCAATGATCCTTTCACATTCTGAGACAATCATATTTAATAAATATATGGGATGGCAGGCTGTCATATGAGGAGAGACAAGTTGGTTAGGATTATATTCACTGGAGTTTAGAAGAGTGAGAGGGGATCTCATAGAAACTTATAAAATTCTAACAGGGTTAGACAGGGTAGGTTCAGAAAGAATGTTCCCAATGGTGGGGGAGTCCAGAATTACGGGTCATAGTTTGAGGATAAGTGGTGACCTTTTAGAACTGAGGTGAGGAGAAATTTCTTCACCCAGAGGGTAGTGATTGTATGGAATTCACTACCACCGAATGTAGTTGAGGCCAAAGAAATTAGATCTAGCTCTTGGGGCTAAAAGGTTGAAGGGATATGGGAGGAAGGGAGGAATCCGGATATTGAATTCGATGATCGGCAATGATCAAGATGAATGGTGGAGCAGGCTCGAAGGGCCAAATGGCCTACTCCTGCTTCTAGTTTCTATGTTTCTATATGCAAACTAAATATTTAGAAGATAAAGTTAATTAGGTAAGATGCTTTTGTGGCAGTTTTGGAACAGGCATTAGGGCTATTTTATGCACAATACATTTCCTGAGAGATGTGAACTTGTGTGATTTCACTGATGTTTCAGCATGTTTTTTTAGTTATTAATGCCATTTTGAGAAATAACTTCAACACTGTTTGTTAATCTTCCCCTCAACTGTATGTTCTATCTTTGTATATTTAATGAGGAAAGTATGTATGTCTTCTGGAAATTCTGTGCAATTTTACTTTGGGTCTTTGACTAAGAAAATAGTTTATTCAATTAGCCTATCTTTATTACATTGGAATTGGTGATTTTTACCTGTGTCTTGGGGATTGACTTCTGCCACTTGATGTATTTATAATTAGGGTCTTTAGTTTATAGTGACATGATAATTGAAGATTTATTTTTATGAAACAATTATTTGACTTTTACCAGTGTTTTGAAGACAAAGTTAATCAATTCTGTCCATTTTTCAATATAAATGATAAATCACTGCCTGAATCTAAGTTTGTTTGATTGGATTGTTGTTTGGTATTTCTGTCAGGACCATGTGTACACTGAGAAACTGCCACAAAAACCTCTTCACTGTCACTTCAACCAACGAGCTGAGAAAACTCTGGAGGGATGGCTCCCGCACTGTTAGTACCTGGTTTCCACAGCTCTTTCTGCTAAGGCTGCGGTAGACAAACTAGAGAAGCTTTGCAGAAATTTGCACCCGCCATCACAGCTTATCAGCATAGCACGGTATGGCTTTAATATAAAAGCAAAACACCGTGGATGCTGGAATCTGAAACAAAAATCGAAAATGCTGGGAAATCTCAGCCATCTGTGGGAAGAGAATAGAGTCAACGTTTCAAATCGGGATGACCCTTTGCAGGGTTAAAGGCAAGGTAAATCGGACAAGATTTATTCTATGAAGGTGGGGGGAGGTGTTGGGGGGGCTGTAATTGATAGGAATGACATAAACAAAAAGACAAAGGATATTTAAATGGTGATGATAAAAGCTGAGAATTGGTGCTGAAAGTGTCCATTGAGAGATCAACCAGTATGGCTTTACTTGCACCATTGAACATTCTTCCCATGCTCTATGAACAATACAAATAATAATATTGTGATTAAGGCAATTGTGATGATGAAGCTGAATGCTTGCATTTTTCTGTAGATAGACCATCCTCTGAGGCCATTGGCCAAAACCATTGGCTGGCATCCCCATCGGTCCTGGCAGGGCCAGGAGGGAGTCAGTGACAGGTGCTGGGACGAGAGCTGAAGTGACATGCAGGCAACCCCGGGGTTTTGGTTCAGAAGAATGAGGGACATGCGCAGTTGGCAGGGGGGGAAGAGGATTGGTTTAAGACAGGGAATGTGTAGGAAGGAAGGAGGGATGCTGAGTCTAAGGGGGTCCATTCTGAGAGCACAAATGAGCAGCCTCCAAGAGTGACCCCCTTATCCTTCCTGCCCTATGACCATTTGAGGTTATAAATCGGGCTTTCTGCTCCTGCCCTGCTGCCCACTCCAAATGTATTATTATGTGGGTAGCACATTATTAGGGTGAATAGACCTGATAATAAGCCTAATTTACCCTTAAATGGTTATTTTAATATGGGAGGAGAGTTGCTGATTATGTGGCCTGCCCACCTCCCTCCCATATTATGGGAATGACCTCTAGGGTGGGTGGTAAGGCGTTGGAATATGCACGCATGCCATTTTACATGACCCCACCCAACCCCCAATGGAAACATACCTACCGAGGGCACATAAAATTCTGCTCCGTAGTTGAGAAACAAAACTTCTGGGGAAACTGAAACTGGTTGAAATCCTATAAAAAGACACAGAAATACCCAAGTTCAGGTAATGATTCCAATGATGCAGTACAGGCAGGCTGAACAAGAGGCTAGATCCAGAAGCTGAGATAAGCAAAGGTACAATTGCTATTGCTCAGTTTCTGTTACTTGAAGATCACATTGGTAGATCTGCATCATCCAGACTGCCTTGAGCAGAGTTGAGGAATTTTTGCTGATGTTTGGGGTGTCATAGTGACACAGTGGTTAGCCAGAGACCCGGGTTCAATTCTGGCCTTGGGTGACTGTGTGGAGTTTGCACATTCTCTCTGTGTCTGCCTGGATTTCCTCTGGGTGCTCTAGTTTCCTCCCACTGTCCAAAGATGTGCACACTAGGTGATTGGCCAGGATAAATTTCCCCTTAGTGTCTAAAGATGTGTAGGTTAGGTGGATTAGCCATAGTACATGTGGGGTTATTGGATGGGATAGAGGGAATGACCTGGGTGGGATGCTCTTTCAGAGAGTTGGTGCAAACTTGATGTGCCAAATGGCCTCTTTCTGCACTGTAGGGATTTTATGGTTTGCCATTTTTTGGTGAAGACCCTACCTGTGGAATTCTGGTTGGTTTTGCGCTGCCGTTGGCTGGGGATCAGCACGATGGCACAGTGGTTAGCACAGCTGCCTCACAGTGCCAGGGACCTGGGTTCGATTCCCAGCTTGGGTCACTGTCTGTGTGGAGTCTGCATGGGTTTCATTCAGGTCTCCGATTTCCTCCCACAGTCTGAAAGATGTGCTGGTTAGGTGTATTGATCTGAACAGGTGCCGGAGTGTGGCAACTAGGGGAATTTCACAGTAACTTCATTGCAATGTTAATGTAAACCTTACTTGCGACTAATAAATAATAAATAAACTTTAACCTTTAAGTTCTAGGAGAAGAGGAGCTGAAAATCTTTGAGAAAGATAGAGTTTTTTTTCGGACTTTGTAACTGAGATTAATGATCGATATATATGCTGAATGGACTGCCAAGCCAAGCAAATTTGTAAGATTTATCTTAGTTATATCTGTCATTTAATGTGTAATTTATAGTTTATTAACTGCAAATGTCTGTTAAATTGATGCTTAACTTGTATTGATTCTGGGTTGTAGAGTGCAGGAGGTTACACAAGATGATATTTAGTATTTGCTTTGTTTGATTCTTGTATAGTAAAAATTATTTTGTTTTAAACTGTGCAATTTTGTTACTTCACTCTTTCAGTATGTAACTGGGATTTTGAATTGCTTTTTAAAAAGATATGCTCGCTACAAAAATTATAACAATATGTATCTTTGCAAAAAATAATACAATTGACACATTTTAGCAATGGACTGAGGACAGGGAGTTTTGTGAAAGCACTCTGTATTGGCCTAAGGTAAAGTGATTTAGCCTGTAAGCATGCAGCCTTGTTTACCATAATGAGAGATAATTAAGGTCTCCACCCCTACTATCTCTGTTTGCTGACAGTAAGGAACCTATTAAGATATTTACATTGTTTGCTGATGATCTTCAGGCAGCTGAACCCAGAGAGGGCGGGTAAGAAGAGGCATAAAGCACAGCAGGAGGTACAGGCCCGAAGCAATTAAAAATAGCATTAAATGTGTTCTTTGATTCACAATGTTGGATTTGTAGCAGTGCAAATAGCCCAATGCTTATTTCTTTCAAAAATATGCATCTTTACTGAGCTGTGAGATGGATGTTAATTTTTACATCAAAGATTCTTGTCATTACATCAGTTTTTAAAAAGGAAAGTTGGAACCAGGCTCTATTGTTTATTTATTAGTGTCACAAGTAGACTTGCATTAACACCGCAATGAAGTTACTGTGAAAATCCCCTATTCCGGCGCCTGTTCGGGTACACTGAGGGAGAATTTAACATGGCCAATACATTTTAATCAGCATGTCTTTCGGACTGTGGGAGGAAACCAGAGTACCCTGAGGAAACCCATGCAGACATGGGAAAAACGTGTAGACTCCACACAGTGACCCAAGCCGGGAATCGAACCCGGGTCCCTGGTGCTGTGAGGCAGCAGTGCTAACCACTGTGTTATCGTGCCTGGTTATGATGGTAAGCTATTGCCACATGAAACATGGAAGTAACTTAAGTGAATGAAAAGAAAACTCCGGTGAGGTATGCAGCAGGCAGCCGGTATACTAGCTGTAGTCTTCTATCCACTGTGATGTGATTGGAATTAAACCGTAGGTATTCTGTGGAGGACAAATAAACTCACTGGAAAAGGAATGGTGCACATGTAGATTCAGGAATAAGTAAGCCTCCTCTTTAATCAACTAGTTCCAAAGTTTCAGCATACCTTTGCTCATTACTATTTGAGGGGGAGGTATATAGCCCTAATCAAGATAATAAACAAGATTCCCCTCTAATGCTTCTGCTCCATTTGATACCTTCCGTGTTCTCTGGGCACCACGGGGACTGGAGTGCGTTATCGACCTTTTAATCACTTTTTGATTTGATGTTTTAGGTTTCATTTGTGATTTGTTTTTGGTTTCGGGCGATTCCCCTTTGAGGGGCTGCTTCTTTTATTTTGTCCTTCAGTTTATTTGATTTAATTTGATTGCTTTATCTCAAAAGGTTTGCGCCATTTGCCAGCTCAGGGTGCTTTTACAAAACTTCCTGGATCACCCTCCCACACTCCCCCCAATATGTCACTCTGGAGGTGTCAGATCCAAGGCAAACCAGTTCATGGTTCTGCGATGCCTCCCTGTCGATTCTCCTCCAGGCTATCAGGGAATGGCGAGAGCTTCTCTTCCCAACCAATAGCAACAGGATAACCACCTGCTTGACCAAGGTGGCCTGGACAGAGATTGCAGAGGAGGTTAGCGACTCTAGGGTCCATCAAAGAACCTGGGACCAGTGCAGGAAATGGATCAATTATCTCATTCAGTCTGCCCTGTATGTATTTGTGCACATGTGCAGATGGACGAGACAGGTAAATGTATGACTCACCTCAGGACTGCGTGGTATTTAAGGCCAAAGCACGTGACAGTTTGGCTTCAGTTAATGATTGGATTTACAGGCCAGATTGTGTGAGGGGGGATGTGTGCAGACAAAGTCACAAGTCAGTAAATTTCCACTTCCTCCTTTTTAAAAATTATTTCACGGGATGTGGGAGTCGCTGGCTAGGCCAGCATTGATTGCCCTTCCCTAATTGCCCTTGAAAGGTGGAGGTGAGCTACCTCCATGAACTGCCCCATAGTCCATGTGTTGTAGGTACACCCACAGTGCTGTTAGGAAGGGAGTCCAGCATTTTGACCCAGCGAAAGTAAAGTTCCAAGCATTGTTCCAAGTCAGGATGGTGTGTCACTTGGGGGGAACTTCCAGGTGATGGTGTTCCTATTCATTTGCTGCCCTTGTCTTTTTAGGTGGTAGGCATCATGGCCGGAACTCTACCACCTCGCCCGCCACAGAATCAGAGCAGGTGAGGGTCCAACAACAGCAATCTCCGCTAACCTCGGGCGGGAATTTTTAGTCTCACTTGAGTGAGTCCCGTGAGTTTGGAAGGAGCTGTTGAAGGAGCCTTGATGAGTTGCTGCAGGGCATCTTGTATATGATGTACTTGCCACTGTGCATCAGTGCTGGAGGGAGTAGGTATTTATTGTGCTGGATGGGGTATGAATCAAGCAAGCCACTGATGGTGTCGATCTTCCTGAGTGTTGTTGAATCTGCTCTCCTCCAGGTAAGTGGAGAGTATTCCATCACATTCCTGACTTGTGCCTTGTGGATGGTGGACAGGCTTTGGGGAGTCAGGAAGTGAGTTACTTGCTGCAGAATTTCCTCTGAGCTGCTTTTATAGCCACAATATTTATATGGCTGAAGCAGCTCAGTTTCTAGTCAACGGTAGCCCCCGAGAACGTAAGTGGAGAATTCACTTTTTCACATGTAAATAGTGCACAATCTATAGTTTTCACTTTATTCATGCGTATTTCATTATCTTTTTGAGGGAATTCATTAGTCAAAGACTGAACTATACTGTCATACTTCATGGTTGGCATTCATTAATAGCTGCAGGGCAATGTTAGATGTCTCCTTTATAGGAGGAGACTATGGTTTTGTGTATTTGTAATAAGTCTTTAACATATATGTTTGTGTTCATTTTGAGGTTTGCCAGTCTGTCACAGATAGAGAAACATGTGGACTCATCAGACACTCCATGATATGCAGGGTCAAGAAGATAATCTGAGATTATGTTCCACGTGGACATTTGAACTGCTTTAGGTGGAGGACCGGTAACAATTGAGCAGGTTCTGAAATCTCAGTCATGAGCGACTGCCCATAAATGCTTCAATTCTCCTGGGTAACAGTCTTCAACGGTGAGTGTGTGTGACAGACGTCCACTCCCCTCATTCGTAAAGGTGCCGGAGAACGTAAATTCAGAGATAACTCCTGAGGGTGGGGGTGGCACTTGGGGAAGCTGGCAGGGATTGGTATACATCACAAGCAAGCAAATATTTCCTAGGATGAGACAATGATCGTGTAGTTCCCACAATCTTGCCTGAATCTCATGGATATGAGATTATTCCTGGCAGGTGTCTCCGTGGCCCTGGCATCCACTAAAGGCTCATGCACATTCATGTCCTCTTTCACAGGCTCATCAAATTCATCCTCAACTGAGGAGTGTTGCTCCTCCCTGTCGTCCTGATGCAAGGGTTTGCCGCGTTGCATGGCCTCAATACACAACTGTTCATACTGTGGTGTACACTAAGGAGCCCCTCTGGAGCTGTCAAGGCAGCAAAAGTGCATTTTCAACATACTAATCGTCTGTTTAATGGTGTCCTTGGTGAAGGTATGGGTTGTGGTGTAGCACTCTTCTGCTTAACTATGGGGATCAACCATGGATCAACCATGGATCAACCATGTCTGGAGGGGATACCATTTGTCACTTAGGATCTAGCCATCAATCTGGGCTCAAGATACTCAGGAAGCTGCAAGTTCTGCAACATATATGAATCATGAGAACTCCCTGGGATACAAGCATAAACATGTATGATTCTTTGTCTGGAGTCGCAGAGCAGTTGGACTTTAGAGAGTGGAATCCCTTGTGATTCATATCTGTTATATGGCTATTTCCATGGATCTCCAATGGCAAAATAAGTGCAGCCAATTACCCCTTTACTCTCTGGAGAAATGAACAATAGCAGCAAAGCCAATTGCCCTGATCACCTGGCCACCATCATCTATGCTGAACCTCGTGAACTCATTGGCACAATGGAAGAAGGCATTGGTCATCTCCCTGATGTACCTGTGTGTGGCAGCCCGCAAAATGCCACACATGTCGCCAGTGGAGCAGCTGGTGGTGTAAAAGCTGAGCTCCGCAGTCACTTTGAGGATCACTGGCATGTGGTTGCTGCCAAATCCATGTGACTACAGATCTTGTTACAGGATCCACAAATCTTGGTGCCCACCTCCCCAACATCTGTAGGTGTCACTGGCATTGCCTCTTGGACATCGGGAGGGAATTTGTCTGTGTCTTGAAGATGCACTGACGTACCAATAAACTTCTCTATGACTTTCCTAAATAGCTGCCCCCTGACCACCTTCCTGTTGGCCAGCAAGGGCCAGCCTTTGTTGCTTGCTTTCCTCCTTCTCCTGAAGTTGCAGAAATGTTCAGTGTATGATATCCAAAGGTATTCCACCAAGTGTGAAATAGGCCTTTGGTGGGATTTTCCACCCCCGCCCCCCTGCAGTGTTTTGCAGTGGCTGGTGGCGGGATCTTCCAGTCCCGCTGCTGTCAACGGGTTTTCCCGTCGTTCGCACTCTCCACCATCAGTAAACCCACAATGGGGGTCACTTTTGGTGGGACTGGAAGATCCCATCGCTGGGAACGGCTGGAAAATTTCAGCCCATAAGGTTCATTCATACATTTGCTGAGCAGTGAGATTTTATACTTCTCTCATTGTCCTCACTCAAAACTCCACTCACCCTGCACAGGCCTCCTCCCCTCTCCTCACTTGAATCTACAATCCTGGCAATTATAGGTCAGATTTTGGTCATGGCCAATAACATTGTGCAACCGACACTAAAATTGTAACCCGTGACCCTCCACCCTCTCCCTGTCACCTTTAACTTTGTCCCCATCAACCTGGATCCTCTGAACACCACTGTACACCTTCCCTCTGTAACCCTTGAACCTCCCCCACATTGGGCGGCACGGTAGCACAGTGGTTAGCACTGCTGCTTCACAGCTCCAGGGTCCCAGGTTCGATTCCCGGCTCGGGTCACTGTCTGTGTGGAGTTTGCACATTCTCCTCGTGTCTGCGTGGGTTTCCTCCGGGTGCTCCGGTTTCCTCCCACAGTCCAAAGATGTGCGGGTTAGGTTGATTGGCCAGGTTAAAAATTGCCCCTTAGAGTCCTGAGATGCGTAGGTTAGAGGGATTAGCAAGTAAATATGTGGGGGTAGGGCCTGGGTGGGATTGTGGTCGGTGCAGACTCGATGGGCCGAATGGCCTCCTTCTGCACTGTAGGGTTTCTATGTTTCTATGTTTCTATTACCTAGGACCCTGTCATAGTGGAATTGGACATGTTGTCCCTTCCTCTATGAGCCTCCGTGAAACCTGTGGAAATCCCCCCCTCAGTTCCTAAACCCTCCCTGCTTCATCCTTAGTGTTTCTGTTAGTTCCTGTGACCCACCCTACAAGATGCAGATATCCCTAGCTCAGACTCTACCAAATCAAACTAGCTCCTGTGACTGTGAACGTTTTACCTGCCAGCCAGCACCTTGAGTTTGACCCACATGTAAGCAATACTGGCCCCACCCTTTAGGCTCCCAATTCCGTTTATCTTCAGGGACTGCCTCCGATCTTTCTCAGCCACACCCATGATGCCAGGTCCTTCTCACTCCGTTCTTCCACACTCCACCCACCTCTTCCAGTCCTCCATGCCCCATATCTCTGTCACTCCTGACTCACCCTTGCCAGTCCAGTCCCTCCCTCAATCCAAGATGCCATTCTCCTGCTCCCCTCTCTTGAGCTGCTGAGTCCAACAAAGACAACCGCTCACCTCAGGCACAACTGCACAAAGCCAACTGCTGCACGACATCTTTAAATGAAGATGAACTAGGTGTCATGAATTTCCTGTGTGCCACTGACATTATCTTGGTAGGGCTTAATTTCAAATGTTTTCAGATAATGAGGATTAATGACATGCAAATGTATTACAAGTGGGAACCCCACAGTACAGCGTGAAGCCCAACGCCCACTGCACATCACCAGATTATATCTTCACCCACTGCCATGATTCCAATCCCCAGTCATTAATTAACCTAGTTTCCTGCTCCTAGAGTCTTCACCAAATTCTACCTGAGGATACAATTTTCCTTTAAAAAGAAGAGCTAATTTAAAAGTGAATTTTAGGAATCAAGCCCTTGATTTGATCGAGATCTGGGCAAAATTCCCACTAAAAACAGACCAGGGCAACGTGAGATTTGAAAATGATGGCCCAATGAAATCACCAACAATATTTGGACAAAGCCAGGCGTGCTTTTAGAAAAAACCATTCCCACCAGTCACTCACTGCAATTTTCCATGGTCAAGATCCCACTTCTGCCTGTCGTCCTGTTAGTGAAATGAGCTGTGAATCAGGCAGATCTCTGGGAAGTTTAACTTAAATGAGGAGTTGCTGTTTTGAACAGCAGAGTCTCCAGATCTCCGGCCTCTCTTGTGTATACTGCCCACTGCACGTGAACCATAGAGTCATAGAGGGCGATCTTACCATCGCGCCCCACCGGCTGATGGGTCAGCCGGTAACATCATAAGAGAGCTGAGAAATCAGGTTCGCTCCTGATTTCTCACCTCTTGCAATCTTACCAGCATCGAATATGTGGTGCAGTCAACTTCCTGCCCATTTCCAGCTGCATAAAATATTCAAATTTATTGCAATGCTGATTTGAATGAAATTAACGAACCCAGGACCCAATCATCTGGGCTCACTTGCCAGTGTGGCCTAGCTGGAGAAGGTTCTCTCTGGCAAGAACCACAGCTGATGCCCAACAACAGGGACCAGATGTGAAAGCCTCGCCAGTAGAGCCAGAGAACATTGAAGCCCCCCAAGAGTTTGAGGGTAAGGGGGTGCCCATTGGGCAGTGCCAGGCTGGCACCCTGGCACTGCCCACTGGGCATCCTGGCATTGCCCATCAGGTGCTGGGAAGTGACAAGGGGGCAGGGCCTGAAGGGAGTGAGGCCTACTGGGCAGGCGGGGCCAGACTGCGAAGGTTGGGCTGATTGGGGGGAGAGGGAGAGGGGATCGTTGCACATTCTGCGGTTGTGATCAGTGGGGTTGGACACCGCTGCCACTCTGCATAGGGAGTGGCTGTGGGGGTTGATCGATTGGCTGAGAGAGGGGGGGGTCGATGGGTCTGGCTTGGGTATAGGCGCAGGTTTGCAATCAGCCACAGAGCCCTGTGCTAGCGCGGAGGGGATGCAGGGTTTAGGCCAGCCATAGAGGCCAGCTGAAAGCAGCAGAGGCTGTTTGACAGGACTCTGCTGTTCTCAGAGCAGAGACTTGCACATGCGCAATTGCGCCCTGTGCTACTATCAGCCGTCTTTCTGGTGATTTAAGCCTCGTCCTCTCCTTCTACAAGCAGAATCCGTTTTTAGGATTCATTTTATGCACTAAGTACATAAGATTCAAGATTTGGACTCGGTGGAAAAAAATGGATCCGAAACTCTCCTGTTTTCACGCTCATTCTGGACTTAGAATCTTTTTAGTAAGATCACCCCTATAGTCATGCATTGCAGAAAAGGCCCTTTGGCCCATCGAGTGGCACCAACAATATCTACCTCTAAAGGCGCACTAATCCCATTTTCCATTTCCTAATTAACCACTCCCACCTCTTCATAAAAATTGAGACAGGAGAAATGAAGAAAGCTGGAAGCAAATGAAAATAAAGTGGGGAAGTGGAATGATTTTCCTGAGCAACAATGTGTTTTGAGTGGCAGACATTATTGTAGAATATCTACATTATCAGGTTTTCTTTCAATCACCAGTCTGTGCTCCTAATTTGCCAGACCACGGGAACATGTAGAGAATGAAACATTCCAACTTCTCTTTGTTTTGATTGGGAAATATTCAGGCACATCAAAACTAGCTGAGCCAGAGTTCAGTTCCATGAAAGAATATATAGTTCTCAGAAAAGAATATAACTGTCTGTCTGTTCAGAGTAATGTTAAATAACTTTATACCTAGCAACCGGATTAGTGTAATCAATGTAAGTAAATCCACGCTAAGATTCCATTACAAACAAAACATTAACTGAGGCATATGGTTATTATAATAAAGACAGAGCTATCTATAAATTCAAAGCAAAACAATTCCACAGATATGTCCATTTTAAATGAATACGTCCCTCAACTGAGCATAATTTGACAAAAGCACAGAATTTCAAGATACCAAATTGTTTTCTTTTCAAGTAATTATATAGAATTACTAATCCACACATAAATTCTGGTACAAAATCCTGATCCATGCACATTTTTATCAGTCCTGCATACTTGGATATTGAGTTTGCTGCCTTGTTTCACTTTAAGGCAACAATACATCTTAAAGCTCTAATATCATCATAACACCCTGTGAAAGAAAATAAGCAGAGTGTTCTTTTATTGGCACAGACTTTGGTCCCTGGAGGTGTTTTCACTGCTTAGAAGTGCTTGATTTGCACACTTTGGGAGGATTTTTTGTTTCGCAGCAAGGGGAGGGAGATGGAAGGGAAACTGAGTGATCCACTCGCTCTCAGCCCGCCCCCCCCGCCACCCCCACCCCCCCACCCCCACCACCCCCACCCCCCACCACCACCCCCACCCCCCCACCACCCCCACCTCACCCCCCTCCCACGACCCCCACGCCCCCTCCCACCACCCCCAATCCCCCAATCCCACCCCCCCGCCCCCCCACTCCCCACCATCTCAGCTCATCCAATCAAGCACTGAATAGCCAATTAGTGGCTTTCTGGCGGGAGAATTCCAATGAGAGGTGTGCAAAGGGAGTGGGCTCCACACCCAATCAGGACTGTAAACAGGGATGTCAAGTGGCAGAGGGATAATGCCGCAAGCAGGAAGTTGGCTACGAGTTTCAAAGCTCCTGCTCTCTGAACCTCTCTTTACTTTTTATTGAAAGCTCAAAAAAGCTATTAAAAAAAAACTAGTTTAAAAAATATGCAGATGCTGAAACCTTCCCCGAGGAATCTGTTGTGCATTTAACCATGGTCATGGTGTCTGGCCTTTTCTTCCACCCTTGCGCTGTCTTGTTATAGCTGATGTGAAACACTCCCAAACATTCTCACTGCTGATGCCCATAAAATGCAGTGGGCTAATTGGGTCGTTAACAAACTCAATAATTTGTTACAAAAACAGAAAATACTGGAAAATCTCAGCAGATCTGGCAGCATCTGTGAAGAGAGAGAGTAGAGCCAACGTTTCGAGTCTGGATTTGAAACATTGGCCGGAAATTTAACATCCCGCTCACCACAGGAGCAGGTGAGGGACGAAACTGAAGGCCAACATACCATTTGCCTTCTTTACTACTTTCTGCACCTGCATGCTTCCCTTCAGTGACTGGCGTACGAGGACACCCAGGTCTCGCTGCACATTCCCCTCTCCTAATTATGGCCATTCAGATAATAATCTGCCTTCCTGTTTTTGCTACCAAAGTGGATAACTTCGCATTTATCCACATTATACTGCAACTGCCGTTGATTTGCCCGCTCACTCAACTTGTCCAAATCATACTGAAGCATCTCTACATCCTCTTCGCAGCTCATCCTCCCACCCAGCTTTATGTCATCTGCAAATTTAGTTCCCTCATCTAAATCATTAATATATATACAGTGAATTGATTTAATAAATCCATTCTTGCACTCTTGGGAATCTCCAGCTTTGGATTAAAGATGTACTTATTGCACAAGTAAAGAGATATTTACTAAATCAAAGCTTTATAAGTAATCCACTTGGACAGAAATTTTAAATATCCAAAAACAGAGTATCTGATTCTGCAATGGGCGAGACTGGGCCTGGCCTCTCCTAATGTTAAAAGTTAGTATCAATAATTTGAACACACTGCATGGAATATTAGAACTGGGACCAGCACTGTGACTGGCTGGAGAGTAGAAAATCCCATGAAGAAGCCCAAAGAAACATCTCATTGGTAAGGAGAATGTGGACAAACTCCCAGGGCTTGATTTGATGGGGGGATGAAATGTTTGCCCATCCACCGCCTCCCCCCCCACCCCCGGCCCCCCCCCGCCATCCCCCCTGCCCCCCCCGCCCCCCCCGCCCCCCCTGCCCCCCCCGCCCCCCCCGCCCCCCCCCACCATCCCCCCCACCATCCCCCCCACCATCCCCCCCGCCCCCCCTCCCCCCGCCCCCCCTCCCCCCCCGCCCCCCCTCCCCCCCCGCCCCCCCCGCCCCCCCTGCCCCCCCTCCCCCCCGCCCCCCCGCCCCCCCGCCCCCGCCCCCCCGCCCCCCCCGCCCCGCCCCCCCGCCCCCCCCGCCCCGCCCCCCCGCCCCCCCCGCCCCCCCGCCCCCCCCGCCCCGCCCCCCCGCCCCCCCCGCCCCCCCCGCCCCGCCCCCCCCGCCCCCCCCCCCGCCCCCCCGCCCCCGCCCCCCCCCGCCCCCCTGCCCCGCCCCCCCCCGCCCCGCCCCGCCCCCCCGCCCCCCCGCCCCCCCGCCCCCCCTGCCCCCCCCTGCCCACCCTGCCCCCCCCTGCCCCCCCCTGCCCCCCCTGCCCCCCCTGCCCCCCCCACCCCCCCCCCACCCCCCCCTGCCCCCCCCGCCCCCCCTGCCCCCCCCCGCCCCCCCTGCCCCCCCCCCGCCCCCCGCCCCCCCCCCCCTCCACTGGGAGGAAAGTCAGGCAACAACTGATGCCTCCAAAAGAAGCCCACCCCACACAAATAACACACTGACAGTGGGACTTCCACACCTGAGTGGAACATTGCAGAGAGGTTGGGCCAGCAGTAACTTGCAAGGTTTGTGTGGTTTTCCTTCGAAGATATGGTTTAGCTATAACATTCATGCCATGGTACAAGCTGATAATTATTGTACACACACAACCAGGTGCAGCTGGTTAACTCTATGTATAAACAGATACAGCAGACTGTGGGTTTGCAGACATAACTCTACATAGCTGGCATTACATATTTTAGAAAGAGAATGAGCATTTATGTAGCTGTCGGTGTGCAGCTGCCATAGAAAACAAACTTGGCAGTCTGGATTCTGCCTAAGAAAGTGTCAAACTATTTTCAATTGTGTTGCAAAACCGGATGTGCACATTGTTCTGAGAGATGCTCCTAAGGATGGCAGATATTTGCTTCTATTCTTCCCAATCAAACAGGAACAGTTTTCCCTTGCTACCCCCAGGGAAGTTAATCTAGGAGGAAATGGGTACTCACCAAGGAGAGCATTATTAACATGAAGAAACTATTATGCTTTCAATTCTATTATCTGGATTTCAATGTGAATAAAGCTGATGTAATGATGGGTGCTTGTGTTGGCTAGCATTTTAACTGAAAACAACTTTGTGTGCACCAATCCAGATCCTTATGCCCAACCTCAATTTTTGATTTGATTTATTATTGTCACATGTATTGGTATACAGTTTCTTGTGCGTTATACAAACAAGCATACCATTCGTAAGGTACACAGGGGAGAAGGAAAGGAGAGGGTGCAGAATGTAGTGTTACTAGGGTGTTGAGAAAGATCAACTGAATATAAGATAGGTCCATTCAAAAGTCTGATGGCAGCAGGGAAGAAGCTGTTCTTGAGTCGGTTAGTACATGGCCTCAGACTTTTGTACTTTTTAAAGAACATTATTATGTATGAATCAGTTCAGATAAGGTTCACAAGTGATTTCTGGGATCAAGGGATTATCTTATGAGGAAAGGTTGTACAGCTGGGGCCTGTATTGATTGGAGTTTAGAAGGATGAGAAATGATCTTATTGAACCATAAAAGATACTGAGGGGACTTG
The DNA here is from genome assembly GCF_964213995.1 of Mustelus asterias. Taxonomy (NCBI): domain Eukaryota; kingdom Metazoa; phylum Chordata; class Chondrichthyes; order Carcharhiniformes; family Triakidae; genus Mustelus; species Mustelus asterias. The sequence continues at coordinate 91,819,233 of NC_135801.1, read as the reverse complement.
ACAGGGTGAATCTTGAGAGCGCATGTCCCCTTATTGGAGAGACTAGAACTGTCTGCTTGTATGTTCCCAATTCCTGCCTTGGATGTTTAGTGCTGATGACTGAATTTGACAACTAACCCTCTCTTTGACTGCGTGTCTGTGTCCATTGAGTTGAAAAGTTGGCTGAGAGAAAATTATCCAATCACGGGTGATGGAACTTTAACAAACGAAAAGAGTGCACCACGCACCAGCTTTCTTTCCCCTCAGGGGAACTCCTTATGCAAATATGCAAATAGGTTCCCAAGGCCAGAATTCTTCACAGAATTCACACGCTATTACCGCTGCTAGCGAGAACGGAGAATTTAGCGCTCAACTAAATCTCCATTCACTGCCAAAGAATCTCAGCTGCGGGCAAGATCGGGGTGAATCCAGCCCCAAATGACCCAGAGGCCTCTTGGTATTCCTATCCATTCTTATCTTCTCATCAACTTCTATCAGCATTGATAAACCTTCCAATTCTTGTCCAAATCACCACGTGTGAATCAAGCCAGCAGACAATCAACTGTTCTCAATTTCCCATTTGACATCCATATACCTATTTCAAGCCTTGCTGAATAGCAATGAGCAATGAGCAGTGTTAATTGATGGTTTCCCTTCTGAGTCTGGGGGCACTGGGGCCAATTGTTCCAGCTTGGACAAGTCAACAATGTTTAAACCAGCAAGAATCACATTACCGGGGGAGTTTTGATTTATATGACTTAGCACTGAACCAGGTCCCTTTCTCCTAAGGTCATAGTTTTAATGAAATAAGCAATTATTACATAATCATCAAACATATTGCTTGTACTACAAAATTAGTTCAAAAGATCCCTGTTTCATTTCTCACACCAAAATGTTACTCCTGTTAAATTCCTCATGATCAACCTGATTATTTCCTTCTAAAAGCAATTGCAATACATTTTTAGCTCAGTATTATATCCCAGTTTGCTTCAACCAACAGGGTGCAATAGCAGGTTGATATCAATTTCGTAAACTTGACCTGCAATTGGCAAGAATACCAATAGATATTGCAGCAGTAATTATTCAAATTGAAACCAAGTTTTTTAAACCTTCAGTTCTGGGGCCAGATCATCTCGAAATAATATTCTGTCGTATATATATTGAGGTTTCAAACACACTGCTGATTCAGCTTGCTGAGGGTCATTGAGACTTTACATCAGATTTTTTGTTTCATTATTTTGAAAGGTATGATCAAGATTGTCTTTTTGAAAGTTGTTAGGAGAATGGTAGTGGATTTCACGCCTGCTATTATATTGGATACTTCAGAACTCTGCCTGTATTTACCTTCAGGTGTCCTTCGTTCAGTGTGACAGAACCACTTCAACTGACAATTGTTTGTCTGTACTGGAGTCAATTCATCTTGCAAAATTACACTGAGAGCAATCTCGTTCCCCAGCTGTCTGATTTGTGAGCAGCAGTGTTTGGACAATGAGTGCATTTGAACACTGATAATTCAGAGCCAAGAGCTGCGAATTACAATAGAATACTGACAGCAAAGCATTTGCTATACATTTCATCCAGAATTCCTTTGTTCAGTGGAAATTGAGCTGCAAATTTAAGATTCTCCATCACAAATATTTTCTATGTAAGCCAACATGATGGTATTTTCTAGATCATTCCTAAACTCCAATCTTCTGAACTTGAAACATTACCTAATTGTCAGACAAATTGTTCAGGTGCACTATCAGATTTGTGTAATAGAATGTAAAATGGGTCTTGGGCATCAGTTATTCTTTTAAAATAGGTTATCAAACAAGTGTTCCTGCTAAGTTGTGTAACTGCACAGCAGTCTGAAAGTAAGCATGCAAGGCTTATTCTATAATAAATAATACATGTGTGCAGGAGTACAAAAATGCTGCACAATAAATAAAAGGGTGCACACAACAAATAGATTTTAAAGGGAACATTGGCTATGAACTTAACATCGTTACTTATTCCCATTCAGAGGTGTTAATAGTTTTCTCCTCTTTCCTAATAAGGGGTTGATTTCTGACAGTTCAGAGAAACATAGGCATTGACCATTCAACCACTTAAACCTATTTCACTGTTCCTCTAACGTAATGAGCTTTGTCAATGTGATTATGTGTGTGGCACTTGTGCACAAATAACTAACTACCAGAAAATTCAGTGTTTGTATATGCAACCATGTAGTCCTGTTCCCTATCTCAACCAGGGAAATTTATGAAACAAATAAGGAGAATAATTATTTTGCACAAGTATTTACAGCAGAGGAAGTGGTCAACATGTTGGACATGCTAAGGAAATCAGGGACATGGATGCAACAAAATTGACAAAAGGAAAACACGAGTAGAGAAGAAAATAATTACACTGAAGAGTGACAAATTCTGAGGACCAGATTGTTTCCATTCCAAATATTTGGAACATTATAGTTTGGATGAGAACATTGCAAATTCCCTAACTATAATCTTTCAAAGTTCCCTCAATTTGGGAACTGTTCCTTTAGATAGGAAAATTGTACAGGCCACTCTGGCATTTAAGAAAAAGTGAGAGAAGGAAACCAGGGAATTATAGACAGCTCGTCTAACATCTGTTGTTGGGAAATTATTGAATGCATAATTCAGAGTACGATGACTGAAAACTTTGAAATTTTTCTCAGCTGATCAAAGCGCCGCAATGGATTTGTAAAGAGTGGTTCATGCCTGAAAAACCTGATTCAATTTTTGAAGAGGCGACTAAAGGAGTTCATAGGGGAATGTTTATAGACTTCCAGATGGCATTTGACATAGTGCCTCATAAAAGACTGTTAGCTAAAGTTGAAGCTTATAGATTTTCAGGCAAAAAGAAATTGGTTGAGTGGCAGAAGACAAGAGAGGAAAGATGGTAGGTTCTTGATTGAAAGGATGTGACTAGTGGTATCCCACAAGGATTTGTGTTGGGACCTCATTGACTCATTAGTTAAGACAATAGAATTGAAATCACACATCCAATCTAGCCAATGACATAAAGATAGGTAGCATTGTAAACTGTGATGGTGAAAGCATAACATTACTGAGAGATAGTAATGGTGAATGAACAAAACTGTTCAAATAGCTATCAACGTAGTCAAATGTACAGCTATTCACTCTGGGGCTGAAGAAGATACAACTGGATATTTTCTAAATAGTGAAAGTCTAGAAACAATGGAGGTTTAAAGAGACTTGGGTGTGGGGGGGTCCAGGTATATAGAATATTTAAATGTCAAGAACAGGTACAGAAAATAAAACAAATGGAAGGCTAATGAAATATCCAGATGACTAGAATACAAGGGGGTCATAATTCATCCAAACAAAGCACTGCTTAAACCACACCCGGAATATTGTGAGCAGTTTTGGACATCCCTTAGAAAGGATATTTTGGCCTTGGCGGGAGTACACTGAAGATTTACCAGAATAGTACCTGAACTCCAAGGCTTAATTTACAAGGAGATGGAATAACAACTTTGTTTGTATTCCCTTGAATTTTAAAGGTCAAGGGATGATTTGATAGAAGTTTTCAAGACAGCAAGGGGAGCAGATAGGGGAGATTGGGACGGACTATTTCCACTAGTTAGGGGATCTTGAATTAGGAGCATTGTCTAAAAATGAGAGCCAGATCCCTCAAATGCGAAATTAGGAAGGAATTCTATACACAGAAGGTGGCAGAAGTTTGAAACTCTCTTCCACAAATGGCAATAAATGTTAGTTAATTTTAAATCTGAGACCGATAGATTTTTGTCATGCAAAGTACTAAGGGATCTGGGCAAAAGCGGGTATATAAAGTTAGGCCACAGATCAGCCATGATCTAATTGAGTGGCTGAAGAGGCTTGAGGGGCTAAATAATGCTATGTTCCCTTGTGAGTTAGTGAAAGTTTTAAGGCTAACCATTCACTTAAAGAAGTTACTGACCCCATCTTCAGATAAAGCACATGTTGGGCAGTCCAGCTCAAGCCATTTTTCTGTCCTGGCCTCAGCATGAATGGTATTGCTTACAACCAGCTTGTCATTCCGGACACAGACACAAATCACAGGCCTACAACACTGTTATGTTCTTCTTTTTGACAAAGACATACCAATCATACAATAGTAATATGGTTCTTTAATTGAAGGTAAGATTATATACAGATAATGTTTGCTGGGAGACTGTGAGGCACACGTACATTCTAGTTGCTGCTGCTGTAGACTGAATTCAGAGCAATGGAACTATTGGATCACATGCTGTACCAATTAAAATACTTAAACATGACTAAGTATAATTCTTAACAGCGAGCTATCTCTATTGTTCCAATTTAAAGCAATACCCCATAGACATTCTTTAGAAGTAGTTAGCACAAAAACAAGTATGCTCACATGGTGCTGGACTGTCAGCTTTTTAACTGAGATCCAGACAGCAGTTTTCAGAGAAAGATATATCCTCAAAACAGCAAAACCTCAGAGAAGTAAACCTAGCCTCTGGCAGCTCCCAGTCTCCAGACGTCAGAGACAGAAAGGGAAATCTCTCTTTCTGTAGCTTTCAAAACAGCAGTTCTCAGAGAAAGATCCACTCTCATACAGCAGAATCTCCAGGAAACAGACTTATCTCCTCACATATTCCAGTCTCCAACTTCAGAGAGAGCACAACTCTCTCTCAACTGAAAAGCAGCGTTTAAGCTTGAATATTCTGTGTAAGCCTAGCTGTACCCAGTCATATGACCATACCTGTCAATCATCCCAATCAAGTCCCACTCTGCAAACATTCCAGGGGAACACCAAGAACAACAGAAAAGCATCAGTTCAGATTAAATGAAAAATTCTACCAATTAGAAGCAATTACGCTGCAACAGTACTCATACAGCCGGTTGTAGACAGGACGACTCTGATAAAATGGAAGGGACTGCTAGAAACATCCTGCACAAAAAAATGACAAATACATTTCGTAAAGGCACAGTATTGTCACACTACAATGCATTCCTCCTATTTTCCAATTGGGGATTTGACAAGGAAATGCCTTGTCAGAGTGTTGCACAAAGCAGTCATGAGGAATATATTTTTAATAGATTCATAAATTCCCAAATTGCCAATAATACCTTTGGCCTGGATGAGCCCACATTCCATGTATACTTGGAGTGTGTGAAGTTGCAATCCCTCTTTATTATTTAAAAGAGCTGTTACTCATTGTCTGGTTGCACTTCAGTTCCGTGCTCCTTATCTTTGTCCAATCAGTGAGAAGGGGATAGGACGGGTTGGAGGATCTTCTCTCAGAACTGTTATTAGGCCTGACTAAGGTGACTGTTAACAGGCCCAGGCACCTGACACTCGAGGGGGTTATTCGGCCTGATTTCATGCCTCTTCTCCATGGCTATGTTCGCACCCAGGTAAAGTTTAGAGTTAACTTATTAGTGTCACAAGTAGGCTTACATTAACACTGCAATGAAGTTACTGTGAAAATCCCCTAGTCGCCACACTCCGGCACCTGTTCAGGTACACTGAGGGAGAACTTAACATGGCCAATGCAGTTAACCAGCACGTCCTACGGACTGTGCGAGGAAACCGGAGCACCTGGAGGAAACTGACGCAGACATGGGGAAAATGTGCAGACTCCGCAGAGTCAGTGACCCAAGCCAGGAATCAAACTCAGGTACCTGAGCTGTGAGGCAGCAGTACTAACCACTGTGCCACTGTGTTACCTGGGATACTCTCCAAGTATCCTTGGAGAGGGAGCATGTAATGTCCACCAATGTGCTTGAGGTCTTCTACAAACAGTGGATACCAGAAGGACAAAGGGGGGTGTGCATCATTACTTTGTTACGTTTAAAATAAATGTGATTTAATTCCAAGCTTCTTGGTTGTGCCCCTTTAAGCAGGGAGCTACTGTTAACTATTTAAGAGTGATGACACTTGTTATTAATACAAATATAAATTTACATAGAAGAATTAACAGCTTGAATTCTATATAACAGGACTGGAAAACAACCATTCTCACTTCACAGCTGCATTTTAAAATTCATTCTTACAAATGTAGACTCTGCAACTGGATTAATGAACGGAAGAAACTTTAAACAGTACAAAACTTTGCTGCAACCCCTCTAGCAAAATGATCATCAAATAATCTTCTAAACTTTTACTTCCAGGAGCAAGAGCAGGCAAGCTGGAGCTCTCATTCCAGCGAGCTTTAACCACAAATTATGCTTTTTGAATTGTTATCATATTCACGTCACCAGAGCATTTTATAAAGTATACAGATTGTTGGACACACAGCAACCTTACAGCGTCAGTGGTGAGGTATCTGAGCTTTTCTTATTTAAATTGTTGTATACATCGCTAAATCTTATCTGCAGTTAATTGTTTAGCTTCAGTAGGAAACGGCAAAGGATTGTGAGCGAAGCCCTGTCCATCACGCAAATCAGCCTCCCATCCATTGACTCTGTCTACATTTCCCACTGCCTCGGAAAAGCAGCCAGCATAATCAAGGACCCCATGCACCACGGACATTCTCTCTTCCACCTTCTTCCGTCGGGAAAAAGATACAAAAGTCTGAGGTGACGTACCAACCGACTCAAGAACAGCTTCTTCCCTACTGCCGTCAGACATTTGAATGGACTTACCTTGCATTAAGTTGATCTTTCTCTACACTCTAGCTATGACTGTAACACTATATTCCGCACCCTCTCCTTTCCTTCTCCCTAAAGTACTCTATGAATGGTATGTTTTGTCTGTATAGTGTGCAGGAAACAATACTTTTCACTGTATCCCAATACATGTGACAACAATAAATCAAACCAAATGAAAAGTTATTGTAGATTATTCTGTGCAGTTAAATAACCCTGAGTCACGCCTGGTGTCCGCTTACCAGGTGCATGTCTTTTGAAACCAGTCATGCTTCACACCATTCAACATGACATGGATGGACTTTATTGACATGAGGGTATGATTCCAGTATATGGGCCTGATAATGAGATACAAATGTATTCCAAAGAGGTTCTCGGCTTTGAACAGCAGAAAACACGGCCCACCACTGATAAGGGAAGGGAAGAGGAGGGGGGGGCGAGGAGGAGGAGGAGGAGGGGGGGAGCGAGGAGGAGGAGGAGGGGGGCAAGGAGGAGGAGGAGGGGGGGTGAGGAGGAGGAGGAGGAGGAGGGGGGCGAGGAGGAGGAGGAGGGGAAGATTGTATCAGGTTTACACGTCGATGTTAAACCTGACTTTGGATTCTCACGACATGTTTCGCCCCTGTTGCTGAACCTGCCCATTGGAAAATACCAGCCCTTAAATTCAGTCATAGATTGGCACTAATGTTATTCATCAGCCAGACTAGAAGGCAGCCTCCTTTCACTGAACAAAATGAATCCGTTGGATTTATGTGATGATTTGTTAGCTCGGAAAGGTCAGAAAAATACATATAAGCTGCTCCACTCTACTGTAGTGTGGATGTGGATTCTGTAGCACTTCCTGCAAAGTTACAGCAATGGAGCAAGAGCAGTTCTCAAGAAATATAATCATTTATTTTCTCTGATTCTGACTCAAAAATCACCAGCTTTATTAGATTCAGTTATCATAATTTTCCATGGGTAGGATTTGAACTTATTACCTCTGGGTTGTTAGCTCAGTACCATAAACCAGTAGACAACCATGCCCTGAAGCAGGCAATGCTTCCATTTATTATTATTAAGGTCAAAAACTGATGAAGAAATCTGTTTTAACAGAAAACACATAAGCGTTTGAAGTAAAATCGCGAAGATAAATTAATCTATTTGCACAAGTAATTTGGAGAAATGGGATATCGAAAGCTTTTGAAGGTCCCTGCATTTTTTTTGAAGAGGTCTGTTTTCTTTCAGTGAGCAGGATCTGCTGTGGATTTAACTGCTTTAAAAGTAGCATCGCATTTCGTTATAAATATTTACAGCATGTGTTACGGGAAATGGCTTATTTTGTACACTACGGCCCACAGACAGGTTCAAACATTGAGCCTTATCTTGTCAGCTTGCCCAGAGCAATAGCCTGACTGACTGAACAATAACAACAATCTCCCAAGACCGAACCATCCACGGGTAAGTTTGAATTGCACCCTCAGACTAAGGCAATGTATTTTTTTCTCAGATGTATTTTTTTCCCCTTTTTTGAAGCCTTCCATTGCCTGGACTAAACATAAATTAAACATTACTGAATTTCCACACTGAATTATCTTGAGTCTCATCACAATAGTCTAGCACTGCTTAATCATGGAAAAGAAAGCCAAAATGATCACAATTACAGTTATCACTTATCTGTATCTATTACGACAAAAATGTTTGTTACACTACATGAATATTTTCAAGATGAATGTTATTGATTGACGTATTTTGCAGATTTAGTTTCATGATTTTCAAGGCCATTATAAGCCAAAGGAAGAAATTGTCTCTATTATCTCATTTCCTTTTGTTTTGACGTTACAATAGTGCAGCAGGTTTGAAGAAGGCAGATTTATGGACACCCATTTGATGCTAATCCACTATTTAAATATTTACATAATTTCTTGAGCCCCGTTGGCAAACATTCATAGATCAAATCACATGAAATGGATTTATTCTGGAATTTTTGGATAGCATTATTTTCATTACTGAAATGTGAAATAATTTTTAGTTCTGACACAAATGTAAGCAGAATGAAATTGGACAGCATTGACCTGAAGGCATGCGTCGGATGCAGGGAATAATGCCAGTACCCAAATGCATAGGCCCAACTGATCCACTCAATACTGGGCCTTGGACTTCAGTTCAGTTGAACTGGTGAGCTGCAAACACCTGCTGCATGTTCCCAGGTAACTAGCCAGAGAAACAGATGTAAATCAGTCCGGCCTTGGAAGAAGGGAGTCAATTGAGAGGGAGGGAGCAATCAACAATGACAACTTGCATTTATATTGCTCTTTCAATAATCCAGCAGGTGGAGACTGAAGATAGGGAGCGATTAGGAGGTGATAAGGGGTAAAGGGTTGGTGATAAGGCAAAGGCCAAGCAAGGACTTATGTGGAATCAGGAAGAGTAAAGACTCTACATTTAGATAAGTGTTTAAACTTACCTTTTTGATGGCATCTTCCAGAGCATCTTTGAAAGGCTACAATTTAGGCCACATGTAGCCATCGACAGGTCCGATATTGACTGTGTTTAAGGCAACCAGATTTTAGAAACATGCATTAGGCACCTTGTTTGCATCTCCAAAAGTCCTAATGCCTTTTTTGACACAGGACACCTAAATATCAGCCTTTACTAACATGGCGGATAGCACACGTCCCATGTAGAATAGGTGCACACATGTTGCCCGTTACATTAGACACTCATGTGTAAAACAACAAACGTCTCAGCTATGGGGTGGGATTTTCTGGCCGCGCTCGCCCCAAAACCAGGAAACCCCACCCGAGATCAATGGACCGATGCATGGTCCATCCCCCCCCCCCGCCTGCTATGATTCCCGTGGCGGACGCGACAGGAAAATTCCTCCCATGGTGTTTATTTTGAGGTGAGATACATATTCCAGTGTAATAACCCTGACCTTAGATGCAAGGTTTTACTTGTTCCCATCATATAGTATAGTAATCGACCTAACTTTCATTTTCAATGGGTTCTGACTTTAGTATAATAACAACACATATCTTTTTTCTTGCGAAGGGAAGAGCTTTTTTTTTAACATTGTCATGTATATATAGTGATGGCCAATACTGCAATCAAATTCACCTGTTTTTTATTTCAAAAAATTTCTGAATTTATAAACTTGTAAAATTTAACTAGGAAAGCCAACACAGATTTGTTAAGGGTAACTGTGTACAGTTCTGGTCACCCTATTATAGAAAGGATATTACTAAACTAGAAAGAGAGCAGAAAAGATTTTACTAGGATGCTACCAGGACTTAATGGTTTGAGTTATAAGGAGAGGCTGGATAGACTGGGACTTTTTTCCCTGGAGCGTAGGAGGCTTAGGGGTGATCTTATAGAGGTCTATAAAATAATGAGCGGCATGTATAAGGTAGAGAGTCAACATCTTTTCCCAAAGGTAGGGGAGTCTAAAACTAGAGGGCATAGGTTTGAAGTGAGAAGGGAGAGATACAAATGGGTCCAGAGGGGCAATTTTTTCACTCAGAGGTGGGGAGTGTCTGGAACGAGCTGCCAGAGGCAGTAGAGGCGGATACAATTTGTCTTTTAAAAAGCATTTAGACAGTTACATGGGTAAGATGGTTATAGAGGGATATGGGCCAAATGCAGACAATTGGGACTAGCTCAGTGGTAAAAACTAGGCCACATGGAGAAGTTGGGCCGAAGGGCCTGTTTCCATGCAGTAAAACCTCTATGACTCTAAATTGTGTTGAACTAACCTTTTTGAGTTTTTTGATGCGGTCACATGGAGGGTAAAGCAGTTAATGTGTTGTACCTGGACTTCCATAAGTGCTTTTGAAAGTGCCATATAATGGGTTTGCCAACAAAGTTAAAGGCCTTGAAATAAAAAGGATGTGAAGTTAATTAGTTGAGTTACTGGAAATATCTGTTCCTTGGTAGTGATGAATGGTTGTTTTTCATACTGGAGTAGGGTTTAAAGTGGGCTCCTCAGGAGTTGGGTCCTGGAACTGCTGCTTTTCTTGATCTATATTAATGACCTTGATTTGGGTGTAAGGGCACAATTTCAGTATTTTGAAGGTGACATTAAATTTGGAAGTATTGTGAACTGTGAGGAGGATAGTGATAAACCTGTAGGTTAAAGGACTGGGTGGACATGTGGTTGATGAAATTTAATGCAGAGAGGTGTGAAGTGATTCATTTTGATAGGAAGAATGTGGGGATACAATGTAAAGTAAAGGGTACAATTCAAAAGTGATGTAGGAGCTGAGGGACCCATCGTATCCAATTAGACCTAGTGAGGCTCAGGTGGATAGAAAGAAGTATGCGACTCATCACTGGTTATCACTGAGGCTCTTGTTGTCTCGAAGGAGAGATCTGCTGATTGTGACAAAGCTTTTCCCTTTACCACAGGGAAGTGAGTAGTCACAGGTTAGTTGGAGGCCTGGCACTAAGGGCAGGCCTGCCCCTTGCCTCACTGACCTGAATCTAATGTGGGAGAAGAGGAAGGTCCTCTTTCTGAAGCGAGGAGCAGGAAGAGGCCACCTCTTCATACAGCAGGGGCATCACTCTGTTCAGCACCATCTCCCTCTGCCTCCTCTCTCTTTTTATTCAAATAGCAGGACATTTCTGAAGTAGACAATGGCTTAAAGGCAGTTCCTGTTAAAGTGTTAAATCTGTCAGAAGTCAGGTCTTCTGCCATTCATTTTGTTTTGTACAATCCATCATCTGCTCGTTCTGCTTCATATCCTGGTTAGTGATATTCCGACTGTCAACCATTCAGCTCAGTTTCCCCAAAGATGCTTTGTCATATTTAAAGTCTAATGGGATATCATCTTTGTGCTATGATGAAATGAAACTTTACAAAGTGCATCCAGTTTTTATTTCCAAGCAGGAGGGCTTAGGGTTTCTTGTGATGGACATAGGGAGAAGTAGAAGGCAACAAACAGTTTATGATTCAGCCAAAAAAAGTGTTAGGTTCAACTTACAGTTTTGAATATCAGAATAGTGTGTGTCAGACTTCCACAGTGGCTCAGCCAGCTTAGTCAGGAAGTAGCTGACTTGGCCTGGCTAGCACATTGATGCTGATCTGGTAAGCCAATGTTACACAGTGCTTACAATTGGCCTTAACACATTGTGTTAGGGAAGAACAAACTGACAGCAAGTGTGGGAGGAAGCTGGAGGGCAAGACTGGGCTCAGCTGTGAGACATCTCCAGCATTCCTCCCTCTGATCAAATAGTCCATCAATACTCATTGCCAAGGAACAGATATGAGGAATTGTAAAGTTACAGAGGACATCTGGTGCCCACAGCACCATGCCACAGGAGAGAATCAGTACCATGGCCGACTGGAAGAGGGGGAGGAAACTAAACTAACACTGAAATTCCCTTTACACTGGGTGCCTGTGATTCCCACTGGACAGAGATGTTTAGTTAACACTGTTTATATGAAAGTGTGAGATTGAAGAAACCCAAGACCTTTTGAGTTTCGGCGTTGTGTGCATCAGGCACCATTATTAAAGATTATAAATCGTCATGGTCCTTTTAACCAACTGTTCGAGACTTCGGTCGGCCCTCTCAACCAGAGAGGCTGGGGTTGGAATGTGTGCTTTCAACAAAAGAGCATTCCATTCCCATAGCACCTCTCTTAACATTCTGGGATGATTTATTGAAACATTAAAATGCAGTTTGACAGCAGTTATTTCCATACTGAAAATGTTCCTATATATCAGCACTATTTGACTAACATCTCTCAGTTCTAGAATACAAAAGTACACCAGCTCGTTACCAGTTTTCGGTCCATATTTAATCATGCTCTAGTAACCTTCACACTTTTACAGTGGGGTTTTAATATTTTTAGCAATGTAGATTCTTATGGTTACAATTAATTTATAACAAAATAGAGAATTTTATGAGCTTCCACTTCTGACTCAGAGCCTCACTAATCTATCCGTTAGATAACCCTTCCACTTTGACCAGGAATGACTGCTAGCAATATTAATGAATGGAAGTTTCATGCATTCGTATGACATTATTTGATCACTATTTTCACCTTTTTAAAATAGGTGAATTTAAGACTTCCACTAAAACGGCAGAAAGGAATGTCACATTTGTGTATTTAATGTTTACTCAATATTGTCAACAGCATTTTCTAGCCAAAATACACATGAGATAGTCTCCTTCTCGTCCACTGTAATAATGTCACAAGTTGTGTAAAGATGGCTTTTCCTAATCTAGCATTTTAAGAATTGGTCAAAATTTGGATACTCACAAAAAAAAATTTTGGATACTGTCAGACCATTTGAATGTAGCTATTTGTTCAGCAGAATCCAAAAGTATCTGTCCAATAATGTATTAGTCAATTTGGGTATTATTTAGTTCATCATACGTCCACTGAATATGTGTCCAATTTCTTTGCAGTCTGGTATCTGATTTCTTGGATCAGAGAAATTATTCCAGCAATGGTTTCAGACATTGGCGAGAAGAATCACATATAATGCTTTTCATGCCTTTGGCCAATAAATAGCTTTCAATTTATATTTACTGTTGTTTGTTGTGAGCAAATGCAATAGACAATTTGTACAAAGCAACGTCCCACAAATAGCAAAAAATAAACTGGCTGGTTAATCCGATTTGGCAGTGTTCGTTGAAGGATGTATATTGGTTAGGACAGTGGGAAAAATGCTTGCTTCACCCTGAAAAAGTGCCACAGGATCTTTTTGCTGAAATTTTGCTATGTCGTGCGCCCCACCACCTCTGCCAGCAAGAACAGAGAATTTGGCGCTTAGCCAAATCTCCATTCACTGCAGCGGGACTGGAGAATCCCAGCCGCGGGCGAGGTTGGAGAATTCCAGCCTTTAAATCCACTTGAGCAGGCAGATGGGGACTTTAACATTTCATCTAGGATTCAGCATCTACAATGAAGAGTTCAGCAAAAGTATTTAAGTTCTGGAGTGATCTGAGTCTACAACTTTAGAGTCAGAGCCACGACTGAGCCAAGCTGACTCTTGCTGATAGAAAGTCAGTGGGAGTTCCTAAACTATCATCATAACTTTGGCTGGAAAGGTTACAGTGGGAGGAAATTACTGGCGTCAGTGAGGCCCAGTCTCAATCAAAAACTCAGAAACTTGCATGAGTGTTGTGACTTGGCTTGTTCTCCAATTGTTGATCATTCTGAAAAGCTCTCACCTCTGTTTGGTCCTTCTACAGGTGACTTTCCAGAAACAGGATCTTGACGTTCATCTTGAGTGAATATTGTTTGTAAAATATCAAAGCATCATTCTCAATGTTACAGAAAAAATACAGGAAAAATCTGTTAAAATCAACTTTTCCTCTGAACTGGAATTGACAATTCCTTTTCATTTCACAGTCTTTTGCAAGTTGTATTCCCTACTCTCTTAAGTTTCAACCCTTACCCCTATCCATCATCCTGTATGCACAAAGATGCACTTAAGCAAGTCCCTGACTGATTGGATAGGCTTTATTTTCCAAAATATTTCCCTGCATACTTTGTTAAGGAGCGAGAAAGATGTGTTGTGATTTGGCTCACTCTTGTACCTGCCATTCTCTTCCTGATAACTCCACAGATGGCATGCCCAACATCAAGATGTCAAAAAGGAATTGCATTTGACAGCCATTGTAAATCCACTTTGACTGACACGCCCAACTTTCATTATTTTCTTGATTGATCTAACATCGAAAGTCATATTTATTTTCAAACTTCCTTTGGGAAGTGGAAAACCAGACCCGAGTTTGCAGCAGCAGTTCGGCACAATAATGTGTTCTGACCGGCCGATATCAACATACTGTCTTATTGGTTAAAAGTGTGACAGAGATTAATTTGAAGAGTGAAAAATAAAAGGCATGTGCTGATTTGCAATGTGACATTAGCAAAAAAGGAAACATCAATCATTATTATCTATCCAGGAAGCTTAACTGGGAATGAACGGCAATTGTGTTTTTTACATTTTGACCAACAGTCTGCAGTGAAGGATTGTGCAATGTAATTAAACTTTTGTTTCATTCTGCCATGTTGAATTTATTGAGCTGAGCAGTTTGTCTGACTGCTAAGCCTGACATTTTGACAAATGCACAGCGCTTAGTTCAGCCAACAAATATACATTGACCTAATGTCTCTCTGCTTGTCTCACACACACATTTGCACGCACAGCAGATTATGAGTATGACTTTTAAAGGGATTCTGTTCGAACATTTGACTATGTTTGATAAAATATAATTAGCAGTTTGGTTTCTTGTGGGAAAGCACTTCTTAATTTGTATATGTTCTTTTCCTAAGCTACCTCTACAACTTAACCCTGGGGGAGTTTGTATATAGGTGTTGGCAAGTATAACTGTAGCAAATGCACTGTAATGAACAGCTAGGGTGCCTCATTTTATAAATATTACTCTAAAAGTCATGTACATATTTTGTCTGGGGCATTGACGCCATTGACGCCATAGTTCAAGGCTCTGCACTTTTTGTTATTTCTTACCACCAAAGTTAGCAAACACTACACAGTGTCTGAATTGGTCGTGGTTTAATCTGAATCAACCAGAAATCTTTAGAAAGAGAAGAAGGGGAAAAGAAACATTTGCAGCCAGAAAGGCCAAAGTTCTATATCTCTTATGAGCCGATGACAATGGACATAAAAAGACCAAATTGGTCACCTAGTCCATCCCATCCAGATTTAGTGCAACTTGTTCGCCAACATTCTCCTCACCACCTGAAAGGGAAAAGCGGAGAAAAAAAACCTGAGGTCAAAATAGAAAAAAATGTGGGAGAATTACTCTCTGACCCCTTAAGACAATCAAAAGAAGTTTCACTGATTATAGCTACACTTCAGCTACCTTAAATAGAAACATAAAAACATAGATGCAGAGTAGGCCATTCAGCCCTTTGAGCCTGCTCCACCATTCGTTTTGATCATGGATGACCATCGAATTCAATATCCGGATCCCCCCTTCCTCCCATATCTCTTGATCCCTTTAGCCCTAAGAGCGATATCTAATTTTGTCTTGAAATCAGCCAATATTTTGGCCTCAACTACTTTCTGTGGTAGTGAATTCCACACATTCACCACCCTCTGGGTGAAGAAATAGTTTGAGATGTTTTCCAGCTTCCTTTAAAAGCCTCGTAGAATCCATTCTAAATATATATGCCAAAAGTCTATTACTTTGATGACTCTGTGTGAAAATAAATACTTCCAGGCATATAACCTAACTTTATAATAGTAAGAGGTAGTCAACACAGATTCCAAAATATTATACTGCCCCAACCAGAGTGAATTCTTTGAAGAAGTAACAGAAAGGGTAGACGTAGTCAATGTGGTAGATGTAATATATTTGGATTTCAAAAACTGAGACAAAAGTCAGAATATTTGGAATAGGGGACAAGTAGCAGAATGGAAGGCAAGCTGGTTAAAAGAACAAAGAACAAAGAAAATTACAGCACAGGAACAGGCCCTTCAGCCCTCCAAACCTGCACCGACCATGCTGCCCGACTTAACTAAAACCGTCTACCCTTCCGGGGATCATATCCCTCTATTCCGATCCTATTCATGTACTTGTCAAGACGCCCCTTAAAAGTCACTACCGTATCCGCTTCCACTACCTCCCCCGGCAACGAGTTCCAGGCACCTGCTACTCTCTGTGTAAAAAATCTGCCTCGTACATCTCCTTTAAACCTTGCCCCTCGCACCTTAAACCGCTGCCCCCTAGTAATTGACTCTTCCACCCTAGGAAAAAGCGTCTGACTATACACTCTGCCCATGCCTCTCATAATCTTGTAGACTTCTATCAGGTCTCCCCTCAACCTCCGTCACTCCAGTGAGAACAAACCAAGTTTCTCCAACCTCTCCTCATAGCTAATGCCCTCCATACCAGGCAACATCCTGGTAAATCTTTTCTGTATCCTCTCCAAAGCCTCCACATCTCTCTGGTAGTGTGGTGACCAGAATTGAGCACTATATTCCAAGTGCGGCCTAACTAAGGCCTAACTAAAGCTGCAACATGACTTGCCAATTTTAAAACTCAATACCCCGGCCGATGAAGGCAAGCATGCCGTATGCCTTCTTGACTACCTTCTTCACCTGCATTGCCATTTTCAGTGACCTGTGTACCTGTACACCCAGATCCCTTTCCCTATCAATACTCTTAAGGGTTCTGCCATTTACTGTATATTTCCTATCTGTATTAGACCTTCCAAAATGCATTACCTCACATTTGTCTGGATTAAACTCCATCTGCCATTTCTCCGCCCAAGTCTCCAACCGATCTATAATCCTGCTGTATCCTCTGATGGTCCTCATCGCTATCCACAAATCCACCAACCTTTGTGTCGTCCGCAAACTTATTAATCAATCCAGTTAAATTTTCCTCCAAATCATTTATATATATTACAAACAGCAAAGGTCCCAGCACTGATCTCTGAGGGACACCACTTGTCACAGCCCTCCATTCAGAAATGCACTCTTCCACTGCTACCCTCTATCTTCTTTGACCGAGCCAGTTTTGTATCCACCTCTGATCCCATGCGACTTCACCTTCTGCACCAGTCTGCCATGAGGGACCTTGTCAGAGGCCTTACTGAAGTCCATGTGGACAACATCCACTGCCCTACCCTCATCAATCATCATCGTCACTTCCTCGAAAAACTCAATCAAGTTCGTGAGACACGACCTCCCCTTCACAAAGCCATGTTGCCTCTCACTAATACGTCCACTTATTTCCAAGTGGGAACAAATCCTGTCTGGAAGAATCCTCTCCAATAATTTCCCTACCACTGATGTAAGGCTCACCAGCCTGTAATTACCTGGATTATTCTTGCTACCCTTCTTAATCAAAGGAACGACATTGGCTATTCTCCAATCCTCTGGGACCTCCCCTGTAGCCAGTGAGGATACAAAGATTTCTCTCAAGGCCCCAGCAATTTCCTCCCTTGCCTCTCTCAGTATTCTGGGGTATATCCCATCAGGCCCTGGGGATTTGTCTACCTTAATGTTTCTCAAGAACCCCAATACCTCCTCCTTTTTGATCTCAACATGACTCAAACTATCTACACATCCTTTCCCAGACTCATCATCCACCAAGTTCTTCTCTTTGGTGAATACTGATGCAAATAACTCATTTAATACCTCGTCCATTTCCTCTGGTTCCACATATAGATTCCCTCCCTTGTCCTTGAGTGGGCCAATCCTCTCCTTGGCTACCCTCTTGCTCTTTATATATGTATAAAAAGCCTTGGGATTTTCCTTAATCCTGCTGGCCAATGCTTTTTCATGACCCCTTTTAGCCCTTCTTACTCCTTGCTTACGTTTCTTTCTACTTTCCTTGTATTCGACACTTGCTTCGTGTGTTCCCAGCCTCCTAGCCTTGACAAATGCTTCCTTTTTCTCTTAGACTTATAAAACAGAAAAATAGAGTAGGGAGTCCAATCCAGTTTTTCAGACGGGTAGAAGGTGGGAGGACTCATCATTGTTCACCAATTAGAGAAATAATTTGAACTTGGGAGTTAGAAATACATTTTCAACATTTCTAACCAATTGGGGGTGTAATTTATAAAGAGGAGGACTAGAACAAATATTGGAAAACTTTAATAATTGTAGAATGGGCATGTAAATAGCAAATGAGCTTCAATACAGATAAAAGTGAAGTTGTATATTTTGGTAGGAAGAAAGGAGGCCAAATATTTCTTAAAAGAAAGGGGAATTTTAACATGGAGGGCAGCTTGGGCTTGGCTGTGGGTGGAAATGGGTTAAATCCAGCAAAAATGAGGGCACACAGACAAATACTTAATCTGAGCACATTAGGCTGGATATATACAGCCCCCTCAGGCGGGGTGAGTTGCCAATTAACATATGGTAATCACTCAATTGAAGCGAGATCTCAACACACTTTTACAATTGACACTAAATTCGTGGGTTTCTTTGGCTTTTTGAAACTAGCCATTGAAAGCGAGGCAAAAGCACAACAGCAATTGAGAGGGCTGATTAAAGCTGATGGAGATATTGTAAGAAATATTCTGAATTCACTGCTGCTTTCTTAACGATGAGTGGGAAAGGGTCTCCTGGCAGTATTTCAGCTGGAGTTTTCTTCCTGCACCTTGGAGGTTTTTTGAATCACATCAAGATGGTGCTTGCCTGAGATTGAACTTGGATGAGGGGCAATATGGCCAGCAGCAGCATGGCCAGCACTAGAGGCAGCAGCAGTGGCCTGCTGTTGAGAGAGAGACCTGTTGCCTGACAAAGATATGGGAAGAGTAGAAAGCTGCAGTTCACAGGAGGCACGACCCATGGCTTGTTGTACAGGCAGAGGCTGAGTTTCCTTGACATACCAGGGCACCAGTGCTTCAGGAGACTCGGGATGTCACGGCAGAGGGTATCAGGCATCCGCAGCCTCCCAGAAGTGGACACTGGACCTGCTGGGCATACTGGCTACACGTTTCCAACAGCTGGCAAAAATGGCACCACTATCAACTGTAGCCCTTGCCATCAAGTCTTTGAAGGTCATCTTGGGTGGAGGAGCCAACGAAGGAGGAGGAAGAGGAGGAGGTATCACTGACCCCTTTGCTCCGGAGAGGTGTCTGTGAGCAGCTAAGTCTCCCATTCCCCCAAGATCTTATTCCATCATCACAATTACACATCTTTCTATCCGTCTGTTATGAACTACCACAGCATCCTCCTGCTAAAGCGCTGAAGTAAAAGCCACTGACAAAGAAAAACATTTCAAAACAACTCTATCTAACAGCTCTCACTGAACTAATCACTTTGGTGTATTCCCTTACTGCCTGACTTGAGTGTGTCCTAATGCTCCTCCGCAGCTCTGCTCTTGTGGCTGCAGCATTGTTAGTGGAAAACCAATGACTTCCACTGGGGAGACTGCAGACGCATCTTGGAGGATGATCTCGAGCAGCTCAGGGTCTTGACAGTCCTGCTTCAGACGTCATCAGTCTGAGCTGGCTCGCTGACAGGCAACAGCAGAGCCACTGATGATGTGGCAGGAGGGTGAATGCTGTCATCCTGAGAGAGGACTGCAGGTCCATGCCCCATGGAGACACTGACACTCCCCCAGGGCACTGCCTCAGCAATCTTACTAATCTGTTAGAGGGCAGATTGTGGAATTACTGTGAGATCCTGAATACCACATTGAGTACTGGCATCTACTGCTGTGATGGCAGCAATGGATCTTATAACTGCATCACTGAGTTTCCAATGCTTGGGTGGCTTCTTCCTTTGCAACAATAGCAGCTGAGATACAGCATCATGAGTGAGTCTGCAAGTTAACTGGTAGTTCCATGCTGGAAAGGAAGTACTCCAAGCTCTGCTCAAACCTTGTTCCACATTCAAACTGGACTCCTCCAAGCTCCTTGACAATAACCATAGGCTGCCTGGAAGACACACCATCTCAGTGAGCATCATCATCAGTATTCTCCTGTAGGTTGCCCCAACAGAGTCCTCATCTTAGTCTCCTGCAGAACTTGTATGTAAGCTCATCCTCTGGTGAGCTGGCATGCAAACTATCCTTTCCCCTGGCATTGCTTCCACCCAATGGTACTGGTGCTTCACCATGTTGCAGACACTGGCTCTTGACTACCTTCACATAGTGTCAGTATCTGAGCTGGTGGCTGCCAGTGGCAGAACAAGAGATGCTGCTTCCCCACCAGAGGTCAACCTCTTGTCCTTTCTCATGAGGCTGCTGTGACTGTCCAGGTGGCAGTTCCTGGCTATCTGATATTATATAGGGTGAGAGGCAGGATGGGGTGAGAGGCAGGATAGGGTGAGAGGCAGGATAGGGTGAGAGGCAGGATAGGGTGAGAGGCAGGATAGGGTGAGAGGCAGGATGGAATGAGAGGCAGGATGGGATGGTAGGTAGGATAGGGTGAGAGGCAGGATGGAGTGAGAGGCAGGATAGGGTGAGAGGCAGGATAGGGTGAGAGGCAGGATGGGATGGTAGGTAGGATAGGGTGAGAGGCAGGATGGGGTGGTAAACAGGATGGGGTGGTAACACGATCTACAGTTATATTTCATGGCAGGAAGCAGGATGAGAGTGAGGTGGAATTTGAGAAGTTGCTTAAAGCAAGAATATACTGTCTCCGTGAATATTCTCGGTGATGCTAGTTACAACAGGTTGTCACAGCTGACCCTGTGATGTTGAGAGCCATCTCCTTTTTGCCTTTAGGAGCTGTAGTTATGCCTGTCCACTTCGGCTTCTGTTCTGCACCCTCTTGTCATTGACCACCTTGTTCCACAAGTGAGAGGGCAGAACATGTTGCAATACGTTTGCGTCATGTGCTGTGATGTAGGGGAGGTGATGGCCTAGTGGTATTACCGCTGGACTATTAATCCAGAAACTCAGCTAATGTTCTGGGTTCTCCAGTCCCGCTGTAGTGAATGGAGATTTGGCTGAATGCCAGATCCTCTGTTCTCACTGGCAGCAGCAGCGGGGCATGAACAGCTGGAGAATTCCAGCACACATGTCCAAAAATGGGAGTAAGTAAATCTTTTCCCCACCCGAAAAGAGAAAACGCTGGAAAATCTCAGCAAGTCTGTCAGCATCTGTAAGGAGAGAAAAGAGCTGATGTTTCGAGTCCAGATAACCCTTTGTCTCTTTTCCCCACAATGTTTTGTCTCTGACCTATTCTGCACTTTTCCATGCTGCATTTATCCATGTTAAAAGCATTGATCAGACTTCCCCCAATTATTGCAGACCAGTCTAAAGTTATCTAAAGTCACAGGGGTAGATTTTAACTTTTAGGTGTTGTATGTTTTATATCTAAGTGCAATGCATTACTTTATATTTGTCTCTATCTGTTAAAGGCATAATTCACAGTGCTTTAAAATGTCTGCTCCTTGCTGACTGCTCGAGCTTCCAGCAACTTCCACATTTTGTTTACTTTGAGTCCACACCCAAGTTAATCAAGCACGGTGAGCATCAGTAGTTTTTGACTGGCAGGGCATGCTAGCGAGATGTCCGTTCTAGCAGTGAAGAGGTTCTCATGATTTAAATTTGACATGGAAGTTACAACGTTCCAAACAGACACCCCAATGCACCTGACCAGATTAAACTCTTCTGATTACGTTGGAATTGCCACCAGCAAGGTCTGGAACAATATTAACAATAACAACCTGCAACGTTTGCAGTGGGGCTCAGGACTGTTGTGGGTGTGGGAGTTCCCACTACAGTTTCCCCTCTCAAAATGGAAACAGTCACATAAGCCACAATACTGGAACACTAATGCTGCTGAACCCATGTGTCTGTCTTGTTACAGTCAGGTGAAAGCAGTGTAAATTAGTCTCATAATTTTCACACACAACATTGTGTCATCAACAAACTTAGGAATTGTTCCCCTCATGCATTCACTGAAATCACTGGAAAAGATAGTGAAGGGTAATGGTCGCAGAATGGATCTCCATGTGACTCACTAGTTAATGAACCCACATAGGGTTGCCACTTCTGATAACCATCAAACCGTGGAATCCCTGCAGTGCAGAAAGAGGCCATTCAGCCCATCAAGTTGACACCAACTCTCCGAAAGTGCACCCCACTCAAGCCCTCCCCTTCACACTATTCCAGTAACCCTGCACATTTACCCTGGCTAATCCACCTAACCGACACGTGTTTGGACACCAAGGACAATTTAGCATGGCCAATCCACCTAACTTATACATCTTTGGACTGTGGGAGGAAACCAGAGCACCCAGAAGAAACTCATGCAGACACGGGGAGAATGTGCAAACTCCACAGAGACAGTGACCCAAGGCCAGAATTGAATCCAGGTCCCTGACGCCATGAGGCAGCTGTGCTAACCACTGTGTCACCATGCCGCAGTGTCACCTTTGGCCTACGCAAATTTGCTGTCTCAAAGTTACTCAGATTTGGAAAATAATATGCTTTTGTTTCACTTTATCCTGCTCTAGGTGCCTCCATCAATTGAAAAGTCAGTTAAAATTGAAAAATAAAAACAGACAATATATCCACATATCAGTGAGTGAATCTATTATTTAAAATGAACAATCTCTTTCAAAATGAGGGAATACAGCAAGCCAATGGGAAAACTTCAATAGGGACAATTATGAGATTATACCAAATCTCATTAAAATGCCAAAAGATGGAAGAATTGCTACTTTAGTTACCAGAAGTGGAGCAACGAGGCACTGAAAATTCTTGATGGTTAACCATTTGAGGCAGTTGTGGATGAGGTTGTATTGGTGCTACTGATAGAAAGCTGCAATGATTCTGTTTATGTTAACTACCAAACCTTATAATTCCTTGGGTCCAAATACGTAAGGCATGTATAGGCTTCGTGAGGTCCAGGAATATAACTGAATCTGAGCTCCATCAAGATTCCGTCCATTTAAATCTGACAAATTTAGGTTTAAGGGAGCGATGAACAGGCCTTCAATCCACACTCCTGTACTGATCACTGTGCAATCAGCAGTGGGATGTAATATGTGACCTGGAGCAAGAGAGCACAAGGTTCTATTCCACCAAACCTACATGGCAGACTGGAGCCGGAGGAATGTTCAGATTTATAGGTTAAGGTCAAGGAACTGATGAATCAACTGTATTACATCGTTGCACCTTCGTTAAAATAGCTGCACGGTGGCATAGTGGTTAGCACTGCTGCCTCACAGCGCTAGGGACCCGGGTTCGATTCCTGTCTTGGGTCACTGTCTGTGCGGAGTCTGCACATTCTCCCCATGTCTGTGTGGATTTAGTCCGGGTGCTCCTGTATCCTCTCACAGTCCGAAAGACACGCTGGTTAGGTGCATTGGCCATGCTAAATTCTTCTCTCCCTCAGTGTACCCGAACAGGCATCGGAGTATGGCGACTAGAGGATTTTTACAGTACTTCATTGCAGTACTGCGATGTGAGCCTACTCGTGACACTAATAAATAAACTTAAACCTAAACTTAAAACAGGTAGGTGTGGGATTGAATGAAAGTCTGCTCAGAATCAGAATAATTAATAATGTAAAGAACATTATTATTGAGAAAAGACTTTCACATGAACAGACATTGAAGCTTGCCATGATAGATTTTTTTAAATGAATTGACCGCAATGCAGCTAAAAGAAATAAATACACAAGAGGATGCACACAGAAAAATACACAGCATGACTACTGACATTAATTCCAAGGATTATTGGAAAGCTCCAAAAATAGACTACAAATTCTGTGAAGAATATCAAAGAATGAAGCTGTTCTATCTGGGGTCAGAAGTGTAACACATGTAGGGAACAAAACCATTCCTCAGCCGAGTATCCAAAGTTCAGAAGTAGAACAAAGGAAAATCCTGTAGAGGGAGTTAGTTTTGAATCAGATAAAATTACATTCTCTTGCTTGGAGTTGCTGACTCTGTACAAGACAAATACACTAGCCAATTTGCCAACAGGCTCATAAGCAACAAATAAGTCACCTTCCAGCTCATCTTTGTTAATGTTGTTATTATTTTCCTTGAGAATTAATTCCCAAGACTGCTCGAAGATCTAAGTAGATCATAATTCCAGCACACCACTACTCATTTTGAACAAAATAGGAATTAGTTTTAATACATCCCATGCAAAACATGAAGTACATTATTTATTGAAAATCCAAACAGAAAATCTGGGAAACACTCAGAATAGATAGTCTCTGTGGAGAGAGGAAGATAGGATTCACATTTATATTGATCCTTTCGCAGAAGTACAATGTTTTCCTACATGTATACCTTGCAATAATGACTCACAACACAATGGGGATGAATGGAAATCAAAACAAAACAAACTGAAGTAGCCAAGTAGTTCAAAGAAGAGAAATGAAAAGAATTCTACCTTCAAATTGAACATAAGGTTGGATTACATGGTCATCAGTAAGGAAAGTAGTGCTACTCATGAAGAAACTTGTAGAGAAGGATATTAACTAGCCTGTCAATATAAAAGTTTTGTTTAAGCCAATATCCCAAATGACTGGGTCCATTCAGTAATGATGGTAATGAGAAAATACATTGAACAGGGACATTTATCCTCCAGGGTGTTGCTGGCAGGGGATTCAGTGATGGTAATGCTATTGAATGTTAACAAGACTTGATTAGACTCACTCACGATGGAGATGATCATGGATTGTCACTTGTATGATGCAAATGAAATTTGCCACTTATCGGCCCAAGCCTGATTTTTGTCTGTTTCTCACAGCATCTGGGTGAAAAATGCCTCATTAAATGAGGTGCACAAATGTACACAAACTTAACCATTTAGAACTTAGAACATAGAACATTACAGCGCAGTACAGATCCTTCGGCCCTCGATGTTGTGCCGACTAGTGAAACCAATCTAAAGCCCATCTAACCTACACTATTCCAATATCATCCATATGTTTATCCAATGACCATTTAAATGTCCTTAATGTTGGCGAGTCCACTACTGCTGCAGGCAGGGCATTCCACGCCCTTACTACTCTCTGAGTGAAGAACCTACCTGTGACATCTGTCCTAAATCTATCACCCCTCAATTTAAAGCTATGTCCCCTCATGCTAGCTATCACCATCCAAGGAAAAAGGCTCTCACTATCCACCCTATCTAATCCTCTGATCATCTTGTATGCCTCTATTAAGTCACCTCTTAACCTTCTTCGCTCTCACGAAAACAACCTCAGGTCCCTCAGCCTTTCCTCATAAGACCTTCCCACCATACCAGGCAACATCCTAGTAAATCTCCTCTGCACCCTTTCCAATGTTCCCACATCCTTCCTATAATGCGGCGACCAGAACTGTACGCAATACTCCAAGTGCGGCCGCACCAGAGTTTTGTACAGCTGCAACATGACCTCCTGGCTCCAAAACTCAATCCCTCTACCAATAAAAGCTAACACTCTGTACGCCTTCTTAACAACCCTATCAACCTGGGTGCCAACTTTCAGGGATCTATGCACATGGACACCGAAATCTCTCTGTTCATCCACACTACCAAGTATCTTACCATTAGCCCAGTACTCTGTAATCCTGTTACTCCTTCCAAAGTGAATCACCTCACACTTTTCCACATTGAACTCCATTTGCCACCTCTCAGCCCAGCACTGCAGCTTATCTATGTCCCTCTGTAACCTGCAACAACCTTCCGCACTGTCCACAACTCCACCGACTTTAGTGTCATCTGCAAATTTACTAACCCATCCTTCTATGCCCTCATCCAGGTCATTTATAAAAATGACAAACAGCAGTGGCCCCAAAACAGATCCTTGCGGTACACCACTAGTAACTGAACTCCAGGATGAACATTTCCCATCAACCACCACCCTCTGTCTTCTTACAGCTAGCCAATTTCTGATCCAAACCACTAAATCACTCTCAATCCCATGCCTCCGTATCTTCTGCAATAGCTTACCGTGGGGAACCTTATCAAACGCTTTACTGAAATCCAAACACACCACATCAACTGCTTTACCCTCATCCACCTCTTTGGTCATCTTCTCAAAGAACTCAATAAGGTTTGTGAGGCACGACCTACCCTTCACAAAACCGTGTTGACTATCCCTAATCAAATTATTCCTTTCTAGATTATTATAAATCCTATCTCTTATAATCCTTTCCAAATCTTTGCCCACAACAGAAGTAAGGCTCACTGGTCTATAATTACCAGGGTTGTCTCTACTTCCCTTCTTGAACAAGGGGACAACATTTGCTATCCTCCAGTCTTCTGGCACTATTCCTGTAGACAATGATGACATAAAGATCAAAGCCAAAGGCTCTGCAATCTCCTCCCTAGCCTCCCAGAGAATCCTGGGATAAATCCCATCCAGCCCAGGGGACTTATCTATTTTCACACTTTCTAGAATTGCTAACATCTCCTCCTTATTAACCTCAATCCCGTCTAGTCCAATCGCCTGTATCTCAGTATTCTCCTCGACAACATTGTCTTTTTCCTGTGTGAATACTGATGAAAAATATTCATTTAGCGCCTCTCCTATCTCTTCAGGCTCCACGCACAACTTCCCACTACTGTCGTTGACTGGCCCTAATCTTAGCCTAGTCATTCTTTTATTCCTGACATACCTATAGAAAGCTTTAGGGTTTTCCTTGATCCTACCTGCCAAAGACTTCTCATGTCCCCCCCTGGCTCTTCTTAACTCTCTCTCTTTAGGTCCTTCCTGGCTAACTTGTAACTCTCAAGCGCCCTAACTGAGCCTTCACGTCTCATCTTTACATAAGTCTCCTTCTTCCTCTTCACAAGAGATTCAACTTCTTTAGTAATCCACGGTTCTCTCATTTGACCACTTCCTCCCTGCCTGACAGGTACATAAATATCAAGGACACCTAGTAGCTGTTCCTTGAACAAGCTTCACATTTCAATTATGCCCATCCCCTGCAGTTTCCTTCCCCAACCTATGCATCCTAAATCTTGCCTAATCCCATCATAATTTCCTTTCCCCCAGCTATAACTCTTGCCCTTCTGTATATACCTATTCCTTTCCATCGCTAAAGTAAACGTAACCGAATTGTGGTCACTATCACCAAAGTGCTCCCCTACCTCCAAATCTAACACCTGGTCATTACCCAGTACCAAATCCAATGTGGCCTCGCCTCTTGTTGGCCTATCTACATACTGTGTCAGGAAACCATCCTGCACATATTGGACAAAAACTGACCCATCTAAAGTACTCGAACTATAGCTTTTCCAGTCAATATTTTCAAAGTTAAAGTCCCCCATAACAACTACCCTGTTACTTTCGCTCCGATCCAGAATCATCTTTGCAATCCTTTCCTCTACATCTCTGGAACTTTTCGGAGGCCTATAGAAAACTCCCAACAGGGTGACCTCTCCTTTCCTGTTTCTAACCTCAGCCCATACTACCTCAGTAGACGAGTCCTCATCAAACGTCCTTTCTGCCACCGTGATACTGTCCTTGACTAACAATGCCACACCTCCACCTCTTTTACCACCTTCCCTGCTCTTACTGAAACATTTAAACCCCGGAACCTGCAACAACCATTCCTGTCCCTGCTTTATCCACGTCTCCGAGATGGCCACAACATCGAAGTCCCAGGTACCAACACATGCTGCAAGTTCACCCACCTTATTCCGGATGCTCCTGGCGTTGAAGTATACACACTTCAAACCACCAGTACACTCCTGCGACGCAGAAACCTTATCCATGACCTCACTACTCTCAACCTCCTGTACAATGGATCTACAATTCAGGTTCCCATCCCCCTGCTGAATTAGTTTAAACCCTCCCGAAGAGCATTAGCAAATTTCCCCCCCAGGACATTGGTACCCCTCTGGTTCACGTGTAGACCATCCCGTTTGTAGAGGTCCCACCTACCCGAGAATGAGCCCCAATTGTCCAGGTATCTGAATCCCTTCCTCCTGCACCATCCCTGTAGCCACGTGTTCAATTGCTCTCTCTCCCTATTCCTCTCCTCACTATCACGTGGCATGGGTAACAAAGCAGAGATAACAACTCTGTTTGTTCTAGCCCTAAGCTTCCATCCTAACTCCCTGAATTTCTGCCTTACATCCCCATCCCTTTTCCTACCTATGTCTTGGGGCTGGTCCCCCTCCCAGCTGCTTCTGCCTCCCAAATGATCCTGAGTTCATCCAGTTCCAGCTCCAGATCCCTAACACGGTCTTCAAGGATCTGGAATTGGATGCACTTCCTGCAGGTGTACTCAGCCGGGACACTGGTGTCCCTCACCTCAAACATCCCACAGGAGGAACATTGCACTGCCTGCACAGACATCCCTGCTAACTTCCCTGACTAAGAAACGAAAGAGAGAGGGGAAAAAAAAGCTTACCTGCTCTCACACCGAGTCTTTTGTTTTAGGTTAGAGGAGGGGGGAGGGTGGGGGACTCTACATGTGAAGAGTCTCGGGTTACCTCCCTCTTCAAATTTATTGGGCAAAAAAAAACCCTCCCAGGCCTCCCCGCGGCCTACTTCCGGTTTTCTGTTTAACTGAAAAAAAAACTCCCACTAAAAAGTAAGGTAAAAAAAAAATCACTCTCTTACCCTCAGCCACTCCGGACACGAATCGCTCCCTCTCTACTTTGCGCCGGTGGAAGAATGAGCATGAATGATATTCTTCATAAACTTGCGAAAACAGGTCTATCCATAGTTGTAGCTACAAATAAAGGACTGTGGCATATTGCATTAAATGAAGAATTGAACTTGTTGATTAACTTTTTAACCGGAATTTTCCAGCCGTTCACACCGGCGGGATTCTCTGGTCCTCGCAGTGGCGGCGGGGCATGAACATCTGGAAAATCCTGGCTGAATCTGTTTGAAAGATACAGGTTGTTGGAGATGTCTTTTGGAATCTTTCCAACAGCTAAGGAATTTCAGAAATGACTCTTGAAACACTTGAAACCTGACAGATGTTACTGTCGTGGCAGATGTTACTGTCGTGGCAGATGAGGTTTTAGTCCATGGTAAAGGTGAAGAAAACCATAATGAGGAATTTTAAGCCATGCTGAAACAATGCTAACAGTTAAGATACCAAATTAAACAAGAACACAATGAAGTTTAAAGGAGGAGTAGTGAAACATTTGGCCCAGAGACTTGGTGAGGATGTACAAAAACCAGATAAACCTGACGAGGCAATGCTTAAGATACCTTCTCCTACTGACAGCTGAAGCAGTGAGCCGATGTAGAAAATAGGCCCAGGGCAGCAGCACATGTGTGAGGGATCTAAACCAGCCATTCTCCACACATCCACTTGCACAGCAGGAGGTTGGAACATCCAGGTGGTTTGAAACTCAGAAGCCTTTTTTAATTTGTTAGCAACTGATTTTAATTACCAAGAACTATCCAATTGATCAAGGAGCCAGAGGTTTTCTACCCCACCTCTTGCCTGTAGGGGAATAGAATAAATCAGAATAAATAAATCCTTTGGCCTGGAAATCCACTGCTTTTTACCAACAGTTGGATTGTGACTGAGTGTTTTGCCAGGTCAGTAATCCTATCCCAAATTACAGGAATGGAATCATAGCAACTATGTAAAAGAAGTGATAGTGTCACTGTTCTCTCAATAAGATCAGGAAATGACCTGCAAAGGATCGGGGGGGGGGCGGGGGGGGGGGGGAGTGACTGGGGCCACTGGTGTTAGAGGATAAGAATTCCAAACTACATGACTTTATTGGAAAGTATAAACCCTCAACAAAAAGATTGAATTTAGAACTAATAATATTATATAGTGGCCTAAAGATACGAAGAAACATTTGGGACTGACGACCTCCCATTGTGAAGCAGGAATATATAATTATTTTTAAAATTATCCCAAATTGCAATATTCCTTTTGACAAGTTAAAACTTGTCGGGGATTTTCTGGGAGGCCATAAGGGACTAAACGTGCCCATGTTTGTTACATTCCTACCCAAGCAGGATAACATTTCAGTTCAGACAGCAACCCCACAACCTCTTTGTTTAAAATATCTGACAGGTTAACTTATTAAATACTAGCCAAAGACTTTTGACTTCAGAGGCCTTTGTAACATTGAACGATAACATCAAAATGTTTTCTGGCCAATATTTGTTTTAAAAAATGTCACAAATAGTTAATATAAACACTGTTTCCTTTTTAACTGTAAAAGTTTATAATGCACTGTGATTGATTTCAATTGGGAGATCAGCCTTTAAATTACATTAGGCCCCACTTCCATGAGCATCAGGTCCTGTTGGAAAGCCGACATGTCCTGGGATGATGCCAACCCTATTTCTTTCGATTATGTCATAGCTAAGAAACCCCCATATCAGGCAGGATTTGAAAATAAGCAAAATTAGAGGTGGAGGCCCAAATTAATGGATTTTGAAATAGCTCTGGCCATATTTTTTGCTCTGCTCCCCAATAAAAATTAGATACACTGGAAACACGTTCCACAAAATGGAATCCCTACAGTGCAGAAAGAGGCCATTCAGCACACTGGGTCTACATCAACTCTCCAAAAGAGCATTCTACCCAGGTTTTCCCCTGCACACTATCCCCTTAACCCCTCGCATTTATCGTGGGCTAATCGTCATATCTTTAAACACTAAGGGGCAATTTAGCATCTGTGCATTTTCAGGCTGTGGGAGGAGTATAGAGCCCTTGGAGAAAACCCATGCAGACATGGGGAGAACATGCAAACTCCATACAGACAGTCAGCCAAGGCTGGAAATGAACCCGGGTCCCTGGCACTGTGAGGCAGCAGTGCTAACTACAGTGCCACTGTGCCACCGTTTCACCTCACCAGTTACCAAAAGCCTCTCAAAGAGAAAGAAGGAATTTTTACAACCCTTCCTGCATTTTTATATTCACTTGGCTGATTTATGCTCCACATTGCTTTGTTGGGAATTCCATATTTTTTCATTCTTGTTTTCCTTTTGACTGTGTTTCTGCCAATTCTATGCATGCATAGTTGTATTGTTTTACCCTGTGATGTTGTTGCCAGCAACGGAGTTCCTAACTTACTGATAGGCTGTATGGTCTCCACTCATTAGCACAAAATAATCACAACAAAGTAATTGGGACACACAATGGCTGCAAGACATTAAAAACAGGTTCTGTCAGGTCAGAATCAGCTCAGCAGTTGCAGACTATTAGGTAATGCATAAACACAGATAATGAACAGAGAGGGATATGCGAATAGCCCCCTTTAAGTGAATAATTTCCAGTAGCTGTTTCTTGGAGGGTCCCATTTTTAACAATCGGCGTGGCATAATTGGCTCGCCATGATTAAATAAATCAAATCCATTCAAGTAACAAGATCTTAAAGAATCATATGTATTGCAGTGTTAAATTTCTATCTGAAGATGTTGGGCAGGCTGGGGCACAGTGAAGTGACAACATTGGTTTACTGTGCGTGTGCAGATTGGCCGCTGTCTTTGCAGGCAGGAGACAGAGGGCGGAATTCTCCCATCTGATGCCAAGTCCCATGATGGGGCAGAAACATGAAGTGTTTCCCATTTGGGAGGCCAGTGGGAAATTAAGCCATATCACCCAGCTCCAATCTCATTAATTATGCAACCGGGGTTTTGCGCTGTATTCAGTAGCGGGGCAGGCCTCGAGGGTAGTCCACCATTGTATCCAGCCACCACATTGAAAAGGTGCCCAACATCACTGACCCACGACTGACGAAAGGAAATGGACTTCCCGAAAATGTAGTTGGATCACTAGGAGCACCCTGAGGCTGGAAGATGGACCCCCTCCAGGACACTGAATCTGGAAGATCCACTTGAAGTTGCTCCCCCTACCCACTGCTGTGGTGTTTCAGTGTTGCTCTGAAGCTCCTGTGCACCCGAGTGCCGACACCTGTACACCACTTTGCTCCAGACATGTTTTCCCACTGACGTCGCGGAAAATCCAGTGCGGGTGGGGGATTGTGGTTGGGCTTTCAATTGCATCCCATTAGGGGGATGCAAATCAGTTTCATGCCGGTCTTCAGCGGATTTCCTGATCCACCATCGAGGACACCAGCGGAAGATACCGTGGGAAATTCACACTGGTGTGAAACCAATATTTGCACTCATGCCAAATTCTGACCTCTCCCCCCACCCCAACCGTCATTGACCTCAGCAGCAGATCTATGCATGAACTCTGCCCATAGCATTTCAGTTAACAAACCAGTGTTTCTCTTCAATATTTTTTGGTGTCTGTTTGCTTTAATATGGCACCTTGCAACTATGAGGATGGATATTCCTTTGAACAATGCACTTTGCCATTAAGATGGGAGCACACAAGAGCTTAACAAATGCACATGTGATAAATACGAAGGCATTTTAGTCACAACCGTAATTACTCATAGCTAACCATATTGGAAATTCAATATCCCAAGGAAAAGAGGCATCAACTGCACAGGATGCAAAACTGTCACCTAAGCGCAAAGGTTTCATGTGGAGTTTAATATAGAGGTTCAGAGCTTTGAACTAAACACATAGCCTTTGCAAACGTAAATGTTTTCTTTCCATTGATGTGATATCTGACCACACAAAAATGAGTGGCTATTAACCAAGGAGAACAAATGATGCTTTGATCATGTAGCAGTCCACACATTGTTCCTTGGAGAAAGAAATCAGAAGGTAAATGGCTTTTTAGACAAAGTTATTTTGAAATTCATGGATAATCAAGGGCAATTGGCATGAAATGCAAGTAGTTTAAATAAATATAATTTTATTTGTATGCCTTAATATACAATTATGCATAAATTCCTCATTTTTGACCTTTCCAAATAAAGTCTTTTTGACAGTTTGCATTGAACGCATTTTAGGGTGAGAGCAATCCAGTGCACATAAAGGAAAAGTCATTACCCTTTTCTACTGGGCTTTTCCTTCATTTTGCTAATTTGTTCTGTGGTGATTGTCCCTTTGAGAATCTATCAGCAAAGTAAGGATCACATGACCCAAGGAACCAACTGGAGAGCAGGGTGGGGGAATCAACTTGGTGAACTCAGGTTTCCTGTTCCAGAAACTTCTTAGGAGCTTATGGCCAGACATGAGGTTGTAAGCCTCTGTATTATAATTATATGTAAATAAATATTGCATTTGTTATTTATCTAGCTGCTGAACTGGAATTATTATATTGGCAATGAGGATAAGAGAAAAAAAAGTGATCTTGAGATGGCAAGTGTAAAGTCATGTTGAAGTTCAGTTCAAGTTGAGAAACAGAAGAGTGTTTGCAGATATGCCCCTATTTGGACATTTATTCCTTTTGATGCCTCTGTGGAGGATTGAACACAATACATGAAATGTTTGGCTACTATTTTTAGGCTGATGAAATAGAGGAGGAGGGGAAGAGAAAGGCAATCCTTCTGAGCATGTGTTGGGCTCAGGCCTACAATTTAACTGGCAGCCTCACGTCTCCAAGCATTCCCGACTACAAATCATTAACTAGGATAGTTGTATTGGTGAAAACGCGGGACCACCCAAAGCCATCGGTAATATTGCAGTGATTTAAATTTAACTCAAGGAGGAGAGCCCTTGGGGAAAGTATTGCAACTTATATTACCAAGTTAGGACAATTCTCAGAGCACTGCGACTTTGGAGCCACTCTCAACATTATGCTGCGGGACCGTTTAGTCTGCAGGAAAAATAATGAGGTCATCCAAAGGAGGCTATTAGCAGAGGTAGATATAAATTTTAAGAGGGCGCTGGAGATAGTGCTGGTGGTGGAAGGCACTGAGACGGGTGCACAGGAGCTTCAGAGCGTGTGGTTTACCAGTTAGGGCAGGAAGCTGCAGTCAGCAGTGGCGCCAAGAATAAAGAAGTAATTTTAAAACAGGAAGAAAATGCAGCTATGACTAGAGCGAGAAGATCTAAAAGAGCCAATCAATCGTCAAGATTTGAAGTAGAGTGTTACCGGTGTGGGGCAATTGTCCCCCTGAGCTTGCCGGTATGAGGAGGCTGAATGTTTTTCTACTGCTGGAAAGGCGCCAATGTAAAAGTAAGCCAAGTCTACTCAATAACAGAGTTAGTTATACATCACAAGTGCATAATATGGAGAATCCAATACTAGGGATTTAAATGTTCACTCATTTTTCAACGTGAAAGTGGGCAAGGTAGCCCTCATCACTGTGATGTTTTTAGTAAACAGTAAGCCCTTAAAGATGGATGTTGATATGGGAGTCTCTGCCACGGTGATAGCAGAACACACATTTCAATATTTGCAATAAGTCCAGCCATTGAGTTTGAGGGGTACCACAGCAAAACTAACAACTTACACAGTAGAAGCCATCAAGATAACGGGTACTACCACAGTACCTGTAAGCTATTGGCAGCAGTCTGCACAACTCCAAGTATTAATATTGTCAGGCCAAGCGTCAAGTCTTTTGGGCTGTGATTGGCTCAAGGTAAACTGGATGAAGATCGTTCAAGTATGTGAAGGTGGCTGCCTGAGTTAATGAAGAAGTGTGAGAATGTTTTTTGTGATGAATTGGGTAAAATACAGGGCCTCCATGTGAAGATTTATGTAGACCCAGTACCATATGCCTTACGAGAAAAGTTGGACATGGAATTTTCAGTGATCTTCTTTGCCTCCAGTTTCTTCCCATAATCCAAAGATGTATGGGTTAGGTTGATTGGCCAAGCTCAATTGCTCCTTAGTGTCAGAGGGATTAGCAGGGTAATGCAAATAATGTTATGGGGATAGGCCTGGATGGGATTGTTGTCAGTGCAGGCTTGATGGGCCAAATGGCCTCTTAGTGCGTTGCAGGGATTCAATGCTCTATGAATTGAAGAGATTGGAAGAACTTGGTATTATCCAGCCAGTTCAATTTGCAGAGTGGACAGCACCTGTAGTCCATTTGATAAAGCCTGACAAGACCGTCCTGTAGAGACGACAAATGAACAGTTAATCAGGCTGCCAAATTAGATAAATATCCAATCCTGGAGATTGAAGACCTGTATGCAAAGCTGGCCGGGGGTCAATCTTACATGAAACTAGAAATGGGTCTCACATATCAGCAACTTGAATTAGACAGTATTTCCCGAGGTTATGTCACAATAAACATACACAAAAGTTTGGTGCAGTATATGTGCCTGCCCTTTAGTGTGTCATCAGCATGTGTTATTTTCCAGAGAACAATGGAAAGTCTGTTGTGAGGACTGCCACGAGTTATAGTGTACCCTGATAATTATAACTGGATCGACAAAAGCCGAGCACCTAGCCAACTTAGAGGAGGTGCTATAGAGATTTCAAGTGACTAGAGTTCATCTCAAGAAGGAGAAATGTACTTTACAACCACCAAGGTAGATGCACAAGGATTACACCCCATGGAAGACAAAATCGGAGCAATTAAGGAGGCACCGGCCTCCAAAAACACATCTGAGTTCAAGTCATTCTTAGGAATAGTGAATTACTATGGGCATTTTCTACCAAATTTCACCTTATTGGTCCAGTTGTTAAAGAAACACCAGCTTTGGTTTTGGAAGACACCCCAGAAAGAAGATTTTAACAGAGTAAAGTAATTACTGAATCCTCAAACTATTATTGCATTTCAGCCTGTCTAAGAAATTGGTTTTAGCCTGCAATGCTTCTCCATATAGCATTGGTGTAGTGCTGTCCCAGGAGATGAACAATAGATCTGAAAGGCCAATAGTGTATGTCTCAACAATCCTCTCAGAAGCTGAAAGAGTCTACTCACAAATTGAGAAAGAAGGATTATCAATAACTTTTGGTGTATTTGTACGGTAGGCACAAGGGTGGCAGGGTGGCACAGTGAGGGTGGCACAGTGGCTAGCACTGCTGCTTCACAGTGCCAGGGACCCGGGTTCAATTCCAGCCTCGGGTCACTGTCTGTGTGGAGTTTGCACGTTCTCCCCGTGTCTGCGTGGGTTTCCTCCGAGTGCTCCAGTTTCCTCCCACAGTCCAAAGATGTGCGGGTTAGGTTGATTGGCCATGTTAAATTCTCCCTAATGTCAGGGGGACTAGCAGAGTAAATGTGTAGAGTTATGGGAACAGGGCCTAGATGGGATTGTGGTCGGTGCAGACTCGATGGCCAAATGGCCTCCTTCTGCATGGTAGGGATTCTATGATTTACCATTGTTTCTGATCACAAACCACTTATGGGTCTTTCTAAAGATGACAAGGCAAGAATTCAGCATTTGATGATAACCCTGTCCACCTATGAATATACCTTCCAGTAGTGGCCTAGAACACACACATAGAATGTGGATGCTCTTAGTCACCTAAGACAGTTACATGGGTAAGATGGGTATAGAGGGATATGGGCCAAGTGTGAGCAATTGGGACTAACTTAATGGTAAAAATAGGGTGGCATGGACAAGCTGGGCCAAAGGGCCTATTTCCATGCTGTAAACCTCTATGACCTAACTTTGCAAAAGAGTGTTGCACCTCCCGCAATACCCCAGGAAATTGTCATGCTGTTGAATTTCTTAAACACATTGCCAGTCTTGGCAAAACAGATCAACTACTAGACCAGTTGAATCCACTGCTGTCCAAAGTGAGGCATGGGATACTAATGGGTTAGGGTTAGGTTAATATTGAGACTATCATCTGAAAAGATGAGTTGAATTGCCAAGATAGCATCATACTTTGGAGTTTGAGTATTCATTCCTGTACCAGGAAGGGAGTTGCTCCTAGCTGAATACTCTCCGGGTATATCTAAGATGAAGATGCTTGCCAGGAGTTATGTCTAGTGGCCTGGTATTAATACTGACATTGAAAGCCTAGTCAAACACTCTGCCAATTGCAACAAAGGTTGCCAGTTACAGCTCCACTGCACCCTGACCAGCTTCCTAATATCCAGCTCAACAGTAGAGTGGTCCATAACAGTAAGACCCCATGTTGTAAGAATTTTATTCTGTAATCTATATACTTTACATGTGGCTCTCAGACCTCTGAGTTAGAAGTGTTCTGTAGTATAAGGGTCTGGCTGAGTACAGTATTGCCCACACAGTGATGTAAGAGAACAAATGACCCACATCTGGAGATCAGTCTAGCGTTGGACAAAGCTGTGTACATAAGCAAACATGGAGCCAGCTTCTAGCTGGAACATGTAATTGTATATATGTACACAGTTCTTGTAGTTAATACATACGGTTAACCTACTTAAGACTACAAAGACTTCATTAAGACCAACTGAACAGTATCCAACACCCATATGACAGGTTCAAGTCCCATTTCAAGCCCTGAGCACAAAAATCAAGACTGACTCCAGCACAATACTGAGGGAATGCTGGGATATTGGAGGTGTTGCCTTTCGGCTGAGACACTAAGCTGAAACCTATCTGCTCTCTGTGCTGGGTGTAAAAGACCCCTTGGCAATATTTCAAAGAGTGAGGGGGTTATCCCTGGTGTCCTGGCCAATATTTATCTCAATTTAACGTCACAAAAACAGATGATCTTGTTGCTGTTTATGGGTGCTTACTTTGCATAAATTAGCTGCTGCATTTCCTATGTTACAGCATTGACGACAATTCAAAAGCACTGGTCATGAAAAGCGCTATATAAATGCAATTGCTTGCTTTCTTTCTGTACATGTGCTGCTCACACATCCATTCTCCTGTCTCTGAATTGTGGCTTGAGAAATTAGCTGGTTTATTTCACATGAAATATGTAAATGAACTTAATTCCCTACTTAGAATCAAGATTTATCTTATACAATCAAAACAAGGACCGACACAGTTTTGTTCATTATTATGAGCTAAACTCACTTTACAAGTCATCAGTGCCAGTACCGATCAGCATTGACTTATCATCTCACTGCTCCAAATGCAGAATGCTTGCTTGGGCTGACTTGTTCAGAGAGATGCATGGACAAGCTGACCTTTGGCCTCTCCCTCAGCTCTGGCAGCCATGATATTTATTTCCTATTCCTGAGAAGTTGGATCTTCCTGAATTAATATTCCATTCAATACAACTGAATACTTTGGCAGGCCAGTAAAGAAGCATGTTAGACCTTAACTATGGTGTGCATCTAAAGTCACAGGCAAAGTAAAGGCAGCAGATTTCTTTCCCTTCAGGACATTTGTCAACCTGTTGGATTTTTGCAATAATCCGATTACTTCATGATAATTCTTTTACTGATTTTCTTTTTCTTACTGACTGTTCTTTTCTATATCCAATTATTTAAACCGAATTCAGATTTTCAAATGGCCAAACTAGGTTTGATTTGATTTATTATTGTCACATGTATTAGTATACAGTGAAATTGTACATTGTTTCTTGCGTGCTATACAAACAAAGCATACCGTGCATAGAAAAAGAAGGGAGAGGGTGCAGAATGTAGTGTTGCAGTCATAGCTAGGGTGTAGAGAAAGATCAACCTAATGTGACGTAGGTCCATTCAAAAGTCTGATGGCAGCAGGGAAGAAGCTGTTCTTGAGATGGTTGCTATGTGTCCTCACTTTTGTATCTTTTTCCTGATGGAAAATGGTGGAAGAGAGAATGTCCAGGGTGCGTGGGGTCCTTAATTATGCTGGCTGCTTTTCCAAAGCAGTGGGAAGTGTAGACAGAGTCAATGGTGGGAGGATGGATTGAGCGATGGACTGGGCTTCGCTCAAGACCCTTTGTAGTTTCTTACGGTTTTGGACAGAGCAGGAGCCATACCAAGCTGGTACAACCAGAAAGAATGTTTTCTATGGTGCATCTGCAAAAGTTGATGAGAATCGTAACGGACATGCCAAATTTCCATAGTCTTCTGAGAAAGTAGAGGTTGGTGGGCTTTCTTATCTATAGCATCGGCATGGAGGGACCAGGACTGGTTGTTGATGATTTGGACACCTAAAAACTTGAAGCTCTCAAGCATTACTACTTTGTCTCCATTGATGTAGACGGGGGCATGTCCTTCACTACGCTTCCTGAAGTCGATGACTATTTCCTTCATTTTGTTGACATTGAGGGAGAGATTATTGTCATCGCACCAGTTCACCAGATTCTCTATTTCTTTCATGTATCCCGCCTCGTCATTGTTTGAGATCCGACCCACTACGATGATGTCATCAGCAAACTTGAAAATCGAATTGGAGGGGAATTTGGCCACACAGTCATAGGTGTATAAGGAGTATTGTAGGGAGCTGAGGACACAGCCTTGTGGGGCACTGGTGTTGAGGATGATTATGGAGGACGTGTTGTTCAACTCCTGGAGTGATATTTTAACTCATTCAAAACCCATTTACAAAGAGTTAAGGATGCGTTCATGTTCTGTATTATTAGTCTAGGTTCTGGAATATTTGTCTAGTAACACGATCTTAAATAATATCCAGCATTCACCTTATGTGAAAATTGTATTACTAGATACCTTGACAAGCCCCTCCCACCTTAACCTTAGTTCTAGATTATAAACTGTAGTTTACATTTCTTTAGCTGATCCCTTCTCCATTGCGTGTTTATTTTTGTAGATTCTCTATAGTTCTCCCCTATCCACTCTGTCTGTAACAATATAGGTGACGTCACTCTATAAAGGGGAAAAACTATTGGAGGCTCGAGTGGCATTTCTGAACTGTATTCTAGTTGAAACTAATCTTGTAGTGCTGACGGAATGAGTAATACACCTCTGTCACATTCTTCTTTCACATCAAAAACCAGAAACTGGCAACTACACAGAGCCAGAACATACTTCAGGGCAATTTTACTTATCTATAGATCCTGGAGCCAGTTAGTGAGAGAAAATTGCCTTGCTTGATATTCTATGCATCACCTTGTTCAGATTCTTTCTGACCTCCTTCCTCCCACAAGACAAGGGTCTCGCCTAATATTTATGTTACTGGGGGAGTAGAGCCTTTGAGCAAAGGTTTGTTTTGCACTTGCGATAGTTACTGGGGCCCACGTTTCGAAGCTATTAAAGAAAATTGCTGAAAAAAATAATGAAAACAATAAGAAATTATAATGTCATTCAGCAACAAAGTAGATTATCAAGCTTTTCTTTCTCCTCATTTAGATAACTCTTCCGCCATCTGTTTTTTAAAAAATAAATATTAATACATTTAATCAAATCTCGATGCTGGATGGGAATTCTGCTGAATTTGTGTCAAACTCTTCTCCTGAACATCATTCCACAGCACTAGACAGCTTGCACTGATTAACACTGTATTTGAAGTGGAATATCAACTGGCAGATTTAGTGTGGAAATGTTTACATAAGTTGGTACCTCTGTAGCTCAGAAAATATGCAGTCCCATTCCTATCTGTGTCAAATTATAGAACAAAGAACACTTCTTCATGAAATCTTTTGCTACTCAGTACTTTTTTACTGCAGGCAACCCTTTTCATTTTCTGGAGCTTCATTATGGAACAGGCTTTCATCAGATTTGAAACAATCTGTTTTCAATGGGTTGAGAAGAGTTTAGCTTCATGGAACAGTCAGACTGCAGTCATTTTAATTACACTGCAAATTCCAATTTATTATGGTGTTATTGAATACCGTTCTCCTTGTTCATCTAACAGCTATCTGAAATATTTTCTTTTTCTCTCGGTATTATCCAATTGTCTTGTCTCCTATTGAATTGAATTCTGAGTTTTGTTCATTGTATGCTTATAAAAAATTGATATAAAGTCCCGTGGATTCAACACAAGTATTAGTCATGAATTATGTTTTGTTCATGGTGATCGGTGCTTTAGGAAGGGCCATTTACTTCACACCTACTTACCAGATGCCGCAAAGTTATTGTGGGCTGAAAGATGGTCCTAAGTGATTCAGTCCTGATGATATACATTACAACCATCAGCCTCAGTAAAAGCACAGTTCTCCATAAGGGCGATGCTGCAATCTGACATACTCCCAGGAGGCACATTACAGGAAATTGCATCCACCGGTTACCATCCATTAAAATTAATGTTATCAGCTTGAGTTGGCATATTGCTATATCTGTTTGTTGTACTTTGATTGACATGTGTGACAGCTAACCTACGACTCAATTTAAGTGATTCCCTTGTGCAACGAGTAACTGTGCAGATTGACAAAGGGTTTCGTTTAACAGTCTGCTGAGATCCTGGTGGCTATATGTTGCAAGTCGCCATGTATCCGAGTTAGCAATACGTTGCTGACTACTTTCTGCTCCTCATCACATGTTTCCTGTACCGGGCATTTCAGTCCTATAAAGTGTTTACTTGTCTCCCTGATTCCTTACAATAGAGTTTCCATTGCCTAAGTATTCTTCCTTTCCTCTTGTCCTACTCTTTAGGATTTTTTGTTAGTTAACAGCTGTATTGAGCTCCCATTGCTATTTCAAATGTCTCCCCATTGCTGCCCACCAGTGATTATTTGGATTATGGTGGCTGCTTTTTCTTGATCAGATTGTATAGTGTGTGGGCATTAAAATTAACCTTTTCAGCAGACTCAGTGTAAACGTTGTGTGTTAAACAGCTTGTTTTGCAATCCTCAAAACTCCAAAGCAACTTTGGGTTAATTTTTCAGGAGCGCACCAGCATCAATTTCCAGAGTAACGTATGCTGTAGGATACGAAAAGCCAGTTACAAATCCAAGAGTTATCTGTTTTTCACTGACTGACTGCAGGGAGATGCTCACAATAGATTTCTCGACAATGGGAGAAATGAAGGGTAAACATATCTTTGGCTCAAATCTCAGTGGGGGCAATAAAGGCCTGCAGTCCTTTTACAACTGTGAGAATGCATTCCAATGTGCTCTAAACAAATAAACAGTCTCATTTGGAAATAACTAATGAACTTGGTCAATTGTGTGGAATCTAAAGACTTGGCAATCTGCTCAGATCCTTTGCATGCTGTACATTTTAGTTGAATTAACAGCGCCTTCTCTGGCAAAGAGTGCGAGATGCTCACGAGCATTCGTTGAACCTGAACAAACATGGGAGCAGTGGAGGAAGATGAGAGAATGCATCTAGTTAATACCATTTTTAAATAATCCTTTGTTTTCTATCAAGTGAATTCAGAAATGAGTCAAAATATTTTTTGGCAAAATGTAACAGACACAAATGCCATCAGAATCATTAGATTGCAGTACAAATGTTGGAATGATCGCATCCGACACTACAAACATATGAGTGTTAATTGTCACTGCACGCAATCACTCACACAAAGTATTGAATATTTTCAGGCATTGGTAATCTGGCCGGACTACACACTGTATTTCTAAAAATATTATGGTCCTTTTTTTTTAACCAGTCATTGACTAACCTCTGTATTGTTGAAATAAAGATAGAAAATGTTGGAAATACTACAGTCCATTTCTGACGTGCTGATCTTTTTTTGTTGCAGACGTGGTGGATGCTCTGCATTCCTAGCATTTTCTTTCCTTTCTGAGCTAATTTAACATTTTCAGCAGATTTTGTTCCCCTTTTATCTCTTTCCTGTTCATATGTGTTTTTTTTTCTTACACTGTCAAGATTATTTTTACGAAGTTTCTTTCATGAATCGTGTTTAGTTAAAAGTTTCTATGTTTAATTAAAACCACACCACTGATGGGGTTTCCCAGTCCCGCCGAAGCTGAATCCCGTGAGGTGGCAGGCGAGTCACCCAATGACTTTGGTGGGGCTGGAAGATCCTGAGGTTGGCCAATAGCTTGCTGTATCTGCCTTGGGGAAATCCCAGTGAGGAGGGTCTGGAAAATCTCAGCCCAGGGGTGGCACAGTGATT
The DNA here is from genome assembly GCF_964213995.1 of Mustelus asterias. Taxonomy (NCBI): domain Eukaryota; kingdom Metazoa; phylum Chordata; class Chondrichthyes; order Carcharhiniformes; family Triakidae; genus Mustelus; species Mustelus asterias. Next base: position 91,776,651 of record NC_135801.1, on the reverse strand, counting down.
AGCACTGCTGCCTCACAGCGCCAGCTCGGGTTCGATTCTGGCTTTGGGTGACTGCGCAGTCTGCACGTTCTCCCCATGACTGCATGGATTTCCTCCGGTTTTCTCCCACACTCCAAAGATGTGCGAGTTAGGTTGATTGGTGATGCTAAATTGCCCCTTTAGTGTCAGGGGGTTAGTACGGTAAATACGTGGGTTATGGGGATAGGGACTGGGTGGGATTGTGGTTGGTGCAGATTCGATGGGCCAAATGGCCTCCTTCTGTTCTGTAGGGATTCTATGATTCTATTCTATGATGTACTGGTGGCTCATCGCCTCACTGACTTATTTTGGCTCCTGATTTCCTAACACGTCACATTTAAAATTCTCATCCTTGCATTTAAACCTATTCATGTTCTTTCCTCATCCTATCTATTTAACCTACCTGAGCTCAATAAATCTTCCTTGCTTCCCCACCCACACCCAATCCCTGGTAGCTCCAATTCTAGCCTCTTGTGCCATTTCCTCACCCCACCAAAAACTTTGGATGTCCATTATTGAACACCTCCATATTTCCATTTCCTTTCTCCCCTTTTCACTCTGCTGAAAACCCACCTCTTCAGCTAGGCTTTTTGTCATTCCTCAGAATATTTCCTCCTTTGACCTGGCAGGAATTTTTGCAAACATCTGCATGTTCTTCAGCCAGAAGTTGGTGAATCTATGGAATTCATTGCCAGAAAAGGCTGTGGAGGCCAGTTCATTGAGTGCATTTAAGGCAGAGATAGATGGGTTCTTGATTGGTAAAGGGATCAAGGGTTACAGGGAAAAAGCGGGAGAATGGGGTTGAGAAACTGATCAGCCATGATTGAACGGTGGAGTAGACTCGATGGGCTGAATGGCCTAATTCTGCTCCTATATCTCATGGTATTATGGTCTTATGGGAACATATTTGCTGCACAAATGTCACCGTTTTTTGTTGGTGGTGTGGTAACCTGATTAATTATAGCTCGATGTTGTTATTGCGAGGCAATATTCAAAGATCAGTGAAATTCTCTCTGGATTTTCCTGCTGAATGTCATTTCCAACTTTTTCTGGGGTTCTTCTGAGGTTAAGATAGGCAAGTGGAGAATTCACGCATGGAAGTTCATGCTTTTTCTTTCCAATCCACCTTACGTTCCAGTAGATAACATGATTGCTGGCGATCTGCCTAGTAACAGCAGGAACAAGAATTTAACAAGGTATGATAGAAAGATCTGCCCAGCAGAAGGTTAAAAACCTATCTAGTGACACCAGTAGCCAGCATGCAAAGGGGACAATGATGTACACCTTTTCCCAGGAATGAGATTAGCAGACATCCAGACAGAATCTGGCGTAATAGCCCTATCATCAAGAAACAGCTTACCTGGATGCCTGAGAGATCAGTGGAGATATACAGATGCTAATTTTGAGAATTGCAGAATGTGAGAGATTCAGACAGTTCAAATTCACAAAGGGGAATCAACGAGAAACAAGGGTATAATTGCCAGCACTTGCAGAAGCAGGCATGCCAACTTAACATCTCGCAACCAAGAATGCATTGTAACATTTAAGAGCTGATAGGCCAATTTACAGCTCAGAGTCTATTTTAAAATCTAAGAAGTCTTAGAGCCAAAATAGTGCAGGAAGCTTCACAAATGCAGTTTAAATATCTTCACTGGAGCAGGAAAAGGTATTTCCCAGACTTGATCATCCGCCTTGCAGTGTGCGGTAACTATAAGATGAATTTGACTGATGGATTTATGTAATTTGGATATTGTTTGAAAATGGGAAAGTCTTAAGGATTTCAGAGATCACAGATATATATTTTGGAACAAGAGGTAATTGCTATATAAACAGTGTGTGTGTTTAGTAATTCATATATTTAATTGAGTATTGTAGTCATATTTGTGTGTATTTGTATTTTCTTTAATTTACTAAACTGTCTTTAGTAATTGTCACATGACGATTGGGTTGGTTATTCTCACTGGGGGTCTCACATGACTCCTCACACCATTCCAAAACAAAACTAGGCACCCCCATGAACCAATGTTTCAAGTTGAGAACGCCCTCGCAGATAACGTCCGTGCAGTTCATGACAATGACAACTTCACAATATGCATTTGCTTCAATAGATTTCTATAGAGCAGAGATTAGTCACTGCTTGCTGGAGAAGAAGAGTTTGTTCCTTGTCAGAATTTAGTAAGCAGACTAGAAAGGGACAGAAATCCAGTGGGTACAGTAACCCCACCCTAATCTCCCCCTCACAGATTCTGTTAGATCGGCAGTCAACATTTCTGGATCCTTTTGTGTTTTGACCTAATAAAGGAATGGAATAAAGACCCTGCCCCCCCCCCCCGTTGACTAGATTTCTTTGTATTAGTGAACGAAGTCTAGTTATTGTGGACAGATTCTTCAGCATGTAAGAAGATCAAATGTACTATCCACAAATGTTATCAGGCATGCAAGTCACAGATTATTAAAAAATTGTATGGCAACAGGAATTAGTGGAGAAATATTGCTCTGGTTGCTATGTGCAATGACATGGTGAATGTATTCAAAATGAAAGTGTTTATGAGCTTGCAATTCTTCATCCAATTAGACTTTAATGCTTACTTTTAAAGATGAGTAAGCACCCTGAAGATGCAGTGATTTTTTTCTTGCATACATTTATTGTTTGTAGTTCATTTTTGTATAGAAGGTAGAACCTCCCCTTAAATTGCCAAATAACCAGTTGGCAGAGAATACCTGACAAATGCGGGAATATTTATATTACTGTGGATTTTAAAAAAAATAGCAATATGAGTATAACAATATTAATTTATGGTCATGCTAATGTGTACTTAGCTGATGTGTGCTGAATTTCTAATAGGGGATATCTCACAGAGCCAGACAGAACTTCGAAACAGCAGGAAAGGTTGGTAGAGCAATGTTGTTCATGCTTTGTCAATATCATCCATTTTCCTGGATAATACACTGTAAATGGAGAGCAGCAGTACACAAAATAGGTCAGTTGGCATTAACAACTTAGATCAATAGCAATCATTGTTACTGTCTACAGTTCACATTACTGACTGACCTATTTTATCCAGCCTGGTTCTTTACATGAATCGTTTTAACTTGTCAACACACTGCATCAATATAAAGTCAACCTCTCTTGTCAGCTTTTAGCAAGATCTTTCTGTATGAGTGTTTTGTTGTACGCATTTACAAAGATCAGTGCCAAAAGGTAGGCTCTTTACAAATAGATATGAAAGCCACAATTTATATAAAAAAGGTTCCATGATGAAAGGAAACAGAATGGGGAAATATTACTCTGATTGCTGTGTGCAGTGACGCTATGAATGAATTCAAAGTAAAAGTGTTTACTCTGTTGCTATGCCAAGGGACAAGAGCAATCCTTCAACCAATACGTATAATAACTTCAACCCTTCATGTCAAAGAAATGTTTGCTTGGGGTCTGAAACTCCAAGACGTTTCAGATCCACAATGAAATCTGCATGATTTATTTGTGTGCAGATTTTCAGTTGAAGATTTCTTCCTGTTTTGTGGTCTTTGAGATAATGAATCAACATTTTCCCACTTGCACCTTTTTAAAAAAACAGTCTCTTGAGCAATTTTGATTCATTATCATGTATGGTCATGTTCACAGATAGCTTTGCAAGCAACTTCAAGCAAAAATAATTTACCTCAAGACAATTTATGCTTGCCTCAAACTAAAATAAATCACATCATAAGAATATATGAGTGTAGTGAGCCAAGGGTCAGGATGGACTCAAAACACAGAATGGAAATATTTCCATGTCAATGGAATGTTAAGTTATCACTTATATAAACAGTTATTACATTCATATAATAACAGAAAATACTGGAAATATTCAGGTCTAGTTGCATCAGTGAACAGAGAGAAAATGTTTCTGGATTGATGAGTTTTTTTTATCAGAGTGGTAACTAATCATTGATTACATGGGTCTTTTATGTAGTCATACAATATTCATTTTATCAAGTAACTTGAGACAGTAGTTGATGTTTGCTTTAATGGTTTACAGCAAACATTGAAAGTTTATATCCAGGTACGGTGGGGCAGCACGATGGCACAGTGGTTAGCACTCCTGCCTCACAGCGCCAGGGACCCGGGTTAAATTCCCGGCTTGGCTCACTGTCTGTACGGAGTCTGCACGTTCTCCTTGTGTCTGCATGGGTTTCCTCCGGGTGCTCCGGTTTCTTCCACAGTCCAAAGATGTCCATTTAGACAGTTACATGGATAAGATGGGTATAGAGGGATATGGGCCAAATGCAGGCAACTGGGACTAGCTTAGGGGTTTAAGAAAAAGGGCAGCATGGACAAGTTGGGCCGAAGGGCCTGTTTCCATGCTGTAAACCTCTATGACTCTATGTGCTGGTTAGTTGCACTGGCCATGCTAAATTCTCCCTCAGTATACCCGAACAGGTGCTGGAGTGTGGCGACTAGGGGATTTTCACAGTAACTTTATTGCAATATTAATATAAGCCTAATAGATTAAAAAAACTGAAGAAAATGTTACTGGGTCGATGATTTTTTTTATCAGAGTGGTAACTAATCATTGATTACATGGATCTTTTATGTAGTCATAAAATATTCATTTTATCAAGTAACCTGAGACAATAGTTGATGTTTGCTTTAATGGTTTACAGCAAACATTGAAGCTTTATATCCAGGTGCAGTAAGGATGACAATATAATCAATTAAATGTTGGTACAGAGGAAACCTTTTCTTCTGTCTGTATCAGTGCTAACACTCTCAGCAGAGCTTCCTGTCCCAATCCCATTTCTATGCTTTTTCTCCTATGCCCTTATGGCAATAACCATAGAAATTACTTTTGTTGTAAACACACTGCAGACACAAACAGTGATATCAGTGCGTTAGAAGTGAGTTATTGCACGAATGCTGTCAAGTTCCCATCTCACCTAGTTTATTGTGCATACAAATCTAACCCAAACATGGCACATGGCATAGCTGGTTGGTATATATTGCTGAATATATGCAGTGGCATTATTTGGCATGATAATATCAGCATCACTGCTATTTAAATCAAGTTAATCTCATCCTGCAGTGTTTTTGCTTCATACATGTGGTACATTAAGACTATTGAGGGTTGAATTTCTGTGGTTTTATTTTCTCTGTTACCTTGGCAAAGGATCCTAAAAAAAACCCCAGAGAAATGAAGTAAGTAAATTATTTTCTCCAGGGTTTTTGCAGATCTTTTGCAAAAGTCACGGCGATAATTGGGAGAATTGCCAGAGATTAAAGTCTTAGAGGAAATGACAAAGATTGGAAGGCACTGAGGCATCTATTTAAACCATTGATTCATGCTGGGTCCAGCAAACCTTCAGTTTCAGCACAGGCCTTTGGTCTCAGCCTGAGAAGGAATCAAAAGTGTGATTCGCCTTTATTCAATTACAGCAATGAAGGGTAGGTATATAAGCCATTTTCAGACAGGTCTTTTTCATGTTTCTGAACTTCTAAGCATACAGCGGAAGGGCTTCAATCTCGTGCAAAATGAAGCAGTAAGATTGATTTTTGGTGAAAGCACAGAACAGTTTCAGGGCTGCATCTACCTATCACTAAAAGAGAAATCAGCCTTACAGTGAGTGCATTTCTTCACCACAACACTTCACGAGGACCTGGATTAAGCTGCTGGTCTAAGGCTGGTATTTTGGACTCATGGTTTTCCACCAATGGGGAATTTTCTGACTTCATGTCTGGGATCTTTTGTATATAAATTGATAGAGATCGATCGCTATGATTAGTCAACAACTCCACAATTGTGTATCTTGCAACTACTGGGGCAATAGAAGGTAGATGCACTCTGACCTTTTTGTTGCCTGACAATTCCTCGTGTTCTTATGTATAGGGGCACTGGATTTGGACATCTGGAACATCAAGGTGACTGGCATAATATCAACCACTCTGTGTATAGTCTTCAGCACTGAAGACAAATGTCCAAGGTACAGCCATTAAAGAAGCTCTAAAACTTGGAATGCCAGCTGATGAAAGATGCTAGCAGAGGCCAGGTATGATAACATGCACACCTGTATTCAAGGCTCAGTAGCCACTATGATTGGGTTGTAGAGAGGCTGTTAACTGCTACTGTCATTTTAAAGCTTCACTGATGAAAATGCTATGGAACGGTATGGTATGTGTCCATGGAGTGTGGTATGGTGGCACAGTGGTTAGCACTACTGCTTCACAGTGCCAGGAACTCGGGTTCAATTCCCGGCTTGGGTCACTGTCTGTGTGGAGTTTGCACATTCTCCCTGTGTCTGCATGGGTTTCCTCCGGGTGCTCTGGTTTCCTCCCACAGTCAGAAAGATGTGCAGGTTAGGTACATTGGCCATGCTAAATTCTCCCTCAGTGTACCCGAACAGGCGCCGGAGTGTGGCAACTAGGGGATTTTCACAGTAACTTCATTGCATGTAAACCTACTTGTGACACTAATTAATAAACTTTAACTTTGGTATGATGAAGAGAATGGCAGCAACATGCTCCTACATTTTATAGTGAGTTATAATTGTTCATCGTGCCATTACTAAGGATCTTCTCATGCCTGCTATCCATCTACTGTGGGTCCAAACTGATGTTTGCCATTTATCTAACAGCCAGCTAGCAACTATTCAATGATCTGGCAGCCACAGTGGACAAAGAAGCACAGTTAATGGATCGAATTTTTGTCAGGGTTCAGAGGTGTGGGAATGGCCACAAATGGGTTTGTTTTTGAACAAAATCTGAGTTTGATGGTTTTCTTCTTTTAAAAAAATCCTTTCATCGTGGAACCAAATGAGCTGGCAACTCATGATTTAGTCTGGATCAAATCAGTCAAATCTTGGCTCAATGTGGATTCTGATGTTGAAACTTGGATCTCAGAATAGGCTTGTCATAGTAATAGAAGTGAAAAGGTTTGCTGGGATTAAATTTTCAAAGTAACTTATGGGGTAATCATATTTACTGTTATTTCAATATTTTGTAAATGGACAACAGATTTTTGGATAGCTTGGTGTCCTGCTGTTTTTGAGTTTTTCCTTATCATAAGCCAGATTCAAAGCTTTATTAAAGGATGGATCTTGTTTCTGGAAATGATGCATTGTTGTTTTGATCCTTTGGATATCTCTTTTATTATAACCAACACTTCTATAATGAAGGACAACAGCCGGTAGAATCTTTTATTTGACCCTGTTAAGCAAATATTCATAGATTTTACATGGGGCCTCCAATTATGCCTGAGAGGGAGCCCAAGGATCCAGTTGAAATCCAGCAAATTATTTCCCAAAAAGTGTTCTGAGAATACCTTGTGGGCAACAAACGTGGGCAACAAATCCTGGACTACCAGCGATAACCACGGCCCAAGGAAGAATAAAAGAAAAATCTCAGGCAGAAGGAGCAAAAGGACATTCTGTAATATGTTTCCAACTAATAAGACATATGCAATTATACTGGTGACAATGTTGGGAGTAAAATAAATGAAATGGCTTCTCTAAAGTGCAGCAAGAAACCTGTTATTTGATTCTACCTAAAGCAAATATGAAAGAGAAGGTGTCACTGTGACAGGTCCTTCACCAAGGAGCAATTTGTGTAGTAGAGCAAATGAAGAATTGATTTTACCATTTTATTGTACTTAATTTAGCAGTGTTGGAAATGTACTAACTACTCATTTGAAGTCATCAATCATTCATCCTGATGTCTAACCTTTTCAAAAAGTTCAAAGGTCATGACACAAAGCTATGCAACATATTAGATATGCCATTCTGTATAATTGTGCTGGTTTGTTAAGATGCAGTTTAATTAACCATGAATTCCAGATTAATTTAATGCCACTAAGACTTCACCGATTGATTAGTCTGGCTTAATATTACATTTAAAATTCAGGGAGATGACTTCTTGCATTCTTTTCAAAATTGGACATTACTTGTGGATATTTATTGTGTTACTTTGTTATGAAAAGTCAAAATGCATTTTAATGTGGTAAAATGGTGTTATGTGAAAGTGGTGTTAAATCATTTGTATGAAATTCATTTTTCGGTTAATTCAACAAAGATCTGCTCCAATGCTACAATTGCACAATACATACATTTCATCCTATCAAACTCTTCCAAGATGAGGCTCATCTCTTTTTATAAATACTTGTATTACTGTAAGCTAAATAGAATAAATGATAAAGAGGACTTTAATCCATTAAAAGTTAATTGATCTCTAAATCCTGTGCACTCTGCCTTAATTTAGATGCTGTTCGAGTACTCAATGCTTAGCATACAAATCCAACAGTCAGGGAATGAATAGATAGAGGTCGGCTGACAATTATGTATTTTGTGAGGCAGCTCAAATGAAATAAACATATTTCCTCCAATATAATGTAACTCTCCCGCTCCATGTACCTGCAAAATAAACCCTACCAACAAATGAAGATGTTGAAATGAAGTGTCAAGATGTCCAAAATGCATCAATAAATAAATGCTGGCAAACCTCACAGCAATCACTGAAAATAATGACAAATGACAACCAAAGGCAAGAAAAATAGGAACTGGGACGATCAAATTTCCACATCAGTTTTACAGGTATGAATTCAGCTTGTCAAAATAATAATTTTGTCATGCTTTTCAGAAAAGGATTAGGTATATATTATGTATGTTCTGATTCTTCGTGTAATAAGATTCATAGATAATTGTCAGAACAAATGCTTAGTTACACTAAATCTGAATAAACATCAGGTTTGATTTTTAGTTATGTCTGGGATGATTTCACATTTAAGGGACCTTTCTGTGCTTTTAGTGCACTGGTTAATTTGCTCCTATAATATTTGCATTGTTTTAATGCAATATTTAACTCAATTGAAATAAATTGACTAATGACTATAGGGCAAGCAATAATAACAACAATTTGTATTTATATAATGCTTTAAATGTGGAAAAATGCCCCAAGGTGCTTCAGAGGAGTATTATAAAAATCAAAATTTCATATTGAGCCACATAAAGTAATATTAGGACAGGTGGAGCAAAATGTTAGTCAAAGCGGTAGGTTTTAAGGAGTATCTGAATTCAAGAAAAAGCGGTAGAGAGACAGATATGTGTAGGGAGTGAATTCCTTGAGGCCAATAGGCAGCTGAAAGCACAGCCACCAATGGTGGAACAATTAAAACCAAGACTTCTCAAGATCCAGAATTAGATGGGTGCAGATATCTGAGTTATAAGGCTGGAGGAGAGATAGAGATGGGCTAGGCCTTGAAAACAAGGGTGAAATTTTTTTTAAATCAAGGTGTTTCTTGAAAAGGAGCCAATGTAAGCCAGGGAACATGGGTAATGGGTGAGTGAGATTTGGCGCAAGTAAGGAATTAGGCGGAAGTGTTTTGAACAAGTTCAATTTTATGAAGGACAGAATGGGGGAGGCCAGTCAGGAATGTATTAAAATAGTGAAGTCTAAAGACTACTAGCAACAAAGGAGCTAAGGCAGGGGTAGAGTGGGGTGCTATGGAGATGGAAATAGACAGTCTTAGTGGCATTAATGGCATGAGTATGTTGGGGGGCGATTGTTCCCAAAGGATTTTCACAAAAAATTCAAAGCATCCATTTTTGTAAGGCCCCACCACTAGCCCCCTCACCCAGATGCAGAGTCTGCCCTTCCCACCCCTTCCACCTTCCCCAGCATGAGGCTGATTACATAAAAAGAAGAAATGGCCCTGAAGAATCACAACCTGCTGGACACCAGGAGCGATTCAGATTTTTGGCCTCCCGCTTAAATTTCCCTCCCCGATATGCTACTTGCCCAGCATAATGGGGCTGGAAAATCACGCCCCTGGTTGGAAGCTCAAATCACGGTCATATCTTCCTACAAATTTGCAAACAGTCTGGTTCAGCCTCAGACAGTTGCAAGGGAGAGCAATGGAGTTGATAGCTAGGGAAAAGGAGTTTGTCTCAGGAACCACAGAAAATGGCTTTGCTCTTCCCAATATTTAATTGGAGGAAATTTCCATTCAGCAGTCCTGAGTACCGAGCAAACAGGGCAATAATTTGATGATAACGTTGAAAGGAAATCTAAATATCAGTGATAAAGGAATAGAGGGTTAGAACAAGTAACGTGGAAAGAGGCTTTTGTGGAGCACAGACCCGTTCAGCCGAATAGTCTGTTTCTATGCTGTAAAATTCTATTTAATTTCACGTAATATGCACACCAGTGTACTAAAACTGGAGCACATAAGCAATTCTAGTTTCGAGCTACATATTGCAGGAGTCAGATTGTATCGAAAACTTCAAAAATCATGAAGGAAAACGATATGGGAAATATGATTGTTTGTTTTGGATTATGTCAGAAGTGTAGCGGCTCTGAGCTGATAATGTATGCATTCTAGATTTCTGTACACAGTTGAGGCAATTTTCAGTGCCATATGAATCATAAATAGTGTATCAAGTTTGATTGACAAAGTGCTATTATAGACAGAAATGGAGGAGAACTGTTACATTTCATTTATTTTTGATTGCATTTAAGAAGTGTGTTATTGCCCGAATATATGAGCTCTGGAATTGTAGGATAAAGTTTGTTTATATTGAATCTCAACATAGTGAGGATTTTCCATTTAAAAATCAGACAATTTCTACAGTGGGCAATTGATCCACATTGCCGGTGTAGCTGATTGAAAATCTACCAAAGTGCATTTCTTAAGCTCCATTCAGGATAGAAGAGGGATCTATCCACCACCCCCACCCCCACCCCTCCCTCTTCACCCCAGGAAGGAAAATATATTGGGACGCTTTGAAGTTTTTGGGAAAATCGCCCCGCACATATTCATGCCATGAAAATAAATTTGGAATATTTTTGGTTTGTTCCCAATGTCCAAGTTGAGCCTAATTCAGATTTGAACAGTTTGTCTAACTAAAGTTGGTAGACTGCAAACGCAATTGACTAACATTTATCTCAAGAACATGCTCGCATTGTATGTATCCACGAGAGTTTCTCAGTGCCGTGGTGAGTACTGGATTAATGGTTACCTGGATCCATAGGCATAGAGAGAGTTTAAAAATACATAAATTCACAACGTGATAGTCCAGATGTTTCCATTCCTAATTCTAATGAGTAGGGAAATCAAATCAATTTTCCCTGGATGGTGAGACTCATGGGAAGATCTATCTACACTTCCTGGAGAACAGAGTACACATTTATTTTCTCTGGTAGTATATTAAAGCACTTGGATTTATGCTCACCATTGGTTTTGGGAGATTTTCATGCCAGCTTTGTTTCATTCGAGGAATGTGGGTTTTGCTGGTCATGCCAACTTCCCTAATTGCCCTCGAAGTGGTGGTTAACCGCGTTCTTCATAATCTTGTATTCATGGAAAGCCCAAAGGTTAGGACCTGTGAGGGTAAAGTAGATCATGATAAAACCAAATACTTTCAACACCTTATTCCACTGCAACCTCAAGACAACAAGAGCAGCAATATCATCAGAACACCATAATCTCCAAGTCACACACCATACTAGGTGGGACATACATCTGTGGTCATTCATCAGTTGTGGGTCAATATCTTGGATTCCTTATCTAACACTATCATTACAGTTCACTGCCAACATCTTTCTATGACAACCAGAGACAGGCAAAAATTGGAGCCTTGCCAGGATTACTCATATCCAGAGAACAAAAGATTTTCCCAGGCTACAGGATTTTAAATTACTAAAATGCTTCTTAATAGTTTTTAAACATGTTTCAAAAAATCTTTCTTATAAATTACAACCCAGTTACTCCAAACTGTCAAGTGCTGAAATTTTCAATTCAAGCTATAATGTCACGATTGTTCCAACTTTCCAGTGGTCCAGAATGCCCACTGAAATGGCTTAGCTCACCAAGCAATTATGTCAAATCTACTCTGAAAGACGATCATAAGTTGTAATCTAGAGGGACCAACCATCACCAATTTAGGTAACAGATTCCATAGAACCATAGAAAGGTTATGATGCAGAAAAAGGCCATTGAGCCCACCTGTCCGTGCCGGCCAAAAAAGAGGGAAAAAAAACTAGCTGATCATTTTAATCTCATTTTCTTGCATCCAGTCTATAACTTGCAGGTTACAGCACTTCAGATGAATATCCAGGTAATGTTTTGAATGAGTTGAGCATTCAGGCTCAATCACAAATTTGGGCAGTGAATTCCAGGTGCCCACCACCCTCACGGTGAAAAAATGTTTCCTTATGTCTCCTCTAATCCTTCTACCAATCACCTTAAACCTATGCTCCCTGGTAATTGATCCCTCAGTAAGAGTTTTAACAACACCAGGTTAAAGTCCGACAGGTTTATTTGGTAGCAAATGCCATTAGCTTTCAGAGCGCTGCCCCTTCAGCTTGATCCCTCAGCCAGGGGAAATTAGTCTTTCCTGTCTACCCTGTCTAAACCCCTCATAATTTTGCACATCTCAATTAGGCCTATTCTTAGCCTTTTCTATTCTAAAGAAACCAATGGTAGCCTCTTCATCGGTGCAATTTTCAAGTCCTGGCAACATTCTTGTGAATCTCATCTGTACTCTTATACTCTTGCTGTAATGTGGTGACCAGAACTGTGCACAAAATTCCAGCTGTGGTCTAATCGGCATTTTATACGGTTCCATCATAACATCCCTGGGCAGCACAGTAGTTAGCACTGCTGCCTCACAGCGCCAGGGACCCAGGTTCAATTCCGGCCTCGGGTCACTGTCTGTGTGGAGTTTGCAGATTTTCTCCGTGTCAGTGTGGGTTTCTTCTGGGTGCTCCGGTTTCCCCCTACGGTCCAAAGATATGTGGGTTAGGTTGATTGGCCATGCTAAATTGACCCTAGCGTCAGGGGAATTACCAGGGTAGGTATGTAGGGTTACAGGAATACGGCCTGGGTGGGATTGTGGTTGGTGCAGACTCGATGGGCCAAATGGCCTCTTTCTGCACTGTAGAGAGTCTATTCTTTCCCTAATTTTGTATTCAATACCTGGCCCAATAAAGTAAAGCATTCCATATGCTTTCTTGTCCACCCGTCCTGCCACTTTCAAGGACCTGTGGACATGCATTCCAAGGTTTCTCATTTACATAGCTCTTCTCACTAACTTCCCATTTATTGATTATTCCCTTGTTTTGTTTACCCTCCCCAAATTCATTATCTCTCACTTTTCTGGATTGAATTCCATTTGCCACTTCTCTGCCCATTCAACCAAACATTGATATCATTCTGGAGTCAACACTATCAACACTCTTCACTGTCAACTACACAATCAATTTTTGTGTCATCAGCAAATTTCCCAATCCCACCTCCCACATTTAAGTCATTAATCTTCTGAATCAACCCACAAGTTATTCATGTACATCTGTGACAGGCCCTATCTTTTCCTTAGTTATTCTCTTGCTTTTAATCTACTGGTTAAGCATTGTAGGATTTTCTTTAATTTTACCTGCCAATAGTGTTTGTATCCCTCTTTGCTTTCCTAATTTCCATTTTCACTTCACCCCTGTACTTCCCTATACTTCTCTAGGCTTCCTATAGTATTAAGTCTTTTGTGACTGTCATAGGCTTTCTTTTTCTGATTTATCTTGACCTGCATGCTTCTGGATACTTGGGGGCTCTAGATTGACAGTACCACCCCTTTTCTTTGTGGGGGCAAGTCTACAACGTGCCTATAGAATCTCCCCTCCGAATGCCTCCCACTGATTTTGATGCAGCTTTTTCTTCTAACAGCAGGATCCAGTCCATTCTCTCAGCTTTGTAAAATTCATCTTACCCCAATTTAGAACTTCTACTCCTGTTCTATCTTTGACATTTTCCAAAATGGTGCTAAAACTAACTATATTATGGTCACTATCTCCAAATTGATTCCCCCAATGCTACTTCATCCATATACCCAGTTTCATTTTCTAAGCCTAAATCTAGAATGGCGCCCCTCTCATTGGGCTTGTTATATGCTGGCTAAAATGTTTTTCTTGATTGCAGTTCAGAAATTTTGCATCCTCTGTGCACTTCACACTCTTCGTATCCAAATTGATTTTATTCAGACATCCTATTCAGTTGACCTTGCAAAGTCCTTCTTACGAACTGCTGGGAATTTGTGTCAAGATTAGGAGGTTATCCCACCCATTATTCAAGCAACACAGTCATAGCCATGATTTAGCCATGCTTACAGAAACATATTTTGCAGCTGAAGTCCTAGAGTCCTCCATCACCATCTCCGGATATGTCCTGTCCCACTCGCAGCTGCGATACAGTGGAATACAGTCAGGAGTGAGTATCACATCCAGTCTTGAATGGTATTCACCAATTAAATCACTATTGGAAGGAAGAGTTTTCACTCTGCGATGATGAAGCTCAACACGAGAACAAATGACAAAAGATGAATCTTTTGCAACTATATTCAGCCAGAAATGTTGAGTGGTTGATCCATCTTGATCTCTTTTTGAGATTCCCACTATCAAAGAAGCCCATCTTCAGTTAATTCTATTCACACTACATGTCATCAAGAGCTGGCTAAGCCCAGTGGATACAGGAAGAACTATGGACCCTGACGACACCTCGGCCATAGTGTTGAAAACGTGTGTTCCAGAACTACCCACAATTCTAGCCAAGCTGCTCCAGTATAGCTCCAACATTGCATCTACCTGATAAAGTAGAACATTGCATGTCCCATCCACAAAAAACAAGACATATCCAATCGGGCCAATTACCACCTCAATGACCTACACTCTTTCATCAAAGTGATGAAAAGTGCTGTTGTCAGTGCTATCGTGCAGCACTTAGCAATAACTTGCTCAATGATGTTCAATTTGGATTCTGCTAAGAGGAGACTTCATTCCAGTTGTGGTTCAAACATGAACCAAAAAGGTAAAATTTTGAAAGTGAGAAGAAAATGACTGCTCTTGACATCAAGGCAGTGTTTGTTCAAGCATGGCATCAATTGTTCTCTGTGAAATTGAATTCTTCATCATCACCTTCCAAACCCACAATTCCCACTACTTGGAAGGACAAGGGCATTAGGCACAGAGAACCTACAGTTCCCCTCCAAGTCTCATACCATTCTGACATGAAGATATAGCACCATTCTGTCATCAATACTGGATCAAAATCCAGGAACACACTAACTAACTAACAACACGACAGGAGTACCTCCACTAGATAGGCTGCTCTCAACCACCTTCTCAAATGCAATTAGGGCTGGGCATTAAATGCCATCATTTCTAATGGCACCTGCATCCCATGAATGAATAAAAAGAACATGCTGACCCTGCCAGAAATTGTGCCGTCACATATTGAAATGTTATTAGGTGGGTACAAAAATGTGTGTCCTGTCAACAATGGTCGTCCATTGGCAGCCAAGGCAGTCTGTGGACATCAAAAGATGGGCTTCTAAAGGTGGGATTGTAGAATTCAAAGAAGTACTGTTGATAAATGGGTCCACCTTTCAGAAGGATGATGGCATGGCTCTAAACTGAAACAACAACTAATTCCTCTGCAGGTGAAATAAATATTCTGACTGAAATTAGGCCTGGTGTGAAGGGGAGGAGTGGGAAATAACAGTGGTGGGTGTTACTTAACTGGTCAATGAGACAGCCAGGAGCAGGATGGTAAAAGTAATGAATGATAGCTCCTATCCTAACCCCTAGAAACTCTTTCTAGAACAGGAGGACATTTAATGACCATGTTTGGTCAGTGAACAGAAGAACTGTTGTGCATTTGGGACATTCATATTTACCCTAAACATGCATTCACAAATCTTGGGGATTATCTGCTGCACTAAATTAGATATATTGATGCCTGTGTATGGAATGTTTCAATTAAGTGGATACAGCGATGGTAGCCCTGTTGAAACCTTGTTATCCCTGTGGGAACTCAATCAGACAAGTGATGAGAATGTTCAAATGGTTGTTGAATGAAGCAGTCTGTAATGGATAATAACATGTATTTTTTTGTCATGAGGAAACAGTTGCGGACAAATCCCGTGAAGGACACAATTTAGAAGGAGTGACAGCAGCAGGAGAATCCTGCTGTAAATGCCAGCAAATCGTTCAGTTCATGTGCAGGGGTTGGAGATTCAGAGGGAGTTGAATCCACAAGGGATCAATGCTGACGCTAAATAGTCAAATAACTAAAATGGTTTCTTTTCCCTGAGGTTTATACTTCGAACAGACCTGTTGGGGGCGCTCTTACTGCCTTGTCACGCTGGTAAGATCACGTGAGAGGCGAAAAACTGGTTTTTGGCCCAGTTTCTCGCCCCTCACAATATTACTGGTCCTGATCCGCTGGCTTAATCAGCCTTGTGTTCTAAAGGCTGATTTGAATATTCATGTCTTCATTTTAATTTTATTCATGAGCTCGGGACGCAATCGTCCAGGCTCAGGTGTCATAACGGCCTCACCGGTAGGACCGAGTGGTTGGGGACAGGGTGGGCAGTGCTAGCCTGGTACTGCCCACTGGGCACCCTAGCACTGCCCACCAGGCACTGGGCAGTGTCAAGGGGTGGGGCCTAAGGGGAGGGGCAGGCCTTGAAAGGGAGGCAGGGTGTGGGGCTGCGTACTCTGCTTTGGGAATCGCTGGGGTGGTGATCAGCTGGGGGGAAATTGGAGGCGGTGATCGGCCAGGGCGGGGGGGGGGGGGGATGGA